>NC_135963.1:48890458-50090458 GCF_053455715.1 Rhinoraja longicauda
TCCACCTCACGGCTTCATTCAGCGTCTGAGAATCAATGTCTGAGCCAAATGGACGGTGCAAAGCTTCTGTAAAGAGAGAATAGAGTTTATGAGTAATACTTAAACAAGCGGAGCAAATGAAAACGTCATGATTTTATTTATTCTTTCACAGGTAAATTCTTTCATCAAGTAAATGTCCCTGGACTGATTGTCAACTGCATTGATGTAATTGTGGAATCACACATAGGCTAGAAAGGGTCAAGGCAGATTTCCTTCTCTAAAGATCATTAGTGAATAGATGTTTTCATTTCAATATTGTGGTCAGATTTATTTATTTATTTCATTTGGTTGGTTTTGAACACGTGGCTCTAGATCTTTACATGCCAGTCTGCTACAGAATACTATGTGTGGGAAGGAACTGCAGATGCTGGTTTAAACTGAAGATAGACATAAAATGCTGGAGTATCTCACAGGCATGCAAGTGAGGTAAAAAAAAAAGAGGAAAAGCCGACGCTTGCGTACAACGAGGGTCAAAAACTTGGGACATTTTTGAAAATTTACACGCAAAATTAACAGTTTCAAGCCTCTTTTATTAGTGCATTTCAAAGTAAAAACAGACATTACAAAATAATGTGAATATGTCACTGTACACTAATAACATTTAAGTAAATTCGCACATTAATTGATAATCAGCCCAAAAAGGTGATAATTGGCTTTTCTGCTGTGTTTTATATTTTAACCCTGTCTTAATTAATTTAGTTATATAATCTTGCACTTAAATTGAATGTTTACTCATTACAGTTCCACCACTAATTTTCTGGCACTCTTGGTTCCAGAGCTTTGCTGGTTTATCCAGCAGGCCAAGGAAGTCGGCTATGTGGATAGATGTGCCGGCTCCAGCTGGGCTGGAGTTCCAGAACCCCGGCCGAAGGTTGCAAATTCAACCCACCAATCGGCCGTGGAAGTCCCGATGAGGTCGAGAGTGGCTTCCTTGCCCAGCCTAGGTGCCACATTTCTGGGGAGACGTTCAGGGCAGGGGGATTTCTCATGGGACCTCTAGCGACCTTTTAGCGGCCGAATTTACAAATTGGCCATGGAAATCCCGATGAGGTTGAGATAGGCTGCCTTGCCCAGACTAGGTGCCACATTTTCGGGGAGACTTCCAGGGCACGCGGGGGGGATTTCTCGCGGAACCCCCAGTGACCTTTAGTGGAACCCTAGTGTTCATTACAATATTTATACATCGGGTTTTTTTTCTTTCTTTTTTTCGATCCGATTTCTCCGTTTATTTGGCAAAGTGGAAAACGCGGAAACCATGGAAAAAGCGCGGAAAATTGATTTTTAGAACGAGGAAATCCGGGGGAAATTCACATGCCTGATCTCAGCACGACAGGCAGCTTCTCTGAAGAGAAGGAATGGGTGACGTATCAGATCGAGACCTTTCTTTAATCTGAAGAAGGGTTTCGACCCAAAACGACTGAGATACTACCCGTCCTGCTGAGTTACTCCAGCATTTTGTGTCTATCTTCTGCTACATAATACTATGTCACTGCACCCTATGAGGGAATGAATGCAGTAATATTATGCATTTTAGAATTGATAAGATTGGTGGCAAACAATTTAGCAGGATTTCATGCATTCTTAATGTGATATGAATAATTGTTTCAATACAAGAGGGCAGGCTGTGTGTCTGTCTGTGTACAGGACAGAGTTGAATTGTTAATCAAAAACTCAAAAACAAGATACCCTGCAAAACCTCAGTAACCAGCATGTTAAAGTTGATATCAAAATTATATTTTCGTGTGTAAACATCCTAGTTACTGAAGACTGGCTGTAAATTTACAAACAAAAAATTGCAAACATTGATAAAAATATAAAGACAAACGTCCAAGTGCAAAACACAAAATGCGCGGTGGAAGTGCATGGCTGTAGAAGATGCATTTGTACCAACAATGTGATGAACATTGTTGATGAACGACTGAAACAAAACATCCATTTTTGTCGGAATGGAATTAAAATAAGTATTGCTCAATGTACAGGACAAATGGGGCGCAGGAGCATTAATCTTTTATAAATTAAGATGCATCTGGCCATGTTTAAATAAAGAATTTGCCCGAAAATGTTAACATATCATGAAACAACTGTATAGTGACCCGAGGATTACATTTGTTTCTAGAGTAACACCGTAGAGACATTTGTACAGGATTTTCTCGGCGAGTGCTTAATAATATGAGATTGGTGATATTTTGGACAAGCTTGTATATATATTTTGAGGAATGAAATTCCACCTGCAGCACTTCCAAATCATTCACTTGCACCAGCTCCCCACTGCATATCCAGCAACATTAGCAAGTGTTTCATCTTGCCTCTGCTCCAGATTTAAGATGAAATAAGTCAAGGAAAGAAAATGATGACAAGAACAAATATTTAGAGTGCCAACTGAGTACGGTAGATAAAGAGATAAAAATTCAAATTTCAAGAGTGTCTTTGCTTTAAAAAAACCAAGAATACATCATCCCAATTCACAGGTGACAAACATTGTATTATTATTATACAATTAACACGACTGTGAAGTGATTCATTTTTTAATATCAATAGACAATAGACAATAGGTGCAGGAGTAGGCCATTCAGCCCTTCAATGCGATCATGGCTGATCACTCTCAATCAGTACCCCGTTCCTGCCTTCTCCCCATACCCCCTCACTCCGCTATCCTTAAGAGCTCTATCCAGCTCTCTCTTGAAAGCATCCAACGAACTGGCCTCCACTGCCTTCTGAGGCAGAGAATTCCACACCTTCACCACTCTCTGACTGAAAAAGTTCTTCCTCATCTCCGTTCTAAATGGAGAAGATGCAAAGATGCAAATTTAGCATTTTAAAAAGATAGCTTTGTTTCAGGATTTAGTTAAGATCTGCGTAGAGCAACTTATCCAAGGCAAGATTGTGAAAATATGATAGCACAGTTGATTTCTGTTGAACCTGGTCTCAGTATCAATACTCAGTATCAATACCATCTGAAGCGGAAGTGGCGGTGCCTAACGACTGCGGCTCGCTAGCAGTCTGTTCGTCTTTTTTTCCCTTTTTTTTTTGTGTGTCGGTGTTGGGATGGGTTTTTTTGGGGTTTTTTTTGGTTGTGTATGTGTGGGGGGTGGTGGTGTGGGTGTGGGGGGGGTGGGGGAAACCTTTCTCTTTTAGGTCTCTTCCTCATGGCGCGGGGTGCGGCTCGGCCGCGGGGCCTAACATCGCCCGGTGCGGCTCGGCCGCGGGGCTTTTCATCGCTGGTGCGGCTCGGCCTCGGGACTTAGCTGCGCACGGCTCGGCCGCGGGACTTTACATCACCCGGTGCGGCTCGGCCGCGGGACTTTGCATCGCCCGGTGCGGCTCGGTGCGGTGCGGGTCTTGTGTTCTTTTTTTGTGTACGACTGCTATGTAGTTTCGTTCGGTACCTCGGTACCGAATGACAAATAAAGCTCTGTTGAACTGTTGATCTACAAAGGCTATATTTCTCATCTCAATTTTTACCGTTCTCCTAATCACAGAAGCAAATCCCAGAAAATATAATTCCGATACCTAACAATTATTTAACAATTATTTAACATGCCCAACAATGCATTCATAACACTGGAAAAATCTGATTTATAGAGAAATGTTAAAATGCACTTCATGCATTTACTTTGTTTCTTAGTCGTGTTAATGCTACATTCAATGGAATATGTGCAGATGCTGAATCTAATTTATTACTAATGTGCACATCAGAGTTAAAAAAACTACATTTTTACAACAAATTCTTCATCACATACCTTTAACATTATAGAACTCGGAAGGGGAGGGTAGGAGCTCACGCGAAATCTCAATGAAAGAGCAAGTGATCTCATGCCAATCTTCTTCAAAACTACTGGACGGTAGCAAAACTGCCCCAGAGCTCATCCTTGTTGGCTCTGTCAACGGTGAAGCTCTATTCGAGTGATATTGTTAAAGACATTCTCTTGCACCTTTTTGGAGTCTGATTTTGACGTAGCAGTGTGGGTGTAAGATTCTAAAGAATCTACGGAATGAATGCTTGGGTTGGTTACATCCTATCCTATTGGACCAGAAGTAACCAACACATAGAAAAACAAATTCTTTCTTGTAGACACTCAAATCCCTGACGCCCAGCTACATTAATTATTCATAGAGAACATTTCTGAGTGGCTAGTCACAAAAGAGTGAAGAATTATATAACTCAGGACAACATTTCTATGTTCAAAACTTAGGAAGCCCTAGAGACACAAAAAGCTGGAGTAACAACGGGACAGGCAGCATTTCGGGTCAAGACCCTTCTTCTGACTCTGAAGAAGGGTCTCGACCCGAAACGTCACCCAATCCTTCTCTCCAGAGATGCTGCCTGACCTGCTGAGTTACTCCAGCCTTTTGTCTCTACCTTCGATTTTAACCAGCATTTGCAGTTTTTTTCCTACACATGGGAAACCCTTACATGCATAGCACATCAGTCATTTATGGAAAGATCAAATGCAATTGTTTTTCTTGCATTTTATTATATTCCACACGTAGGAGCAAAGGCAGAAAATGGTGGATGAGCAGTTTATGTTGTAGGAACTTACTTTTTCCTTTTTCAGATTATAATGTATTGCTTTACCGGAGAAACAAATGCCCTTAAATAACAACTTGCCGAACATCAGGATGCCACAAAGTGCTTGCTAGAAATACTTTTGTCAGCAGCAATTAGAGCAACAAACTACTCTGAACAACAGAATGACAGTCATGGATACACAAGAAACCGCAGATGCTAAAATCTTGAGCAAAGCAATCTTCCAGCAGTTTGTTTTTTTGCTCATTCTGTCAGCAAGGATGCATTCCCATTTCCTAACAAATAAACATGGTAAAAATGCACCTCTTAAATCATTGCTGATTCTCTGGGGCAGGGGTTCCCAACCTTTTTCACCCAGTTTACCTCTGGCAATTTTTCAAAAATAAATTTACCCCCATCCTATTTTGTTCAGTAATTTGAATTTACACTTCTACCATAATAAAGCAATCGACAAAGGGGAAATTTAAAAATACTGTTTATAACATTATTATTTTAAGTTCAAATAACAATAATGGCAGGCGAACTTTACCCCCTAGGGGCAAATGTACCCCAGGTTGGAAAATCTTGCTCTGGGGGATGTGCTCTGTTAACATTGTGTAAGAAGGTACTGTTTTTTGCATATCTTTCATTCATTGTTCTTTATCTCTCCACATTACTGTCTATATCTCTCATTTCCCTTATCCCTAACCAGTCTGAAGAAGGGTCTGGACCCGAAATGTCACCCATTCGTTCTCTCCAGAGATGCTGCCTGTCCCACTGAGTTACTCCAGCTTTTTGTGTCTATCTCTCATAACATTGTTGTCAGGGATAATATTGATTATGAAATAAATATTGATTAGGGCCAATGCCACAGCTCATGTTCAATATTCATTTGGCCGAGCTCCCATTAGAAACCTTGTCTAAGACCTTCTGCTCAGTTTTTATTTCAGATTTCCAGAATTTAAAATAAAATCTTTTATATCTGTACTGCATTCCTGACTGATGTTTCAATGAAACATACGCCTGGGTAATTTTAATTAATTTGAAGGAAGAATTCTGTGGTTTACCAATGTTTCTCTAAATGCTTTAATACAAACCTAACATTTTAGCACGGTACGGTAGCGCAGCGGTAGAGTTGCTGCTTTACAGCGAATGCAGCGCCGGAGACACAGGTTCGATCCTGACTACGGGTGCTGCACTGTAAGGAGTTTGTACGTTCTCCCCGTGACCTGCGTGGGTTTTCTCCGAGATCTTCGGTTTCCTCCCACACTCCAAAGACGTACAGGCATGTAGGTTAATTGGCTGGGTAAATGTAAAAATTGTCCCTAGTGGGTGTAGGATAGTGTTAATGTACGGGGATCACTGGGCGGCACGGACTTGGAGGGCCGAAAAGGCCTGTTTCCGGCTGTAGATATATGATATGATATGATATGAACATTAAGAGATTGCAAAAACCACTTTGATCGAAGTGCAGGATCCAAATCAATGATGATAAACAAGGGATGGTGAAACCATATGCTTTCATCAACCCAAAAATGACCACCTCGATAGGGTGCACGGCAAGAAATTCAAACCGACTTCAAAAGGCTTTCCCTTGACTCTAATGATATAAACACCCGGGGGTTATGCTGCATCTGAATTTCCTGTATTCTGTTTTATTTTATTTTTTCAAATACTGTAACCTTGTCAACTAAGAAACAACAGCAAAGAAATCAGTGTGAATCATCACCACTAAGTCACAAGAATTGACGTTGTCATTAATTGCTCTTTGTTACTGGTCGGTAGATCAAAATAAAGGTGTTTCTCATTCACCAGAAACGGCATCAACTTGCAGTTTTAATGTGCTTTTGAAGTTGGAAAACGTCATACGAGGATTATTATATAAAACAGAAAAGGTCCATCATGCTTTTCTTTAGGGTAAATGGAAAACGAATGTAAGTGGTTAAGACACGGATAAGCGATGTTTTGAGTCAGGACTCTTCTTCAGACCGATTATAGTGGGAGGGGGGGAAGAAAGTTGAGGAAAGAGGTGAGGGCGGGACAAGACCTGGCAAGTGATATAGAACAAATGAATGAAAGATTTGCAAAAAAGTAACAATGATATAGGAAACAGGCCATTGTTAACAGTGGGCTAGGTGAAAACAAGTTACAGACAATGAGATTCAACAAGACGACTTTGAAGGTTGAACAATGACTTGGGTGGGGGGGGGCAAAGAGAGAGGGGATGCAAGGATCACTTGAAGTTAAATAAATCAATATTCATACCACTGGGTTGTAAATATAAGGTGCTGTTCCTCCAATTTGTGTTTGGCCTCATTCTGACAATGGAGGAGGCCCAGGACAGAAAGGTCAGTGTGGGAATGGGAATGAAAGTGTTTGGTAGTACAGACTTGTGGAACTATAAAGACTAAGGCTGTGATGGGGAGATTGCCAGAGATGCCACAACACACCTTGTGACATTTGCTCTCGCTATCTCATACTCAACTGCAGAGTACCTTGTGCCTGAACTGGTTTGACCAATTTCTAAAATGCATTATGTAACTGTGGTTCGAGTCTCTGAGCCACATCACACCTATCATTGGAAAGCAGTAACCCGACAACTCAAGAAGGTGCCCATCAGGCTATGCCTGTCTCTGCTCGTCAACTTTTACAAAAATCCGCAAGCAGGACTGTCAGATGTATATCCTGCAGAGCAGCAGGAGCTGTGATGGAGGTTGCCACCACTGGGCATTACAGAGGTGGCCCCACTTTGTAACTCCAAAGTAATCCTGCTCGCAGTTGGAGTACAGACATAACAACACCATACATTCTAATGATCAATGGTCAACTTCAATGCAGGGTGTACGAGCTATAAGTGATCAACAAAAATAGAATTGCTTGACTTGGAATTGATGAAAATGCTAAATGAATAAATTACAATATTTTATTTAAAACACATCTGGCATTAATCAGAAGGGTCATTTATCAGTCAGAACTCTTAATTTGTATATCACTGCATTCTCTCATAATCTTCTGCACTCAACATGAAGGTCCCATCAGCTCTTCATACTTAGCTCACAACCTTTGACTTCAACTTGATGAATTTCCTTTATCTATACTCGCAAGCCCCTGATGTTCTTTTAGTAATGGGAGGTTAAAATTACACAATCATCGGAGAGTTCAACCAAGCCATATTAATTAAAGTGTGCACTTAATCCATTGTTGGCTTTTTTTATGAATAATTGCTTACATTTCAAGAAACATTTCAACCTTAATGTCTCATTCGTGCATAGCTTTAACAGACTTTTCATATGTCACCACACAGCTATCTTTCCAGCTAGTCATACTGAGTCTTCCACAGTTACCATCATCAGAAGCAAAATCTATCCATGTTAAACGAGTTTTGAATTTCTACTTCAAACTACGAAGAACAGCACTTATCCCATGAAGACAACACTGTCAAACTTTCACAATCTAAACACTCATTTAAACAAACTGTTTCCTATACATCAATCATACTTCAGTCTTACACAGTAATAGGGTTCAAACATAGAAGGAACAATACCCTAAGGAATTTGGTTCATTATCCATGTTAATATTTCAGTGCAGCAAACACTGTCACAATTGCTGTCTTTCAAATGAAGCATTAAGCCATATTTGCTCTCTCAAATAAATGCAAATGACATCACAGCATAATTTGACAGAAGACATCTTGAAATATCCCAGGCAAAATTTATTCTCCACTGAAAAGGATCGAAAACATACCACAGGTTCATTTATCTCACAGCTATGTGCAGCAGTCGTAATATGGCTTGACATAAGTACTGCAGTGGCTTTCCTGATTTGAGGAAGCATATGCATTTTATTTTGGATGATAGTATCATATCCAATCTATAAAAGTGTGTGTGCACATGTATTAACTACAGAGATGGGCGGAGCACCTCCTCAAAAACTCGATCAAGTTCATAAGACATGATCTCCTGTGGACAAAGCCTTGCTGACTATCCTGAGATTTTCCATTTTCTTCTAAATACAAATAATTCCTATCACAAGGCATCCTCTCCAAGCATTTCCCTACCTCTGACGTGAATCTCACTAGTTATAGTTTCCTGGATTCTCTCGATTTCCTTTTTAAAGAAAAGAGCAACACTGACGACTCTCCAGTCTTCTGGGATCTTGCTCACATTAAAGACACAAAGATCTTCATCAAGGCCCCTGTGACCTTTTTTGCCTCTCTCAATCCACATCTGTCCCCGAGGATTTATCCTCCTTATTGCTGTTCAAGAGCTCCAATATGGTCTCCTTCTTGACCTCAAACTGCCCTTGCATCTTCATATTCTCCACATTATTCTCACTATCATGAGAGAAATAAATCGGGTAAATGCATAGTCTCTTGCCCAGAGTAGATGAATCGAGGACCAGAGGGCATAGGTTTAAGGTGAAGGGAAAAGATTTAACAGGATCCTTGAGGAGTAACTTTTTCACACAAACGGTAGTGGGTGTATGGAACAAGCTGCCAGAAGAGGTAGTTGTGACGGGGACTATCCCAACATTTAAGAAACAGTTAGACAGGTGCATGGATAGGACATGTTTGGAGGGATATGGACCAAACACGGGCAGGTGGGCTAGTGTAGCTGGGATATGACTAGTGTGGGCAAGTTGGGCTGAAGGGCCAGTTTCCACACGGTATCACTCTATATCACTCTATATCCTCCATATCGTTTTCATTTATTATCAAGTCAAGTCAAGTCAAGTCAAATTTATTTGTCACATACACATACTCGATGTGCAGTGAAATGAAAGTGGCAATGCCTGCGGGTTGTGCACAAAAATAATTACAGTTACAATAAATAAAGTTAATAAGTTACTAAACATAGCACCAAAAGTGTCGACAAAAATTTAGTCTCTGGGGTTATCAAAGTTGACAGTCCTGATGGCCTGTGGGAAGAAGCTCCGTCTCATCCTCTCCGTTTTCACAGCGTGACAGCGGAGGCGTTTGCCTGACCGTAGCATCTGGAACAGTCCGTTACTGGGGTGGCAGGGGTCCCTCATGATCTTGCTTGCTCTGGATCTGCACCTCCTGATGTATAGGTCCTGCAGGGGGACGAGTGTAGTTCCCATGGTGCGTTCTGCCGAACGCACTACTCTCTGCAGGGCCATCCTGTCCTGGGCAGAGCTGTTCCCAAACCAGACTGTAATGTTGCCGGACAGGATGCTCTCTACAGCCCCAGAGTAGAAGCAATGAAGGATCCTCAGCGACACTCTGAATTTCCTCAGTTGTCTAAGGTGGTAAAGGCGCTGCTTAGCCTTACCCACCAGTGCGGCAATGTGCGTTGCCCACGTCAGATCCTCTGCGATGCGGACTCCCAAGTATTTGAAACTGCTCACCCTATCCACAATAGACCCATTTATCTCCAGTGGCGTGTACGTCCTTGGATGTTTAGCCCTTCTGAAGTCCACAATCAGCTCCTTTGTTTTAGTGACATTCAAGAGGAGGCTATTGTCCTGACACCAGAGTGCCAGATCAGCCACCTCCTCCCGGTAGGCCTTCTCATCGTTGTTGGAGATCCGGCCCACCACCACAGTGTCATCAGCAAACTTGATGATGGAGTTTGAGCTGAACCTGGCCCTACAGTCATGTGTGTACAGGGAGTACAATAGGGGGCTAAGGACGCAGCCCTGGGGGGATCCTATGTTCAGGGTGAGGGAGCTAGATGTGTGTTCCCCCATCCTGACCACTTGGGGCCTGGCAGTGAGAAAGTCCAGGACCCAGGCACACAGAGGGGTGCTAAGCCCCAGTTCCAGCAGCTTCTCAACCAGTCTGCTGGGGACTATTGTGTTGAATGCTGAACTAAAGTCAATGAACAGCATCCTCACATAGCCCCCCTGGCTGTCCAGATGAGAGAGAGCGGTGTGTAGAACCTGGGAGACCGCATCATCCGTGGACCTGTTCGGACGGTATGCGAACTGTAGTGGGTCCATGTTGCGAGGAAGGAGGGCGCAGATGTGCTTCTTGACTAGCCTCTCCAAGCATTTCATGACAACCGAGGTGAGGGCCACCGGTCGGTAGTCATTTAAACACGCTGGAGAGGCATTCTTTGGCACCGGTACAATGATGGATCTTTTGAAGCATGCAGGGACCACGGACTTTGCCAAGGAGAGGTTGAATATTGTGGTGAGCACTGGAGCAAGCTGAGTAGCACAAGACTTTAGTACTCGCCCAGATATACCATCTGGGCCTCCAGCTTTCCTCGTGTTCACACGCGTCAGAGCCCACCTCACCTCATGCTCGGACACCGAGAATGTGTGCACATCCCCGGCGGTGGATCCCCCTCCAGCCTCGCTAGCCAGCGCCCCTTCGGTGCTGTTTTTAGACGGCGAGCTGGTGGTGTTACCCGTCTCAAACCGTGCGTAAAAAGAGTTCAGGTCATCAGCTAAGGAGGAGCCGGCACTTCCGGTTGAGGGGGTGCTGGACCTGTAGCTAGTTATAGTCCGTAGCCCCTGCCAAAGGCGCCTGGTGTCCTGCTGCTCCATCTGTGACTCCATCTTGTCCCGGTACCTCTTTTTTGCATCCTTCACTGCCCTTCTCAGTCGGTAGGACTCTCCCTTGTAGTCGTCCATGTTGCCGGATGCCAGGCCGGAGTTGTAAGCAGCGGTGCGAGCATTCAAGGCCACGCGAATAGACCTGTCCACCCAGGGTTTTTGGTTCGGGAAGATACTGACCCTTACCGTGGGGATGATGGTATCGGCTATTGTGGCAATGAAGTCCGTAACCGCTTCCGCAAACTCATTTACGTCTCTGGAACTTGCTTGGAACATGTTCCAGTCGACTTCGCTCAGTGCATCTTGCAGCATGGCCTCTGAATGGTCAGCCCACCGCTTTACGTCCCTCGTCACTGTCGCTTCCCGTACTATCCGTTGTTTGTACTCCGGCAGCAGGAAAATGGCAGCGTGGTCAGATTTCCCAAAAGGAGGGAGAGAAACGGCCTTGTAGCCTTTCCTGAACGGCGTGTAGCAGTGGTCCAAAGTTCTTTCCCCCCTGGTGACACACGTGATGTGTTGGTAGAAGTTGGGCATGACCTTTTTGAGATTTCCCCTATTGAAGTCTCCAGCCACCAGCACAGCCGCATCAGGGTTCTTGTTTTGGTGTTGACACAACACATCGTGTAGGGTGGACAGTGCCACGTCGGTGTCCGCATGCGGTGGGATATAGACGGCTGTGATGATCACCGAGCTGAACTCCCGGGGTAGGTAGAATGGTCGGCATAGGATAGTTAGATGTTCCAGGTCCGGCGAGCAGGAACGAGAAAGCGTCTTAATATTCCCAGGATTACACCAGTTATTATTGGTCAAGAAGCAGACTCCTCCGCCCTTGGATTTCCCAGATTCTTTCGTTCTGTCCGCCCGGAAAACAGTGAAGGACTCGGATGGGCAGATCACCTGGTCAGGCACCAGCGGGGTCAGCCATGTTTCAGTCAGACAAAGGATGTTACAGTTCTTTATGTCCCTCTGGAATCTGATCCTTGCCCTCAGGTCATCCAGCTTGTTCTCCAGGGACTGGACGTTGGCCAGAAGTATGCTGGGCAGAGGTGGACGTAAGGCTTGGGTTCTCAGCCTGTTCCGAACCCCCCCTCGCTTCCCTCGGTGTTTTTTCCAACTTTCCCACTGACCTGCGCTCCCACTGCTGCTGCCGCGGTGCGCTCCTTTGATGATCTCTATTGGTATATCGGTGAGTAGATTTCTGTTTAATAGTGCTCCTGTAGCGCTCGAGTTTAATTTTACGAGCGTTTCCCGGTCGTACATTGGTTAATGCTAAGTGCTAGCACACGCTAGAGCACTTAGGGATAATTTTAAAGTAAACATACCAGTTTAAAACGCACAGTTCCCGCAGAGCTACCACGACGGCGACTGGACTGGACCGCGCCATCGCCATCTGAATGGTGTCAAGTTAGGAAGAGGGGATGTTCAACGAGATCTGGGTGTCCTAGTGCATCAGTCACTGAAAGGAAGCATGCAGGTACAGCAGGCAGTGAAGAAAGCCAATGGAATGTTGGCCTTTGTAACAAGAGGAGTTGAGTATAGGAGCAAAGAGGTTCTTCTACAGTTGTACCGGGCCCTGGTGAGACCGCACCTGGAGTACTGTGTGCAGTTTTGGTCTCCAAATTTGAGGAAGGATATTCTTGCTATTGAGGGCGTGCAGCGTACGTTCACTAGGTTGATTCCCGGAATGGCGGGACTGTCGTATGTTGAAAGGCTGGAGCAATTAGGCTTGTATACACTGGAATTTAGAAGGATGAGGGGGGATCTTATTGAAACATATAAGATAATTAGGGTATTGGACACATTAGAGGCAGGAAACATGTTCCCAATGTTGGGGGAGTCCAGAACAAGGGGCCACAGTTTAAGAATAAGGGGTAGGCCATTTAGAACGGAGATGAGGAAGAACATTTTCAGTCAGAGAGTGGTGAAGGTGTAGAATTCTCTGCCTCAGAAGGCAGTGGAGGCCAGTTCATTGGATGCTTTCAAGAGAGAGCTGGATAGAGCTCTTAAGGATAGCGGAGTGAGGGGGTATGGGGAGAAGGCAGGAACGGGGTACTGATTGAGAGTGATCAGCCATGTTCGCATTGAATGGCGGTGCTGGCTCGAAGGGCTGAATGGCCTACTCCTGCACCTATTGTCTATTGTCTATTGACTGCAAAAGCAAGATACTCATTTTGTATCTTGACTGAATCCTGACATAAATTCCCTCCTTTATTCTTGGGTGGTCCTGCCATTGCTCTGGTTGCCCTCATTTTTAATGTATGTCCAAAAAGCCTTGGGATTTCCTTTCATCAGACTCGCCAATGACATTTCAAGGCCCTATGTTCCATGTATATACCATGATCCTTTGATCCACCTGTTTGCAAAGTAAATTTATTGCCTGAGGCTTGCATTTAATAAATGACTTCAAAATACACACACTGCACATAAGTACAGTGCCCTCCATAATGTTTGGGACAAAGGCCCATCATTTATTTATTTGCCTCTGTTCTCCACAATTTGAGATTTGTAATAGAAAAAAATCACATGTGGTTAAAGTGCACATTGTCAGATTGTATTAAAGGGTATTTTTATACATTTTGATTTCACCATATAGAAATTACAGCTGTGTTTATACATAGTCCCCCCATTTCAAGGCACCATAATGTTTGGGACACTTGGCTTCACGGGTGTTTGTAATTTGCTCAGGTGTGTTTAAGTGCAGCCTTAATGCAAGTATAAGAGAGCTCACAGTACATAATCATTCCTCCAGTCTTTCCATCACCTTTGGAAACTTTTATTGCTGTTTATCAACACGAGGACCAAAGTTGTGCCAATGAAAGCCAAATAAGCCATTATGAGACTGAGAAACAAAAATAAAACTGTTAGAGACATCAGCCAAACATTAAGCTTACCAAAATCAACTGTTTGGAACATCATTCAGAAGAGGGCACTAGTGAGCTTACCAATCGCAAAGGGATCTGGGAATAACTGTGCATTGTTCCCTGAAGGTGGAATCTCATGTGGATAGGGTGGTGAAGAAGGCATTTGGTATGCTTGCCTTTATAAATCAGGGCATCGAATATAGAAGTTGGGATGTAATGTTGAAATTGTACAGGGCATTGGTGAGGCCGAATTTGGAGTATGGTGTGCAGTTCTGGTCGCCAAATTATAGGAAAGATGTCGACAAAATGGAGAGGGTACAGAGGAGATTTACTAGAATGTTGCCTGGGTTTCAGCACTTAAGCTACAGAGAGAGGTTGAACAGGTTGGGTCTTTATTCTTTGGAGCATAGAAGGTTGAGGGGGGACTTGATAGAGGTTTTTAAAATTTTAAGAGGGACGGACAGAGTTGACGTGGGTAGGCTTTTCCCTTTGAGAGTGGGGAAGATTCCAACAAGGGGACATAACTTCAGAATTAAGGGACAAAAGTTTAGGGGTAACATGAGGGGTAACTTCTTTACTCAGAGGGTGGTGGCTGTGTGGAATGAGCTTCCGGTGGAAGTGGTGGAGGCAGGCTCGATTTTATTATTTAAGAGTAAATTGGATAGGTATATGGATGGGAGGGGATTGGAGGGTTATGGTCTGAGAGCAGGTAGATGAGACTAGGTCAGAGAAAGTGGTCGGCGTGGACTGGTAGGGACGAACGGGCCTGTTTCCGTGCTGTAATTGTATATGGTTATATGGACTGGCAGGCCAAGGAAGATCTCCACAGTTGATGACAGAAGAATTCTCTCTATAATAAAGAAAAATTCCCAAACACCTGTCCGACAGATCAGAAACACTCTTCAGGAGTCAGGTGTGGATTTGTCAATGACCACTGTCCGTAGAAGACGCCATGAACAGAAATATAGAGGCTACACTGCAAGGTGCAAACCACTGGTTAGCTGCAAAAATAGGATGGCCAGGTTACAGTTTGCCAAGAAGTACTTACAAGAGCAACCACAGTTCTGGAAAAAGGTCTTGTGAACAGATGAGACGAAGATTAACTTATATCAGAGTGATGGCAAGGGCAAAGTATGGAGGGGAGAAGGAACAGCCCAAGATCCAAAGCATACCACCCCATCTGTGAAACACGGTGGTGGGGGTGTTATGGCCTGGGCATGTATGGCTGCTGAAGGTACTGGCTCACTTATCTTCATTGATGATACAACTGCTGATGGTAGTAGCATAATGAATTCTGAAGTGTATAGTCACATCCTATCTGCTCAAGTTCAAACAAATACTTCAAAACTCATTAGCTGGCGATTCATTCTACAGCAAGACAATGATCCTAAACATACTGCTAAAGCAACAAAGGAGTTTTTCAAAGCTAAAAAATGGTTCATTCTTGAGTGGCCAAGTCAATCACCCGATCTAAACCCAACTGAGCATGCCTTTTATATGCTGAAGAGAAAACTGAAAGGGACTAGCCCCCAAAACAAGCATCAGCTGAAGATGGCTGCAATCCAGGCCTGGCAGAGCATCACCGGAGAGGAGACACCCAGCAACTGGTGATGTCCATGAATCACAGACTTCAAGAAGTCATTGCATGCAAAGGATATGCAACAAAATAGTAAACATGACTACTTTCATTCACATGACTTTGCTGTGTCCCAAACATTATCGTGCCCTGAAATGGGGGGACTATGAATAAACACTGCTGTAATTTCCACATGGTGAAACCAAAGTGAATAAAAATGGCGTTTATTAAAATCTGACAATGTGCACTTTAACCACATGCGATTTTTTCTATTACAAATCTCAAATTGTGGAGTGCAGAGGCAAATAAATAGATGATGGGTCTTTGTCCCAAACATTATGTAAGTGTTAATTGATGCATGCCTAAGTGCTGATTTTTATTATGACACAGCATTATTTAGTGCAATTAACACCTAACATAACTCTGCATTTCTGATATCAATGTTAGAGCAATAATGGGTTCCAGGCTCCAATAAACTAGTTTGCACAACACTTTGTCCCATAAAGATATTTAGAAATCCAAATTTGTCGCTCAGGAATAAAGAAAATATGATAGCTCTAACATGACAACCCTAATCTGCATTCCGAACTAGACCACATAAAAGGTATTTCTATAATCCTAAGTACATATTAATTTAAATCCTTTTCTCCACTCAAATCACATTAGTCAACATAACTGCAATTCTATTGCACTGAAGTAATACAATTAAAATATTTGCACCCTACGGTGACAGACACTCTATTTACATTCTAATACGGATATTTAAATCAATGCTTTTTTGTGTAAATGAGGTGCGAGATATTGTTACAGAATAGAAGAGTTCAAAGAACTATCGTACATTAATCAAATCCTGCTTTCTCAACATTTTAAATGAACCTGTACATTATGCTTGGTAATATTAATAATTATTTTCTCCATTCATACTGCAGCAAATACAAATGAGAAGCTGTTAAATTTGGGTAGGTGAGTTTATAATTGACAAACTGCTAATTTTAGACTGCCCGGTTATTTCAATTACAGGTTGAACACAAGTTTCCGGCATCCTCGATCCAGCCTTTCTTGATTATCTGTTTTTCTGCACCAAGAGCGGCACGGTGGCGCAGCGGTAGAGTTGCTGCCTTACAGCGAATGCAGCGCCGGAGACTCAGGTTTGATCCCGACTATGGGCGCCGTCTGTACGGAGCTTGTACGTTCTCCCCGTGACCTGCGTGGGTTTTCTCCGAGATCTTCGGTTTCCTCCCACACTCCAAAAGACGTACAGGTATGTAGGTTAATTGGCTGGGCAAATGTAAAAATTGTCCCTTGTGTGTGTAGGATAGTGTTAATGTGCGGGAATCGCTGGGCGGCGCGGACCCGGTGGGCCGAAGGGCCTGTTTCCGCCCTGTATCTCTAAATCTAAATCTAAAAAAATCGAAAAATCTAAGAGCGGTCACGTGATAATGAAATTTCAATACACCCTTGGCCCGCTAATGACAAGGGTGTCTAAAGGGTGACCTCCCGGGTCTCTAAAGCACCATGCAGTGCCAGAAACTTAAATACAACAAATATAGAATATGAACTGAATGTGAATGAAATGACCTGCCGATCCATACACGCTCCCACCATCTCCCTGGCCGTTTGGAGCCCTGGATTCTGACCAAACTCCACACTCACAAGATGCACCGGCCGGCAAGCCCTTCGTCAGCCTCACATGGTCCGGTGACACAGCTGACGTTGTAGCTCCTGGGGACGGAGCCATCGACAGAACACACTCGGTCACTGTGGGGCTAACGTCACGTCCCCTCTCACCTGCTGTCGCTTCTATGGTGCAGTTCATAAGTTTCAACTGAGCTTTCATAATTTTGTCCGGATTATAGGGGTGGGCGGACTATCAGTTGCTGGAAAGTCTGTGTTCAACCTGTACCAGCAAGCAGTGCTGAACAGCAGAGTGGTACTAACAATCATACATATACACACACCCTTTTATAGTTTGGATACGATTCCATCATCCAGTATAGCATTTATATACTTGCTCAAAACAGATAAGCCAAAGCGAAGTTTTGATAGGTGTTTGAAACCATGAAGGGTTTAGATAGATTAACTAAAGAAAAAAACTGCACATAGTGCTGTAAGCTGAATAACAAGAAAGCAAAGATTTATGATAATTGAAGGTGACCAAGAGGGGAATCCCATTTTTACAGTGACTGGTTAGAATTTGGAATGATTAGCCTATTAGGATGATGCAGAACAGGTTTAATTGCTGCATTCAAAAGGGAATTCGATACATTCCTGCAGAAAACAAATAGAAATACGGCAATAAAAAAAAGAGGACAGGACTACCTCCATTTCCCTCTAAAAGAACTGCCACTTAGCCAAAAGGTCTCCTTTGGTGCTACACTATTCCATGAAGCTATTTATCATTTGCCTTTGCTGTTAGGTTTACTTTGTGCTAAACTGTTTGAGCTGTTTTCTGTTTAATAGCAGCCAAAAGTTCAGCAACTTAGGAATAAGTACTTAGACCTCTAGAACAATGACAAAGTTATCCTTAAGAATTTTAAGACTTTTGTAGAGTTGTGAATCAATAGCCTTTGTAATGAATAACTCTCATTTTCAAAATTTATACATAGCCACAGACACTGTCCTTCATGAAAAGACTTCACTGCAAATTCTGACGTGGAATCAGCAGACTGCGCTATTATTAGTCAAAGTCATCAGGGATGAGAGTATCCTCAATTAATAAAAAATGATGGAAGGTGCCATCAACAGTGCCGCTAACCATACAAGTCTGTACACAGGTATGGAGGGATATGGACCAGGTTGGACTAGTGTAGCTGGGTCATGTTGGCCGGTGGGGGAAAGAAAGTTGGGCCAAAGGGTCTGTTTCCACACTGTATCACTCTATGACTATGACTGACCATGAGTTTGGGTTCAGGCATTACTAAGCTTCTTGCCACTTATAGAATGATCAATGCTGCTAATTTCCAGAAATGAGGAAAGAATGACAAACTAGGATAATGACGGACAGAAGGGCGGCTGGGTGGCACAGCGGTAGATTTGCTGCCTTACAGTGCCAGAGACCCGGGTTCGATCCTATGGGTGCTTCTCTGTACGGAGTTTATACGTTTTCCCCGTGACATGCGTGGGTTTTCTCCAGGATCATAAGGTCATAAGTGATTAGAGTAGAATTAGGCCATTCGGCCCATCAAGTCTACGCCACCATTCAATCATTCTGACGGCCTCCACAGCCTTCTGTAGCAAAGAATTCCACAGATTCACCACCATCTGACTAAAGAAATTTCTTCTCATCTCCTTCCTAAAAGAACATCCTTTAATTCTGAGACTATGACCTCTAGTCCTAGACTCTTCCACTAGTGGATCTCCAGGTTTCTGCCCACAATACAAAGGTGTACGGGATTGGAGGTTAATTGGCTTGGTATAATTGTAAATTACCCCTAGTGTGTATAGGATAGCGCTAGTGTGCCGGGATCGCTGGTTGGTGTGTACTCGGTGGGTCAAAGGGCTGTATCTCTAAACTAAGCTAAAAACTGAAGAGCAAAATTCAAAAGCCCTCACAAACCTGAAGACAATGGGATTCATGAATTATACGTAACATTAAAATAAAAGACTGATGATAGCAGGTGCCTATTTATCTCCAGCCCACGACATCACCGTTGAAGCTATTTTGCAGCTGAAGATTGCCCATCTCATAAGTTCAGAAGTGATAACATTCACTGGTGATTGTACAGGAGGCTTCAGACCTATTTGTAATTTTTCAGGTGAAATAGCAGTCCATCATCATCTGATTCAAGACCTAGACAACATCCAGTCTTGGAAAAAAAGTGGTAATACTTAGCCACACAGGTGATGGGCAATGAAGATTTCCAAGAGAACCTAACCAATCTCATTAAGAGTCAACGATTTATCTTCACGACACACCGAACATCCTGAGGGTCCATCCACATCCAACAACCTAGATAATCCAGCCGCTACAAGATTATCATCTCACAACTCCTCCAAATCAATCTATCATCCACAACGCATAATTAAGGTATATGACTGAATATTTTCTACCTGGATGAATGAAGATTAAATAAAAAGATCTTGAAGTTCTTACTGTAGAAGTGCCATTACTAAATAGTAGCCTTTTTGCTCCTTCTAAAGATCAGTTAGAGATAGGTGTCGCATACTAACATTGCATGTTACTAATACACCCATTGCATCTATATATAAAAAATATACTCCGAGTTTTGATTCTACATGTGCAAGAGCAGCTAAAATTGGCTTCTGCTTCTATGGGAGATCAAAAAAAATAATTGGAAGGGGAAATTGAATGTGGCAAGATTTCTAAAAAGTCAGAAATCCTTCCCAGCCTTGATGCATCCTCATCATTCAATGTTTATTAGTTTAAGTTTAGTTTAGAGAGACAGTGTGGAAACAGGACCTTCGATCCATGCCAACCTGCGATCTCCGTCCTAGGCTAGTTCTATCCTACAGATTAGCGACAATTTACAGAAGCCAATTAACCTACAAACCTGCATACCTTCGGAAAGTAGTAGGAAACTGGAGCACCCGGAGGAAAGGCACACGGTCACAGGAAGAACGCACAAACTCTGTAGATAAGCAACCGTAGGTCAACATCAAACCTGGGTCTCTGGTGCTGCAGGGCAAGAATTCTATCGCTGCACCACTGAGCCGCCTATGCTCACAGATGGAAAATTATCATTTGGATCATTGCACTGAACATCTAAAAATGGAAGAATGCATCAGCTCAAGCTACACAAATTGCAGAAGACTTTAATGAGCAGGGTTAAAATAAAAAGGAGGAGAAATTGCTCAACATAAGAACCAACCTGCACAGAGCTATTCTCAACAAGACTATTAGTTTCAGTACCCCACATCAAGCCAGTAAAATACAAGCAGTGGGAAGTTATGTAATTATAATACATGCATTGGCTGAATTCATGATTAAAGTCGTGAAAGTCATGAAGTCCAACAACAAATAAGGTTTATACGCGGAAGTGCAACCATTTGTTTGAAATATCAAAGGCTCTTTTGTGCAAGTTGAACTGACCACCCACAAATAAGTTATCAATGACAAGAAATACTAACAGGAAAAATAACTTAAGATATCTTGATTAAATACGACGTGCTGGTCAGACATTTTCTTAAACCTTAATGAACAAAAACATGAACTTTTATCACAGTAAAATACCACTGTTGAACAAAAAAAAACACATTTCTAAACAACTACATGTTGAAGTATATTTTACCTCCTCTGCAGAAAGGAAAATAAAAGGGATCTGCTCCAGCGAGATCACACATGAGCTTCCAGTACATGACTTCAGAATCACATTGGGCATAGATTTCTAATTTTTTGTTTTCCACACAAATCTTAGTGTCCAATCCATTCTAAACGAGCTGTTAACTATAACTAATGGCTGTCCTTTTCAACTGAGCTGTATTCCTTGATCATCATATCTGAATTCAGTACATAATAAGCCTGGATTGGCCAATCTGTAAGTCTATATTGAGGCCACTTTAAGCACCGCTTTGTGCTAATTTGATGGCCTGCCCGAGTTGGCGCTGCAAATTAACAATGTAGTCTTTCATTGCCTCCAACAGCTGGTCACTGCCTGAGGCAAAAATGACACTATGTGTCCCAGCCACTTCACCCAGACCCAGACATCTTACAGCAGCTAACACCTGACAACCCTTCAGTTGTCTATTCACTTAAATTCGCAGAGACCCACAATCTACCCAGCTGCTAAGGATGTTCATATGTTCACATTATTTTTAGCATGAGAGTTATGGTTACTTACAAAACTGAATGAATACTGAATGAAAACTGAATGATACTTTATGATACTTTATTATCACATGTGACATGTCACAGTGTGATTCTTTGTTTTGCTTACCCAAGGTAATGCAAAGCGTCACGACATAAAGAACGGAGACAAAGTTACAAAGTATACAATTTGTGGTCCCCTTAGTTCTCGCCGCCCCCCCCCCCCCCCCCCCATGCCAGATCCTCCTTTGTTCTTCCTCTCGGTGGTTCCCCCACGCTGGATCCCCCTTTGTTCTCGGCGGCAAGTCCGACCTCTGGCACCCACCGCCAACCCATCCATGACCGTCAGCGCCCGTGGCCTCCACTTCCACCGCCTTCGCCCACCTGGTCTGACCTCAAGTGGACGCCGCATTCCTCGACCTCAACCACGGCCCAACCTCCGACACCCTCTGCGACCACCGGCCTGACCTCGACCTCCGGCACCCTCCTCTACCCCAACCACTCGTCCCCGACTGCCATCCTGATCTCAACCACCCACGCCTTCCTTGACCGCCAGCCTGACCTCCGGCACCCTCTTCGACGTCTAGCGCCTTCCTCAACCTCGACCTGACCCGATGCTGACGGCAGGCGCCCTACCTCGGTCACAGCGGGGTCTACTCCTGACAGCTCTGCAGCGCTAACCCAGAGTCCGAACACAGGGAACCGCCGCTCGTCTTCCCCGCAGCCTCCCGGGAGTGTTAGGTACATGGCATTATTAGCTCATTTGATTTCATGTTCATAAGTTCTAGGAGCAGAATTAGGCCATTCAGCCCATCAAGTCTACTCTGCCATTCAATCATGGCTGACAACATTTTAAATCCTTGTAATATAAAGTTACCTCCAATCTATACAATGGACCTGCTTGATGAATATCAGTCTGATTTTTTTTTAAAAGGACAATAGACAATAGGTGCAGGTAGGCTATTCGGCCCTTCTACCCAGCAGCACCATTCAATGTGATCATGGCTGATCATTCTCAATCAGTACCCCGTTCCTGCCTTCTCCCCATACCCCCCGACTCCGCTATCCTTAAGAGCTCTATCTAGCTCTCTCTTGAATGCATTCAGAGAATTGGCCTCCACTGCCTTCTGAGGCAGAGAATTCCACAGATTTACAACTCTCTGACTGAAAAAGTTTTTCCTCATCTCCGTTCTGCATGGCCTACCCCTTATTCTTAAACTGTGGCCCCTGGTTCTGGACTCCCCCAACATTGGGAACATGTTTCCTGCCTCTAACGTGTCCAACCCCTTAATAATCTTATACGTTTCGATAAGATCCCCTCTCATCCTTCTAAATTCCAGTGTATACAAGCCTAGCCGCTCCAGTCTTTCAACATATGACAGTCCCGCCATTCCGGGAATTAACCTAGTAAACCTACGCTGCACGCCCTCAATAGCAAGAATATCCTTCCTCAAATCTGGAGATCAAGACTGCACACAGTACTCCAGGTGCGGTCTCACTAGGGCCCTGTACAACTGCAGAAGGACCTCTTTGCTCCTATACTCAACTCCTCTTGTTATGAAGGCCAACATACCTTTGGCTTTCTTCACTGCCTGCTGTACCTGCATGCTTCCTTTCAGTGACTGATGCACTAGGACACCCAGATCTCGTTGTACGTCCCCTTTTCCTAACTTGGCATTATTCAGATAATAATCTGCCTTCTTATTCTTACCACCAAAGTGGATAACCTCACACTTATCCACATTAAACTACATCTGCCATGCATCCGCCCACTCACACAACCTGTCCAAGTCACCCTGCAACCTCATAGCATCTTCCTCACAGCTCACACTACCACCCAGCTTTGTATCATCTGCAAATTTGCTAATGGTACTTTTAATCCCTTCATCCAAGTCATTAATGTATACTGTAAATAGCTGCAGTCCCAGCACCGAGCCTTGCGGTACCCCACTAGTCACTGCCTGCCATTTTGACCAATCTCTAACCAATAAAATGCAAGGATTAAAACTATACAGAAACATTAATCTCTCATAAATTATTTGTGGTTATCTTAACATGGATATAATAGCAGATGCTGCCTCCTGATTAAAGGGTGTGCCACTTAATACATGACAGTATCTTGTGTTAAAGCACTTGGTCTTTCCCCTACATTTCTCAAATTTAAACAAAAGGAATATTCAGAACACGAGACATAGACATGGTTTTACTTGAAAGTCCTGACCTAGTCAACTGACTCTGACCCAGGCATGTATTCACATTTTCAAGTCTGGTTTATTCAGTCTAGACTGGATTCACACAGCACATGATTAGGCCATAGTTCAGAGATGCGGAGATCTCTTTATTCCTCTGACCACTTCAAATTTCACGAGGTTTCTCAGCAGGTGAATGGACTGGGTGATTATAATTCGGTTTAAATCTCTATGTACAAATTTGCACCTCACTCTAAGTTGAAATCAATAATCCAGTCAAGACATTTTACAGTGAAATGTCAAACTACATCTTCATGCTTCAAGCTTCTCATGCCTGTTGGCTACATTAGTCCAGATTTCCACCCATTTCTCTTCTGCTTTTTACATCTTCTGTTCGCACGACAAGTCCAAGCTGTCCAATGCACTCTGCTAAGAAGTTTTTTTCTTCAGTAATTTCTATTTAATACCTTATCAGCGGTATTATTTAGTTAGACTGGCAAGTTATTGCAAATTCCTTTGTTTACTTGTGCAAGGGTCAAAGCACCACTGTGCTTCAGAACCCACTTTAAAGTGACTAAATGCCTTTTCCAATTCAGAGGATATGCAAAGACATTTATACCTCTGGTTCCTGCAATGGCCTGAACCATCCTGTTGCCATGATGTAGCTCCTTTCTTCACTTGCATAGCATGCTGATCCGAGGGTGGCGCCACCTGCTGTCCTGCTCCTTGGCCAAACACTAGAGTAAAACTGTTCAGTGACAAAGCTTGGAAAAGGGTGGGGGAAATCAGTGTCCTCAGAATGAAGTGCAAGGGAGGTCATGCTGAGGGGTTATGGGGAAGGTATTAGGTGGAGGCGGTGCAAAAAGATATGTTGCAGAAGATCAGAGCAAAGAAAGTGATGCAGAGAAAGAGGAAGCTGCCAGTGGCAAGGGTGCAAGATGGAGGGAACCTGATAGAGGAACGACTGAAAGGGAGACACTAAAGGTAAAGAAAATCACAGTCGGAAAGGATAGAAGGTGAGAACTGTGCTACAGTGCCTTAGTCCAAGAGAAAATCAATAACCTGAAGAACAGTTGATGGGTCTAGGAAAACATTGGTAATCATAACATATGTAAATTCTTTAGCAGTCAACCATTTGCGGTCTAAACAACGGTACAGAGTCTCCTAGATCTGAGAAAGGGTCAGTGCCCGCTGAAAGGAAACTTCAAAAAACTCAACCATCACTGTGAGGGCATTTGATCTTACTCATATCAAACTATCCAGTCCAGCGGTGCTAACATACAGAACAGCAATAAATTTGAGGAAGGACGTCCTTGCTATTGAGGCAGTGCAGCATAGGATCACCAGGTTAATCCCCGGGATGGCGGGACTGACATATGAGGAAAGATTGGAAAGACTGGGCTTGTATTCACTGGAGTTTAGAAGGACGAGAGGGGATCTCATAGAGACGTATAAAATTATGAAAGGACTAGACAAGCTAGATGCAGGAAAAATGTTCCCAATGTTGGGGGAGTCCAGAACCAGGGGCTACAGTCAAAAGAATAAAGGGGAGGCCATTTAAAACTGAGGTGAGAAAAAACTTTTTCACCCAGATAGTTGTGAATTTGTGGAATTCTCTGCCACAGAAGGCAGCGGAGGCCAATTCACTGGATGAAATTAAAAGAGAGTTAGATAGAGCTCTAGGGGCTAGTGGAATCAAGGGATATGGGGAGAAGGCAGGCACGGATTACTGATTGTGGATGGTCAGCCATGATCACAATGAATGGCGGTGCTGGCTCGAAGGGCCGAATGGCCTCCTCTATGTTTCCCATGTTCATCTCCATTTTAGAGTCAGAGTCCTACAGCACAGAAAGAGGCCCTTCGGCCCATCGTGTCCGTGCCGCCCGTTACCAAACACAGTCTAATTTTAATCCCGTTTTCCCGCATTTGGACCGTAGCCCTGAATGTTGTAGCATTTCAAGTGCCCATCCAAATGCCTCTATGTTTCCATGTTTCAGCTAATTGAAAAGCAATAACAATTTTTAAATGGTCAGGCCTCAAAAGCAGATATCATCCTGCCCAAAACCAAAACCTTGTTGAGAATAATTTCAGTGACAAATTCACAATCCTACCACTGGGGAAGCCAGTAGACTTATTAGTTATAATCACCTACAAGGGAAAAATAAATTCAATTGCAGAAACTATAGACATGCCTCTCTGCTGCCCTGCTACAGGCAAAATCATTTTCACCTTTTGTCGGCATCCGGCCATATACTTTCTGGAGTTTAGAGGATGGGGATCTCATTGCAATTTTTCAACTAATGGAAGGCCTAGATAGAGTGGATGTGGAGATGGTCTAAGACCAGAGGGCACAGCCTCAGAATAAAAGAATGTACCATGAGAATGGAGATGAGAAGGAATTTCTTTAGTCAGAAGGTGGCGAATCTGTGGAATTCACTGCCACAGACAGCCATGTAGGTCAAGTCATTGGGCATTTTAAAAGTGGAGATTGATAGGCTCTTATTTAGTAAGCGCGTTAAAGGTTACAGAGAGAACGCAGGAAAATGGGGCTGAGAGGGAAAAATAGATCAGCCATGATCAAATGACGGAGCTGATTCAATGGTCCTATGTCTTAGTCTTGTACACCTAATAATCACTTCTGAAACATTTAAAAAATACAGCTACTGCCAATATACTGCAACAAATATGGATTTCGACATTTCAATAATCACATGAACATGGTTAACTGAAATCTATGTAGTTGCTTACCCATTTCTCTATGATTCTATGGTATAAACGTAATGATCTTGCAGTTACCATGGAGAGAAACAAACAGAAGGCAATGAGGCAATCTCAGCATTTGTCATTGATGGGCAATGCGGATCCTCTTTTGTAAGTAGACAATTGAGAGCTCAGTAGGCATGTTCCTAAATGTTTAGAAATGCATTTAAGGCAGAGACAGACAAATTCTTGATTAGAACGGATGTTAAGGGTTATGGGCAGGAAAATGGGATTAAGAGGCAGAGATCAGCCATGATTGAATGGCGGAGTAGACTCGATGGGCCAAATGGCCTAATTCTACTCCTATAACATGTGAACATGCATTTATTAAAAATATGCTGCAGATGTGAACAGATCATTCAATGCCCTTCCTCCAGCTCCAAGTTGTCTGCCCTCGGAGAGAGACAATAGGAGAGTTGAGATCAGGGAGCATAAATTTAAAGGAGGCGGTGGAATTCAAGAATGATACCAGTAAGCAACGACATAATGAAAATCTAAAACATTCTTTCCCCAAAAAGGTGCCAAGTTCAGATCCATAGAAATATCAGAAATTAGATGCATGTTGGACAAGGCTGTTTAGGGTAAGAGACCAAGATGCCCAAGGGTTACAAGTCATGATCTAGCGGAATAAAAAGCACACAGATTGCAGGAGTAACTCAGCGGTTCAGGCAGCGGTTCTGATGGACATGCATTGCTGACATTTTGGGTCGGTACCCTTCTTCAGATTCAAGGAGGTCTGAAGAAGAGTCCCGACCCAAAACGTCACCTATTCATGTCGTCCAGAGATGCTGCCTGACCTGCTGAGCTACTCCAGCACTTTGCGTGTGCTTTGTTGTAAACTGGCAACTGCAGCTCCTTATGTCTGAATAAAAACTTGAGGAACAAAAACAACTGTAAATGCCAAGTTAAAACTCGAAATGTTGAACCATTTTTTTGCACAACTTTCAACATGTAGAAATATTCCTCACATGTCCAGGCATGGGATGTATAAAAATCTCCAACAAGTGGAATTACAATGGGATTGAACCAGGAATTGATGAAGTGATGCATTCTTCACTGTAACATTAATGGAATCAGAAATCCTGCATCACTGCAAGTAATATAATTTGGTTTGTATGCTGGGTTTATAGTATTATGTATTAATTAGCAGCTTTGACACAAATTCAGTCAACTCTCTGAACAACTGTTTGTGGAATAGTACAAGTCCCTGAACAACACATATTTCAAGTTTTCAGAAATATCTTACCAAAGGTTCTTGTTACATAATTAACCCAGGAATGATTGGGTTAACATATGATGAGCGTTTGAAAGCACTGAGATGTACTCGCTGGAGTTTTGAAGGATGAGGGGGGGAGCTCATTGAAACTTACCGAATAGTGAAAGGCCTGGATAGAGTGAAAGTGGAGAGAATGTTTACACTAGCGGGAGAATCTCGGACCAGAGGCCATAGCCTCAGAATAAAAGGAATTACCTTTAGAAAGATGAGGAGGAATTTTTTTAGTCAGAGGGCGGTGAATCTGTGGAATTCATTGCTACAGACGGCTGTGGAGGCCAAGTTATTGGGTATTTTTAAGGCGGAGATTGACAGATTCTTGATTAGTAAGGGTATCTGGGGCAATGGGGAGAAGGCAGAAGAATGGAGTTGAGAAGGAAAGATAGATCAGCCGTGATTGAATGGTGGAGTGGACTTGATGGCCCGAATGATCTAATTTGGCTCCTGGAACATATGAATTTAAATCAGAGTTTTCCAATACCATGGCAGTTTATACACTGATCATCTGACCTGGAGAGAAATACCAACTTCACCTTAACTCTCTACCATTGCAGCATAGGTGACACGGAGACTATCAGCTCAAAGTTCTCCCACGTATTTTGAAATATTAATTGATTATATCATTCATCATTTCAACGACCACAGTAAAAGTTGCAACTGAAATCTGCAGGTAATTGCATACATTGCCTCAAGGTCAGATATCACAAGATCAATTCACTGCTTTGCAGCCTTATTTCTGCAGCGCAGAAATGCAGTTCTCACGGAAGGTTTCCACACCTGTTTCATCTCCCGCCTCAATGGATGGACGATAGAGAACTGGAAGATTCCACTTTCAAACATTTGCCCAGTTTATCTAGCTGCAATAATGGAGTTACAGAAAGATTCCAGCTTCAAACCTATGTCCTTAAGTCATCTCTCAGCTACAATTGGTACTGCGTTACTATACAAGGAGACCAAATACTCCAAACTCTTGAAATTCTTACGTGTCTGGTGCAAATGCATACTCAGACATTAAATGAATGAAGGAAATGCCCTGGTTGTATGGCTGTAACACTTCCAACGTCAAACATCAGGTATTCAAAAATTCTATAACTTTTGGAGTGGTTCGAGCACTTTGGAGGGCGACAGATATAACCCTCTGATTTAAAGAGGAAGAGAGATAGAAGAGAACTGAAAATATCAATGGGTTTTGACAAAGTCAATATTCATTAAGGAAAGGGAAATAATGTTTGTCAAACGGATTGGAGTTCTATTTTTGAGGATGTAACTGATAGAATAAATAAAGGAGAACTAATAGCTGCAGTGTATTTGCATTTTCAGACGGCCATCTATAAAGTCCACAAAAGAGTTTAATGTGCAAAATTGAAGCACGTTGCATTGAAGCTTGCAAAGATTGAAAATTGGTTTACAGAGGGAAGGGGGAAAATGGGACTTTCTCAGGGTGGCAGGCAATGTCTAGGAAACGTTGTCGGGGTCAATGCTTCAGATATGCACAATGTGTATCAATGTTTTGGATATGGAAATTAAAGATGATATTTTAAAATGTTGGTCCAAGTCATCTTCCTAAAGCTGGCATATGCTTTTTTCTTCTTGACCATATTTACATTTTCTCTCATCATTCAAGGTTCCTTCACCTTGCCATCCTTGTGCCCTTTCCTTACTGGAACACTATGGTCCTCAGCTCTGATCTGAAAGCTTTTCTCTGTACCTCTGTACACGTGGCAATTATAAACTAAACATTAAAAGGACAAGGAGAAAGCAAAATTTTCTTGCTGAAAAAGATGATTGTCGAGGATTATACTGAATGATGGAGCAGGTACGAAAGGCAAAAGGCCTATTCCAGCTCCTTTTTTTAATGTTTTGATGATTACACCTCAAAGGAAAATTTTGCTGATATACCTCCAATTGTGCAAATAGATTTTGCCTTCCGGGGATATAGAAGTATTCTCTTCTTTCTTCAGCTTTGCACCCACAAGGGTATACAAATAGTTTAAACAGGTGCACTTCAAAATATTTAAACTAAATTGAGAATGTTTGAGTTTAAACAGTGGGCGCAGAATATTGGTTAAAAAACACTAATAATAATAAACCTTCATTTTGTGTTGTGCAACTTCCCACTTCTCCCACCCACTCAATGGAATATCTGAAAATGTGCACTAAATAGGAACACGGCGAAACCATTTTAGTTGAACAATTTCACAATTGTGAAACTATCCAAACCCAAATTATAGCAACTGGGTTGAAAAAACCAGAGTACCATATATTTAAGGATAACCTAAGCATGATTGCCAATGCTTGTGTTCTTCGTTGCTTAATCTTACACTTCTCCGTGGATTGTCACCTTGTCGTGGTGGAGAAGCTTGTGTGGTCCTGAGTTCCTGAGAGCGATGTTGTCTGGAGCTATGCTCCCGGTAGGGTCACCCATGGCGGTACGGTCGAGGGAAAGGTCCCTGACAAAAAGCAATCCAACCAAGACCTCAACGGTGAAACAGGCGGAGGATGATGGCTGACTTTAGTGAGCGTCACAACGGCTGGGAAGCGGATGAAGGCTGCAGTGGGCAGGTGCTATGGACGGGAAGTTAGACGAGTCTGGGGCAGATGAGGCTCGTCAGCCTGGGAAGGCAGTCCATCTAGGAGAGGAGAAACTCTGATCTAAAACCTCCACTGCCTTGTGGCCATATCCAGTCATGGAAAAGGCTCCAGGAGGAAAACTCAAGAAAAATCCAGAGTTGGAGTCCCTAAGGCAGTTGGTCGTTGTCTACAACCTCGTTCTGGCAGCTCCTGCGACAGCGCTGGTGCCAAACTGTAACGGCTCTGCTGTTCCTTTGGATCGATCAGTGACGTGGAGAGGGGGACGTGCTGCATGGGTAACAGCCTGTCCTTCATATGACATAGCCCAGGCTTGCATCCGACCACACATCCACGCTGCTCTAGCCGAGGTTTGGAGCAAGCAGCCAACAACCAGGATGCATCACCCATGGTCAGCCATGACCGAGGGGGCCTTAACTTAACTTAAATCTTATACTAAAACAGGACTGTTTACAAGCAAAATGTTGAAACATGTAATTGCAGATGCTGGTATACACAAAAGGACACAATGTGCTGGAGTAACTCAGCGGATCAGGCAGCATCTCTGGAGAACATGGAATGGTGACTGTTTGGGTCAGGACTTTTCTTCACACTAATTGTGGGATTGTTGTGAGATTAAGATAGATGATATGAGACAGAAATATTAAACCATTCCTTCTCTCCAGAGATGCTGCCTATCCCGCTGAGTTACTCCAGCCTTTTGTGTCTATCTTCAGAACAAAGATAGAGTTTCCCTGGTCTTCACCTTTCACTCTCCCAGCCTCCCAACAAATCATCCTTTGACTTTTCCTCTTCCCCTGTGCCCAACCTGACCTTGCACCTATTTCTCTCCCTCCTACTACATTCCTTCTAGCTTCACAACTTTGCAACTCTTAAATTATTGTCTCACACCTCTGGCCTTTGTTCCAACCATCTGCCTATCAAAATCTTCCCTTGCCCCTGTACACGTATTACCTCCCAAGCATTTTTGTGCCTCTCCTCTCTCCCAGCTCTCCTTCTCCCCCCTCCCCTCACACCCTTTCCCACCCCCCACACCCCTTCCCACCCCCCTCCCCCCCACCTCAATCGGTCTGAAGGGTTCCAACCTGCAACGCCACCTACCCATGTTCTCCAGAGATGCTGCCTGCCCCACTGAGTTGCTTCAGTGCTTTGCCCTTTGTTTACAGGCAAAATGGACAACACCGCCACCATGTGGTGTGATGTGACATAATAGGCAACTCTTTATGTGATCAGCTCTTCAGCTGATTAGAAGCAGAATGCCAACGATGTTTATTGAGCCTGCGGTGCACATAAACAATGTCAAATATAGCCCATTATGGTAAAATCTGGTGAAAATGCAGCACACATACAAAATGCTGTCAGAGACCATTCACTAATCAGTGCAATATTATCGATTCTAATGAAAGAATTCAGACATTTTTCAAAGATTAGAGTTCAGGGATCTTTTCAATGAATATATTCACCAACAAATTAAACTTCTCCAGAATAATTTGAGACACAACCACTAATATTCTGATGCTTCTCAAATACACACACTGAATCGGCTTCATAAATTCCTGCTAGCTTGTAAACTTTAATGGAGCAAAGATGATCTTGCCCAAAAACATCGGAAGCTTTCAAATGCCTAATATTTTACATTGCAAATTCCCAAGAGAATTCCAAGCAAATTAAACCCATGAAACAATGTTTAAAAAACTCAGCATATTACTTACATGAGCCCATCCTGTGAAATGTAAGCAGAGTGAGACAGACTCTGTGAAAACAGCGAGCATCATCTCATTGTCACATCCACATGAACGTAACATTAGGAGTCTGAAGAAGGGTCTCGCCCCAAGCGTCACCCATTCTTTCTCTCCAGAGATGCTACCTGTCCCACTGAATGACTCCAGCATTTTGTGTCTACCCATAACATTAGACGGAATTGTTTTGGACAAAAATAAACCTAAACTTAAACATCAGTTACAGTTCTGTATTACCTTCAAAATGCTTTATTTGTCAAATTTAACTTCCACTTTTTATTTGCATTGCATCACAAATATGCGCCACAACCAGCTTTCTATTTACAGATGCTCCCCGACTTACGATGTTTCGACTTGCGATATTTTTACTTTGCGATGGTGCAAACGGCAGCAACCCATGGCGAGCCGCAGCTCGCTTCCGGCCACATGATCGCGTGTATTAAATGCATTTCGACTGACGATATTTTCCGTTTCCGATGAGTTTCTCGGAACGTAACCCCATCGTAGGTTGAGGAGCACCTGTACTGGTTATGTGCATTAGAAGAACAGATGCAGGGTTGAATGAGCATTTACCACTAGGAGTCTCAAGAACAAGTATAACAAAACAACTTAAGTTCAGACTCGACCCGAAAAGTCACCTATCCATGTTCTCCACAGCTGCTGCCTGACCCACTGAGTTACCCCAGCACTTTGCGTCTGTTTTTGTAAACCAGTGTCTGCTGTCCCTTGTTTGTAATTAAAGTAAGTTTACTTTCCCTTCATGGAAACGTTAAAGTGCTTCGACCGCAAGTGCCACAAAAATAGGAAAAATACTTTCTTTGCCTCATGTTTCTTGGTAAAATGCCCATCAGAAAGCATGGTGATACACAGGCACCAACTCGCCTCATTCTACCTACACTGTACTGATATTTTAGGCCTGATGATTTTTCCCTACCTTTTTAAACACTGATTAATTTTCAGCCAAGCCAAATATCAAAACTTTAAATGTCAAGCCTCAATATGAATGAAGTCTGAAGAAGGGTCTTGACCCGAAATGTCACCCATTCCTTCTCTCCCGAGATGCTGCCTGGCCCGCTGAGTTACTGCAGCTTCCTAGACTACTGCAACTCCCTATACACTGGGATCAGCCAATCTTCCCTGTCCCGCCTGCAACTGGTCCAAAACGCCGCAGCGAGACTCCTGACGGGTACCCGTAAAAGGGACCACATCACCCCGATTCTGGCCTCTCTCCACTGGCTCCCTGTACGGTACAGAATCAACTTCAAGCTCCTCCTATTCACGTATAAAGCCCTAAATGGACATTCCCCCCCCTACATCAAAAATCTTCTAACCCTCCTCTCTAACTCCAGGTCCCTCAGGTCGGCCGACTTGGGGCTACTCACTATCCCGCAGTCACGGCTTAAGCTCAGGGGTGACCGCGCTTTTGCGGTTGCAGCTCCTAGACTGTGGAACAGCATCCCTCTCCCCATCAGAACTGCCCCCTCCATCGACTCCTTTAAGTCCAGGCTCAAAACCTATTTCTACTCCCTAGCGTTTGAGGCTCATTGAGGAGGCGCTGTGAACTGTTTTGACCATCTCCGGTACGGGGTTGGCATTGATGGCACTGCCCTGAGCTGGTTCGTTTCCTACCTCAAAAATAGGAGTTTCTCCATCAACATAGGCAATTATTCCTGTTCCCCAGCTAGCCTCTCCTGCGGGGTTCCACAAGGCTCCATCCTCGGCCCCATTCTCTTCTCTCTATACATGCTCCCCCTCGGCCAAATCATTCAAAGGCACGGCATTTCTTTCCACTGCTCTGCGGATGACACACAGCTTTATCTCCCCCTGAAACTGAACAACCAGTCAAATTTAATCAGCCTCATGCACTGCCTTGCGGACATAAAATGTTGGATGGCACAGAACTTCCTTCAACTAAACGAGAGCAAGTCTGAGGTCATCCTATTCGGGCCCCCCCCCCCCCCCCCTGACTCCATCAAAACTATAACAGGCAGCCTTAGAGGCCTATCCTCCCTAGTCAAACCGCATGTCAAAAACCTTGGCGTGATATTTGACTCTGCATTAAAGTTTGACAAGCATGTCAACGCTGTGGTAAAAGCCAGCTTCTTCCAGCTTCATACCATAGCTAAAATCAAACCATTCCTCCAATTTGACGACATTGAAAAAATCATTCACTTATTAATTTCCTCCCGCCTTGACTACTGCAACTCCCTATACACTGGGATCAGCCAATCATCCCCATTCCCGCCTGCAATTGCCCCCCCCCCCCCCATATCAAAAATCTTCTAACCCACCACTCTATCTCCAAGTCCCTCAGGTCGGCCGATTTGGGGCTACTCACTATCCCGCGGTCTAGGCTTAAGCTCAGGGGTGACCGTGCTTTTGCGGTTGCAGCTCCTAGACCGTGGAACAGCATCCCTCTCCCCACCAGAACTGTCCCCTCCATCGACTCCTTTAAGTCCAGGCTCAAAACCTATTTCTACTCCCTAGCGTTTGAGGCTCATTGAGGAGGCGCTGTGAACTGTTTGCGTGCTACTGTATGTTTCATTTTTTTTCCTTAGTACCTAATCAGATGTACAGCACTTTGGTCAACGTGGGTTGTTTTTAAATATGCTATACAAATAAAATCGACTTGACTTGACTTGACTTGTGTCTATCATGAATAAAATTAAGACCCTTAACATTGTAAAATGCAGTAATGTCATCACATGCATTTATCAGAGGCGCCTGGCAAAATGCATTCATATCATAATTTGTGAATCTTAAGCCTCTGGGTAGTAGACATATGGAAATTCCACAAGTTTATAAACAGCGCAGCATTATGTTCCAACAAATTATGTTTATTGGCCATGTCTTACAATCTTCCTTCATCTTATTTTGTAAGCTAATTTTTTTTTCTCCAAATAGCAAGGAATATTATTAGTTAGAAATGATGCAAACTCAAGCAACTATTTACCTGCTCTTCATTCCACGATGTCAACCTTTGTTCAATGGAAGAACATTCACCTGCAAGTCATACTTCCTTAAATATTTGATGCACCTGGCATAACATCAAGTCATATCATCTTGATCAAATTATGAGGGCTAAACCATAAACTTATGCAAATAGAAATGATCATATCCCCCTCCCCCTTTCCCCCCTCCCCTTTCCCCCAAGGGGCCACAGTGGGGAGTCCAGAACAAGGGGCCACAGTTTAAGAATAAGGGGTAGAACATTTCGAACTGAGATGAGGAAAAACATTTTCAGTCAGAGAGATGTGAATCTGTGGAATTCTCTGCCTCAGAAGGCAGTGGAGGCCAATTCTCTGAATGCATTCAAGAGAGAGCTAGATAGAGCTCTTAAGGATAGCGGAGTCAGGGGGTATGGGGAGAAGGCAGGAACGGGGTACTGATTGAGAATGATCAGCCATGATCACATTGAATGGCGGTGCTGGCTCGAAGGGCCGAATGGCCTCCTCCTGCACCTATTGTCTATTGTCTATATTGAAAGTTTTTAATTGGCTGTAAAAGTACCTGGGTATTCAAAGATTATCAAATTTACACCCTGTAAAGGTGGTTGAAGCAGTCTCTTACAGCTCTGAAAAGGAATTGGATCAGTACCTCAGGGAAGAAAACGTCAAGGTGTTTGACACAAGGCACGGAAATGGGACAACAGGGCATGAGCTCAACTGGGTGATTGGCCTCCTATGTCATAAGAATTTAATTATTCCATAAACTCCCAAGTGATGCAAAAAACATTGAATGAAATATGCTAAATTGTAATCTTTTGAACAACAAGACTCGGGGATGATGAGTGTACGGAGGAGGGGAAAAGAGCAAGGTGACTGGGGTGGGATAGTGGTAGAAATGAGTGGGGTGGGGGGGGTAATATTACTTAAAATTGGAGAATCCAATGTTCGTACCGTTGGGTTGTAAGCTACCCAAATAGAATACAAGCTACTGTTTCTCCAGTTTGCGTTTGGCCTCACTCTGGCAAAAGAGGCAGCCAAGTACAGAAAGGTCAGTATAGGAATGGGATGGAGAGTTAAAATGGTAGCAATTTCAGATTAAACAATTGAATGCCTTTAAAAGAAACCACTGATCAAGGAACCCAGAGAGTGCTGGAAAATACATTTTACTTAATGACCGGCTTTTCAAACAGAAATTAAAACAACTCAAGGTCACAAGAATCGCATAGAATCAAATTTAACATATGTCAAAATAAGAACTTTAGTTCTAAGACTTTGAATTGAAAGCAAACATGAGCAATAACAAATCCAGCATCTTTGAATTAACTATCAGACTTGGTGGCTTGAGATTCAGTCTCCATGATTCTCTAAAAAACTTGCAGGATAAATTGATGCCCATTACCTAGAAACCTTTACATTTATATTCAATTATTCCTAGTGATCAGATTTTATAATGGCTACACTTTCTTTGTAATTGATGCTGAAATGCAAAGGGAGCTGGTAATTAGAAATGCCCAACCCAATATAAAACAGCGAAACATTAAACTGTAGCCCCTGTATCTGGAAAAACAAATTGTCTTCTGAATCTCATATTTTTTCTGACTTTTCCTGAATCTAACTGCTCTTTGTGTATAATTCTAACATTGAAACAGCATTAGGACCCATCTTTATTAAAGCATCAGTTCTTTGACTGAAAGTAATATTACAACATAATCCTCTTCTGATTGCCACAATTTCATTTCTTAAAAGTCAATGCGTAGCAAATAAGGACAACCCAATATTATTCACAGTAAATTGATCTTAGCTTCCACACTTTCAATTACTGCCTCAGCTGGAGCCTGCATGATTAAGTGGCACAATTGCAACACAAAATCACAGGGGCCATTATGAACAGCAATGAAGTTTTCACATTTATAATTTTGCTTGTGATCTGTGCTTAGCGTTTGATTTAAAAGCAAATGATTATACGGTGGAGGATAAACCCCACGCATTTCAGATTATATTGTCCAATATACAAAGATTCTTAATTTCAAAATCAAGTTCATGAAAGAAACATAATCACGGAATTAAATGGTTACTGCCACAATTTATGCCAAAAATATATATGGCAATTTCTTCCTGAGTGGGCTTAAATAATCAAATCTTTCTTCACCACAACTGTGCAGGCATTCTCACTAGAAGGACAACAATAATTCAAGAAGGTTGCTCATCACCATCTTAAGGGCAATAGGGATCGACCTTGCCAGTGACATCCAAATCTCAATCTGAATTAATGGATAATAACGACTAAATAATGTCACTGACATGATAAAAAAAAAAAACACCAGCCTCTGTATCCAACACATCATTCTCTGAAATTTCCATCGCCTCCAACGTGATCTAAGTTCCAGTCATATCTAACCTTCTCTACCCTTTTCCACCTTCCACAGAGACAGCTTCCTCCACCACTGCTTGGTTCATTCGTCCCTTCCCACCCAATCTACCCTCTCCCAGGTCCTTTCCCCTGAAACCTTACGAAATGTTCCTGAACCTAATAATCTCATCTACTGCATCCAGTGTTCCTGATGTGGTCTCCTGTACATCGGCAACAAGCGTAGACTCAGCGACCGTTTTACCGAACATTTGCGCACAGCGTGCTAAGGCTTATGGATCCCCTGGTTGTTAACAATTTTAACTCTCCTTCCCCTACTGATCTTCCTGTCCTAGGCCTACTCCATTGCCACAGTGAGGCCGCGCACAAACAGGATGAACAGCACCTCATATTCTGCTTGGGTAGCTTACAACCCAATAGAATGAGCATTGAATTCCCCAATTTTAGGTAACATCTAATAACCCTCTCCCACCTCCCCATTTCCCACTACAACCCTCTTTATTTCCCCCACCCCTCCCCTGTGCCCCACCTGGATTTGCACCTATTTCTCTCTTCCCCACCCCCACAATCAACTCCACCTACATTCCTACCACTGGCTTCACAAATCGCAAATCTTTTCATCTCTGGCCTTTGTCCAAACATCTGCCTATCAAAAAAACTCTTGCTTGTGTTCACCTTTTACCTGCCACGGTCTGTCCTGCTCCTCCTCTCTTCCTGCCTTTTTTCTCCCCACCCCGCCCCTACAAATCAGTCTGAAGAAGGGACCCGACCCGAAACGTCACCTATCCATGTTCTCTGGGGATGCCGTCTGACCCACTGAGTTACTTCAGCACCTTGTGTCTTTTTTCAAAGAACCAGCCAAGGTTCTGATTTTAAAATTTGCTGAATGATTCAAATTATTTCGCTGAGAAATGAGGAATTCACAACTCTGCACGGTTGCCCAATGGCCCTGGGAGCAAAAGGTACTCAAAGATTATCTGCAACTTGGCTATGATGCATTCACCGCCAAACAGCTGCAAACACAACCAACCAAATATTCCAAGGCCAGGGCATGTATTTGGTGAAACCTTATAGCAGGCAACATTCAATTGCCACATGAAAAACTGTTACTAGATATTTATATTCTAGTGTTGGATAGATAATATTATTAACGTGCAACTTGTAGGGCTGTACGTAAAGATGAAAAAGAGCAAGGAATGAGACTATTTATTTAGATTGTTCTACTTGGAGCTGGCAAATGTCTTCATCCTGCATTCTGACAATGCTATGATACCAACATTTGAAACATCTGACCTCTATCGTCAAGGTCAATGGCAGTTGGCTCATGGAACACAACCACCTGCAGATTCCCTCCAAGTCACATCTTCCTTAATTGGAAATATATCACCATTGTTTTATCACTGCTGGGCTGAAATTGTGCAACTCGACTGAACAGGACTGTGGGAGTACTTTCAGTGGACAGGCTGCAGCTGTTCAAGAAGAATGGAATCTTTTGCTTTCACCTAAGGCAGCAGATGCAACATTTGTTTAACTCTCATCTGAAAGATGGTATCGGAGAGAATGCAAACACTCCCTCAGTATTCCAATGATGTGTCAGCCTGGATTAAATGCTTAAGATTCTGTAATGACTCAAATCTATGACTGCCTGAATCGGATGCAAATGTTCTCTCATTGACCCCAGGACAACAGTTCAAGGCGGCACGGTAGCGCAGCGGTAGAGTTGCTGCTTTACAGCGAATGCAGCGCCTGAGACTCAGGTTCGATCCTGACTACGGGTGCTGCACTGTAAGGAGTTTGTACGTTCGCCCCGTGACCTGCGTGGGTTTTCTCCGAGATCTTCGGTTTCCTCCCACACTCCAAAGACGTACAGGTATGTAGGTTAATTGGCTGGGTAAATGTAAAAATTGTCCCTAGTGGGTGTAGGATAGTGTTAATGTACGGGGATCACTGGGCGGCACGGACATGGAGGGCCGAAAAGGCCTGTTTCCGGCTGTATATATATGATGATATGATAATAACTTACCCCCCTTTTATATTCTCAAATGTAGTTACATTGTGCCAAAATTTTATATTAATTAAGTATTTCAGCAAAAACTGCCACATGGAAAACTAAATAAACAATGCTGAACATGCAGAGTGCAATTAATGCTCATGTAAAAATGGCGATTTGTGGATGGAAATTGATAGTTCTATTTAGTTTTTGCTGAATTTGTTAATCATCCTTCCTCTTTCATTTCAATTTTCCAATTTTACCCAAATCCATCTCAAACACATAAATACATGTCAATTTCCATCTTTCACCATCCAGAGAACCAAATAGCGCTTCCAAGTGAAGCAGCAATTCAGGTGCAATGTTTCCAAGCTAGAGTACTGCATTCAGTGTTGACAAGGTTGTAAACTACATTGGAGTAACCAAATGCAATTGGATTTATTCACAAAAAGTTGGAGTAACTCAGCAGGTCAGGCAGTATCTCAGGAGAGAAGGAATGGGCGACGTTTCGGGTCGAGACCCTTCTTCAGACTGATGTCAGGGGGGCGGGACAAAGGAAGGATATAGGTGGGGACAGGAAGACAGTGGGAGATCTGGGAAGGGGGAGGGGAAGAGAGGGACAGATGAACTATCTAAAGTTGGAGAAGTCAATGTTCAGGCGGCACGGTAGCGCAGCGGTAGAGTTGCTGCTTTACAGCGAATGCAGCGCCGGAGACTCAGGTTCGATCCTGACTACGGGTGCTGCACTGTAAGGAGTTTGTACGTTCTCCCCGTGACCTGCGTGGGTTTTCTCCGAGATCTTCGGTTTCCTCCCACACTCCAAAGACGTACAGGTATGTAGGTTAATTGGCTGGGTAAATGTAAAAATTGTCCCTAGTGGGTGTAGGATAGTGTTAATGTACGGGGATCGCTGGGCGGCACGGACTTGGTGGGCCGAAAAGGCCTGTTTCCGGCTGTATATATATGATATGATATGATATGATATGATACCACTGGGCTGCAAGCTGCCCAGGTGAAATATGAGGTGCTGTTCCTCCAATTTCCGGTGGGACTCACTGTGGCACTGGAGGAGGCCCATGACAGAAAGGTCAGACTGGGAATGGGAGGGGGAGTTGAAGTGCTCAGCCACCGGGAGATCAGATTGGTTAACACGGACCGAGCGCAGGTGTTGAGCGAAGCGATCGCCGAGCCTGCGTTTGTTTTTTGAGCGAAGCGATCGCCGAGCCTGCGTTTGGTTTAGCGAAGCGATCGCCGAGCCTGTGTTTGGTTTAGCGAATGCAATTGGATGATTACTTTGTGGAGCACCTGCATCCAGTCCACAGGGGAAACTCATAACCCCTCGTTACCTGCTACTTTAATTCTCCTTCCTACCCTGCTGTGGCTTCCTGCACTGTCATAACAATGCCAGCGTAACTTGAGGAAAAGCACCTCATCTTCTGTGGACATAATACAGTGTTTTAGACTTAGTATTAAATTCAACAACATTAGGTTACTTGCATCTCCATTTCAGAACTTGTCAATTCATCTATACAAGTCATCTATATAATTTTGTTTTCTCCGTTTTTTCTCATTAGCACAGCCTTGACCTGCTGTGCATTATTAACAGCTCTGCATTTCAAATTTATTTCACATTCCATCGTCTGCATCTTCACTTTCCAATTGCCTTAATTTAAAAGCTTTTGTTGCAGATGTTCTCCCTCTATCTGTCACAATTACTGGATGACCCAATTAATAATTTATCTGTCAGCAATCCTGGCAGATATTCATCTGCCTAGCAGAGATATTCATTTTGTCCGGTTCATCCTTCCCAAACTTCTTACAAACCAACCCTCTTTTCTTGACCTGACAAAGTAGCTTTGACCCAAAGCATTAACTCGGTTACCTTTTCCTCTAATGCTTCATGAGGTGAACGTTTCATACATTTTCTTGTTTTTTTTAGGTTTAGGTTTATTATTATTGTCATGTGTATGGAGGTGCAGTGAAAAGCTTTGTTTTCCATGCTATTGAATCAAATCAGATAATACTATACATCAATACAATCAAGTCAAACTCCAGTGCAATAGGTAGAGCAAAGTGGACTTAGAGTGCAGAATATAGTTCTCAGCAGTGTAGTGCAACAGTTCAATGAACACAGTCCAATTTATGCAATGGGATAAAGGGGAATCTAGGGTAGATTATGGAAGGACCCATGAGATGCTTGACAACAGAGGGAAAGAGTTTGTTGGTGCATGCTTTCAAGCTCCATACCTTTTGCCAGACAGGAGCAGGGAGAAAGAATGACCAGGGTGGGACAAGTCTTTGATTATGTTGGCTGCTTTTCCAAGGAGGTGTGACGTGTAGATGGGGTCAATGGTGGGGAATCTGGTTTGTGTGATGGACTGGGCTATATCTACAACTACAATTTCTTGCTGTCTTTGACAGCGCTGTTCCCAAATCAAGCTGTGATGCAAACCAACAGCATGCTTTCTGTGGTGCTTCTGGAAGGTTTTTTTAAAAGAGTCATTGGAAATATGCCAAATTTCCTTTGTCTCCTAAAGAAATAGAGGCATTGGTGTGCCCTTTTTGGCCATTGTATCAAAAGGGTTAGTCCACAATATTAACACCAAGGAATTTGAAGTTCTCAATCATTTCCATTTGGGATCCAGTGATGCCAGGGCATGTAGTCTCCAGTTGCACCAGTTTCTCAAAGCACTTCATGATGTGGATGTTAGAGCCACTGGGTGATAGTCATTGAGGCTGCTTCCTTACTTTTATTTTATTTGTCACCGGGATGATACTTAGCTTCTTGAAGCAGGTTGTGAATGTGGTCAGGGACTCTGCTGCTTTCTGCCATTCACTGTCAGGAAGGCCCATCTTACGTCTGCCACAGTAACTGTTGGTGCAAGTGCACCCAAGAATGGCAGGGCGGGCCGCATGACGAGCCTCATTTTATTATTAATTCTCGAGCCGATCTTTTGTAAAAAATCAGGAGTATAATTTTAAAAATTACTCAAAATAATTAATTTCACAAAGGAAAGTAACTCTCAATTTGCTATAACCAAAATAATCCTGTATTGTTATCGGCACCCATGGTCACATTATCTTCAGCATCGAACTAGACAATTGGCTCTCTTGTTTGGATCAATGAAAAGAACATTAAAATCGTGCGAATTTATAACTTTGTGCCACCAGTTTTCCACTATTAAGCTTGTTCGTCAAGAGTTTATTGTGTTTTATTCTCATATGTACTGAAACGGAACAATGAAATTCCTACTTGCAGCAGCAGCACAACAGGTTTGTAAACAGTACTCAATAGATGAAGTATTCATGTATCAGTGTATAAGAATTAAAGAACAGTATAAACTTCTGCAGCCAACCCTCAAGAACCTTGGTAGCAACTTCTAAATAAATACCATTGACTCCCATGTACGACAGTCAACATGACATATTCAGGCAGGTCCCAACATTTCCAGTTGGTCCAATAAATGAATTGGCCAAAAATGCAGGAGAGGAATCTGGCACCATCATGCTCTCCGTTTCTAGGTCACAATATTGGGAACTCAAGGAACGAGCAGAGACAGGCAACCTCGATGCAGGTTACAACATAATCTGGAATACAAATATCTCAAGTTGCATGGCACCTCTGCTCTGTTCTCACCGCTGCTCAAACAAATAAGCAGCAGCAATAAAGGAAACTACGATTATCCAGAGAATTTTAAGCTCTACTTTTACAAGTCCTGCTTGAACGGTGTGGTGAGCTCAATGGTTGCAGTTTGGGTATCAGTCAGCTGGTACTGACACTGCCATAATTAAAGTTCTGCTGAGAGTTCTTCTTTCAAAATGTCCACGTTGCCTTGGTTTAATAATGCAAGCAGACTTAGAGGTGCTCACCACTTAGCACCAATTGAAAAGCTATTGCAAATGTTCTAGTACATGTAGATTAAATTGGGTTCACATTCAGCATACAGCGAAAATTTAGCGCAAGCGTAAATCCATGCAAAGAGCCAGTTTCAAAATGAGTGATCACACCGACATAAAAACATGAAAACAAAACAAGGACAGTGTTGAGGCAATTCCTTCATTAAATGTAATTGAATTAATCATGTTTTAATAATTTACCAACTCATGTAGCATTGCAAGGAGGCAAAAGATTAGGCTCATTCCTTAGATTCCATTATTGGACCAAATTAGTTATTTTTATACAGCATTTGCACTCTTCAAGCAACAAGTGTCTGTATTGCAACCAATAAACCCAATATTCACTTTATCAAATTTAAATAAACCGGAGTGAAGGAGGGGGTAGAGATGCTGGGATTGTCAATGCAATCATGAAACAAGCATATCTGTACCGTTGTGTTATTTGCCTTCAATAGGCATAAAGAAAAGCTCTATCTAATAATGTCTGAAATGTGCAACAAAATGAAGTTCCTGCAGATGAACAATCAAAGCCATTTTCATTAATTATTTACACCCTACCTTCAAAATATATATTCCTTTCCATCTGGTAACATTACATAGAGACGTGGGTTATGGTGTGAATCAACTGCCACAAATGACCCAATTCCACTCCAGCGTGTCTATTTCCCTACAGGTTAAGAGCAGATGGTATTTCACCGGCTCTCCACTCTGCTCCAGACCATCTGGAACGCACACGTCGTGCTACTGTTCATCCACTATTATCTTTCAGCTGACTAGGGAGAGCACGCAACAAAAGCTTTTCACTGTACCCCGGTACACGTGACAATAAAACTAAACTAACTACTTTTCAGTGTTCAATACAATCATCCCCATCTGATTGTGTTTTGTATGAACATCTTGTTTTTTGCCTTTTCCATTTTCACTGTCTTGGAGAATTTGTGCAATTTACATACATTTACTGGTTTTGTGTGTTGTGTGACTAATCACCTATGATGCAACTGCAAGCAAGATTGTCTTTGTACCTGTACCTCGCCATACTTGCTCATCTGCCAATAAACTTGTCTTGACAGACGGGCATTAGCTTTAAGCCAAAAAGCTTTGAAGAGTCTTTAAGATGAGCCATCATATCATCTGACTAGGGAGTCTCAGAGAGATATTACATTGGAGTAAAAAGATACTATATTCAAAATGTTCATTCTCTTTGCACCCTGCGCGATCCGATGTGAAAAAGCTATGGAAACATGAAAATAGAAGTAACAATTGAAAAGATGAGAGTCAAACAAACACATGAAAGTTACAACCTGACTTCAATTGTTTTCTATATCATGAATAAAAAGCACATTTGACCAGGGAAAGATGCAAAGTGCTGGAGTAACTTGGCAGGTCAGGCAGCACCTTGGAGAACATGGATAGGTGATGGGTGACTGGGTCGGGTCTCTTTTCAGACTGATTGTCACAGTGGAGGACGGAAGAAAGCTGGAAGACATGAGGGCCAGGGCAAAGCCTGGCCAGTAATAGGTGGATACGTCAGAGCTGATAAATTTTCAAACAATCTGGGAACCGTCTGTTGATTTTGGGTAGGAATTAGATACATGTTACCCATATTGATTTATTCTAAGCATATGTGAATATATTCACTGCGAATGGCTCGATTGTAATCAAGTATTGTCTTTCCGCTGACTGGTTCGCTCACAACAAAAGCTTTTCACTGTACCTTAGTGCATGGGACAATAAACTAAACTGCAACTATGCCATACAGTACAAGCAGACCTCAGGCAAAAGTACCACATTTTTAGCAAGTCTGTTTTAGTAATTCCACTTAAGTCTAACGAGAATATTCAGAGAGAAAATAACTACAAAAGTATGATTGGAATCAACATTCAATGTGGAAAGGTTTTTTTTATCAAGTCACAGGACTTTTCATCGTCCGGCGCGGCTTAAAATCAGCTGCGGGATCTTCCACCACCCGACAGGGGCTTCGGAGTCGGGAGCCTCGATTGCCTAGACACAGCAGTTTTGACTGCCCGACCGCGGGTGAAGAAGCAAGGAGATGAGACTTTCTTTTTTACCTTCCATCACAGTGTGGAGGTGCCTGGAGGAGAGTCACTGTGGTGGATGCTTGTGATGAATTATGTAGTTGTGTGTTTTTGTTGCTTTTTTAGTGTTGTGACTGCATGGTAACTAAATTTCGTGCAAACTCGTTTTGAATGACAAATAAAGAAATTCAATTCAATTCAATACCAAGGGTGTAGATCAGAACTTTGTTCATGTTAATTGGCAAAACATGACGATTTCACTCAAACTCATCTTGGACAATTCACGTTGAAGCAGGTGTTGTAAAAAATAAGCACCATTAAGATGAACGTTTCCCTCAGAGTTCTACTACATTTGTTATACAATGCAAGCTATTATTCTTCCATCTTTCTTTAATTTGAGAACCCTAATGAACTCAATCAGTTTATACATGGGGATATACAACGTGGTGGTTCCCTACAGGAAGAATACTCGACGAAAATGGATGATCTCTGGAAATCTGCTCAATAAAGCAGAACTACAAATGATAGTGAGTGATTGGGTCAAGATATGCTGTGCAACCAAAAACAGCTACATCAGCACAGCTTGTAGAATTCCCTTGTGATTATGTTTAGATCTAGCAATCCAAAAGCCTGGACGATCAATCTGCAAAATCCAAATAGATAATTTAGTTTTTAGAAATGCAGAAAATAAAATTTAACTTCAAGTAATTTTGCAATGTTGCTACTAGATTGCTATAAAGTACAAATGATTCAATAATGTTCTTCCTTTAGCAAATACAATTTACTGCTCTTGAAAATTATGACCTTTATGCACTTCCACATAAGTGTAATTGACTCTTAATGGCAATCAAGTAGCTTAAAGTAGCTCAGGCTGCTCACTTTCTCAAAGCAGTTTGCGGTAGGTAGTTGGTAAAATCTAACTTTGCCATCTATGTCCAAAACATGTGACAATACTAAAATAACTGAAAACACTGAAGTTATAAATCAAAGTAATTTCTCACAAGTTATCTTGCCCGATCTCAAATGCGTTTCATTGAGTGAAATGAAAGTTCGATGTTCTACGTTCTGAGTGCAGTGCTTGGTTTTTCCTTTGAAGGATAAGTCGTGTGATTAAGACGAAGAATAGAACTCCTTTACTATTAGTTGTCAATAGAGAAATAAGTCAAAAGAATGATTTGTGAAATTCAAAATAACTTATTTTAAATGTACATCAACTGCCCAAAAGTGCAGTTGAAAGATACCTAAAAGGGCTTATTTTATTCCTCAAAAAAAAAGCTGAAGATTTAATTTTATACATCTGAAATTAACGATTTAATTTTTTTCATCCTCATGATTTATGCGAAACATAAAAGACAGGATTTATGGTTGAGTTAAAGGAAACAATTTTCCAGTTAACTTTCACTGTTCTTCCAGCATCGGCCACTGTCGGTGTGACTGGGAAGGCAAGCGGGGTGGGGTCCCTTGAATATAGAAGCAGGTAAATTTATTATGGGGAACAAGGAAATGGCAGACGAGTTGAACAGGTACTTTGGATCTGTCTTCACTAAGGAAGATACAAACAATCTTCCAGGTGTTCTAGTGGACAGAGGTCCAAGGGTAACGGAGGAACTGAAGGAAATTCACATTAGGCAGGAAATGGTGATGGGTAGACTGATGGGACTGAATGCTGATAAATCCCCAGGCCTTATGGTCTGCATCCCAGGGTACTTAAGGAAGTGGCCCTAGAAATGGTGGACGCATCAGTGATCATTTTCCAATGTTCTATAGATTCAGGATCAGTTCCTGTGGATTGAAGGGTAGCTAATGTTATCCCACTTTTTAAGAAAGGAGGGAGAGGGGAAACAGAAAATTATAGACCAGTTAGCCTGACATCAGTGGTGGGGAAGATGCTGGAGTCAATTATAAAAGAAGAAATTGCAGAACATTTGGATAGGAGTAACAGGATCGTTCCGAGTCAGCATGGATTTACAAAGGGGAAATCATGTTTGACTAATCTTCTGGAATTTTTTGAAGGTGTAACTAGGAAAATGGACAAGAGAGAGCCAGTGGATGTAGTGTACCTGGAGTTTCAGAAAGCCTTTGATAAGGTCCCACATAGGAGATTAGTGGGCAAGATTAGAGCACATGGTATTGGGGGTACGATGCCGACATGAATAGAAAATTGGTTGGCAGACAGGAAACAAAGAGTAGAGATAAACGGGTCCCTTTCAGAATGGCAGGCAGTGACAGGTGGGGTACCGCAAGGCTCGGTGCTGGGACCGCAGTTATTTACAATATACATTAATGACTTAGATGAAGGGATTAAAAATAACATTAGCAAATTTGCGGATGACACAAAGCTGGGTGGCAGTGTGAACTGTGAGGAGGATGCTATGAGGATGCAGGATGGCTTGGACAGGTTGTTTGAGTGGGCAGGTGCATGGCAGATGCAGTTTAATGTGGATAAATGTGAGGTTATCCACTTTGGTGGAAAGAACAGGAAGGCAGATTATTATCTGATTGGTGGCAAGTTAGGAAATGGGGAAGAGATCTGGGTGTCCTTGTTCATCAGTCACTTAAAGTTAGCATGCAGGTACAGCAGGTAGTGAAGAAAGCTGATGACATGTTGGCCTTTATGACAAGAGGAGTTGAGTATAGGAGCAAAGAGGTCCTTCTGCAGTTGTGCAGGGCCCTAGTGAGACCACACCTGGAGTATTGTGTGCAGTTTTTGTCTCCAAATTTGAGGAAGTACATTCTTGCTATTGAGGGAGTGCAGCGTAGGTTCACTAGGTAAATTCCCGGAATGGCGGGACTGTCGTATGTTGAAAGACTGGAGCGAATAGGTTTGTGTACACTGGAATTTAGAAGGATGAGAGGAGATCTTATTGAAACATATAAGATTATTAAGGAATTGGACACGTTAAGAGGCAGGAAACATGTTCCCAATGTTGGGGGAGTCCAGAACCAGGGGCCACAGTTTAAGAATAAGGGGTAGGCCATTTAGAACGGAGATGAGGAAAAACTTTTTCAGTCAGAGAGTTGTATATTTGTGGAATTCTCTGCCTCAGAAGGCAGTGGAGGCCAATTCTCTGGAAGCTTTCAAGAGAGAGCTAGAGCTCTTAATGATAGCGGAGCCAGGGGGCATGGGGAGAAGGCAGGAACGGGGTACTGATTGTGAATGATCAGCCATGATCACATTAAACCCCTACGTAGGGGTTTAGGGAACGTAACTCTAACGCAAGTCGGGGAGTGTCTGGAAGCCATTGGTGGGACCACACATGGAGTATTGTGCAGAGTTTTGCTCATTAATCTACAGGAAGGACGCTATTAAATAGCAAAAAATTATTCGTAGGGATGTTACCAGGGACTGAAGGGATTGAGTGAAAAGGAGAGGCTGGTAGGCTGGGTCTTCTTCTCCTGGAGCCGAGTGGTAGCTTTATATAATCAAATAAAATCATGAGTGATACAGATACGATCTTTTTCTTCAGGTAGGGACTAAAACTATAGAGCATAGATTTAAGTTTTAAAAAGGGACCCGAGGATAACCTTTGCACGCAGTGGGTATGAACAAGCTGCCAGAAAAACCTGGGGAGCAGAGTACATTTAGACAGGGAAATGGATAGGAAAGGGATTAGAGAGATCTGAGCAAAATGGGACTAGCTCAGATCAACATCTTGGGCTGAAGGCTGTTTCTCTATATAACGCTAGGACTATGTTGAAAGAAAGCAAGACCAAATATTGTCAATATTTCAAAGAAATAAAATTCCATACACCTACTCCGTAATTTAAACACAAGTAAATTATGCATCATTTTCCTCCTAACTTTAAATGGGGGTAAACACAGACATTCAGAATAGATGCAGAACAGTCAAATATCAATAGGTTACAAACAACAATTTAGGGTTTGAAAGGATTAAATATAGCTGCTGAATTTCATACTCAAGTCCATAGAACACAAAGACAAAGCAAATTTCAAGAAAATGTATAAACCAAGCTCAATGTTCCTAAGTATGCAGCATGTTGTGACAGAATAGTTTAAACATCTATTATTAATAACAATCCTCTGTTGTAAGAAGCTTTTATATTTCTGGACAAAGCAATTCTACAAACTGTAGATAGGAACATTAATGTTGTGATAAAGCAGTAAATTGAAGAAATAACAGCAATCCATTGTGAAACTTCAATGATTTCAACTCCATTCACGATTATTTGGACTTTGTTTGGCGAGGTGTCCAGGACATTCATCACAGAATCACTGCTATTCAAACTTGTATTGTCTATCTATTCATCCACTTTATAAGAAGCATTTAGTACCTGTATCAAATGAGAAATACAATACTGTGTAATACCACTAAAGCATCAACACCATAACCATTAATCATTGCCATCACACAACTATGGGGTTGGGCTTAATGTAAGTCAAGCCCACTAAAGAGTAAAGTGTTGTCCAATACCACAGCAGCATATTATGATTTTAATCTAAACAATATGATTGGAGATTTACTGATATTCAAAGTCAGTATCAAAGATAAATTACATCAAGTTTAACTCACGATACAAACTATAATGGAATATTAGAGTGCAATTTGTTTCTTTTGAGTAGTTATTAAAATATCATTTATCTTTCTTGAATAGTTACTACCTACTCTAATACCTAAATGTATTTTGTTAATCTAGTGATGTCCAGTCTTTTGAGACTGTGGCCAACATTACTCAAAACACAGGAATCATATACTGGATTATGAAATAACGCCATCCTGTTAAACCAGGAAAAGCTCCTCCATGTGTTGCATAAATAAACTGATGGAGGAACTCTGCAAGTCAGCCATTATCTGTGGAGGGAAATAAACAAGCAATGTTTCAGATTGCCACCCTTCTTTTGACTTCATCCAAGAGTGAATTTGGGACAAGTGCAACATCATTAATCTGTTTTATTTGAGGCAAATCCTGTGCAAAGAATATGCAGCAATAGCATGGATTTCACTGGATGTTCAGCTGTGGAATCATAGTTATACAGTATATAAATAGGCCCTTTGGTCCACCGCATCTATGTCAACTATCATGCCCACCTACACTAATCCCACGAGTCTGCATTAATTCCACGAGCCTTTATGCCTTGATCATTCAAGTACTCGCTAAGATGCCACTTACATGTGGTTACTGTACCTGCCTCCATCATTTCTACTGGCAGCTCATTACAGATATTAACTACTCTGTGTAAAATATTTATCCCTCAGATTTCCTTTAAACCTCTTCTCAGTTACCTTAAACCCGTTCCATCTAGTTTGAGGTATTCTTACCATCGGGGAACAGACTCGGCCTCTCATAATTTAAACGCCTGCATAATGTTACTCCAAGGTAACCCAACCTGTCTAAATTTTCCTTGTAACTCAAGCCCTCCAATTTTGGCAACAGCCTTGCGTATCTTCACAGCATTCTCTCTAGGTTAATCACATTTTTCCTGTCGTGTGGCAACCAGAACCGCCCAAGATACTCCAGCTGCCTCATCGATGTTTAGTTACCGACGTCGCCCGATTTAACATCCCAAAATACATCACTTCGCTCGTGCCAAGTTAAATTCCATCTGCCGCTCTCTTGATCACTTTCCCAGTTATTCTTTACTGTCACGTGATCTTCTTCAATGCCCACTATACCAGCAATTTTGATGGCATCTGCAAATGTACTAATCATGCCACCTACATTCTCATCCAAATTATTAATATTTATGAAAAACAATAGAGGACCCAGCACCAATTCCTGTGGCATACTTCTGATCGCAGGCCTCCAATCAGAAAAACAACCTTCCAATATCCCCCTCTGACAACTATCAACAAACCAATTTTATATCCATTTGCCTAACCTATCCTGGATCCAGTGTGTTGTAACATTCTGGATCAGCCTACCAGGAGGGACCTTATCAAAGGCCTTCACGAAGTCCAAACGGACAATGTCCATTGCCCTACCCTTGTTAATCCTCTTGTTCACTTCTTTTAAAAAAAACGCAAATCTTCACACAAGGATCAATGTGATCATGTCTTGAATGCATTAGTATCCCACTTGATGCTACCCTGCAGAGAGCTGATTCATTATTGGGCTTTTGATAACTTCAGTCCAAATGATATTCAATGGACTGTACACTATTGTATCCACATTGGCAAGTACATTTCTCTTCTTCAAATAACATTCTATGCACTTGAAAGATTCCAGGCAATAATAATTACAAAGCAGTACACAAGGGCAACATTTTGTTCCATGCAAGGTTCTCATTTCTCACAGCAAAGACAAAATACACATTTTGAAAAGAGTGATGTACCAGAAAAAAAGACTTTTTTTCCCCCCCAATTAAAGCATTTTTGATCAGGGTGAGAAAATTCACTGTTGACAGGCTGAGCATTTTAATCTCAGGATTGCGTAGTGAACATTCTTATGCCAACTGTAAGCACAAGTCACATTCAGAGTCAGGCACCTTGCACTCTACTCCCACGATTGCAGCCCAAAGCGGTTCCTCGATTACTATTTTAAGGTTGTAAATTTAATGCAAATTAATCGCCACACATGCAGCAGTTTGTGCTGTGATTGAGATCAACTTGTAATGATCTAAAAACAAAGCTAATTTTCACATGCCTGGCATCTTTAATTTTCAGAGAGATCTTAAAGGTGCCAGACATGTGAACATTTTCTCTAGTCTAGTACAGATTCAAATTTGATCACTGAGCTGAAACGGCTGTAAGATGTAGATACAAGGAACTGCATATGCTTGTTTACAAAAAAAGACACTGAGTGCTGGAGTAACTCAGTAGGCCAGGCAGCATCTCTGGAGAAAATGTAAAGGTGACATTTTGGGCCGGAACCCCTCTTCAGGCTGATTGTGGTTGATGGGGTGGGGTGGGGTGGAAGAGTGGAGGACAGGACAAAGCCTGGTGAGTGGTGGGTGGATACAGGTGAGGGGAGTTTATGATAGGTAGATGATTGAACAAACACCAGAGATGAAAAGACAAAATGGTGTGAGGTAAGGATAGATGTGCAAATTGTGAAGCTAGAGGAAGGCATTTAGGTGGAAGGGAAGGAAGGGAAGGAAGGGAAGAAATGGGTGCAATAAATAGTAGGCCACTGCTCTATAAGTCTGCTCCACCATTCAATTATATCACATCGGATCTTTTACTTTAATGCCCCACATAATCCTCCGATCTCTCAAATCGGTTTAATATTCAAAAAATATTTAGCTTAGCCTTGAACATATTCATAACCCAAGAAATTTCTCACTCAATCTAAATAGCTGATTTCTTATTCTAGTATCTAGTAATCTACTAGATTATTCTAGTATTATCTTCTTATTCCAGATAAGCAAATCAAAACATTTACCCTTTCCAATAGCAATGATTTTTCATATTTCAACAAGATTAACTCCAATTCCTTTTAACTGGACAGAGAATATTGGCCTATGGCCTAGTATACTCAATGAGCTCTCAAAGGATAATTCTTCTAAGCCATTATCCATCGGGTGAGCTTTCACTTCCTTAGCTCCTAGGCAGGTACATTATTGGGATAATTGACCAAAATCATATAAAGTGCTCGTTTGATTCCACAACCTACATTGCTCAGGGCTGGCTTATTCATTTTCCCAGTTGCTTATGCATTCTTCTCACTATTCTTGAAAAAAATAGTTTCCCTACTTTTCCTATCGTTGCATATCTTGACAATTTTCTCATCACACTTTCCATGTCTAGTTCTCACCCATTATTTCACCCACTGGTAAAACTGGTCTTTATTCTGAGCATCAGAGGCAGACAAAGGAAAAAGATTTTTAAAAATCTCAAAGCCTCCTTGAAAAAATGCAATATTCCCACAGAATGATACGAATCATTGGCTGATGACAGCTCCAGATGGAGAAGGAACATTTAGGGTGGCACTGAAAGACCTCGAGCCTGTGCCTCAGGAGCACGCAGAAGCCTAGTACGAATGACAGATGCAGCACAAACTACGCATTTAACCATCCTGTCAGGCACCTTCTGTCGGTCTGTGGAATCATGAAATGGTGCGTGTACATGTCTTGCTGGACTAACCAAGGAGTGTCACAGTTAACTTCTGCTCTAGCATTGTATTACAATTACATTTTGTTCCAATACACATGGTCTTTTCACCCAATTCTACGATGTAGTCCTAAATAATTGAGAATAAAGCAACAAACCTTGCATAGTCCAACTAGTTTCAACCTGCAGTTTTTTGGCTGTTAACCAATCCTCATTCCTGTATATTGCATGTATTTCCATTAACCCCATTTTGTGTTTTAACATGTTGGAATGGTAATTATTTGAAAGTTCTTTGAAAATTCAAATGCACTATTTTCTCCTAATCTCCTTTGCTCGGCTCCAACGAGAGATTTGCCCTGTCATAAATTTATGTTGATTTTGCTTAGTCATATAATGGTATTCTAATAGTCCTGACACTACAACACATACGAAGACAGATTCAGTCTTGCAGATGATAGCAGTTAGCATCCTGGAGTGAGTGCTCCAAGAAGATAGATAAAAAGGAAGGCAGACACTAGTGGAATGGCTGTGTGCGTGCGGTAGGTGCAAGGCTTTGGGTTGAGGAGGTAAATACGGGGCTTTGGTGAAGAGGGTGACAATGGCTAAGGTATGCTTTGTGTTTTTTCTTTGTTTCTTTTGTAAATCCCTAAACTAGTGTAATAGAGATGTCAGTGATATGTTCCTCCTGCAGGATGTGGGAAGTCAGAGAGCTTTCCAGTGATCCTGATCACTTCACCCGTGGGAGCTGTATCCAATTGGAGCTCCTTGTCGACTGCACTGGAGAACTGGAGCAGCACTTGGATGACCTCTACCGTGGGAGACCTGGATGACCTTTATCATGTGGGAGACTGAGGATATAATTGAGATGAGCTGCGATGAGGTGGGCTAAAGGGCCAGTTTCTGTGCTCTCTGACTCCAAATTTTAGTTTAAAGAGAGTGCAGAAAGCAAGAGCAGAGTGAATTTGAAGGCATCCTCAGAGAGGGGAATTGGACCCCTAGTGAGCCAATAGAGAGCATGACAAACATCAGTTGGTGACCCAGATGGCAAACGACTGAGATTTCCAAATAGCGAAACTGATAATCTGTTCTATGGGAAGGGCTTCAAAAGGATTAACTGTAATCCCAATAAATGGCAGAGAAGGCCCACTCCTATTTATGAACCAAAATTTCCAACACTTTACACTTAACATAAACTAAAGTCGGGCAAGTATGCACACTATTCAAAACCTTGAACACTCATAATATGAACAGTGCTCAATGCAAAACAGTACTTAAAATACTAAATTAATACTTTGAAAGGAATGAGAAAGAGTTACTTCTTTAAGATAACTATAAAGTTCTTTTTTTTGTCAGATATCTATAACAAACATAATGCAGATGTGCAGCAAACATACAGACAGAACTCTGTTGCTGAACTAGATATAAAATTGGAGAACAAATGGCGAGATCTGCTTTATCTCAACATTTAAAGTTCTTTTTTATAAAGTAAGTACTCTGAAGGTTTATTGACCTGACTGGGTACTTTAAAAATCTGTGTCTCATGAGATAAGAACTCCAGCTAAGCCAAAACCAAGTGGTGCCAGACAACTTCCTCCCCAAGTGGGAAGTAACAGGAGGGTGAAAATGTTAATTTCACGTTCCTCAGTATTATATAAAAATCAGTTACATATGATATCTTGTTTAATTCGAATATTTCCTTTTTACTCCCTCTTGGAATGTGGGATTCACTGGTTAGGTGAGGGTTTCATAGCTTTAAGTAGATGTACCATCTTTATTTTATTAAATTACTAATATCCACGCAATCAAAGTGCTTCAACTAAGTTATTAGGTAATAGTTCCCAAGAGTCTTACTGAGCAACATTGAAGAAACGACAGTGTATTTTTTGAATTACCGCAGGATATGACATGGAAAATCTATAGGCCATTAGCATCCATAAAATCCTGCTGTCCCTGAATAGTAAAAGTTACATGTTAGGAATTGATTTCAAAACCAACTTAGTGAATAATGGTGTTTATTTTGTGAATGGTAGAAAATATAACCTTGACATTGGAGGGGATATATGTTCAGGATTGTGGATGGAGTCCTCATCAACAAGATTTGGATAGAAAACTAGTAATGCTGGAGCTAAGGTCATCCAGGCTATTGTGGAGAATTCTATTTTATGTGTGACTTGTGCCTTTTAAGTCGTGGACAAGCTTTGATCTCATATCAATACACATTGCAGAATGGAAGCAAACACTACAGTAGCAAACATCCCCCCTTCTGACCTTGCGATGGACGGAAGATCATTGCTTAACATCGCAAACTTGGCTTTCTTGATGTCAGAAATCACAAAGGGGAACACCAGCACCTGCAGGTGTCCTTCCCCCCTCCAAGCCACAGACCATCTTTAGTTGAAAATAAACTAAATCCTAGAATTTCTGTCTAAAAAACACTGTGTGAGTACCTTCACCAGAAAAACGGCAGTTGTTCAAAGCTGTGGCTCACTATCATCTTCTCAAGAGCACTTAAAAATGACCTTGCCAGTCAACCTGATCCTGAATAAACTCAGAAACGGATTAAAATAGTTGGATTGAGGATACTCTACAGTGGGATGATTGAGATGTAACCATAACTATTTATCTTCTTGCTTGGGAAGTGCCATGTTAGTGCTGACCATGATGCCTGCTACAACTTTATAGATGGGCAGCAATTTATGAGATCCAATTAGTCCAGTTTTTTTATGGGCAGAATACACCTAATTAATTTACTCCTCTATGAGGGATTTATCAAGATGTTGATGCATGGAAACAGCTTGACTGATAGCACAGACAAAAGACGAACATAGGTTTTCAGCGCAACAACTGGGATACTGTAGGATTTATCCGATGTACTCAGCCATCACGTATCTTAAATAAAGTGAAATATTTGAAATCCATCATTAGAATTCCTGGGTTACTCGGGTGGAATGGAGTTGCTGAAATGAATCAGTCGCTCAGCACATTACTAAAAAGGCTTAAACCATGTATTTTGTATTCACCAGTAGGGCTTTGCCTTCACTGAGAACAGATCCATCTCCTGTTGTCATTGTTTCACTGTCCATCATCTTGGTTGGATATTGAAGGGCAGCAGGGCTTTCATCTAATCCACTGGTCATAAAATTGATTTATTATAACATTTCTGCTGCTTTTCGTCTTGCGTTGTTGTTCATTTAGGTGATTTGTTTTTAAGTACATTTAATGGTGCTGCTGCGTTACACCAGCACACATCAATGGACCAAGGATGGTCTCCAGGTTAGTGATGAAAGAGAAAGATGTGCAAAACCAGAGTTACAGATAATGCTGAAATCCAATTCTGGTTAAGGCCTATGCCACCTAATTGAATGCTTGTGAAGTGCCACGTCAAACTATTCCGCTTAGCAAGGGTGAGATGGTTGGTCTCAGTGGGAATTGATTAGTGGTTACTCTTTCCAATATAGTCATGGAGAGATGCCTGCAAGGATGCTTGCAAAAGGCAAAAACAAGGTCGGCTACCCTTGCATTAGTTCTCTGCACTTATATTAGGCTCGTCTAGCACGTATGTCTATCAGGACTCGGCCAGCTCCATCTGTACTAGCGCCGATGAGCGACTCGCTCATAGACATAGGTACCAGTTTAGATTCTGTTCCACCTGCTATCCTGAATTTATTCCCCCCAAATGGCACTGATTTGGAGTACTATTTCATCAGCTTTGAGGGGACTGTAATAAACAAGAGGCTCCTCAACATGCCAAGAGTACTTTTTCATGTACAAGTTTTTCATGTACCTCTTTGCCATTAAATGTTCCTAGAAATATGACAAATCAAGCATAGGTTGCTTAACACACAAATATTTATCACGTTAACTTATTGCGCTAGAAATAGACAAATAAAAATCATGAGGTTACGATAATCATTTCTGTTAAGTTCCTGGTAATCAAGTGAAAGGCTGTGTCATTGACGACTGCTGGCACTGTGATTTTAAAAAAAATCCACTCCATCATCCCAAATTGTGGAATTTAAAAATTAAGAATTCATTATAAGATGATCCCAGCAGCAGGATGCAGGTGATAATTATGAGCTGCTAGTTCCCTACTCCAGCTACTTGCATCGCACTAATCCTTGTGATTGTTGCCATGACCATATGTTGGAAACAGCAATCAATTTTCCTTAGTGTAAATTATTTTTCAACAAATATGACAAGGTTCTTAAAGGAAGTCACTGAATAAAGTTGGTATCACAAAATGCTGGAGTAACTCAGAAGGTCAGGCAGCATCTCAGGAGAGAAGGAATGGGTGACGTTTTGGGTCGAGACCCTTCTTCAGACAGAATAAAGTTGGAGCACATGTAACGGGGGGGACGGGGGACGGGACGGACGGACAATATACTACTATGGATTGAGATTTGCTTAACATATAGAGAAGGTTAGGAATGAACACAGGCTGTGTCATGTGGGGTAACAATGGGGGATCAGTGCTTAGGCCCTAACTATTCACAAGCTTGATACAGCTGCGAGGACCAAAGATAAACATACAAGTTTGCTTAAAACACAAGGTGTGAGCATGAGCAACAATAAGCATATAGAGTCTTCAAGCAGAAGAAAAGGGCAACAACACAGGAGATGGAATATATAGTAGGGAGAAAATGGGTAGACAAAAACAGAAATAGAGTCATACAGCACAGAAACAGGCCAATCGGCCCAACTTGCTCATGCCGACCAAGATAACCCATCTACACTAGTCCCACCTGTCTGTGCTGGCCCAGGTCCCTCTAAACCTTTCCTATCCACGTACTGCCCAAATATCTTTTAAATATTGTTATAATGTTCAGTGTTTTATTTATGGTGAGAGATCGAGAATTTCCGATGCTCAAAGGAACATGTGCACTCAAATGTTCGCAGCAAAGATGAAAAACTGCATATTGGCCGTTATCACTTGAGGATCTGAGAACAAGAGCAAGTCTGTAGGAAGGAACTGCAGATGCTAGTTGAAACCGAAGATAGACACAAAGACAACAAGAGTAAGTCTGTTGTACCAAAATTACATCTGGTCCTGGTGAAACCACAACTGGATCACCATGTACAATGTTGGTCTCCTTACCTTAAACTATAAACTTTCCAGAGAGGTACAGCTGATTGAACAGACAAGTTCCTGAAATGCCAGTGAACCTTTGGAATTCAAGCCCAGAAGGCAATGAAGGGCCAGTCATAAATTTCATTAAAAACTGAGATTGATATATTTATTGATATTTGAGTAACTTGTCCATTTTCTCCAGAGATGCTGCGTGACCTGCTGAATTATTCTAGCACTTTTGTCTTTTTTTATAAGCCTGCACTTGCAGTTCCTTGTTCCTCTTGGTTCAGTGATCATTACTTCAAGTCCTATTACAACAGAAGCATATTCTCCATTGCTTATATGTTACAATAGCAGAGTAGGAAAAAATATTGAGGAGGATACATCCCTTCATCGACCTACAAAAGACCTCATGCAACTTCAACAGATATACATTATACCCTCTATAACGTTTGGGACAAAGATCCATCATTTATTTATTTGCCTCTGTACACAATTTGAGATTTGTAATAGAAAAAAATCACATTATCAGATTTATAAAAGGGTATTTTTCATACATTTTGGTTTCACCATGTAGAAATTACTGCTGTGTTTATACATAGTCCCCCCATTTCAGGGCACCAGAATGTTTGGGACACATGACTTCGCAGGTGTTTGTAATTGCTCAGGTGTGTTTAATTGCCTCCTTCATGCAGGTATAACAGAGCTCTCAGCACTTAGTCTTTCCTCCAGTCTTTCCATCACCTTTGGCAACTTTTATTGCTGTTTATCAACATGAGGACCAAAGTTGTGCCAGTGACAGTCAAATAAGTCATTATGAGACTGAGACACAAGAATAAAATTGTTAGAGACATCAGCCAAACCTTAGGCTTACCAAAATCAACTGTTTGGATCATCATTAAGAAGAAAGAGAGCATTAGTGAGCTTACTAATCGCAAAGGGATTGGCAAACCAAGGAATACCTCCACAGCTAATGATGGAAGAATTCTCCCTATAATAAAGAAAAATCCCCAAACACCTGTCCGACAGATCAGAAACACTCTTCAGGAGTCAGATATGGATTTGTCAATGACCACTGTCCACAGAAGATGTCGTGAACAGAAATACAGAGGATACACTGCAAGATACAAAAATAGGATGGCCAGGTTACAGTTTGCCAAGAAGTACTTAAAAGAGCAACCACAGTTCTGGAAAAAAGGTCTTGTGGACAGATGAGACAAAGATTAACATATCAGAGCAAAGTATGGAGGAGAGAAGGAACTGCCCAAGATCCAAAGTATACCACCTCATCTGTGAAACACGGTGGTGTGGGTGTTATGGCCTGGGCATGCATGGCTGTTGAAGGTACTGGCTCACTTATCTTCATTGTTGATACAATTCTGATGGTAGTAGCTTAATGAATTCTGAAGTGTATAGACACATCCTATCTGCTCAAGTTCAAACAAATACCTCAAAACTTATTGGCTAGTGGTTCATTCTACAGCAAGACAATGATCCCAAACATACTGCTAAAGCAACAAAGGATTTTTTCAAAGCTAAAAAATGGTCAATTCTTGACAGGCCAAGTCAATCACCTGATCTGAAACCAATTGAGCATGCCTTTTATATGCTGAAAAGAAAACTGAAGGGGACTAGCCCCCAAAACAAGCATAAGCTAAAGATGGCTGCAATACAGGCCTGGCAGAGCATCACCGGAGAAGACACCCAGCAACTGGTGATGTCCATGGATTGCAGACTTCAAGCAGTCATTGCATGCAAAGGATATGCAACAAAATACTAAACATGACTACTTTCAATTACATGACATTGCTGTGTCCCAAACATTATGGTGCCCTGAAATGGGGGGACCATGTATAAACACTGCTGTACTTTCTACATGGTGAAACCAAAATGTATAAAAATACCCTTTAATAAAATCTGACAATGTGCACTTTAACCACATGTGATTTTTTCTATTACAAATCTCAAATTGTGGCGTACAGAGGCAAATAAATAAATGATGGGTCTTTGTCCCAAACATTATGGAGGGCACTGTAGATCCTCTGGTGCCCTGCCCTTTGAAACATCCTCTTTCAAAGAACGCTGAACAAATTAACTGGTCAGTTACTTCACTGATGTTTGAGACAATATCCTTTGCAAATAGTCTCTCGTGTTTTCCTACACAACATTTTGTACTTTCCAAGTATTATAAATGAACTCTGAAACACTTGAGAATGCCCCGAGGATTTGGAGCGCTGTGAATAAATGCCTTTTTTGTTGCAAGACGAGTTGAACCGGTACTTTGAGTCTGTCTTCACTAAGGAAGATACAAACAATCTCCCAGATGTTCTAGTGGCCAGAGATCCTAGGGTGACGGAGGAACTGAAGGAGATTCACATTAGGCAGGAAATGGTGTTGGGTAGACTGATGGGACTGAAGGCTGATAAATCCCCAGGGCTTGATGATCTGCATCCCAGGGTACTTAAGGAGGTGGCTCGAGAAATTGTGGACGCATTGGTGATCATTTTCCAATGTTCTATAGATTCAGGATCAGTTCCTGTGGATTGGAGGGTAGCTAATGTTATCCCACTTTTTAAGAAAGGAGGGAGAGAGAAAACGGGAAATTATAGACCAGTTAGTCTGACATCAGTGGTGGGGAAGATGCTGGAGTCAATTATAAAAGACGAAATTGCAGAGCATTTGGATAGCAGTAACAGGATCGTTCTGAGTTAGCATGGATTTACGAAGTGGAAATCACGCTTGACTAATCTTCTGGAATTTTTTGAGGATGTAACTAGGAAAATTGACAGGGGAGAGCCGGTGGATGTGGTGTACCTCGACTTTCAGAAAGCCTTCGACAATGTCCCACATAGGAGATTAGTGGGCAAAATTAGAGCACATGGTATTAGGGGTAGGGTACTGACATGGGTAGAAAATTGGTTGACAGACAGAAAGCAAAGAATGGGGATAAATGGGTCCCTTTCAGAATGCAGGCAGTGACTAGTGGGGTACCGCAAGGCTCGGTGCTGGGACTGCAGCTATTTACAATACACATTAATGACTTGGATGAAGGGATTAAAAGTACCATTAGCAAATTTGAAGATGATACAAAGCTGGGATGGTAGTGTGAGCTGTTAGGAAGATGCTATGAGGTTGCAGGGTGACTTGGACAGGTTGTGTGAGTGGGCAGATGCATGGCAGATGCAGTTTAATGTGGATAAGTGTGAGGTTATCCACTTTGGTGGTAAGAATAAGAAGGCAGATTATTATCTGAATAGTGTCAAGTTAGGTACAACGAGATCTGGGTGTCCTAGTGCATCAGTCACTGAAAGGAAGCATGCAGGTACAGCAGGCAGTGAAGAAAGCCAATGGAATGTTGGCTTTCATAACAAGAGGAGTTGAGTATAGGAGCAAAGAGGTCCTTCTGCAGTTGTACAGGGCCCTAGTGAGACCGCACCTGGAGTACTGTGTGCAGTTTTGGTCTCCAAATTTGAGGAAAGATATTCTTGCTATTGAGAGAGTGCAGCATAGGTTTACTCGGTTAATTCCCGGAATGGCGGGACTGTCATATGTTGAAAGACTGGAGCGGCTAGGCTTGTATACACTGGAATTTAGAAGCACGAGAGGGGATCTTATCGAAATATATAAGATTATTAAGGGGTTGGACACGTTAGAGGCAGGAAACATGTTCCCAATGTTGGGGGAGTCCAGAACCAGGGACAACAGTTTAAGAGTAATGGTAGGCCATTTAGAACGGAGATGAGGAAAAACCTTTTCAGTCAGAGAGTTGTAAATCTGTGGAATTCTCTGCCTCAGAAGGCAGTGGAGGCCAATTCTCTGAATGCATTCAAGAGAGAGCTAGATAGAGCTCTTAAGGATAGCAGAGTCAGGGGGTATGGGGAGAAGGCAGGAACGGGGTACTGATTGAGAATGATCAGCCATGATCACATTGAATGGTGGTGCTGGCTCGAAGGGCCGAATGGCCTACTCCAGCACCTATTGTCTGTTGTCTACACGAGGCTTTATGTTGCAGCGGGATTTCAACCCTATGCTTCACTTGCAACCACAAAGGACTGGAAGGTGTAGCAAGATCAAAGCTAACTTTGTCAACAGAAAAATTTCATTTATTTTCCTCATTCAAGAAGTAGAATGGTTACGTTTATACATGTCAAATAGGATACATTCAACAGCAACAAAATGTCCGTCATAACATTTTTTTTTAAATGCTCACTGAAATTCCCAATGTCCATTCAAAAATCGTAAGTACAGAGTTTTTTTTTCACGTCCTCTACCCCCATTTTTATTTGCTTGGCCATTTCAATTAATTAATCTCATTTGCTGTAGCTATTCAAGACCAAATTAAAAGCTACCACTTTTAATGGCTCCTGGTACAGTCCTTCAATGATTATTGGGGAAAATTTTAAATTTAGAAAATGTATAATGCTTTATCATAATAATGTATGGTGCAAGCAAATTTTCAAATATCACTTGGGGTTTATAACATCACTTTCACCCCTTACTGCCTCATTCTATCCTCAAACTCGTGGCTAATTATGCACAATCCTTCATTTAAATCGTTAGAATTTAAAAGGTAATCAAGATTTTGGAACGTAATATCATAATAACACATAATGTGCTCTCTGGTGAACTAAGTAAACCTGGTATCAAGATATTAAATATGCCATTGAATGACCCATTTGATGTTATCACGGAATTGTACCTCGCTCACACAAAAATGAAATTTAGAAAATCTACTTTGCCTGCTGCGTGTCTCAAACTTAGATTAATTGTAATTAATAAGCATCTTCCATCTTATTTAATCAATTTTACTTAAACAATACCCTAAGTTGGATGTCTAGACAATCCTCAGAGCATTAGAGACAAATTAAAGCAGTTATTAAGACGTGTTATATCCCCAGGTGTTATAAACTTACAAATCCATCAAGTTTTATTTTTAATAAGGACAATTTGATTTTTAATTTATTAACATGTCTGCCTTGTTTACTCAGGTTTGGAATCTTCAATTGTAACTTTAATATCACATGACAGGAAAAATGACAAGCAGAGTGAAGTCATACAGCATCCCATGAGAGGAAGGGATATTGCAACAATATTTTCTAGCTTGGATTGCAAGGAAATGCAAAACCCAAAGCACCAAAGTTATTTTTCAACCCCTAACTAATGTTAATCGGAGAACCGGTGAACTACTCCAACTAAACAATGTCTAGGCATTTCACTTGGTAAGCCTATTAATTCTCAATCTTTAATGAGATTAAATTCTCTTTCGTGAGTTTTAAAGTTTGGAAGAGCGAGATAACAAAGGAATTTGCCAGGTTATAGCATAAAATTGTCTCTAATTTGTGATAAACTAATGCTAAACTCTCAATTTCTCTCATAGGTTGTTGTCAAGGAATGGGGAAGTCATAATGGTGCACTCTTCCAGAATTTAATGAATGTTGCGGGGGGCAGTTAAATAGAAGATTCACTTCCAAGACTGCAGTGCTTGGCACCAACAAAAGAGAAAATAGAACAAGTTATTTACCAACAGTTTTGATAGAATTAAGAAAAAAATCATTTTGTTACTCCTTTGGGAGAATGCAGCAAATTCCCAAAAGGAGATATTGTTTCAAATATGTAGATAAATTGGAGGGAAATATCCACGAGCAAGAGGACTATAATGATAATAATTAACTTTAATTAGCTTAAGATATACGTGCATAAGCACAATGTTCATACAAATTTCCACGTAGTAATTTATATATCCAATTAAGAAATCATAACAGCAGTTCAGTGACTTCAACTTCCCACCTCATTTCTCTCAGTATTTACACATATTTCAAAGTTGGAATTAAGATTTTAGAACAGTTAAGGGTGGTGAATACTGATTTATAATTATTTTCTTTGCCAGAGTATACATTCATTCATGACATCCAATTTGATTGTAAAAAATATATCCCTTCCTGCCCTTCTTGTACATTCAGGTACAGTCTCAGACACTTTTGTCCCCATCTTCAATCCCTCTCCACCATCATCTCACTGGTCAGGTCTTGCCTCCATCTCCTTTCCAACTTTCTCCTGCCTATTACAATCAGTCTTTAGAGGGATCCCAATCCGAAATGTTGCCTATCCACTCTCTCCACACATGCTGCCTGACCTGCTGAATTACTCCAGCACTTTGTATTCTGCTCAAGATTCCAGCATCTGCTGTTCCTTGTGGCTCCGTGAAGTTAATTTGTAAATAACTGGCAGTTTTTATAAAAAGTGCTTTGAAAAATAACAAGATAGATGGATTATGATAATATCGTGTACACTGCTTATGTGGACAAAATGGAATCAGAGGGAAGTTCTTTTACACAGGGAAATAGCCAGGGAGTCCACCACAAAACTAAAGTTCAGTTATTTTAAATAATTTTTCATTCAGATGCATTATGAACCATTTTATTTCTGGCACATCAAGGTAAGAATATATTATGTTAGAGCGCAGAAGTATGAACTCTTGAGTATACAAACTGATTTGCTCTATGCAGTCTACAACATTTAATCTACTCCAGAATTTGAGAAGTTGTGGTACAACAGTAAAATGTAGAAACTCTGTCCCACCATAGTATGTCAATTAACCTAATCAGTTCTTCATAAAGGGCCGATACAAAATGCTGGAGTAACTTAGCAAATCAGGCAGCAACTCTGGAGAAAAGGAATGGGTGACGTTTCAGGTCGAGACCCTTCTTCAGACTGATGTCAGGGTAGGGGGTGGGACAAAGATAGAATGTAGTCGGAGACAGTAAGACTAGTGGGAGAACTGGGAAGGGGAAGGAGATGGAGAGAGAAAGCAAGGGCTATCTGAAGTTAGAGAAGTCAATGTTCATACAGCTGGGGTGTAAACTACCCAAGCGAAATATGAGGTATTGTTCCTCCAATTTGGGCTGGGCCTCACTCTGACAATGGAGGAGGCCCAGGACAGAAAGGTCAGATTGGGAATAGGAGGTGGAGTTGAAGTGCTGAGCCACCGGGAGATCAGGTAGGTTAAGACAGACTGAGCGGAGGTGTTCAGCGAAACGATCGCCGAGCCTGCGCTTGGCCTCGCCGATGTGGAGAAGTTGACACTGGAACAGAAGATACAGTAGATGAGGTTGGAGGAGGTGCAAGTGAACCTCTACCTCACCTAAAAAGACTGTTGGTCCAAAGACGAGTCCTTGGATGGAGTCAAGGGGGGAGGTAAAGGGACAGGTGTTGCATCTCCTGCGGTTGCGGGGAAAGTACCTGGGGAGGGGGTGGTTTGGGTGGGAAGGGACGAGTTGACAAGGAAGTTTCGGAGGGAACGGTCTCTGTGGAAAGCAGAAAGGGGTGGAGATGAGAAGATGTGGCCAGAAGTGGAATCCCGTTGGAGATGGCGAAAATGTTGGGAGGATTATATGCTGTATGCAACGGCTGATGGGGTGGAAGGTGAGGACAAGGGGGACTCTGTCCTTGTTACAAATGGGGGGAGGGGGAGCAAGAGCGGAGCTGCGGGATATCGAGGAGACCCTAGTGAGTCTCATCTATAATGGTAGAGGGGAACCCCCGTTTCCTAAATGAGGACATCTCCGATGACCTGGTATGTTACACCTCATCCTGGGCGCAGATGCAGCGTAAGGGTTGTTTTAACATGCATTATTCATCATCCATTTATTCACAAAATGCTGGAGTAACTCAGCATGTCAGGCAGCATCTCGGGAGAGAGAAGGAATGGGTGACGTTTCGGGTCGAGACCCTTCTTCAGTCTGAAGAAGGGTCTCGACCCGCAACGTCACCCATTCCTTCTCTCCCGAGATGCTGCCTGACCTGCTGAGTTACTCCAGCATTTTGTGAATAAATACCTTCGATTTGTACCAGCATCTGCAGTTATTTTCTTATTCATCAACCAATTGGCTCAATACTAATTCTCTGGAACCTATGTCATTAAGGTGATGATTCAACTTCCACTATGGAGTTTGAACATATTATCTCTTCAGTCATTTAGCACAACACTGCATTTGATAGTTTTCATCCCTCCATTAAGTCATTAAACCAAGACCATGTTTGTAAATTAAAGGAGATAAAAAGAATCCCACATAATATTCAGAGTTGCATTGTTCTGATGACATAACCAATATCCAGCCTCAATCATCATTGCCAAAACAAAATTTGTATAATTTACTCAATATACTGTTTCAAAAATGTAATAAGTGCAAAAACAACTGGAACAACGTACAAGAGCAACTATACTTTAAACATCATCGGTTGGGTGAAGCTTTTGAATGATATTTAAATTGTTAAAAGCATCATATACAATACAATACAATACAATATATCTTTATTGCCATTGTACCCAGGGGTACAACGAGATTGGGAATGCGCCTCCCATACGATGCAATAATTTAAGTAATTTAGACAACAGCAACCCAACGAAACAAATATAACAGTTTTAAACAGGGTAAAGTGCAAGTTGATCTATGCGTTGTGACCATCCGGCTCAGCAGGACCGGTTCATAGCAGCTATGGCCCTGGGGATGAAGCTGTTCCTGAGTCTGGAGGTGCGGGCGTAGGCCTTGTATCGTCTGCCCGATGGAAGGAGTTCGAACAGACTGTTGCAGGGGTGTGAAGAGTCTTTGTGGATGCTGGTGGCTTTTCTGAGGCATCGTGTGTTGTAGATGCCCTCCAAGTCTGGTCGCTGTGTTCCGATGGCCCTCTGAGCTCTATGGACTACCCGCTGTAGAGCTTTCCTTTCTGCCTCCGTGCAGCTGAGGTACCACACAGGGATGCCATGCGTTAGGATGCTCTCTATGGTGCAGCGGTATAAGGTCGTCAGCAGCTGTTGGGGTAGACCAGACTTTTTCAGTGTTCTTAAGTAGAACAGTCTTTGTTGTGCCTTCTTCACCAGCGCAGCAGTGTTATTGGACCATGTTAGGTCCTCCGAAATGTGAGTGCCCAGAAACTTGAAGCTGGACACTCTCTCCACACTGTCCCCGTTGATAGAGATCGGGGCATATTCCCCGTTATGTGACCTACGGAAGTTGATGATCCGCTCCTTGGTCTTGGTGGTATTTAGGGATAGGTTGTTATCCGAGCACCAGTCCGCCAGTTTCTGCACCTCCGCTCTATAGTTTGTTTCATCCCCGTTGGTGATAAGCCCGATCACCGTTGTGTCGTCTGCAAACTTGACAATGGTGTTGGTGTCGAATGCAGGAACACAGTCGTGTGTGAAAAGGGAGTAGAGAATGGGGCTCAGAACACAGCCCTGTGGTGTGCCAGTACTCAGGGTGATAGTGGAGGACAGGTGCGGGCCCATTCTCACTGCCTGCGGTCGTTCCAGCAGGAAGTCCAGGATCCAGTCACATAATGACGAGCTGAGGCCTAGCTGGTGGAGTTTGGTGATGAGCTTGGTGGGGATGACCGTGTTGAAGGCGGAGCTATAGTCTATGAATAGCATCCTCACGTACGTGCCCTGCCTCTCTAGGTGAGTCAGGACAGTGTGAAGAGCCAGAGAGATGGCGTCCTCTGTGGATCTATTTGCCCTGTATGCAAATTGATGTGGGTCCAGTGAGTCAGGGATGCTGGATTTGATGTGTGAGAGGACCAGCCTCTCAAAGCACTTCATGACTATCGGCGTTAGGGCAACCGGGCGGTAGTCGTTCAGGTTGGAGATCTTTGCTTTTTTCGGCACCGGAACTATGATAGCCGACTTCAGGCACTTGGGGACCGTAGCTAGAGATAATGACAGGTTAAAGATCCTGGTGAATACCTCAGCCAGCTGTTCAGCACAGTCCTTCAGTACCCTTCCTTGAACTCCATCCGGTTCTGTAGCCTTGCGTGGGTTGACCCTTTGCAGAGCGCGTTGTACCTCCTGTGTGCTCAGTTGCAAGACCTGTCCCTCCGCCTCGGCTGGGGTTCTTCCACTCAAGGTGGTTTTGCCAGTTTCAAAGCGGGCAAAGAAGGTGTTAAGCTCGTTGGTCAGTGCCATATCGCTGAGGGGGCAGGCAGGGCTGCTCTTGTAGCCAGTGATATCCCTGACACCCTGCCACATGCTTCTGGTGTCCGTGGTGTTGAAGTGGTCTTCCACCCGTTGCCTATGGGTGTCTTTGGCCCTTTTAATACCTTTGTTCAGGTGTGATCTGGCAACACTGTATGCTGAAGTGTCACCAGATTTAAAGGCATTGTTGCGTGCCCTCAGCAGGTTCTGTACCTCCTTGTTCATCCAGGGTTTCCGGTTTGGGAACATCCTTATCTCCTTGTCCTCCGTGACATTCTCCACGCAGCAGTTGATGTAGGAGAGCACAGTGGATGCGTATTCCTCCAAGTCTACCTCTGAACCGTAATAATAGCGAGATGTTTGGCATGCCCTTCAATTCCTTAAGATACCTCGAAATTACACTTCCCTTTGGTGAGAAATTAAGCCAACTCTCAAATCTCACAAGGAAGCAATAAAAGTGGGATTCCATTAACCATCGACTTTTCCAATCCATGGTCAGAAAGCTAACAACACAGGACGCACAACAATATATGTATTGCACCCTGCATCCGTGGTCTATTTTCAAAACTGCCATCCATTATCAACAGTTTACACCTAAATATGCTTCAGTTGCAGCTGACGAAACCTCCATGTTGACCATGCTCAATAAAAGACAAAATAATGGAGGTTCAATAACGCATCATACAACACACCATGAGCGATAATGGAACAGAGAGCAAACCAATCTGAAAGTATGCAAGATAAAGTGAACAGATCCATTCTGCTGGTTCAATTCATACACAACTCAGCACGGCTTGAGCTATTCCTTCTAAGTTCTAGTTTGGGCAATGGTCAAAAATCGGAAGAGCTGTGCAAAAATAGGTACATTACAAATTGTAATTTTGAAAGTGACACCAATTGCTTCAAGAATGTAGATCTGGGCAATAACACGAGTGGCTACAACACTCATTGTTCATCCATAACCATCTATTTTCATCTTATTCCCATCCAGAATAAATCCTAGCCACACACCATGTAGGAAGCTTAAATAATTTTCTTCTCCCAAAATCAAAAGTGATGCTGTGTGCTGGTTTGTGTATTTAAAAGTCAGCACCAGTACGATCACCTGATTTGAGACAATCCCCTTGGTAAAAGCAGGAGAAAGAAACTAATCAGTATGGCCAATGCTGAGACACACACATCTGTAGTTTTTACTTGTGGACAAAGACTGCTTCATTCCGTCACAACTTTATGGTATTGCAGCTGTAAGTTACTGTGAAATCAATGGACAGATGCAGATTATGAGTTGCAATGGAACACATGTGACTGCAGATTTACATTTGTGACAGACACAGAAGCTCATTCCTCAATAACAAAAGCTGAACAAAACTTAGCCGAAAACACCGATGAAGATGTGTCTGTCTTATCAATTAAACAAGCTGTTTGGATTGAAGATGCATTACCACCTCACCAGCAAGTTGCTGCAACACTGAGTCTTCCAAAACAATCATAGAAAAATACATTTTATACCCCCCCCCCCTCCCAAAACCACCACCATCAGTCTGAACAAAGCTCCCAGCTCGAAATGTCACCTGGCCATGTTCTCGAGGGATGCTGCCTGACCCAACCCGCTGAGTTACTCCAACACGTTGTGTCCTTTTATAGAAACATGTCAAACAGCAGAAGGAAACAAAACACTTGAATCACATACATCCAAAAATCAGGCCCATGCTTGCCACAACTAACTAACTTGATTACATCAGCCAACAAGAGAAGGTCTCATCCGATGACGGTTTAAATTCATCAATGTAAGCAGGCCAACCAAAGTCCCTCCCACGAATCTGAATGACTTGCACCATGTACAAACATGATCCAATCCTTTTCTGAGGAATCCCAACTTTATCCTCCAATCACTCAATGTAATATGTTGTCTAGTATTTGTCACCTTCAAACCCATCTTCGTGTCATCTACCTAGAAAATCAAGATGGGTACAATCAATATGCATCATGCTTCGTGTAGAGTTGAAGAGGCCCTCAAAAATAATTAAACCTTATTTTGTGCATCTTCAACCCAAGGTTTGTCATCTACCCTTTATAATTATAATATGTTAACCATGCCACCCTGGAGAGATTTTCACATCACTAATTACAATCAATGCCAACATCATCTGGCAATGAAGCCTCAAATAATATTTTGCCCCTTCCTAAATAAAAACTATCGAAACAAAATCTGTGGTTATTGAAATCAGCTCAGTGGTCACCAAAGCATGAAATTAATCCCCAGACTTAACTACCTTGGTCAGAATATAGAGTCTACAATACTCTCAAAAGTATTATACGTAAAATTGATGTGGCTTTGTTCGTTATTGGATTGCCTCATTAACTTTTTACCCGATCCATCTAACCTATAACAAGGAGAATCCTGAATTGAAGCTGCCAATCTCCAACTGAGATTGACATTGGCATCTGAAATGGTTTCAATATTTGGTTGTGAACCTCATTATCCTCCCTTTCCTACTTTTTCTTGGAATATTAAACTTTGTATCTGCGCTCCCAATCGTTGTCCCTTATTCTTTCATTCTTCTACACTGCATGGCATCAGACCTACATCAGAACAAACTGTAATATTCATTTCACCACTGCAGTGGTTCATAATTCAGTTCGGTAAACTACTCAACTGTGTTTTCCCCAATGTGGTGAAACAAGGGCTTGTATCATCATACCCCACTTGTACCAAGTCCGATCTGAGGCCAACTTCTCCCCACAGATGCAGTACAGTTAAAAACTGGCTAAATAATAAAACAATCAGACAGGTGCCTTTTGGTATAAGAAAATAACTGCAGATGCTGGTACAAATCGATTTATTCACAAAATGCTGGAGTAACTCAGCAGGTCAGGCAGCATCTCGGTGCCTTTTGGTGTTAAGTATGATTATGAAACATCTCAATTGATAATAATAAACGGCATTTTCTGGTGGCCTATTTTCATAACATGGACCAAAATTTGTAAATAAGATTGTATGAATATCACCAAGCACAAAGGTAAGAGGCTGGTTTGGTGAAAGTAGCAATTGCGGGGTCATTTCCTGAATAAATAAGAAAAAAATATCATAACCAAAAGACATCAGCAGGAAACTACAATAAAAACAGTACACTTCTGGATCACCATAATACGGGAGTTAATTACAGTGTTTAGAAACAATGCGTACCTTGGAAACTTTGTGAAAATAATCAAGACCTGTGGGAAATTATTCTGCAAGGCACTAATACCCATTGTATTGTCTTAAAAAGGCAATCATCACACTACTTTTAAGATCCTTTGGTTTTCTCCATTGTACTTGATTCGGGTTACAAGGGACACTGAAGAACTACAGTTTATAAACTCAAGCTTTTTTCACTTGCCTACTTCAGATGACCACATGAACATGGAAAAGAGCCGTCCCACAATACAACATAGACACAAACTATAGAATTCAACAACAAAAATCCCCAAATAAAAAAAACATACTGATCAAAAATAACATCAGCAATATTCCCATTATTTCAAGTAATTGAAAAAGATGCCGAGGGACAATCTGCACCACAAGTTGATACACTCCTGACTTTTAAATATTAATGAATAGTTCTGACAATGTGACCAGCAACCTACAAATATCCCTTCATCAAGTCCAAGGGTTGTCCAAAGGTGGGGGTGCAGAAAGACCATGAGCATTTAAAAATCATCATTTAAATTCAATTCATTCCCCGTTTACTGCAATGTGTTACTGAGGAGAATCAAGATAATATTCATGGCATTATTGTTTAACACGTAGCAGACAACTGAAGAAGGGATACCAACAAAGGGGAGGGGGTGGATTTGTATGTGTGCAATAATTAAAGACAGTGGGATATGTTTCTGGCTCGGGGCACGTTTGCTTAGCCTTCCTTGGGTATTAACTGCAGCTTGCTTACCGTGGTGAGTGAAGATGTTGCAGGCGGCCTCGGTGTTCCTGGCTATTGTATCCCGTCTCCGGCCCCCGTGTCCGGGCCTCACCGTGCCAACCCTCCCCCTGCCCGGCTGCACCGTGTCCCCGCTTGCACCGACCAGAGCGGTAGCGGTGCCGCCGCCGGCGCGGCCCTGCTGCTGCCCCATCCCCGGCCTCTCTCCACACGAGCGTCCGCCCTCCTCAACCCTTCTCCCGGCTGGACCTTCGTTCCCTTTACATCCTCTCCCGGTGTTTTCCTTTGCTTGTCCGCGGGGTTATGGTGTCGCTGGTTGGCCCGGCCCGGCCCCCTCTCCCGTGGCGGCTTCACAGGTAGCGTGGCGACCGGCTGCCGGGCCCCGGCTCCCGGCTCCCGGCTCCTGCCCCCGGCTCCGGGATGGCGGCGGCTTCTTGTCCCGTCCACACACACACACCAATACAAAGCAGCAGCTCCCGGGTAGAGAGCTGGGAGGGAGCCCGCTAGTCACCCTCCTCCACACGGGCTCTCGCACAACAGCCGCTCGTTCACCCGCCAGCTCCAGCCCCAGCTCCGCATCCGCCCCCGTCCCAGTCCCGCAGTCCCACTGCAACCGCCTTGCCCTGAGCCACAACGAGGCGCTCTCCCCACGGTCCTCCCAGCTCCCTGGTCCTCCCAACTCCTCCCAGCTCCCTGGTCCTCCCAACTCCTCCCAGCCCCCTGGTCCTCCCAGCCCCCTGGTCCTCCCAGCCCGCTGCTCCTCCCGAGCTGCTGCTCCTCCGTCCCTGGTCCTCTGAGCTGCTCCTCCTCCGTCCCTGGTCCTCCCAGCTGGTCCTCCGTCCCTGGTCCTCGGAGCTGTTGCTTCTCCATCCCTGGTCCTCCGTCCCTGGTCCTCCGTAGCTGTTGCTCCTCCGTCCCTGGTCCTCCGAGCCCCCTGGTCCTCCGAGCCCCCTGGTCCTCCGAGCTCCCTGGTCCTCCGAGCAGTCAGTTCGAGTCATTCTTTCTTTCATCAACAGTGGTTTATTGGTAGCAATCAATATTAAAAACAAGATTTTTTTTTCCGTCCGGTCAGGCGGTGCCCGTGGAGAGAGAGAGAGAGAGCAGACTGAATAATCCGTATTGTAGGAAAATAACTGGTACAAGTCGACCACTTCAACAGAACTTTCATCGAGTTTTTTTTTCTTTCCCTTCACACAGAGAGGCTAACTAACCTGCTGTGTCTATCATATAAGAAAATAATTGCAGAGTAGTATAAGAAAATAACTGCAGAGTAGTATAAGAAAATAACTGCAGTCTGAAGAAGGGTCTCGACCCGAAACGTCACCCATTCCTTCTCTCCCGAGATGCTGCCTGACCTGCTGATTTACTCCAGCATTTTGTGAATAAATTGCTGTGTCTTTCTAGCATGTTCTGTTTATGTTTTCAATTAATCTGTTTTCATTTTATCAATGAATCTAAAAATATAAATGTCATTTCTGACTTTGAAAGTGCAAAGTGCTTTTCAGAGATTATACAACCATATTCCAAAATCCATGGCCTAAATTATATTGCACTTTCTAATTGAAATATTGCCCAAATTTGGTACATATCCCTCTAAACCATTCCTATGTTCTCCCAGATGTTCTAGTGGGCAGAGATCCTAGGGTGACGGAGGAACTGAAGGAAATCCACATTAAGCAGGAAATGGTGTTGGGTAGACTGATGGGACTGAAGGCTGATGAATCCTCAGGGCCTGATGGTCTGCATACCAGAGTACTTAAGGAGGTGTCGCTAGAAATTGTGGACGCATTGGTGATCATTTTCCAATGTTCTATAGATTCAGGATCAGTTCCTGTGGATTGGAGGGTAGCTAATGTTGTCCCACTTTTTAAGAAAGGAGGGAGAGAGAAAATGGGAAATTTTAGACCAGTTAGTCTGACATCAGTGGTGGGGAAGATGCTGGAGTCAATTATAAAAGACGAAATTGCGGAGCATTTGGATAGTAGTAACAGGATTGATCCGAGTCAGCATGGATTTACGAAGGGGAAATCATGCTTGACTAATCTTCTGGAATTCTTTGAGGATGTAACCAGGAAAATTGACAGGGGAGAGCCGGTGGATGTGGTGTACCTTGACTTTCAGAAAGCCTTTGACAAGGTTTCACATAGGAGATTAGTGGGCAAAATCAGAGCACATGGTATTGGAGGTAGGGTACTGACATGGATAGAAAATTGGTTGACAGACAGAAAGCAAAGAGTGGGGATAAATGGGTCCCTTTCAGAATGGCAGGCAGTAACTAGTGGAGTACCGCAAGGCTCGGTGCTGGGACCGCAGCTATTTACAATATACATTAATGACTTGGATGAAGGGATTAAAAGTACCATTAGCAAATTTGCAGATGATACAAAGCTGGGTGGTAGTGTGAACTGTGAGGAAGATGCTATGAGGTTGCAGGGTGACTTGGACAGGTTGTGTGAGTGGGCGGATGCAAGGCAGATGCAGTTTAATGTGGATAAGTGTGAGGTTATCCACTTTGGTGGTAGGAATATGAAGGCAGAGTATTATCTGAATGGTGTCAAGTTAGGAACAGGGGACGTACAACGAGATCTGGATGTCCTAGTGCATCAGTCACTGAAAGGAAGCATGCAGGTACAGCAGGAAGTGAAGAAAGCCAATGGAATGTTGGCCTTCATAACAAGAGGAGTTGAGTATAGGAGCAAAGAGGTCCTTCTGCAGTTGTACAGGGCCCTAGTGAGACTGCACCTGGAATACTGTGTGCAGTTTTGGTCTCCAAATTTGAGGAAGGATATTCTTGCTATTGAGGTCGTGCAGCGTAGGTTTACTAGGTTAATTCCCGGAATGGCGGGACTTTCATATGTTGAAAGACTGGAGCGACTAGGCTTGTATACACTGGAATTTAGAAGGATGAGAGGAGATCTTATCAAAACATATAAGATTATTAAGGGGTTGGACACGTTAGAGGCAGGAAACATGTTCCCAATGTTGGGGGAGTCCAGAACAAGGGGCCACAGTTTAAGAATAAGGGGTCGGCCATTTAGAACTGAGATGAGGAAAAACTTTTTCAGTCAGAGAGATGTGAATCTGTGGAATTCTCTGCCTCAGAAGGCAGTGGAGGCCAATTCTCTGAATGCATTCAACAGAGAGCTGGATGGAGCTCTTAAGGATAGCGGAGTCAGGGGGTATGGGGAGAAGGCAGGAACGGGGTACTGATTAAGAATGATCAGCCATGATCACATTGAATGGCGGTGCTGGCTCGAAGGGCCGAATGGCCTCCTCCTGCACCTATTGTCTATTGTCTATTGTCAATCCATGTACAATGTCTACTAAATGTTTTTATTGTACCTGCCTCAGTTCCTCCTTCTGGCAGCTAGTTCCATATACAGTGAAAAAGTTGCCCCTCAGGTTCCTATTAATTTCTTCCCCTCTACAACCAGAGAGCAGTGCTGAACTACTATCTACCTCTTTGATAACCCTCGGACTATCCTTGATCGGACTTGCTGGCTTTACCTTGCACTAAATGTTATTCCCTTATCATGTACCTATACACTAAATGGATCAGTTGTATTCATTTATTGACAGTGCCGTAGATGGCCGCTATTTGTATACATTGTGTATGCAAGCAAAGAATCTCACTGTGCCTAGTCACATGCGACAGTAAAGTATTCCTATTCCTATTCTTTCTGCTGACTGGTTAGCATGAAACAAAAAGCTTTTCGCTGTACCTTGGGACACGTGGCAATAAACTAAACTGAACTCTGGTTCTTGATTCCACCTACCCTGGGGGAAAAACTCTGTAATCCTATCAATTCCCCTCAGGGTTTTAAACACCTCTATTAGATCACCCCTTAGCCAACTGTGCACCAAGGATATTGCTGTATTTCAAGTAAACTCAACATATCAAAGGTCTCTATTGTGAAACTTTCATTTGCAAGATATGTTTTTGGTTTGTGTCTTAAGAAATGGTGGTGGGTGACTCCATCGTCCGAGGGGCGGACAGAAGATTCTGTGGCAGCAGGAGGGATTTGAGGATGGTCTGTTGCCTCCCTGGTACCAGGGTTCAGCACATCACGGACCGGCTTCAGAAAATCCTAGTGAGGGAAGGCGATCAACCTGAAGTCGTGGTGCACGTGGGCACGAATGACGTCGGGCGGAAGAGGAAGGAGGTGCTACAGCGGGAGTTTAGAGAGTTAGGAAAAAGACTGAAAAGTAGGACGTCGAAGGTGGTTATCTCTGGACTGCTACCGGTACCTCGTGCTGGTGAGGCCAGGAACAGAGAGATAGAGGGTATGAATTTATGGCTGAGGGGCTGGTGCAGAGAGCAGGGATTTAGATTTCTGGACCACTGGGATCTCTTCTGGGCTAGGGGTGACTTGTACAAAAGGGACGGGTTACATCTTAACAGCAGGGGGACAAACATTCTGGCAGGCAGGTTTGCTAGTGCGACACCTGTGGCTTTAAACTAAGTAGTGGGGGGGAGGGGTTAACAAATTGTGAATATGAAGATGAGGTTAAAGGGAATACAGGAGATATTGCAGAAGACTCTCGGAAGAATGGGAACAGAAGTTCTAGAGGGGAAAAGAGATTAAGGGCAGGGCCATTTGTGATCGATGTGAGAGGGGAGGTAAATACAGAAGTTAAAGTGTTGTACTTAAATGCGCGTAGTATAAAAAATAAAGTGGATGAGCTTGAGGCTCAGTTAGTCATGGGCAAGTATGATGTTGTAGGGATCACTGAGACATGGCTACGAGAGGACCAGGGCTGGGAACTGAATATTCAGGGGTACACAACGTATAGAAAAGACAGACAGGTGGGCAGAGGGGGTGGGGTTGCTCTGCTGGTAAGGAATGATATTCATTCCCTTACAAGGGGTGACATAGAATCAGGAGATGTTGAATCAGTATGGCTAGAAATGAGGAATTGTAAGGGTAAAAAGACACTAATGGGAGTTATCTATAGGCCCCCAAACAGTAGCCTCGACATAGGGTGCAAGTTGAATCAGGAGATAAAATTGGCGTGTCACAAATGTAATGCTACGGTGGTTATGGGAGATTTCAACATGCAGGTAGACTGGGAAAATCAGGTTGGAAATGGACCCCAGGAAAGAGAGTTTGTAGAGTGCCTTCGAGATGGATTCTTAGAACAGCTTGTACTGGAGCCTACCAGGGAGAAGGCAATTCTGGATTTAGTGTTGTGTAATGATCCTGATCTGATAAGGGGACTAGAGGTAAAAGAGCCATTAGGAGGCAGTGATCACAACATGATAAGTTTTACTCTGCAAATGGAAAGGCAGAAGGGAAAATCGGAAGTGTCAGTATTACAGTATAGCAAAGGGGATTACAGAGGCATGAGGCAGGAGCTGGCCAAAATTGACTGGAAGGAGGCCCTAGCAGGGAAGACGGTAGAACAGCAATGGCAGGTATTCCTGGGAATAATGCAGAGGTTGCAGGATCAATTTATCCCAAAGAGGCGGAAAGACTCTAAGGGGAGTAAGAGACACCTGTGGCTGACAAGGGAAGTCAAGGACAACATAAAAATTAAGGAGAGGAAGTATAACATAGCAAAGAAGAGTGGGAAGACAGAGGATTGGGACTCTTTTAAAGAGCAACAAAAGTTAACTAAAAAGGCAATACGGGGAGAAAAGATGAGGTACGAGGGTAAACTAGCCAATAATATAAAGGAGGATAGCAAAAGTTTTTTTAGGTACGTGAAGAGGAAAAAAATAGTCAAGGCAAATGTGGGTCCCTTGAAGACAGAAGCAGGGGAATTTATTATGGGGAACAAAGAAATGGCAGACGTTAAACCGTTACTTTGGATCTGTCTTCACTGAGGAAGATACACACAATCTCCCAAATGTTCTAGGGACCGGAGAACCTAGGGTGATGGAGGAACTGAAGGAAATCCACATTAGGCAGGAAATGGTTTTGGGTAGACTGATGGGACTGAAGGCTGATAAATCCCCAGGGCCTGATGGTCTGCATCCCAGGGTACTTAAGGAGGTGGCTCTAGAAATAGTGGAAGCATTGGAGATCATTTTTCAATGTTCTATAGATTCAGGATCAGTTCCTGTGGATTGGAGGATAGCAAATGTTATCCCACTTTTTAAGAAAGGAGGGAGAGAGAAAACGGGTAATTATAGACCAGTTAGTCTGACATCAGTGGTGGGGAAGATGCTGGAGTCAATTATAAAAGACGAAATTGCTGAGTATTTGGATAGCAGTAACAGGATCATTCCGAGTCAGCATGGATTTACGAAGGGGAAATCATGCTTGACAAATCTACTGGAATTTTTTGAGGATGTAACTAGGAAAATTGACAGGGGAGAGTCAGTGGATGTGGTGTACCTCGACTTTCAGAAAGCATTCGACAAGGTCCCACATAGGAGATTAGTGGGCAAAATTAGAGCACATGGTATTGGGGGTAGGGTACTGACATGGATAGAAAATTGGTTGACAGACAGAAAGCAAAGAGTGGGGATAAATGGGTCCCTTTCGGAATGGCAGGCAGTGACCAGTGGGGTACCGCAAGATTCGGTGCTGGGGCCCCAGCTATTTACGATATACATTAATGACTTAGATGAAGGGATTAAAAGTACCATTAGCAAATTTGCAGATGATACTAAGCTGGGGGGTAGTGTGAATTGTGAGGAAGATGCAATAAGGCTGCAGAGTGACTTGGACAGGTTGTGTGAGTGGGCAGATGCAGTTTAATGTAGATAAGTGTGAGGTTATTCACTTTGGATGTAAGAATAGAAAGGCAGATTATTATCTGAATGGTGTCAAGTTAGGAAGAGGGGATGTTCAACGAGATCTGGGTGTCCTAGTGCATCAGTCACTGAAAGGAAGCATGCAGGTACAGCAGGCAGTGAAGAAAGCCAATGGAATGTTGGCCTTCATAACAAGAGGAGTTGAGTATAGGAGCAAAGAGGTCCTTCTACAGTTGTACCGGGCCCTGGTGAGACCGCACCTGGAGTACTGTGTGCAGTTTTGGTCTCCAAATTTGAGGAAGGATATTCTTGCTATTGAGGGCGTGCAGCGTAGGTTCACTAGGTTAATTCCCGGAATGGCGGGACTGTCGTATGTTGAAAGGCTGGAGCAATTAGGCTTGTATACACTGGAATTTAGAAGGATGAGGGGGGATCTTATTGAAACATATAAGATAATTAGGGGATTGGACACATTAGAGGCAGGAAACATGTTCCCAATGTTGGGGGAGTCCAGAACAAGGGGCCACAGTTTAAGAATAAGGGGTAGGCCATTTAGAACGGAGATGAGGAAGAACTTTTTCAGTCAGAGAGTGGTGAAGGTGTGGAATTCTCTGCCTCAGAAGGCAGTGGAGGCCAGTTCGTTGGATGCTTTCAAGAGAGAGCTGGATAGAGCTCTTAAGGATAGCGGAGTGAGGGGGTATGGGGAGAAGGCAGGAACGGGGTACTGATTGAGAGTGATCAGCCATGATCGCATTGAATGGTGGTGCTGGTTCGAAGGGCTGAATGGCCTACTCCTGCACCTATTGTCTATTGAAATGCATGTGATGGGAAAGACAATGAACTTGACGGTGATACTCAAATGTTTAGCTGTCTTTTCATTTTTTTCTCCCTTTACTATGTCTCATTCTACGCTTATTTTCTTTTGTCGGTTTAAAGGTCATGCTTTCTCAGCATCAGTGGTTTTCCTGATTCCTTTGATGTTGAATTGTCCATTTATTAGCTTTAATGCACTGTGAAAGCTGTGATTGCCCAAGGTCTTTAACAGTCTCTTGATTTTACAAAATCTAGATGGAGCAAAACGGACACGAGGGATTATTATTTCCCAGATGAGCTGATGGGCCTGTAACAAAGTGATCGCAAACAAATGGGACCTGAACTTCCAAAAATCATGCACGTGTGCTCATTGGGTCCTGTACAAATCTCACACAACACTCCTGACTATTCTTAAAATTAATCCACGTTGATTAGCTAACCATTGCAGATCAGTCAACAAAATTACGGTGTTGTGAGTGTAAAATGGAAGTAAATAATACCTGTAGGAAACAGTCCACAATGTTGACTAGAAATGTATTCCTGCACTGTGTAAGCTGCATATTCCAGGCTCAATTCCATTCAAAGCAGTGAATATAAATTCAATTTGGCTTATCAGATTTTATTCCTCATAAGAAGACCTTGTGTAGGACACCCTATCAGAAGTATGCACACACAGATACACTGAAAAATGTAGACCTTGATTAATACAAAAATAAGGAGTAAATTAACAATAGGAATGAGACTGAGTCCAGAATGGAAACAATTGTGATCAGTACAAGAAGGGATTTGGTTTTAAATTTTTTTTGCTGTGGTATAAGACTAGTTCCACAAAACGCCACAGGAGGTCCTTTTTCCCCTGTGGCTATCAAACTGTACAACTTCTCCGCCTTCTGTCATGGGGTAAACTGGCTCCCTTAAACCCCCCCCACACACATAATCTCTGCACATCCCCAATCCTGGACTCATCACTTTAGTTTCATGTATCTTGTGTGTTATGATTGTTGACAGATCATTTTCCCTCCTGGGATAAATAAAGTTCTGTTGCATCGTATTGCCTCTGAGGCAGGTGCGTTAGTGTTAGTGCTGTTCCTGAACAACAATGGATAAGGCTTCATCCAGTATGATATTTATTGTTCACACCCAGAAGATCTAAAGTTCAGATCTTTGGTATAGGCTAAGATTGCGTATTTCACCAGAGCAGCAGTACTGGTTTTTAAACTATGGGGATGAGATAGCTGAAGTAATAACAATTAGCTTAGACATTGACACCAAGATCAGATCTGTGTAATGTTCAGGCTGAAACAAGTAGATGTATCCATATTATATATTGTGTTTTTGGCAGTGTAAATTGAGAGAAATCACGAGTCAGCAAGTGGTAGCTGTGCCAGTAAAGGCTCTTAAATAAAGTACTCACTTGGAATAAAGCCCAAATGCTCCTCATCATTGAACCATAATAATACCTGTGTCCTTGGCAATGGTATCGTACCAGATACTCACATTTGGTATTTGCACGTTGCAAGAACCTTCCCCAATAATTTCTCTGATACTGATGCAATCCTCTGCAACCTATAACTACCTTGTGAGGACGAGCATTTCAAGAGTGATGTATTCAAGAGAGAGTTAGACACAGCTCTTAGGGCTAACGGAATCAAGGGATACGAGGAGAAAGCAAGAATGGGATACTGATTTTGGATGATCAGCCATGATCATATTGAATGGCGGTACTTGCTCGAAGGGCCGAATGGCGTACTCCTGCACCTATTTTCTATGTTTCTAGTATAACAAATGAGGCAAGGCCAGAGTTGGGTAAACTTATGGATATTGAACCAGGCAGCATGAAATCTAAAACTCAGGATCAAGTGTGCTATTAAAGTTGCCACGTTCAGACAGTTGTGAGGGCATGGAGTGGAATCAGTAGCTGGGGAATGGATCTTGTGATGCTGATTTTCAGACAATGGCTTTTGTCTTCTCGATGGGGTTGCACAGTGAAGCGGCCGGTGGAGCTGAGGCCTCACGCCACCAGGTTCGATCTTAACCTCAGATGTTGTCTGTATGGAGTTTGCATGTTCTCTCTGCATAGATTTCCACTGACATCCCAAAGTCGTGTGGGTTTGTAGGTTAATTGGCCTTTGTAAATTGTCCCTAGTGTGTAGGGAGCGGATGAGAAAGTGGAATAACATAGAACAATTGTGAACGAGTGATCAATGGTTGGCATGGACTTAGTACGCCCGAAAGGCCTGTTTCCACTTCAATCAATGCAATCAATCAATCAATATTTAATAAGATTCATGGGATGAATAGTTCTTTTGTATAATCCAGCCTCATACTTGAGGAAGTCACCAGGATGATGCACCAAATGCTGTAGGCGCCCAGTTAATTATGAATCAGTACCTTCATCAGAGGAGGAGGCAAATCTCACGTCATTGTTAAATCAATAATGCAGGTGTGTACCTTAGAAAACTGTTTCTTTGTAGACTGGCTATTGTTCAATAAGTGTAAATGACGGTTGAGAAAGCGAGCCAATCACAAGGAAATCACAGCCTTCTCCTAATTTCATTCGGTAAAGAGTCACATTGCACATAGTGGGTGCTGAACAACTGATTACATTTTTCTCCCTCCCTCGCCTACAGGCACAGTCTCGCTTAGTCAGTGCTGCCTTGAAAATGAACCCTGACTTGTTCCATTTTTCTACGGGTCATATTTAATCATCCAGCACATAATTTCAAAATAAGCATTGTTTCCTAACCAACAGCCAAATACTCAAAGTTGAATGGTGTAATTTTTTTGCAAGTTTCCCTTTGAGTCTTCCTTCAAACAAATAATCAGTGCAATTATGCAAACTATCGTTCATGTTTGTACAGCAGTTGCATTCATAATGAGTATCATTGAGAAAACAAAATCATTGTTTTCAAAGAGATTACTTAACATTAACATTAATGACTTTTCGGCATTTTTGGGAGGCTCCCTTTTGTCAATGTAAGTGTTCAGTTTGACCTATCGTGATTTCAGCTCCAGTAAGGTGGTCGCAGCAGAGTTTATTTAGGATTACGCAAGAAGATGATGTAAATATAAAAGAATGAATCAAAGGTTCCGATGGAAAATAGGCTCAAAATGCCTCAAGGAAGCAAAGGTTAATGTTCCTTAACCTGATCTGATTTAAGTAGTTTGAAATGCAAATGAAGCATGTTGTGTTGTTCATTGAAGGACAAAAGCAGCATATACTGTAATTCATTCCAGGTACAAAGAACAGCAGATGCTGGTTTACAAAAAAGGCAACACAATAGACAATAGACAATAGGTGCAGGAGGAGACCATTCGGCCCTTCGAGCCAGCACCGCCATTCAATGTGATCATGGCTGATCATTCTCAATCAGTACCCCGTTCCTGTCTTCTCCCCATACCCCCTGACTCCGCTATCCTTAAGAGCTCTATCTAGCTGTCTCTTGAATGCGTTCAGAGAATTGGCCTCCACTGCCTTCTGAGGTAGAGAATTCCACAGATTCACAACTCTCTGACTGAAAATGTTTTTCCTCATCTCAGTTCTAAATGGCCTACCCCTTATTCTTAAACTGTGGCCCCTTGTTCTGGACTCCCCCAACATTGGGAACATGTTTCCTGCCTCTAACGTGTCCAACCCCTTAATAATCTTATACGTTTCGATAAGATCTCCTCTCATCCTTCTAAATTCCAGTGTATACAAGCCTAGTCGACACAAAATGTTGGAGTAGCGACAGGTAGCATCTCTGAATAGAAGGAACGGGTGATGTTTCGGTCGAGATCCTTCTTCAGACTGACCCGGCAAGTACAGGTGGATACATGCGAGGGGAGTTTTTGATTGGCAGGTGGATGGAATAAGTGACAACAGCTAGATGTGAAAAGGAGACAAAAGGGTGTTGTATAAGGAGAGGAATAAAATGTGTATGTATATATATATATATATAAATATACATACATAAATATATATTATTAGTGTGATCATTAGTCTGTCAGCATGTAAAACTGGGGTAGTGTTTTGATGGGAACAGAGTTAGATCTAGCTCTTAGGGATAACGGAATCAAGGGATATGGGGAGAAAGCAGGAATGAGGTACTGACTTTGGTTGATCAGCCATGATCATATTGATTGGCGGTGCTGGCTCGAAGGGCCCAATGGTCTACTCCTGCACCTATTTTATATGTTTCCATGTTTCTGTCATTATATAACATTGGAGTAATGGAAACAAAGAAAAGGCGTGATACATCAGTCACCACAGACACTAACTGCAATTTCGATGAAATATTTTCACAAGTTCATAAGTTATAGGAGTAGAATTAGGCCATTCGGCCCATCGAATCTACTCCGCCGTTCATTCATGGCTGATCTTTGCCTCCTAGGATACCTGCAGAATACGCAACAATACGCTGAATTATCCTGCTGATTCATTCCATGTTTAAAGTAGGCACGTGTATGTAAACCTGAATGATTTGCAGATAAAGATGTTTGTGTAAAGAACAGAGGTTATTGAGCATGAACAGGGAGGAAATGGATCCTGCTTCCTGACCTCAGGGAGGGCAATTGTTTGTTCTGAGAGGGTGTGAACTGCTATCTTTAAAAATAAACACAAATCTCTTCTATATTATTTCTCTGAATGGCCTTGACTGAACCCTTTAAAATATGTTTCTGAATAATACAGATCTTGATGATTTCTGTGCTTTCAAACGTGGTTAGGTATGAGACACATGTGCTCAGTGGCTGAATTAACCTGTCATTTTCTGTGTTCACACAACGAGAAGCAGAATTCACAAACAGCCCTCATTGCTGGACTACAATTATAGCAATCTCACCACCATCTTTATGTAGGCTCTGCATTGCTTCCATTCAGGCCTCTTTATCATCTCCAATTTTAACTGGTGCCTCAATTTCCATTGTCGGACATTGCCAGAATCTTTGCTCTAAAATTCACTCAGAAATCAATCTGACTTCTATTATATTCTCCTTTAGTCTTCAGCTTTGATTGTGTTTTTGTTCATCCTCCTTAATAATTATTTGTGTTTCTGACCAATTTTGTTTGCTCTCCCAAAGATGTTTGGTTGTATTATAGTTGCTAAGAACAGTTTATTGCTGTAACAAGGGCCATTAAATTGATGAGTGTCAAGGTTTATGGGGAGAAGGCAGGTGAATGGGGTTAGAAGGAAGAGATAGATCAGCCATGATTGAATGGCAGAGTAGACTAACATAGCAACATAGAAAATAGGTGCAGGAGTAGGCCATTCGACCCTTGGAGCCAGCACCACCATTCAATATGATCATGGCTGATCATCCAAAATCATTACCCCGTTCCTGCTTTCTCCCCATATCCCTTGATTCCATTACCCCAAGAGCTGTATCCAACTCTCCTTTGAATACATCCAGTGACTTGGCCTCCACTGACTTCTGTGGCAGAGTATTCCACAGATTCACAACTCCTCATCTCAGTCCTAAATATCCTACCCCTTATTCTTAAACAGTAACCCCTGGCTCTGGACTCCCCAACATCGAGAACATTTTTTCCTGCATCCAGCCTGTCCAATCCCTGAATAATTTTATTTGTTGCTATAAGATCCCCTCTCATCCTTCTAAATTCCAGTGAATATAAGCCCTGTCATAGTGATACAGTGTGGAAACAGGCCCTTCGGCCCAACTTGCCCACATCGGCCAACATGTCGAAGCCACACTAGTCCCACCTATTTAATGGGCTGAATGGCTTAATTCTGCTCCTATTACTTGTGACCTAATGATGTTCTTTGAAGGAAAGATTGTGCAATGTGAAGTGTAAAACAACAGATGTACAAGGCAAACAGAAACCTATTACATCAAAGCAAGTTAGACCAGTTGGACCGGTGGTGATCTAAATGAATTCAAATTACATTTTAAATGGGTAACATAATTTTTTAACATCTTGACAAATATTATTTTTCTCTTAAACCCTTTGCTCCTCTAGGGAGCATAGACCATTGACAAATGTCCTCCACCTCACTTGGTTAGAAACATAGAAACATAGAAAATAGGTGCAGGAGGAGGCCATTCGGCCCTTCGAGCCAGCACCGACATTCATTGTGATCATGGCTGATCGTCCACAATCAATAACCCGTATCTGCCTTCTCCCCATATCCCTTGATTCCACTAGCCCCTAGAGCTCCATCTAACTCTCTCTTAAATCCATCCAGTGATTTGGCTTCCACTGCCCTCTGTGGCAGAGAATTCCACAAATTCACAACTCTCTGGGTGAAAAAGTTTCTTCTCACCTCAGTTTTAAATGGCCTCCCCTTTATGCTAAGACTGTGGCCCCTGGTTCTGGACCCGCCCAACATTGGGAATATTTTTCCTGCATCTAGCTTGTCCAGTCCCTTTATAATTTTATATGTTTCTATAAGATCCCCTCTTATCCTTCTAAACTTCAGTGAATACAAGCCTAGTCTTTCCAATCTTTCCTCAAATGACAATCCCGCCACCCCAGGGATCAATCTCGTGAACCTACGCTGCACTGCCTCAATTACAAGGATGCCCTTCCTCAAATTAGGAGACCAAAACTGTCTCCAGATGTGGTCTTACCAGGGCCCTATACAACTACAGAAGAACCTCTTTACTTCTATACTGAAATCCTCTTGTTATGAAGGCCAACATGCCATTAGCTTCCTTCACTGCCTGCTGTACCTGCGCGCCTACTTTCAGTGACTGGTGTACAAGGATACCCAGGTCTCACTGCGCCTCCCCCTTACCTAACCTAACACCATTGAGATAATAATCTGCCTCCTTGTTTTTGCCGCCAAAGTGGATAACCTCACATTTATCTATATTATACAGAGAATACAGAATACAGAGCTTTATTTGTCATTCGGTACCGAGGTACCGAACGAAATTACATCTCCAGCAGTCACACAAAAAAAAGAACACAAGACACACGACCCCAACACAAACATCCATCACAGTGACTCCAAACACCCCCTCACTGCGATGGAGGCAACAAAACTTCAACTCTCCATTATACTGCATCTGCCACGCATCTGCCCACTCACTCAACCTGTCCAGGTCACCCTGCAACCTCCTAACATCCTCTTCACAGTTTACACTGCCACCCAGCTTTATGTCATCCGCAAACTTGCTAGTGTTGCTTCTACTTCCCTCTTCCAAATCATTAATATATATGGTAAACAGTTGTGGCCCCAACACCGAGCTTTGCGGCACTCCACTCGCCACTGCCTGCCATTCTGAAAAGGACCCGTTTACTCCTACTCTTTGCTTCCTGTCTGCCAACCAATTTTCTAGCAGGCAGTGAAGAAAGCTAATGGCATGTTGGCCTTCATAACGAGAGGTTTTGAGTATAGGAGTAAAGAAGTCCTTCTGCAGATGTATAGGGCCCTGGTGAGACCACATCTGGAGTATTGTGTGCAGTTTTGGTCTCCTAATGTGAGGAAGGACATCCTTGCTATTGAGGCAGTGCAGCGTAGGTTCATGAGGTTAATCCCCGGGATGGCGGGACTGTCATACGAGGAAAGATTGGAAACACTAGGCTTGTATTCACTGGAGTTTAGAAGGATGAGAGAATATCTTATAGAAATATATACAAATTTAAAAGGACTGGACAAGCTAGATGCAGGAAAAATGTTCCAGATGTTGGGTGAGCCCAGAACCAGGGGCCAGTCTAAGAATAAAGGGGGGGGGGGGGCTTTTAAAACAGAGGTGAGAAGAATTTTTTTCACCCACAGAGTTATGAATTTGTGGATTTCTCTGCCACAGAAGGCAGTGGAGGCCAATTCAATGGATGAATTTAAAAGAGAGTTAGATAGAGATCTTAAAGATGCGGAGTCAAGGGATATGGGGAGAAGGCAGGCACGGGTTACTGATTGTGATTGATCAGTCATGATCACAATGAATGGCGGTGCTGGCTCGAAAGGCCGAATGGCTTCCTCCTGCACTTATTTTCTATGTTTCTATGTTTCTATGAAGAAACAGACCAGAGTGGTATATCAGACTTTTCACATCTTTTGCCATCATTAGTCTTGAGGTCTTGATAATTTTCAGTGGATATTATCAAAATTGTCATTTGATTATAATGCAGCTTAGATATTAGTTTTTTTTTTGCACACCACCACTCAATGCCATTTCACCCCAGTAACTAATAGTATGATATTTTCCTTTTCAGCAGCAAGTATACCATTAAGATGCACTTAACTTATCAAATGAACGTGGCGTTCATTTATGTCCTAATGTTCTCAAGTGCCAGAAGACCTTCTCTTCTACTCTGGCACTGGGCTCAACACAGGACCTCCCCGGGTCACCTGAAAAATTCACAAATCAGAAATGCAGCCAAGAATCAAGTTTCCACATGCCAGAAAATACTGGCGGCCCCACAGCAACTGGCAAATCCACCCCACCAGTTTCCCAAACACTTGTTTGTATATCCTGGCTGCACATTATGCTGGTCATTTGCAAATTGGGAAAAGAACTGTGGTGAGCCCAGATGTAGCAGTCAGATACAGTAGCAGCTCATCTTTGACTTACCACTGCAACTGACTGTGTCAACAAACCGGCACTTCATAATGTTTGAAACTTTCTGAATTCCATGAACTAAATGAAATTAAAAAATATATATATTTGTATATTAAGACAAAGAGTGTATATATATAAGGCCATAATCTACTGACCCAAGTGGGGATGCAGCGCCTCAACAGGCCTGCCGAGTCCGTGCCAACCAGTGATCCCCATTCACTAACGCTATCCTACACACACTAGGGACCATTTACATTTATACCAAGCAAATTAACCTACAAACCTGTACGTCTTTAGAGTGTGGGAGGAAACCGGAGATCCCGGAGAAAACCCACGCAGGTCACGGGGAGAATGTACAAACTCTGTACAGACAAGAACCCATAGTCAGGATTGAACCCGGGTCTGTGGCGCTCTCAGGCAGCAACTTCACCGCTGCACCACCATTTACCACTGGTAAACAAAACTGGTTTAACAACTATTAACTATAGCAACAATGATCTACATTTGTGTATCATCTTTACAGAGCAAAATGTCCTCAGGTTTCTCCTGGAAGATAACAGAACCAAGAAAAAGGTGCTGAAAGGAAATTATTGCCAATTTAAAAAATATATATATCCAGGTTTCTTGGCATCCTTTACTGCCCTGGATAAAGTGGTATTTGACTGTGACAGTTTTTCTGGTGAAGGCAGTCTAGCAATGCTGTTATTGTTGTTGAGTGTACCTGTGAGTCTGAAGCCCAGGTCCTTGTTGGCAGTTGAGGTTACACATCTCAGAAGGGCTGGAGGAGTTGGCTGGGTGGGTAACTGCGATGCATGTGTGCATGGTCCACTGTGCTCTGCTTCTGGAGAACATTAACATCTAAAGTGGTGGACCAGGTATAAATCAAGTGGGCTGCTTTGTCATGGTTGGATTGAGTTTCTTGGATATTGTTAGAACTGCAATCCTGCAAGTAAATAGAAAATATCCCATGAAAGCTTTGACTTGTTTTTAGCAATATACAGTACAGCTCAAGGCCGTGAGAAGGTAATTGACTTTCCACAGAATACCCCAGCTCTGATCCGTTCCTGTAGCCACAGTATTTATTTAGCTGCTCACTGTTTCCAGAACTTTCTGTTTTTATTTATTTAGAACATAAAACCGTGCAGTACAGAAACTGGACCTTCGGCCCACAGTGTCTGTGCTGAACATGATGCCAAGATCAACTCCTATCTGCCTGCACATTATAAACTGTCATACCCTTTGGCTCAACTCGTGCTGTGCTGACCAAGATGCCCCATCTAAAATGTCCCATTTGCCAGTATGTGGCCCATATCCCTCTAAACCTTTCCTAGTCATGTATCTGCCAAGTGTCTTTTAAATGTTGTCATTGTACCTGCCTCCTGTAGCAACTTATTCCATATATCTACCAGCCTCTTGAGTGAAAACATTGCCCCACAAATTCTGATAAATCTTTCTCCTCTCACCTTCAATTTCATGTTTCATGTATTTTGTGTATTGTTGACTGGAATAAAGAAAGCTCTATCGTATGGTAAACATATGTCCTCTGGTTCTTGATTCCCCTTCCCTGGGTAAAAGACACCTCTGGAAGGTCATACACCTCTGGAAGGTTACCCCTCAGCCTCCTGCACTCCAAGGAATAAAGTCCCAGCCTGCCCAATCTTTCCCTGTAGGGAGAACGTGTAAACTCCACCAAGACAGAGCCCGAGATCAGGATTGAACCCACATCTCTGGTGCTATAAGACAGCTGTTCTACTAGTTGTGCCACTGCACACCCCCTTTTTATAACTGTAACATAGCATTCCAACTTTAATACTCAAGCAGAGAGCAGGTGGCCGTTTTGCCAAAACTTGCATTCGATCCACAGAGACCTACTAAATCTCCCAGTTGCTTACCATTTTAACACCCCCACTCACAATAACCTTTCAGCCCTGGGTTTCCTCTATTTCCATGCAAATGGGAGGAACAGCACATCATATTCTGCTTAGGAAAATAACTGCAGATGCTGGTTCAAATTGAAGGTAGACACAAAATGTTGGAGTAACTTAACGGGTCAGGCAGCGTCTCTGGAGAGAAGGAATGGGTGATGTTTTGGGTCTGAAGAAGGGTCTCGACCCGAAACGTCACCCATTCCTTCTCTCCTGAGATGCTGCCTGACCCGCTGAGTTACTCCAGCATTTTGTGTCTACCCTCATATTCTGCTTGGCTAGCTTACAAACTAACAGTACGAACAATGGTTCAAAGGTTCTTTATTGTCACATATGGACTGCACAGTGAAATTCTTGCACCTGTTGCTATATTTTGTCACCTTTAAGAAAAGAAAAAGGTCCAAAGTCCAATCCACATGCTGGATACACTGGAGCACCCCAGGTATGCCTAGGTAAGGTCCAGGTATGCCTAGGTAAGGTCCAGGTATGCCTAGGTAAGGCCCAGGTATGCCTAGGTAAGGCCCAGGTATGCCTAGGTAAGGTCCAGGTATGCCTAGGTAAGGTCCAGGTATGCCTAGGTAAGGTCCAGGTAAGGTCCAGGTATGCCTAGGTAAGGTCCAGGTATGCCTAGGTTAGGTCCAGGTATGCCTAGGTTAGGTCCAGGTATGCCTAGGTTAGGTCCAGGTATGCCTAGGTTAGGTCCAGGTATGCCTAGGTAAGGTACAGATATGCCTAGGTAAGCCCCAGGCTGCCGTAGAGTCTGCTCCATCGCTCAGCCCACCAACACACGTCTCTCTGCTCGCCTGACCACCCCCGGGTCCCAGGGGACGCCTCCTGCAGCCGACGCTGCCTGTGGCCAAGGCAATACCCCGGTCCCGGTCCCTCTCCTACCGGCCCACCCCGTGTCCGTCATCACCTGCGGCTCCCTCCTCTTCAACTCTCCAGTCGTCGGGGCTGAGCTCGGCGGCCTCCGAGCTTCCCCTGCAGGCAGCGGCCCGTCGGACTCTCCATCGCGGCAGGCAGCAAACCAGGCGGCCCACTGGGACCTCGATCTTGGCGGTCCAGCCTTTGATCTCGGCAGCCCGCTGCCTTTGTTCACGGCGACACTCCAGGTCCGTTCTCTCTTGTTCGGCTCTATGGCGCATCCCGGGGGCTTTCAGCCTTGCATTCTCCAATTGCATTTTTGTACTTTGCATTCTCCAACTTTAGGTAACACCTTTCTTTCCCCTCTTTCCTGACTCCATTGTGTACCCTCTCCCCCATCAGCCCAGTCCCCCTTTTAGCCCGCACCCTCCCCCTCTCCTCCTTCCACCCATATCTCTCGCTCTGGCTTTGCATTTCACTATTTCAATTAGCCATGGTTATTATCTAACATTTTCATTGTGCAAATGTTGTCCGGCTCTTACAGCAGACATCGACTGTTTCTTTTGCCGACTATTTGCCAATGGATTTGTACATTGTGCAAAAACTTGCAAGCCCATGACGTTAAAACAGTTCGCATTTGCATGCACCTATATAAATGGGCACGTCACCCCTCAGGTGATATCAGTGATATGTATGGGCTAATTGCAGCACTGCAGGATCAGGAAATCCTGCTGCAGATGTCTCTCAAGCCAACTGGCAGCATGTTTTTTATTAATAATTAGACAATTCCTTCAGTCAATTTTAAATAAGACTCCTCAAGAAATGTGTGAATGCAGAGGATTTTTTTTCTTTGCATGAAAAGTTAAAATCTCTGTAATTATTGATCTGGTGATAAAATGAGAGGTAACTGAGAATGCAATTCTGTGTCCAGCTACTTATTACAAAGAGAAAAAGAAATGTTGTCATTTACATTGAGAAGCTGCTAGATTTTGTTGGCTTTGTGTTTCAGGAGAACAGACATTCCATAGAATAATGACAAGTTTTAAAATATAAGCCTGAGAACACCAGAATTGGTCATCAATGGATTTCTGAAGGATAGGTCATATTTGTTGAATACGGTTGAACATTTTCAAGAAGTGACTGTCGTTGTACTCAGATCATTGGCCCAGTCAGAAATGTGATTGAACGAACAGAGCAAAAATAGTGAACAAGTACTTAAATGAGTAGTATATAAATATTCCATCAAGGATCTTTATTAGGGCTGCCACTATTCACTGTATTTATTTAGAACCCATAGACTTCTTGACTGGGCAGCCTAAAGTTTGCTCAGTCACAGAAAGATGGATGACTTTGTAAAAAGAGCAGATGCAGGCATTCAGATTACAGAGATCATGGGCCGTTTATTGCAGCAAGTCATGGTGACTGCCAATGATCTGTGGAAAGTCTAGAACACTTTCTGCAGGATGGGGAATCTTAGGATGGAGAAGCATGATCTGAACCAAGGGTTCCCAACCTGGGGTAAATTTACCCCCAGGGGATAAATGTCGCCTACCCAGGGGGTAAATTTGAACAAAATAATAATGTTAAAAACAGTATTTTAAAATTTCCCCTTTGTCAGTTGCTTTATTACGGTAGAAGTTTAAACTCAAATTACTGAACAAAACAGGGTGAGGGTAAATTTACTTTCCAGCTTCAAGTTTCTGGGCACTCGCATTTCGGAGGACCTAACATGGTCCAATAACACTACTGTGCTGGTCAAGAAGGCACAGCAACGACTGTTCTACCTAAGAACACTGAAAAAGTCTAGTCTACCCAACAGCTGCTGACGACCTTCTACCGCTGCACCATAGAGGGCTTCCTAACACATGGCATCCCTGTGTGGTACCTCAGCTGCACAGAGGCAGAGAGGAAAGCTCTTCAGCGGGTAGTCCATAGAGCTCAGAGGACCATCGGAACACAGCGACCAGCCTTGGAGGGCATCTACAACACACGATGCCTCAGAAAAGCCACCAGCATTCACAAAGACTCTTCGCACCCCTGCAACAGTCTGTTTGAACTTCTACCATCGGGCATACGATACAAGGCCGTCTACGCCCCCACCTCCAGACTCAGGAACAGCTTCATCCCCAGGGCCATAGCTGCTATGAACCGGTCCTGCTGAGCCGGATGGTCACATCGCACAGTGAACCGGCACAGAGCTACTGCACTTTATTCTGTTTTAAAACTGCTCTAATTTGTTTCATTGGGTTGTTTAAATTAATACTGACTAGCTAATTAATTTATTGCATCGTATGGGAGGCGCATTCCCAATCTCGTTGTACCCCTGTACAATGACAATAAAGATATATTGTATTGTATGGTATTGTAAAAGTTGCCAGGGGTAAACGGGACGAAAAAGGTTGGGAACCTAAACTTTACAAGCTAACCCTCAAGAAATGAAAAACAAAGTGTTGGACGAACTCGGCAGGTCAGGCATCATCTAAGGACATTGACTGTCCATCCCCTCCACAGATGCTGCCTGACCCAATGAGTTTCTCCAGCACTTTGCTCTTTGCGGAAGGGAAATGCTTCTGCATGCAGTGGGTGATTGCAATTTGGTCCTCCCTTTGCAAAACAACAATTGGTGCCAGTCAATTATTATTTGATTCTCAAACTGATAAGATATTTATTAACCGGAGGTATTAACGGGCAGGGGCTAAGGCATGTGTGTGAAGTTAGGTCAAAGATCAATCATAATCTCAATGAATAGTAGAAAATGTCTAAAGAGCTTAATGTTCCAATTCATTTCATCTATTTTACAATCAGCCTGCAGAAGGATCCCAACCTGAAACTTCACTGGTCTATTTTCTCCAAAGATGCTGCCTGGCCCACTGAGTCACTCCAGCATTTTGTGTCTGTCATTGGTGTAAACCAGCACCTGCAGTTCCCTTTCATTCCATTATGGTCAGTGTGGGAAAAGTAAGGGGAGCTAAAATTGTTAGCAACCCTGAGGTCCAGCAGCCCTTGGTGGACCAAAGGCAAATGTTCAGCAAAATGGTCTACGCTTGGTCTTGCCAATGTAGAAGAGGTCGGGAACACCAAATGCAATGTTAGAGGAGGTGTACATGAACCTTTGTCTCACCTGGAAGAACTGCTGAGGTCCTTGGAAGGAGGAGGTATAGGTACATCTCCTGCAGTTGCCAGGGAAAGTGGCTGGGAAGGGAGTGTTTTGGTGTACAAGGGATGAGTGAACCAAGGAGTTGCGGAGGTCGTGGAGGGGGAAACCACATTTCTTCGAGGAAGAAGACATCGCGGATGTCCTAGAATGGAAAGCCTCATCTTGGGAGCAGGTGCGACGAAGTCGGAGACATTGAGAGTTGGGGATGGTGTCTTTTTTTACCTGCCAATCGTCTGAGCTACTTAAGCTAATATTGTCCCCACATTCAAGAAGAGAGTGAGGATAGGCCCGGAAACTACAGGCTGGTGACCTTTCCATCTGTGAAGTTTTTCACCAAGAACCTCCAGCAAGTCCATGAGCTCCCTGCCAAAGATGCCACAATCCACAGAATGTCAGATCAGAGTGAGGGTGAAATGAGAGAGAAAAGTACTTTGAGTGGAACCTTATGTCTCCTAAACCTATCACCCTTCATATGTGACACCTACAGTTCACAGTTTGCACTGTTGGATGGCAGTGTAAAACAATAATCTGCTGTAAGATCAAAACTGGGGTCATCAGGAATAAGGCATTCTGAATTTCACAACTGGAATGTGCAGGGCTGTGGTCAAACTGCCAAAGGTCATTCGACTGCCATGGTTAATGTTCTACAGAACTGGTCATTCTTGTCAGGAAGGCATCATCACCCTGCACCATGACATCAAATTGCTGATTTTTTTCCATTCTGGCACCATATATATATGTATATATCTGTGGAGTGACCACACGGGGATGAGTGACCACACGGAGTGAGTGACCACCTGGAGATGAGTGACCACCCAGAGATGAGTGACCACCCAGAGATGAGTGACCACCCAGAGATGAGTGACCACCCAGAGATGAGTGACCACCCGGCAATGAGTGACTTCCCTCTGAGGAGTGACCACCATGAAGGCGAAAAAAGCAATTGTGTTTTAGTTGTGTGTGATAAATGTATTTTAGCCCTAGAAAGATAAAGGAAAAACCCAAGCAAACAAAAGTAGACAAAACAAAGATTTTATATAAGACAAGGGGGATGTTGTGATATTGCAGGGACTACTTTGTTGTAGCACAAGGACTAATTTGTTTGCCTGTGTAGTAATGTGTATATAAGGTAATGATGTGATTAGTTGGCCACTCTGGGGCCACGGAATAAACAGCCTGGAGTTAAGCTCCAGCATGATAACCTTTTATACATGTGTACTCGTGGTCCGTCCAGAGTCGCAACAACGGTAGACGGACCACGAAATACAACAATTCTTGTCAGGGAGGCATCATCACCCTGCACCATGACATCAAATTGCTCATGCTGGAGCTGATTTTTTTCCATTCTGGCACCAATCTACACAGACATTTTCAACCAGTCCCTGCAAACCTGCAATGTCCCTGCCTGCTTCAAGGTCTCCACTATTGTCCCTGTACCCAAAAAGACAAGGATCACTGGTCTTAATAACTACAGGCCTGTTGCACTTACATCTGTAGTCATGAAGACCTATGAAAGACTTGTGCTGGCCCAGCTGAAAAACATCACAAACCCCCTGCTGGATCCCCTGCAGTTTGCATACAGGGTCAATAGATCAGTGGACGCCGCAGTCAATCTAGGCCTGCACTTCATCCTCCAGCACCTAGACCGCAAGGGGACCTATGCCAGGATTCTGTTTGTGGACTTTAGCTCTGCATTTAACACCATTATGCCAGAGCTACTACACTACAAACTCTCCCAGCTGACTGTGCCTGAACCCCTCTGTCAGTGGATCATCAACTTCCTGACAGACAGGAAGCAGCATGTGAGGCTGGGGAAGCACATCTCAGACCCGCAGACCCTCAGCAGAGGAGCACCGCAAGGCTGCGTACTCTCCCCTCTCCTTTACTCTCTCTACACCAACGACTGCACCTCCACAGACTCCTCTGTCAAGCTCCTCAAGTTTGCGGATGACACTACCCTGATTGGACTGATCCAGGATGGGCAGGATTCTGTCTACAGACGGGAAGGAGCTGGCATCCTGGTGCCATCGCAACAACCTGGAGCTCAATGCTCTCAAGACAGTGGAACTAATTGTAGACTTTCGAAGAGATCCCCCTCCCCTCTCCCCACTCACCAGCAACAACACCATAGTCACATCTGTGGAGTCATTTAAGTTCCTTGGAACCATCATCTCCAGGGACCTTAAATGGGGGGCCACCATTGACTCCACAGTCAAAAAGGCCCAACAGAGGATGTACTTCCTGCGGCAACTGAAGAAACACAATCTGCCACAGGCAATGATGGTCCAATTCTATACTGCTATCATTGTGTCCGTCCTCACCTTCTCCATTATGGTCTGGTTTGGCTCAGCCACCAAGCGCGACATCCGGAGGCTGCAACGGATCGTTCGCACAGCTGAGAAGGTTGTTGGCTGCAACCTTCCTCCCATTGACGAACTGTACACTACAAGGGCCAGGAAGCGAGCGGGCAAGATCATCTCTGACCCCTCTCACCCTGGCCACAAACTCTTCGAAGCACTTCCCTCTGGAAGGCGACTCCGGATTGTCAAAGAAGCCACAGCCAGACATAAAAACAGCTTTTTTCCACGAGTGATTGTTCTACTCAATAACCAAAGTCTGTAGTCTCTTTTTTGCTCTGGTTTATTTTCACCCACATGTTTAGACCGTAGTGTAGTATCCTTATTGTTTTGAAGTGGTTATGCTTTATTCTTAATTGTTAACTGTATGTTTGTGTTGTCATTTGTGAGCGGAGCACCAAAGCACATTCCTTGTATGTGCATACTTGGCCAATAAACTTATTCATTCATTCATTCATTCATTCATTCACTTTGTCTACAATAGTGGACATTGTTGGTTGAATGCTTGCAAGAGATTTTGTTGCTCCTCAACAGTTTTATTTTCTAGTGATGATTCTGTAGCTCTTGAAGGGAACCTTTGTTTACAATCTTGTTGAAAAGCCTAATGTTCTTCACCACGTATACTACAGCGTTTAAATATTTCAAAGCCAGAAGGCCAATTCAGGATGAGCACACGAGGAGTAGCAACAAGGGAGTTAAAATGGGTGGACAATACAGTGAGGCAAAATGAGGCAGATGATATAGTTGAAGCACCTCTCCGTGGATGCAGCAAATTGATTCTGTAAACAACAAATCATATCATAGCTCTGCAGTCTTGCCATATCCAGTCTTCTTCTTATCGTGTCCACAACATTCTAGATATTTGGTTTCAGCCAAAACTGAACACAACTCTGAGCAATATCATTGTTCTCTGCGAGGTCCTCAGCTTTGTATTCATGCTCCAATAGAGGACATCTCAGTTGGTGCTCCATAGTTTGTGGTTCAGTGCCACATATGCAGATGACGACTTCAGTGTCCAGTTAAGACTAATGATAGGCATTCAAACAACTAATGAGGGGCAAGCAACATTTCTCTCCTCAGTTGTGGCAGATTCTATTACATTCATGCAAATGACAAGTCCAAAGAGTTTAGTTCAGAGATACAGCATGGAAACAAGGTCCTTTGGTCCACCAGGTCCTCACTGACCAGTGATCACCTGTTCACACTAGTTCCATGTTATCCCACTTTCTCATCTACTACCTACACACTTGGGAGGCCAAATAATCAACAAACCTGCAGGTCTTAGGGATGTGGGAGAAAGCCGGAGTACCCAGAGGAAACCTACACGTTCACAGGCAGAGTGTGCAAACTCCGCACAGACAGCAGTTGAGGCGAGGATTGAATCCGGGTCTCTGGCACTGCGAGGTAGCAGCACTACCAGCTGCACCACTGTGCCACCCAAAGGGCTTGCAAACTACATTCAGCATAATCTATCTCAGTCTCCTTCTATGATCTCCAACCTCACAATCTGCAGCATATTTTTATTCACTCGACATGCTATTAAGAAATGCTTTTAGTATTGGATACAGCAAAGGCTGTGGGCCCAGTTACAACTGTGTTGTTGTAAGGAAATGTGTCACATACTAGCCCTGATCTAAATAGTTACAATCTTACTGTAACAGTGACATGCATTATATAATGTTGACAATTAGCCAGATATAACCAGGCAAGCCAACAATAGTGTTCTCTCCAGGTTAACATACACCTCATTCAAACCCTTATAGGACTCAGTTGGTTATGTTGAACATATCGTTTGTGTTCCTGACACCAGATTCACGAAGCAGACGCTCAATACCGAGCTGTGTCATTGGAAAAGATCTGAAGGGAAGAAGGGGAAAAGGTTCAAGAATTTGATCAGAGCCTCCTTGAAGATAAGCAGCATCCCCATCACCTCCTGAAAATGCCATTCCCATGCCTGCTCAGAATAAAGAAATAGCATTCAGGAAGGTATTGAGAAACTCAAGGTCAATCATTGGGAGCAACTCACGATGAACCTCACAACATCTGTGGAGGAGTTTGCAGTCTGAGAAACAAACAGGAGGTCCTACCTATAAAAAGCACAACAAAAGCATCCCGGATAATTGCCACTCCACCTGTCTACTAAAATGTCAATCCTTCTCAGAATCTTGTACTAGGAAAATATCAACAAGGTATTCTCACTTGGGGAATTTACAACTGGAGGACATAATTTCAGAATCTAGGGGCACCTATTTAAGATGGAAAGAAGGGAGACATTTTCTCTCAGGTGGTTGTGAATCTTTGGAATCCTCTAAATCAGATAGAGTTGGAAGCTGAGGTAGAAATGTTTGGTCAGGAATCATGGGCAGGAAAGTAGAGCTGAGGCTACAATCAGATCAGCTATGACCCAATTGAAATTGAAGGACAGATCTGTTTCATTGAAGAGCTCATTTGACCCACTCCTGTTTATATTTCTTGTTGCTTTCCCCCCCCCAATTATCATTAGACGGTGTTACGAGGCACCATTTATCCCTTTGGTCCATTCACGGTGCTCTGTTTGGGTTCCACTGGGATCATTATGCCTCACTCCTCATTACAGCCTGGTTTAAACCTGGAGAAATACGTTCCAATGGGCAGACAGAATCCACACACTTAATTTTAAAACAGCATTTAAATGGGTGCAGTGTCAAGGAGCCTGAGCAACATTAGTCACTGGGAATAAGGAAAGAATGTTTCACTGAACGGAATCATTTCTGCCACAGAGAGAAATGGTTGTGTTTGCAGCCAAATCACTTTCAGGCCCAAGACTTCACTGCAAGAGTCCGCTGGGGCTATGCCCTTTGGTCCAAATAACTTCAGCTCTTCCATCAATGACCTTCACTCCACCATATCTGACATGTATTGTATTTGCTTATTATTGCACAGTAGTAATTCTGTGAGAATATGTTCACCACACTGGCTTCTGAGATCCCTTACGATCATTCATTTCCATTTTATCAAGGGCAACTTGGGTTGGAATTGAACGCAGGCTTTGTCAGCGACACCCACAGACGATGAATAAATAAAACTCCAGAGGTGAAACTCGGGAATGCTGCATAACCCCCACCAAACAATTGGGACACACGTCAAAAAAGAGACCAGAGAAATCTCCGGTAGATATTCACATTGCAATCGATCCCTCTGAGAAACTCCCACCAGGTTCCGACCAACTGTGGATAACCTGGCGCAGTTTCAACAAACTGCGGACAGGCACAGGGAGGAGCAAATCGAACATGCTGAAGTGAGGATACACTGAAGATGCGGCAGACTGCGAGTGCGGACGGGGCCTCCAGACTATGGCACATCTCCTGAGCTGTGACGTGCTGCATGACACATGCACTGTAAAGGATCTTGCGGAGGCCAACGATGTGGCACTAAAATTTGCTCACTATTGGCAAACAGCTGTGTGATGACACGAAATAATAATTAAAAATGATTAAAGACAATAGACAATAGGTGCAGGAGTAGGCCATTCGGCCCTTCGAGCCAGCACCACCATTCAATGTGATCATGGCTGATCATTCTCAATCAGTACCCCGTTCCTGCCTTCTCCTCATACCCCCTGACTCCACTATCCTTAAGAGCTCTGTCTAGCTCTCTCTTGAATGCATTCAGAGAATTGGCCTCCACTGCCTTCTGAGGCAGAGAATTCCACAGATTTACAACTCTCTGACTGAAAAAGTTATACCAAATTCAGTCTGAGATCATTCTGAAGAAAGGTCCTAACCTGAAAGATTGTCTGTCATCCGCAGATGCTGCTTGACCCACTAGTGGGAGAGTTTATTAGGATTTTAGGTCATAGCCTCAGAATTAATTAACCTTCTTTTAGGAAGAAGATGAGGAGGAGAATCTGTGGAATTCTTTACCACAGAAGGCTGTGGAGGCAAATCAGTGGATATATTTAAGGCAGAGATAGATAGATTCTTGATTAGTACGGGTGTCAGAGGTTCTGGGGAGAAGGCAGGAGAATGGGGTTAGGAGGGAGGGATAGATCAGCCATGATTGAATGGTGGAGTAGACTTGATGGGCCGAATGGCCTAATTCTGCTCCTATCACATGATCGTATGACCCGCTGAGTTGCTCCAGCATTTAGTTTATATATATGTTTCTATATCAAACTCGTAATTTAGTTTTTGATGGATAAAAAAATACTATCAGGAATCTTTCAGGTGTCAAGGCAAGATGATGCGATTTACTTCATGATTCATAATCCGAAATGCCATTTTAATTTAGTGACATGTCAGCAATTTTTATTTAAAAAAGTATCATTCGGGATATAAAGTACCTTGTGACATACCAGCCTTTTATTTTTTGTTCTTTAATATCCATCTCCCCCCCCCCCCCCCATCATCCGACAGACAGTGAGCGAGTCAAGTGACTAAATGCGTCGGTCTGTGGTGCGTTTTCTTGCTGATTTGCACTTGGGTTGTGCGGGCGAGGTTACTGTCGGACACAGACCGAGGGAGGGCAGGGTCTGTGAGTCGCTGTCGCCATCTCCTCCCCGAGCAAACTTGCTTCATCTTTGGCTGGGATTGCGTCGGCGGCGCGCACGCTGGGAGTCGCGACGTTCTGTTTTGGAACGCGGAGACATTGTAGTCGGCTACACATTGGAGTCGGCTACATTGGCGTGGTCTACATTGGAGTCGGCTACATTGGCGTGGGCTAGTCACATTGGCGTGGGCTAGTCACATTGGCGTGGGCTAGTCACATTGGCGTGGGCTAGTCACATTGGCGTGGGCTAGTCACATTGGCGTGGGCTAGTCACATTGGCGTGGGCTAGTCACATTGGTAGCAATTGAGCGGGACGCGGCTACAATTAGACTGTCGGCGCTGGGAACAAGACGTGGAGACGGGCAGCGGCTACATTAGTGTCGGCGCTGGGTGCAGGTGAACGGGACCCCGGACCTCCCTGAGTAGCGAGGCCAGCTCCGCTCCCTCAGCCGTCCTTTCCTTCTTTGCTCGTTGGGGCCAGGCAAGTTCCGAGCGCCGCCGTTGCTCTTGTCCAAACATTTTGTACCGCACTGAACGACGAGCTGGGCTTTTGCTGTGTGGTTTCTCGGGCCGCTTTCGTGTATCTCCTGCCTCTCTTTCTTTCTTTCTTCCCTTCCCCCACCCACCACGAGTTCTCCTCTCCCTTACATCCTAACACACGCTGTCCGCAGGTCGCATCTTCGAGTCCGTGTTTCATGGATGGGGACAATGGCCCAGCGCCTGACTATCTGGCGCAGTGACTGCCCTGGTATTGTTTCCCCCTCTTTACAAACTCCCCGTTTAAATAATGTCTTATTTAGTTGCCTGAATCTTCTAACCTTCTTTAAACCCTGGCCTTTGTCCTGTTTAAAAATTCGGTACGTGAACATGCAATGGCCAATGTCCTGGTTACCTTTTTTTTAAGACGAAGCATAAAATGTTAGTAAACATTCTGAACTCACCGGGAACCGAAGTTTTGAATTTTAATTGGTTAGTGTAAACTGAAATGTTACTGGAGATGTGATTGAAATTTGTCCCGCTTCTTCTGCGTTGCTCTGGTTTATTTTAAGTGTGCCTTTCCCCCCCCCCCCCTCTCGGCAGGAAGTTGATGGCGAGCGGGACAAGGATGGCGCTCAGAGCCAGGCGAATATCCGCCAATTCTTTGGAGGACGACGGGGTGAGAGCCTCGGAGGGACTCGGCGAGGAGTGCGCTCGGTCGGTCAGCAACGGTGCGTTTATTCCGCTTCCCCCTTCTCTCGCTTCATTCTGCTTAATTTCAGTGGAATATATTGTGAAATGAGTTTTGTTCCAATCTGAAGTCAGAAAATGCTGAGCATGGTCCGGCAGCATGTATGGCGAAAGTCAGGTTGCGTTCACAGTCCTTTCACAAGTGTGGTGAGGTGCAGGTACAATGAAAACGTTGCTTACAGACACAGCACAGAGACTCAGACAACACACACAGACTTATTGTACATGATAACATGGCACGGCGTAGTATTTCATTGCCAAGGCTGGATTGAGTTATGTAGGTCGGGCCAAGACAATAATAGACAATAGGTGCAGGAGGCGGCCATTCGGCCCTTCGAGCCAGCACCACCATTCAATGTGATCATGGCTGATCATTTTCAATCAGTACCCCGTTCCTGCTTTCTCCCCATACCCCCTGACTCCGCTATCCTTAAGAGCCCGATTGTTTTTGGGAAAGTAGTCATTTCTGGACCGGTATCTCCTGCCTGGTGGTCACAGCAAGAAGAAGGCATAGCCCTGATGTTGGGGCTCCTGGAATGATAATGTTGCCTTCTGGCAGTGCCTGATGTACATGCTGTTGATGGTAGGGAGGGCTGTGTTTGTGATGGCTGAATCCACTACTCTACAGCTTCTTGCATTCCTGTACGTTGGAATTGCTGTACGAGTCCATGTTGTAACCAGTGAGGATACTTACTTACCACAGTGCTTCTGTAGATGTGTGTCAGTGACATTGCCAAATATTTTTTAAATTTCTAAGAATGTAGAGGCATTGGTACACCTTCATCATCATGTACCATCTACGTACTGATTAGCAGTTAGTTTCCTCCCATCATTTTCAAACATATTGTCACCAAGTGGATAGTTTTCCAATCTCTTATTTAGTAAGGAGATCCATTGTGCCAAAGGTAAACCACCTTTTCTATCTGAAGAAGCGTCTCGACCTGAAATGTCACCTATTCCTTTTCTCCAGAGATGCTGCCTGACCTGCTGAGTTCCACCAGCTTTTTGTACCTACCTCCACTTTTTCTTCAGATGGTGTATGGTAATGAATACAATTTACGAAAAGTAGTTAATGACCATTCATGGCAGTCTTCTGATACAGTCCCAACAAGATAATTTGCAGAAGCCACTTTGCTGTGGACAGTGCAATTGCTGAGATGACCTTGTTTAAGCTGTGTAATGGTTTTGGTAGAAAACCCATTGCCTTCACTCGTGATATGACTCGTGAGAACTTTAGTTCTGTCATGTCTTGGTGCTTCTGTTAGGTCAGTCTGGAACTGTGAGGCAATAGCTTGCTCAACTTCCATTTTGTGTGGTTGCTGAGTTTTTAATGTTCCTAACTCTTGACTGAATGTGATGATCATCTCATGGGTGTCTGCTCGCGTGTGTGTGTATGATTTGACTGGAAAGCATTGTGCACAATTTTTTACTGTATCTTGATACACAATTATAATAATAAACAAATGGCAATACCGACATTGGGGAAATGGGCCATTCATTAAGTTGTGACTGAGATGATCAATTAGAAGCACAAGAACTGTTCCAGTCTATTGATGTTTGTCTCACTTTGATTAAGTAATTGTTTTTTTAGCCTGTTAATTAATTCTAAATCATGTGAAACTTCCAGCAATGGATTATTAATACCAGTCAGTTCTGTTTTCTCTCGAGCAGCAATCTCCCTTTTAATGAATGAGATATTGTTGATTTTGGTACGATTGTCAGAACTATTTCTAGACACCTTTCGATGGATATCTGGAGGAAATGTCTAGCCAGTTTGTCAGCCCTACTTCATGAGTATTGTTTGGGTCCTCTACTGATGAGCAGTTGTAAAATTACAGGGCTGAGGCGAGATTAAGAACTTAAAAGTGTGGTAGTTCCTTTAACATTTCTTCCTGTATTGCTCAAGTCTTTAAATTACATTAGAACCTTCTCCATCTTGAGAGGGATCTGATTGTTAAACTGTTGTGGGGCCTAGCTTTGATGCTGTTTTTCATAGATCGGCAAGGAGTTGCTGTGGACCTAGTGGTGCATGGCTGCCCACCCAGTCACTGTTTACGCCAGGGTTCAAATACCTGCTTATTCATGTGAAACTCAGAGTAAACAGTGGACATACAATCACGATAAATACACCACTGAGTACAAAGAATGTGGAACAATGTGAAGAACTTCCCAGTATACTTCCATGGAAAGGAGGTTGGTCATTTTCTACAGCAAAAGCCCGAATCTTGCGATTGGACTTTGTTGTGTATGTCTCATACTGGAATAGAATGTTTAACTCACTAAATGAACACATTAAAATGGAAAAACGTGAAGGCAGGGTTGTCTTTCAAACTGGAAGCTGGTGACAAATGACAAATTAGAACTGAGACGAGGAAAAACTTTTTCAGTCAGAGTTGTGAATCTGTGGAATTCTCTGCCTCAGAAGGCAGTGGAGGCCAATTCTCTGAATGCATTCAAGAGAGAGCTAGATAGAGCTCTTAAGGATAGCGGAGACAGGGGGTATGGGGAGAAGGCAGGAACGGGGTACTGATTGAGAATGGTCAGCCATGATCACATTGAATGGCGGTGCTGGCTCGAAGGGCCGAATGGCCTCCTCCTGCACCTATTGTCTATTGTCTAAATGGTGTGATATGAGGATCGGATCCATACCTATGTTGTTTGTCATTGATATTAACAAATTGGTTGAGAAAGTAGATGGCATGGTTGGTAAGCTTGTGGATGTCACCAAAAGTAATGGTAGAGTGGAGAGTGAATAAGGTTATCTCGGATCACAACAGGATTTTTATCGATTGGGCTGAGGAATGGCAGATTGTTTAATTTGGATTAATACGTGGTGTTATATTTTGGAAAAATAAAGTACTGCAGGACGTGCACAGTCAATGGTGGGACCCTGGAAGTTCTGAAAGTTTGGTAATGGCTTGTATTTGTACCAGTCTTCCAGATAATCTAAAACCCTTGCCATTGGAGAAAACAAACAATAAGTGTGCGAAGGGCACTATTTTCCTTGCCTGACATTCAACCCTGGATCACTTTGACAATAAAAACACCTCTGTTAGGGTGCTATTCATTGACCACAGCTCGCTCTTAACTGAAGAAATATATGAAGAAGGGTCTTGACCTGAAACATCACCCATTCCTTCTCTCCAGAGATGCTGCCTGACCCACTGAGTTACTCCAGCAGTTTGTTCTCTCCAGTTTAAACCAGCATCTGCAGTTCCTTCCTACACATCACCCGTAACACAACACTGGCTAATCATGACCTTGCACCAATCTATTTTGGACCTGTTGTAGTTATCATTACCACATGTATACTGTTCACTATGAATTTCATGTGAACAATTAATTTAATTGCAAGCCGATACATAACAACACACTAATCTGAATCGAGGTGCTGTAGAATATCGAGACCTGTGGGGGAGGAACATGGTACATTGAAATTGATGACACAGGTGAGACAGGATGAAAAAACCATTTGGCATGCTTGATTTTTTTGGTCAGGATATTGAGTATAGGGTTCATGAAACTGAAAAGGCTTTCAATCTCTTACCTTGCCGGAGGTGCGATTGTTTTCCGGATCGTATCTCCGGTCGCTCTGTGGCCTAACATCATGGAGCTGGAGGCCTTGCTCGAGACTGACTGAGCCCCACCGTGGGGCGTGGACTTACCATCGGAGCCTGCGATCCCTTGCCCGGGATTGATGCTCCAACTAAACTAAACACCAGCATCCAAAAACTAATTGCTTATACAATTAAGGTGCGTAGCGTCAGTCAGCGCCATACAGCACAGAAACAGGCCCTTCAGTCAAACTGGTCAACACTGACCAGGTTGCCAAACTGCGCTAGTCCCACTTGCCTGCACCTGGCCAAACTTTCAAACATCCAAACTTTTTCTATCCACGGACCTGTCAGTGGTCTTTTGCAGAATTTAGTTCAGAGATACAGCACGGAAACAGGCCCTTCGGCCCACCGATTCTGCACCGACCAGCGATCCCCGCACATTAACACTTCCGTAAACGCATTAGGGACAATTTTCATTTACACCAAGCCAATTAACCTTCAAACCTGTGCCTCTTTGGAGTGTGAGCGGAAACTGAAGATCTCGGAGAAAACCCACGCTGGCTATGGGGAGAATGTACAAACTCTACAGACAAGCCACCCATAGTCAGAATCGAACCTGGGTCTCTGGCGCTGTAAGGCAGTAATAGACAATAGGTGCAGGAGTAGGCCATTCGGCCCTTTGAGCCAGCACCACCATTCAATGTGATCATGGCTGATCATTCTCAATCAGTACCCTGTTCTTGCCTTCTCCCCATACCCCCTGACTCTGCTATCTTTAAGAGCTCTATCTAGCTCTCTCTTGAATGCATTCAGATAATTGGCCTCCACTGCCTTCTGAGGCAGAGAATTCCACAGATTTACAACTCTGCCTGAAAATGTTTTTCCTCATCTCCGTTCTAAATGGCCTACCCCTTACTCTTAAACTGTGGCCCCTGGTTCTGGACTCCCCCAACATTGGGAACATGTTTCCTGCCTCTAACGTGTCCAACCCCTTAATAATCTTGTATGGTTCGATAAGATGCCCTCTCATCCTTCTAAATTCCAGTGTATACAAGCCTAGTAGTAGCTCTACTGCTGTGTCGCAGTGTCTTAAATAAGGTTGTGAAAGTCCTTGAAAGTGGAATAAATACTTGCTTGGATGAGGCATTGTGGTTACTCTGCTTGCAGCAAAAAAGATTGTGGCATTTTGGTGTTCAAGGTAATGAGATTAATGGGTGCCTGATGGAAAGCATGTGTGTCAAGGGGCTTTGTCCCTTTCTCTGCCATCTATATACTATAACTCTCGTTTGTTTGTTCCTGAACTACAGCCAAAGCAGTACACGATAGCGTGACAATTTTAGGCTCACATTACTCACCGTTGTCCCTTTGATGCTAATGGAAGAAGTTTTGTTGAAATCGGTGTTATATTTTTAAAGTTATTCACATTTTAAAGTTTAAATTATCTCCTGGGGGAGAGGAGGGAGGATAAAGGGGGGAGGATAAAGGGGAGGGAGGGGAAGGGAAGAGAGGGGGGGGGGAGGGGAAGAGGGGGGAGGAGAGGGTGCTGCACCAATGCAGAAGAGGTTTGGGCCCAAAGGGTCCATTTGGTCTAGTTGTGTTTAGACAGGGTAATAGGATGGGAACTGTATCCATTATGGTATGTTTTTAAAAATGATGAGGAACAGATTCTGTAGTTCTGGGCAAAAGACAAAGGGAGGAAGGCTACCCATGCAGAAAGCAGATACATTTTGAGGTATCTGGACAGTGCTTCAATGATTTTGGAAGGATGTGGGATTGGTGTGGATGGGCATGGTGACTGCATTGGTACGGTGGGCCGAAAGACCAGTTTCTGTGCTGTACAACTCTGAATCTATGACCTAGTCCAATCTCTCCTGATAACTCAATTCAACTTGAAGTTTGCAACATGATGGAAAATTGCGTTTCTTGAGCTTTGGTTCAGACTTGTTGCAACTTTGCGGAAGACCCCAAAGAGAAATATCATTATGAGAATGGGATAGTGAATTAGAATGGTCGGTAACTGGAAACTTGGTTGTTCCTGTGGACTGAGTATGGGTTCTCTGCAATGCGGACACCTGATCTTTGTTTGGTTTATCCAAAATGGAAGAGGCTGTATTGTAGACACAAGATGCAGTGCACCAGATTGGAAGAAATACAAGTGAGTTGCTGAATCTCCTGGGTGGTCGGCATGGAGGTAGTGGGCAGAAGGGCCTGGTCCCATGTTACATCTCTCAATGATGTGTATGATAGTGTTGAAAAGCTGGTTGCAAGCTGGCATAGGCATGCCCTTGATGGGCTGCCTGCATTCTAATGATCCTTTGATACTGTAAACTTCAATAGCTATCTTTTTTATATTCCCTAACTCTATCGAATCCATTTGTAAACTTGTTAGGTGAGGTGCAGCCAGCCCAATTTGGTAGTTAAAAGGATCCGGTCATGTGGGGTGAGTCAGAGATTTGTTACAGTATTTCAGCTAAACTTGTTTTTTTTGTAAGTTCAATCTTTGAACAGCTTGATTTGGAAACTCTTCAAGATGTTTTTGTGATCAGAGCCGAGTCTCTGTGAATTGGGAAATGTTTGTCCAGAATGACTTTGAACAGCATCTATGATGTGGCCTATTTTTTGTTGTCACTGTTCATGCTTGTCGTTTGCACAGTAAATTACTCCTTCAGTCACAGTGGGAACTTTTCAAACCCTGAGCCCAAAACTCTGAACTGACATGGTTTTTTAAAAATGTTAGTGTTTTTCATTTCCTGGTCACTTTTGGACAGCTTCATGTGATCCGCCATTTTAGTCTGCAGTTCTGGATCCACTGCTGGTCAAAAATAGTGTGAGGCAGGGGAGGGTTCTTTACTGTTTAGTATCTGCTCTAAAACTTAAACTACATTTTGAACAAGGAGTTTATTTTCTACACTTTTTTTGGCAATTGGAGTGAAGTACTTGATCCATCAGAACTCTCTCATGCTTGTAGCAAATCAGTAGGAGGGAGCTGCTTGTGCAAGTCACTAAATCCGTGTCGTGTTCTATTTGACCTATGCACAGAAGGAATTGTGCGCACTGTTTAATGTGGGAGTCCTGTATTCCAGTCTGCCGCTACTCTGTCAGACTGGTTGTCAAGGAAGTGAACTTTTATCAATATTTCTATTTATAAGCTAAACACGCCTACAACTTTCATAAAACATTAAAATGCAAAAATCACTTGTTATCCTTGAGTAAAGCAAATAAAAATGTAATTTGTTCCACTTCTCTCTACTAATTCGTTAGCTCTCTTGTCACCAAGTGTAATCTGAATCTGGTTCAGTAATCAGATTTACTAATGCAAGTTGTAGGCGTGTTCTGCTAGTGGGCCATGAGGAGTTGTGTAGAGGAGCGCAGTTGGGAAATCTGTTGTCACGTGAAGGTCGCAGTGTAGCAACCTTATATCTTAACAGTTTAAGTTGTGTGCATATGACATTCTTGTCTCAGTATATTTTCACATTTTTGCTGATCAGTGCTTGTTTGTCAAGAACTGTTATCCATTAATCTGAGATTTGAAGAGTTTGAGGTAAGAGTAAAGTAACAAATATTGTAATGTTCTGTATCTAGAGACATACAAATGGCTTTGAGCCATTCTCTGACATTCGTGTAAATATTTTTTTCTGGACTCTCGGTACGTTTTCATATTCATCTCCTGAAATTCATCTCATGAAAGGGCAGTTTCCCCTTTGCATCACATGTACCTCACTATTAATATCTGAGGCCCAAATAATACACACTACATTGCCATACTAGTCACTGCTTTAAAACAGCTTGCACTGTGTGTTTAGTGCGGTTGGTTATTTTGAGATGGGGTTAGATGGGGTTAGAAGGCGTATTTGAGCTTGCAGCCAAGGAGAAATCAACAAAGTTGCCATTAATTGAATTTACAGTTGTAGGCTGTGTCAGGATGTACAGTGAAGTTGTCTCCAAAATGCCAATTCTTGAAAGTTGTCAGTATAAAGAAGAACTCGAAATAGGAAATGGTGACTTGTTTCATTTGTGTTACATAATATTTTGAATAAGAGCGATCATAATATCATGTAGTATAAGAAAATAACTGCAAATGCTGGTACAAATCGAAGGTATTTATTCACAAAATGCTGGAGTAACTCAGCAGGTCAGGCAGCATCTCAGGGGAGAAGGAATGGGTGACGTTTTGGGTCGAGACCCTTCTTCAGACCATAATATCGTGATAATGGCCTAAACAGCTAATTCAGGCAAATTTCCATTTTTTTTGAGTGAAGGTGCAGGATTTCCAAAAGGTTAGTTTGCAAGTTAAAGAAGTAATAGGAAAGGCAAATGCAATGTTCGCATTTATTGTGAGAGGACGGGAACATAAAACCAGGGATGTATTGCTTTGGATTTACAAGGCACTGGTCGGACTGCATTTGGAGTATTATGAGCAGTTTTGGGCCCCATCTGAAGAAGGATGTGCTGGCATTGAAGAGGGTCCAGAGGAGGTTTGTGCGAATGATCCTGGGTGGATTTGAGTTAGCATATGGTGAGCGTTTGACCGCTCTGGGCCAGTACTCGCTGGAGTTTAGAAGGATGAGGGGCGACCGACCTCATTGAAACTTAGTGAATAGTGAAATGCCAGGATAAAGTGGATATGGAGAGGATGTTTCCACTAGTGGGAGCGTCTAGGACCTGAGGGTACAGGATAAAAGGACTTACCTTTAGAAAAGAGATGAGGAGGAATTTCTTTAGTCTGAGGGTGGTGAATCTGTGGAATTCATTGCCACAGGTGGCCGTAGAGGACAAGTCGTTGGCTACTTTTAAAGCACAGATTGACAAATTCTTGATTAGTTAGGATGTCAAAGGTTATGGGGTGAAGGCAGGAAAATGGGGTTGAGAGGAAAAGGTAGATCAGCCATGATTGAATGGCAGAGTCGACTCTATGAGCTGAATAGCCTAATTCTACTCCTTTAACATGAACATCCCACAAGTGTGGAGAAATCTGGACAATATCCGGAGTCTGGAGGTGAAGTTGCTAATTTGATAAATTGGTGGAAAGGAAAATTTGCGCTGAGTGCAATCATACGGCAAACCTCTGATATCATGGTGAATACATTAGAAGCAGTTTATTCACAAAATGCTGGAGTAACTCAGCAGGTCAGGCAGCATCTCGGGAGAGAAGGAATGGGTGACGTTTCGGGTCGAGAAGGGAGAGTCTGAAGAAGGGTCTTGACCCGAAACGTCACCCATTCCTTCTCTCCCGAGATGCTGCCTGACCTGCTGAGTTACTCCAGCATTTTGTGAATAAATACCTTTGATTTGTACCAGCATCTGCAGTTATTTTCTTATACATTAGAAGCAGTAATGTGTTAAATTACCTGATTCTTGCTTCTGGCTGCAGAATTGTGGAATGCTTGTAAATCACTTAAACTGTCAAGTTCGTTGATGCATTCTTACTTAAGCACTCATTGCACCAGTGGTAGGCATGCTTAATGTTTGGTCTGGGAGCTCCCTCCCTGCTGCTTTTGCGAGCTCTGTCGGTCCCATCACCCTCCTCTTGTCAACCTGCAATCGGAATATATGCACAGAAGCAGACACTGTCCCTGTTCAAAATTGAAATTTATACACCATTTGAGCTGCTTCCCATGTTTCATCATCTGAATCTCTGAGTGCAACTCGCATTCCCTCATGTGCTTGTCCTCCACACCCACACACTTAAATGTGTTTACAAATCAACTACTCCCTGTGGTATTAAGTTTCAATTCTCCCTGTTTTTAGGATAAAGCTATTTGTCTTGAATTTCCTATTGAGTTTCTTGGCTAACATTTTTCTATTGTTGATCTCTTGTTATGTAATTTCCCCCAAGTGGAGACATTTTCTACGTCTCCAACTATTCATAATTTTGATGACCTTGATGAGCTCATCCTTCGCTCGCTTCTAATGGTTCATCCTTCACTGATGTATACCCTTGCATTTTTGCACATAATCCAGTGTAGTTGATCTATCTGTAACGTGGAACCCAGCAAGTGAATGTGGTTCTTCAAGAGTGGCCTAATTGGGGTTCATTGTAGGACATGTATAACTTAACTATTTGTCTGCTGCATTTGGTGTTCTCCATGTGGCCTCCTTTATATCGGCAATATCATACTGAGACTAGGCAACCGTTTTACTGAACGCTTATGCTCTGTCCGCCAAGGCCCGATGGTCGCCCGGTCGCTAGCAAGTTGAACTCTCCTCCCCATCTCCATTCGACCGTCCTATCCTGGGCCACTTCCACTGCCAGAGTGAGGCCACATACAAACTGGAAGAACAGAAACTCACCCCCCCCCTTACCCCCCACCCCCCTCTCTATCTCCTGTTCCTCACCAGCCCACTTGCTCCTTTCCCCACCTCTGTATGCTCGTCTCCCATCCATGGCCCCTATTTCTCTTTCATCCTCCCTCATTTCCTCACGCACGGATGTGCATTTCCAATATTTCTTTCACTTTTTCCCCCCAAAAAGCCATAGCACCAGGTTTTGACTGCTGTGCTGACTAAAATTAGTTATCACTGTCCTGGTCAAAAATAAAATATGGTATCATCGTGTCTCTGTGGAACAGCAAATGAATTTTTCAAAGCCGATTCTAATGATGATCAGTGCTTGCACTCTACGAAGAGACTGGCATCCCCTTTTTCTGAACGTCCTCTTCATGCTGCCTGGATCCCGGATTTAAATTATTGAATATTAATGATTTGTCATTAGTGACAATAATTAGTTTCTTTTAAATGATGATTGTTAATTATAATGGGAGAGAGTGAAAGAGCTGGAATTCTGAAGTAACGAGCTGGAAATATGCTGGTTTTATTTTCTTAATCTGTGGTAAATTCATGTTGGAGATGGGATTGTCCTTGAGGAAGAATAATCCTGCTTGACTGTTTGTCAATTTTCCTGTTCCAGATACTGACTGATCTGGTATTGGTTTAGCACGACTGTACTGTTAAGATTGTGGGTTGAATAATAATAATAATAGTTAGTCTATTTGTCATTCCACTCCTTACAGATCATGCAACGTATGGGACGAAACAGAGTGCCACCGGGGGCCATAGTGCAACACAAATGCAAAACATATAGACAGGGGATGACAGTGCAGTACAATACGATACAGTACAATACAATTAGACAGTGCCATATAATACAATACATTTAGACGGGATTAAAGCATGTAAACGGTAAAGCATTTAACCTAGAGTTTAAAGCATGTAAATGGTGAATTTAAAACCATCAATGAGAGCAGGTAAATTATTAATTGCACATTAAATTAGATTATAAAGTGCAGAGTGCTAGGTGAGGGGCTACCCCCCCCCCCCCCCCCCCCCCCTGTCAGGTGGGGCAGTTCAGTAGATGAGCAGCCTGAGGGGAAAAAGCTGTTCCTGAACCTGGTGGTTCTGCAGCTAATGCTCCTCAGCCTTCTTCCGGAAGGCAGCGGGTCAGATAGACCTTGGAAGGGGTGAGAGGGGTCCCTCATGAGTTACAGAATCTGAGGCTGAGAAAAGGATAGTGACAATGAGTTTAATCATTGTCTGATCATTATATCAGTTTATTTCTATTTTTTGAAAGTTCACTTGATGTTGGTGAACTTTTATCGTGTTGGATACATTTGCCATTTGTGCAGCTTATGCTAGAATCATCAGCCTGGTGCAAGGTGAGATACAAAGATAAGAGTGAGCTCTGCCCCCCCCCAGACGTGAAGGCACATGGCCATGAAACAGTTAAGAAGTCGTGAGAAATGCACCAGGGAAGAAGGGAGAGTTGATGATTCAATACAATCTTTGCTGCTCTACCCCAGGCTTTGATACCTCTTGCAGAGCCAGGGAACAAAGCGATGGATAGACGAAGCTTAAATATCATGTAGCGATGTGGGTTTGAAATGTCAGTTTGATGCTATAAACCTGTAATATCATGTGCATAAATTAAATGCTGATGAGTCATAAACTGAGATGTGTGGTTGGAAATTGATGTTTAAGCTTTTATTGAATGGATGTGCACTCCTCCCAACCCTTCCGAATTTGGCAGAAAGTTTCCGCTTTCTTATTTCATTTCTGCCATTGTGATTTCGGCTCACATTTTTCTGCAAAACAGTTGGTAATTGCAATTTGTCAATTCGGCCGCTGGAGGTCGCTAGGGGTTCCGCGAGAAGTTCCCACGCCCTGGAAGTCTCCCCGAAAATGTGGCACCTTGGCTGGGTAAGGCAGCCAATCTCGACCTCATCGGGGCTTTCACGGCCAATTTGTCAATTTGGCTGCTAAAGGTCGCTAGGGGATCCATGGGAAATCTCCCAGCGCCCTGGAAGTCTCCCTGAGTAGGTGGCACCTAGGCTGGGCAAGGCAGCCAATCTCGACCTCATCAGGACTTCCATGGCCGATCGGTGTGTTAAATTTGCAACCTGCGGCCGGGGCTCTGGAACTCCAGCCCAGCTGGAGCCAGCACATCTATCCCCATAGCCGACTTCTTTGGCCAGCTGGATAAACCAGCAAAGCTCTGGAACCAAGAGTGCCAGAAAATCAGTGGTGGAACTGTAATGAGTAAATATTAAATTTAAGTGCAAGATTATGAAGCTAAATTAATTAAGATGGGGTTAAAATATAAAACACAGCAGAAAAGCAAATTACCATCTTTTTGGGCTGATTATCAATTAATGTGTGAATTTACAAGTACTTCCGTATGTTTAGTCGAGTCGCATATATCAACTTTCTTCATAACTTAGTCATACATTTTATGACCATTGTTCTTTTATTGATGCTGGAGTCAATCATAAAATTGCGGAGCATTTGGATAGTAGTAACAGGATCATTTCGAGTCAGCATGGATTTACGAAGGGGAAATCATGCTTGACTAATCTTCTGGAATTCTTTGAGGATGTAACCAGGAACAATGACAGGGGAGAGCCGGTGGATGTGGTGTACCTTGACTTTCAGAAAGCCTTTGACAAGGTTCCACATAGGAGATTAGGCAGAATTAGAGCACATGGTATTGGAGGTAGGGTACTGACATGGATAGAAAATTGGTTGACAGACAAAGCAAAGAGTGGGGATAAATGGGTCCCTTTCAGAATGGCAGGCAGTAACTAGTGGAGTACCGCAAGGCTCGGTGCTGGGTGTCCTAGTGCATCAGTCACTGAAAGGAAGCATGCAGGTACAGCAGGCAGTGAAGAAAGCCAATGGAATGTTGGCCTTCATAACAAGAGGAGTTGAGTATAGGAGCAAAGAAGTCCTTCTGCAGTTGTACAGGGCCCTAGTGAGACCGCACCTGGAGTACCGTTTTGGTCTCCAAATTTGAGGAAGGATATTCTTGCTATTGAGGGCGTGCAGCGTTGGTTTACTAGGTTAATTCCTGGAATGGCGGGACTGTCGTATGTTGAAAGACTGGAGCGACTAGGCTTGTATACACTGGAATTTAGAAGGATGAGAGGAGATCTTATCGAAACGTATAAGATTATTAAGGGGTTGGACATGTTAGAGGCAGGAAACATGTTCCCAATGTTGGGGGAGTCCAGAACAAGGGGCCACAGTTTAAGAAAAAGGGGTAGGCCATTTAGAACTGAGATGAGGAAAAACTTTTTCAGTCAGAGTTGTGAATCTGTGGAATTCTCTGCCTCAGAAGGCAGTGGAGGCCAATTCTCTGAATGCATTCAAGAGAGAGCTAGATAGAGCTCTTAAGGATAGCGGAGTCAGGGGGTATGGGGAGAAGGCAGGAACGAGGTACTGATTGAGAATGTTCAGCCATGATCACATTGAATGGCGGTGCTGGCTCAAAGGGCCGAATGGCCTCCTCCTGCACCTATTGTCTATTCAATACCAAGAGAATTGGGATGGGTAAGGAAAAAGCAAAATAGAAAAAACAAAACAAAACACTTGCAACACAAAGAAAAATATATCTCTGTTCAATAACCTTTCTATAAATAGCAGAATATACTCACGATAGGCCTGACATTCATCATCATCATATCATATATATACAGCCGGAAACATGCCTTTTTGGCCCACCAAGTCCGTGCCGCCCAGCGATCCCCGTACACTAACACTATCCTACACCCACTAGGGACAATTTTTACATTTTACCCAGCCAATTAACCTACATACCTGTACGTCTTTGGAGTGTGGGAGGAAACCGAAGATCTCGGAGAAAACCCACGCAGGTCACGGGGAGAACGTACAAACTCCTTACAGTGTAGCACCCGTAGTCAGGATCGAACCTGAGTCTCCGGCGCTGCATTCGCTGTAAAGCAGCAACTCTACCGCTGCGCTACCGTGCCGCCCTTGTACATGTAGTCCAAGAACTACAGACTGTTGGAAATAATAGTTTTTTTTCACACATGAATGTAGCGCAACCTGTATGCGCATTTGGCGTGCATGCTTTTTTTTTGCTGAAAAGTTGCATTACGTGCCACATTATGAATTTTGGTGTAAAATTCTGAATTTTGGACATCAAAATTATGAATTTGTAAAATCAAATGTTGGAAGGTCTGGATGTGAAAAACACAAACAGGAAACACTGGATTTTAAAAATCTGTTCTATCTTTTAATCTTGATCACAGAATTCTAAAAAGCTAGATTGTGGAGATGGATAAATTAGGACATCTTATCTGAATGTATCTTGTTTTTTGCTCAATTTACAGCAACACGTCTAAAACTATTGCTCTAAATAATTCCTCCTTGGACTTGAGAAATGTTTAGAAACTATCCTGGGGAAACATAGACACATAGAAAATAGGTGCAGGAGTAGGCCATTTGGCCCTTCGAGCCGGCACCGCCATTCAATAAGATCATGGCAGATCACCCAAAATCAGTACCCCATTCCTACTTTCTCCCCATACCCCTTGCTTCCGTTAGCCCTAAGAGCTAAATCCAACTCTCTTGAAAACATCAAGAGAATTGGCCTCCACTGCCTTCTGTAGCAGAGAATTCCACAGATACATCACTTTCTGAGTGAAAAAGTTTTTCTTCATCTCAGTCCTAAATGGCCTACCCCTTATTCTTAAACTGTGACCACTGGTTCTGGACTCTCCCAACATGGGGAACATTTTTCCTGTATTTAGCCTGTCCAATACCTTCAGAATTGCATGTTTCTCTAAGATCCCCTCTCATCCGTCTAAATTCCAGTCGATCCATTCTTTCATCATGTCAGTCCTGCCATCCTGGGAATTAACCTGGTGAACCTACCCTGCACTCTCTCAATAGCAAGAATGTCCTTCCTCAAATTAGGAGACCAAATCTGCACACACTACTCCAGGTGTGGTCTCACCAGGGCCTTGTACAACTGCAGTAGGACCTCCTTGCTCCTGTACTCAAATCCTCTCGCTATGAAGGCTAACATGCCATTTGCATGGGTGATCCATGGGAGGTGTGCAGAAGCTAAATTGCTGCTTCTGCACACCTCCAGTTTCTTTCTATCCCTGCTGACACATAAGTTAAAGTCTAAATGGTTTAATTATATTTCAAGAGGAGTTGGATAAAATGTTGAAAGATCAGGAAATAGAGGGTCTCGTGAAGGAGAAGTTGAGGCAGTGGTCAGATTAGCAATGATCATGTTGAAGGTCAGGGGTTTTGATGGAATTTCTGCTATTTTTTTTGTATTTCAAGTTGTAGTTGGACAGTCTGAAGAAAGGTCCTGACCTGAAATGTCACCTATTTGCGTCTTCCAGGGATGCTGCTTGATTCACTGAGTTTAGCACTTTTACTTGTAAACCAGCACCTGCAGTTCCTCGTGTCTACATGTTGAATTTTATTTTGCATTTACTGATGTTGCAACAGATAGTTTGCAGCAGAAATTACATCTTGCACCTTTTTGATTCTGTGCACTTTGGATAGCATTGCCTTCAGAACCATTTTGCATATGTAGACTACAAAAATCGTAACTGAGGCATCCCATGAATCTTAATGAGGGCGTTTTTTGATGCTATATTCCCACTTGATGCGCGACCTTGGCACCAAGCTGTTCATTTATATTCCTTTGTACTTCCTCTTTGAGCTTCTTTCATGAAGTGAATATGGATTGTGGGTTGGGAAAGCAATCTTGAGATTAAAGTTTGGCTGATAATTTGTGTTTTAAGCTTGCATAGTGTACAACATAATTTTGGGACAATCTAAATTCCCAAAGCACAATATTGCAAAATTGAATTTCCATCGCCGGCAGGTGCCTTAAAATCGCCTAACTGGGACAGGCCCTTGAGGTAGACACAAAATGTTGGAGTAACTCAGTGATCAGGCAGCATGGGTGACGTTTCGGGTCGAGACCCTTCCAACTAATATTTTATGTAGTTGTGTTCTCATCAAAAATGTATTTACCAACATAGCAAATGCCCCTTTCCAAATAGCTTACTAAAGTTGAAAGAATGCCTGTAAATTTAACAAATCTGTAAGGTCAAGGTCCGTCAACTTGGGTTTATTGTCATGTATACAAGTAGAGTGAGGTACAGGTGCAATGGCGATTTAGAACGGAGACAAGGAAAAACTTTTTCATTCAGGGAGTTGTGAATCTGTGGAATTCTCTGCCTCAGAAGGCTGTGGAGGCCAATTCTCTGGATGTTTTCAAGAGAGCGTTAGATAGAGCTCTTAAAGATAGCGGAATTGAGGGATGTGGGGAGAAGGCAGGAATGGGGTACTGATTGTGGATGATCAGCCATGATCACAGTGAATGGCGGTGCTGGCTCGAAGGGCCAAATGGCCTACTCCTGCACCTATTGTCTATTGCTTGCTGCTACTCACAGACACTTGGACTCAAACAACCATGAAAACATGAATTATACATTCTTCAAGACAGTAAAAGAAAAAGACAAAGAAAACTACAGGACATTGGTGGCCATTGCACTGGTCAAAACAATACAATCCAACAATCAAGAGGGATTTTTAATCTTTTGAGTGTTGGTAAACAGTAGATTTTGTCTGGTAATTTTGCAAAACCAGAAGGCTAGTCTTTAGAAATTATCTCAGAAATGATTCAAAATAGTGGCCATCTGCCTTAATTTCCTCACTGAGGAGGTTTGTTAGGCTATAAGGTGATTTCCTATCTCTTGTTTTCCATTGCAACATGGCAATGCCAAATATTCAATACAGTGTGTTGGCAATTGAAATTCATGACATTGCAATATTTAAATGCTTTAAGATGGGTAAATTGCAGGATTTAAAACAACAAAACAGTTATTCAGATATCCAAGCTGTACTTAAAAGTAGTTAATTGATTTGACTTCCAAGGTGCATTGTGGGATTTCAAGATACTTCCTTTTTGATCCATTGTCTGCCTTTGCAATGTTAGACCATGGGAGGCCATTTAGCCCTCTTGTTTATGACTGCATCTAATTCTAATGCTGTCCGATTGAATATTAATGATATTTGGAGCCTGAATGGCAAATTACTTTGTGTAAGAAGGAACTGTAGATGCTGGTTTAAACCGAAGTTAGACACAAAAAGCTAGAGTAACTCAGCGGCACATGCAGCATCTCTGGAGAGAAGGAATAGGCGACATTTCGGGTCGAGACCCTTCTTCAGGCTGGTGACATGGCAAATTACTTTGTCTTTTAAAGAAGAGTCTAATTTAATTGTCCCAGTGCACAGAAATAAGCCTTTTGATCTTTTGTTTTTTTTATTTATTCCCTCCTTCTCCAGAATTTTACAGTGGCCGATCAACACAATGTTGTTTTGCCTATAACACAATGTTCTGATAATTAAGCCAGGTAACTGTCTGATCTGAAATGCAGAGTTTAGTTTGTGGACAGCAAGTTTCTCTTTATTCTCCTACGCTTCCACAATCCTCCCTCACTCACTCCCATTAATCCCAATTACTTCCCGTGCAGTTTATTCAGGTTGAGTTTATAAGAGTTTTTGTTTTCTTTCAGGAAAAGTAGATGCCGAGTATGTCATCAATAAAAGGATACAACTGAAGCTGAAGGCTGAGGTAAGATTTTGAAACAATATATGTGGCTGTAGCCTGGTTGGACCAGGACAAATTGTTGGTGATATTTATGCTTTGAAACTTGAATCATCTCCACGTTGACACCATTGATGCTGATTGGGATGTGTACCCCACCTCCTTTCTTGAAATTGATCACCAGTTCCTTCATTTTGCTGATATTGAGGGAGAGGTTGTTGTCTTTCCACCATGCTACTAAACCCCTTCTCTCCAGGGATGCTGCCTGTGCTGCTGAGTTACTCCAGCTCTTTGTGTCTGTCTTCCCTGACTTCCTCCCGATACTCCATCTTGTCATTGCTAATCTGGCCAGCTACTGAGTTAAGGCCACAGTTCTCTGTGTTTGAGTTTTTTCAGAGATTTGATGAGATCATCGTTAATATATGGTATACAGAGTTTGACACGCTAGTTTTCTTATCGAGTCCACATCGCAAGATTAGATATTGTTCTGCCAGAGCTGAACACGCTTCTCGGTATCTTCATTGCAGGCAGCAAGATCGGCAGCTGGGCGTTGGTTTTCCAGTCGAGGGCATTTCAGCCGGTGTTCCATTGTTTGTGGTTCGATGCCACGTTGGCAGATGACATGGTTGGAATTATATCCCCACTTGTTTAGAGACTCCTTGGCTCTGCCAACACCACTTCTCAATCAATTGAGGCATTTCCATCTGGCCCAACTTGCGTCTGCCCCAGGAGGGAGTTGCCCACTTGCCGTTAGTCCTAGTATCACACATGAGTGATAAAAATGCATTGGGGCACAACACAGTTATAAACTATAACTAATAAAACAGACTTTAGGAGAGCTGCCCCTCCCCTCCCCCCACTCACCATCAACAACACCATAGTCACATCTGTGGAATCATTTAAGTTCCTTGGAACCATCATCTGCAAGGACCTTAAATAGGGGGCCACCATCGACTCCACAGTCAAAAAGGCCCAACAGAGGATGTGCTTCCTGCAGCAGCTGAGGAAACACAATCTGCCACAGGCAATGATGGTCCAATTCTATACTGCCATCGTAGAGTCCGTCCTCACCTTCTCCATCATGGTCTGGTTTGGCTCAGCCACCAAGCACGACATCCGGAGGCTGCAACAAATCATTCGATCAGCTGAGAAGGTTGTTGACTGCAACCTTCCACCCATTGACGAACTGTACACTGCAAGGGCCAGGAAGCGAGCGGACAAGATCATCTCTGACCCCTCTCACCCTGGCCACAAACACTTTGAAGCACTTCCCTCTGGAAGGCGACTCCGGACTGTCAAAGCAGTCACAGCCAGACATAAAAACAGCGTTTTTTCTGTGGTTAGTAGCTCTACTCCGTTACCAAAAGTCTGTGGTCTCTTTTTGCTCTGGTTTATTTCACTCACACGTTTAAACTATAATGTTGTATTCTTAATGTTTTAATGTTTTATGCTTTATTCTTAATTGTTTACTGTATGTTCGTGTTGTTACTTGCGAGTGGAGCACCAAGGCACATTCCTTGTTTGTGTACATACTTGGCTAGTAAACGTATTCATTCATTCATTCATTGAAAGGGGGCGTGGCTGTGTTCTGCAGCTGCGGCTCACCGGCAGTCTCTCTGTTTTTTTTGTTGTTTTCTTGTCATTGTCGTCGTTAAATGTACGTTTTGTTTTATTTTTAACTCTGTGTATGTGGGGGGGTGGTGGGGGGGTTGGGGGAAACCTTTTTTCAAATCTCCTCCTCAACGGAGATGCGACCTTTACCGTGTCGTATCTCCGTTCGCGCTACGGCCTAACATCGTGGAGTCGGCAGCCTCCAGCTGGGATCGACCTCAAAGACTCCGGTCGCAGGGCCTGGACTTACCATCTCGGAGGCTTCGGCCGTGGGCCCTGCAGACCGCAACATCGGGAGTTCGCAGGTCCCTGGCTGGCGACCGGCTTTTGGGAGCTCCAGCCGTAGCAGCTTCGACCGCCCCGAAGCGCGAGGTACGATCGACCTGCCCGCAGGCCCTTCATCGCCCTGCGTGGCTCGGCCGCAGCACTTTCCATCGCCCGGTGGGGGCTCAGGACTTTCATCGGCCTGCTCGGCTCGGCCCTGGGACTTTCCATCGCCCGGTGGGGGCTCAGGACTTTCATCGGCCTGCTCGGCTCGGCCCTGGGACTTTCCATCGCCCGGTGGGGGCTTCAAAAAGTTGGGAGCCTCGATCACCTCGTGGCACCACGGGAGAAGAATGAGGAGGAGATAAGACTTTGCCTTCCATCACAGTGAGGGTATGCCTAGAGCAATCACTGTGATGGCTGTTTGTGTAAAAAATTATATCTGTGTGTCTTGTGCTTTTTAATGTCTACTGCCGGACCCTGACGTGAGAGGACGCTGGCGTTGTGTATTCGCCGCTTTTCCGTCAGGATAGTTTGTCTGTTTGTTTCTATGTTAATTGTTTTTGTAAAGCGCTTTGAGCATGTGATAAGGCGCTATATAAAATAAATGAATTATTATTATTATTATTATTATTATTCATTGCGCAGCCAACTGCAGACTAAACATGATGGAATGCAGGAATGTGCAGCATCAGCCTATTACGTCTACACTGACCATCAAAGGCCGTCATCCTATTAACCTTTGTGCACATTGCCCCCTCTCCTTGATTCTCCTGCCACAAGGGAGAGTTTATAGTGGCCAATTAACCTACTGCCCGGCATGGCTTTGTGCTGTGCGAACCCAAGAGTAATCCACCTGGTTACAGTGAGGGAATGCAAACCCTCAATAGCACAAGATCAGGATTGAATCTAGATCTTTGGAGCTGAGCACTAACTGCTGGGCCATTGTTTCATCCTTCAGCATCTCCTGATGCCAAAATAAACACTGCATTTATGGGCAATATTCTTAATTAATTGGCTGATTATGGTGTGGAAATATCGTTTTCAGGAATTTTGCATCAATCTCTGGGATTTGGATTTATTGTAGTTCTTTAGTTGTAATGTAACTGCATCAGAATCAGAATTACCTTTATTGTCATCCAAAAAACCCCAAGTCTTTTGGACAAGATTTCGTCACCCGCAGTCCAACAATAAACAGGATCGCATGATAAATGGCTGTGTTCAAGTGGCTCTTGTTAACATTAAATGCCTTTGCTGTTTCCACCCTCAGAAACATTTAAGTGTCTTTGATGCTGTGGGATAATAGATATTAACCTTGGTTGCTCTGGCAAGAACAGTTTATTTTTTGACTTGGCCTATTAGCATAATTCACTCGGATATATTTGATGGTTGTTGAGGGGAAACTTAAGAGTCATGCAGCACAGAAACAACCCCTTCAACCCCACACCACCATGCTGACCAAGTTCCATCTGGTCACATTTGAATCCGTATCTTTCTAAATCATTCCTAAAATAGTCAAAGTTAAAGATGGAAGTATCGAAAGTTATGAGAGAAATAAATGAATGATACTTTAGGTAAGGTAGAAAATCAGAACTTTTTCCCCAGGGTGGAAATGTCAAACATTAGAGGGCAAAGCTTCAAGGGTACGTTGTTGATACAGAGAGTGGTGGGTGTCCGGAAAGTGTTGCCATGGGTGGTGATTGAGGTAGATACTATAGAGGCATTTAAGAGGCTGTTAGATAGGCACGTGGATATACAGGGAATGGAGGTGCATGCGGTAGAAATGTGTTTAACTTGGCATGATGTTTGGCACTTGCATTGTGGGTCAAAGAGCCTGCTGTACATCTATCTGCGTTCTATGATTATGCAGAAATTGTTCATTTGGATTACCAGATCTATGTTGGTGTTTATGTTCAACATAAAACGTCTTTCATCTTGGCTTGTTGGTGGTTCTTTGCATTCGTTTGTATGTCATCAACATGATTTTCCTTAAATCATCTTTGATTTTCACTGCAATTACTCCATTCTATCGAAGTATCTCCAGAATTCCCTTCTGTGAACGCACAGCTAATTAATGAAGCGTAGAGCACAGAAAGGGGCCATTTTAACCAACATCATTGATGCCGATGGTCTAAACTACTCTTATTTGCCTGCATTAAGCCCATATCCCTCTCCACATTTACTATGTAAGTATCTGTCCCAGTGCCTTTTGAACATTATAATTGTATTTGCTTCCTTCACCTGGTTTATTGGCTCATTCCAGATGTTCGCTACTCTCCGTGTGGAGAAAACCGACTCCTTTGATGTCCTTTTAAATTTCTTCTTTCACATTAAATTTGTGCTCTTTGGTTAGAGATTCCATGCACTGGAACCGCAGAACCAAAGGACACTTCGATGCTATCTGTGGCCCTCATCATTTTATAAATCTCTAAGGTCAACCCTCTATTTTCTACATCGCCGTGAGAATAAACTCCGATTGTCAATCTATCCTTGCAACTGCAGCCCTCTACCCCAGGCAACGTCCTGGTGATTCTTTTCTGCACTCCATTGCGACTACAAACTTTCAGTAATGTGGCATCTAGAACTGTGCACCATGTACAGTCCAACCAACCTTTTGCACAACTGTGGCGTGACGTTGTAACTCTTCTACAACCTTGGCCTATTTTGGAAAGCACACTAAATGCCCTTTTCACTCCTCTGTCCACCTGTGTCAGCATCTTTTAGAGCTCTGGACTATTCTCTGTAGATCAATACACCCAAGGTCCCTGCCATTTCTGATGCCCTATTAGAATTTGATCATCCCAATTGCATTGTTAGTTATCTGGATTAAATTAGTCCTGATGCTGTTCCTCCTGATCTATGATTTGATGGATAACTTTTGCTATCGACAACTCCTCCAGTTTTCATGTTGTTCAGTGCTTGTGTTGCACTTTTTTTGCTCTCAGCTCAAATTTTAACACCATTCAGGTTTCCTCTGCATTTCTTTTGACTGGAGTCTGGGAACTGAAGGCTGATGGAAAGCATCAATAATCTAAGCTGGCTTTTCGGTGTTGGGAGAGAGATGGGGAAGTATTCCCATCTTTTCACCTATGGAATAAATATACACTAGAATCTTTTATTAAAATATATTTTCTGTTTGATGCTGAAGAAATTGACTTTTCAGAGTGCTACAACGCGGCGGGATAGGCAGCATCTCTGGAGAGAAGGAATGGGTGACATTTTGGGTCGAGACCCTTCTTCATACTGATGTCTGGGGAGAGGGAGACACTTGGATAATGAAGTGTAAGGTGTGAAAACAGGACAAAGGGATGGAGATCAAGGAAAATGTAGAATAGATCATTGTTAGTTGGAAGAAGGTAACAACAAAGCAAACAGAGATAAAATGTTCTCGGAGACAGTCAGACTGGTCGGCGAACTGGGAAGGGGGAGGGATGTGCTCAGAGTTCTAAAGGTGTACTCCATTGTGACTTGTACGGAAACTGGAAGGTGTACACTGAAGCGGTGATTAAATGTCTCTATTTTGTAATGACACACCCGCAGTGCTTCTCGCTTTCCAGCAGCAATGACTCCGATGAATATCTGTGCCATCAATGATCTGTGTCGGTAACTGGGACTCTGCAGTATTGTTGCTATTCTGGGCTGACTAATGGCAAATTAATTTAACCTTTGGAATTTGATTCCTGCATCTTTCTCCACTGTCTTTTTTCAAATTCCTTCTTTGAAGCTACTTGTCCATGCAAAGTGAAGCATTTTGTTTCTGGCCATGATGAAAAACATAAACAGATTGTCAGAACTGACGAGAATTCTTTGCAGACATTGGCTTCAAAAGTTTCGAAAGATGCCAATCTGTTTAATATGCAGGATGAAAAGTACAGATCTGTTTTGATCTTAATGATGTCAAACTAGAAACAATTGTTTGTATTTCTTGTATTGATTTCTGTATTGTATTGTATGTCCCTTGAGACATTGTAATGTTCCTTGTCATGCTGTACTTTAATTCCTACATTGTCAATTTTGTCAACTGAAACCATTGCTGATTTTAAAGGAAAATTCTGCCATTCGCATGAGGATAAATTAATTAATGTTGGAGGGAAGTAGAGGCTTGAGGTAAGAAAGAGATGCTGAATAGTTGGTGATGTTCAAAGTTAATTAGTTACAGATTTATTGGATTCGTTTCTGGGAATTTGGGGTTGGTTGGGAAGCTTTTCTACTCCAGGGATTTGGGAATAGTGATAGATGACTGAAGGGTTACAAAAATAGAGCAAGAATAAACCAGCTAATGTGACCAATTAGTAGTGGAAAAGTCCAGAGGGACTATTGTCAAGGGCTAAACTAATGCTCACTGAGATTTTGCGTTGAAAAGGACCACATGACAAGGTCAAATTTATCAAAAGGATACAATTCATTTGAAGTCCTCAAGAAAATGATTGTTTAAGATTTATGAAACATCACAAGTTATCCCCTTGCCAAAGCGCATTGATTAAACTTGTTGCTCAACCGAGAAATTCAGATGGATTATTCACACAGCATGGGACAAACTTCCATCAGCTGCTCTACATTTTATCCATGCTGTGTGAATAATCCATCTGAATTTCTCGATTGACCAACAAGGTTAATCAAGGCGCTTTGGCAAGGGGATAACTTGTAATCTATATACTAAAACTCTTGTTTTGTTTTGTTTTTTCCTGAACTACAGCCAAAACGGTACACAATAGTGCAACAATTTTAGTCCCACCTTACTCACCGTCGTCCCTTTGGTGCTAATGGAAGAAGTTTCATTGAAATCGGTGTTATATTTTTAAAGTTATTCACATTTTAAAGTTTGAATCTATCTCATGGGGAAGAAGAGGGAGGATGAGGGGGATGGAGTGGGAGTGGGGGGGGGGGGTGGGGAAGCGGGGGAGGGAGGGCGCGGAGAGGGTGCTGCACCAATGCATGAGAGGTTTGGGCCCAACAGGTCCACTTGGTCTAGTGTCTCATAAATCTTAAACAATCATTTTCTTGAGGACTTCAGATGATTTGTATCCTGGAGAGAAATTTGACCTTGTCATGTGGTCCTTTTTGACCCAAAATGTCCCTTGTCACTTCCCTCCACAGGCACTGCCTGACCTGCTGAGTTTCTTCAGCTCTTTGCTTTGCTCAAGATTCCAGCATCCACAAATCAGAATCATTGTAATGTTCCACCAAACTTACATCCTGTCAGCATCAAAGTGGTCTTGAACAACAAAGTTTGTTGATGATCGTTGACAATGGTTTGGAGTTTCTGTTAAAGGGAACTAATGTTGCAATCACACATGCTGCAGCCCAACAGGATGTGTGCAGGGTTAAGTTTCCTCTGACATGAGGTTTGCAGTCTGAAAGCAGAAATAAATGGAGAGGAAGAAAATCAGCTGTCAAAAAATCACCAGCTAAAATGGATGAAAAACCTAAACCATATCTTGTCCTTTATTTACTCTCCACTTCAGGCGGCAGTCTGTTTTGAGGATTATATCAGCTTTAATGTAGAAAATGCTCAGAATACTAGGGTGGCACTTGATAAAATTGATGTGTCAGATCAGTGATCTTGTATCAGATTTAATTCCAATGACCCTCTGCCAGTACTTGAAAGCTAGAAAATGTTAGACATTCCTCGGCTTGCCTTCCTCAGATTTCATTTTTTTAAATGGCCAGGCCAATGAAACCAACCCCAGAGCCACTGAGTGTTTTGCTTCGTTGAATAGAAACATCTTTTGTCTCAGCCTTTGTGTTCAATGTTTGTGCCTTGTGACAGGAGCATGACTTGATCACATGGTCTGAACTGATTTTCCCGTTTGTGCATTTCCTGCCAGACCCGTGTGATTTTATTGTTGAGCACGGTCTCAATCTTTCTGGTTACCTACATTAGCTGGATATTGTTAGCTTACTATTAGACTTGCAACATGCAGTTTGTGCACGTTGATTTGGTGAACACAGCTTGCATTCATTACTTAACAGAAGTTTTCAAATGCTCCTTTGGTGTAGACTCACTTTAAAATTCACAATCAAACTTTATTAGCCAAGAATGTTTTGCAACATACGAGGAATTTCATTTGCCATATAGTCATAACAATGTTCGAGGAACAGCTCTAAATTTATATCCTTCATTTACAGGCAGCTTCTCATTTAGTCGTAAAACAAAATAAAGCTGAAAACATTTTTTGATTTCAACACATTATGTACACCTGCAAACTGTTATCCTTGTCGTCACCAGCATAACCTCTATTTCATTGAATCTTCAAATCCTTTAATCCTGGGATGAAGTTAATCATTTTTTGGTCATCGCCCATCCCCTTTTTTATTATTTCTGTGCAGCACTACCCTTCCTTCTTCTTGGATGTCAGGTAGATTCATCAAAGGCTATGGTTACTTTATAGCACGTGACTTACTGGCCTCCTCTGAATAATGCTCTATTCCAGCTGTCTAAGACACAGTTACTGTTTAGTGTCTCAGCTGAAACTGCACTCCCCAAGTACTGAACTGGGGTTATTATTCTGGGTTATGAGCTGGAGTGTTGTGAATTAACTGTGATTTGCACTGTTCTGACTCCAATATTTTTGTTGCTGACTATCACAATCAGTGAATTACACTTCTGTGGAAAGAATCCTTTTGCAATTCGATTATGGATTGCTGAGAGGAAACAGCTCAATGTTGTTTTAGGTTTTAGAATTCAAACCTTTGAATCAACTTCTTGCTGCGGGGATGGAGGATAGTGGTATTCAAGTTGCCCACTATTTTTAGTAGTTGACTTCTACTGATCACTTGATTAACATTGCAATGAGGATATGTAATATCATTATTTCAGAAGGCCTGTGAACAACAGCAAATGGAACTGTTTACAAACTACAGCAGCATTTCCCCAGAAAGTAATCATTTCACCAGTCAAATATGCAAATGAAGGATGGGTTTAGATTTGTGCTTAAGGATTATCCTCCACTAGGAGTAGTGTAATCAAGTGGTGTGATTAGTGGGAAATTATCTAATTGTAACCATTTCTCTGGCATTCGTATTACTAAATGAACCTAAAATTGCAAATTATTTGCTGCATGACCATACTGGCCAGAAATGTGGGCAATGTGTGTGATTATATTCAACGTGGTTCAATATAGACTGTTTCGTTCAATTTGCAATAATTTTCTGTCATTATTTCTATGTTATTTACTCTAGCAAATGAAAAATGACTTGTTGAGGCAGTTTGATTCTCATTTCAATCATTTTGTGGACAATTTGATTGATGAATCAACCATCTTGGACTCCTCTGTTCCTCCTTTCATATCTGCTATGACACCTAAAGAGCAGGCCGGTGTGACGAACAGGTAAGGAATGACAGGATAACTTCATGCATTGATATTGAACTTTCTTTTTCTACTGTATTGGGGATTGTTGCTCCCTCCAGGGTGCTGGTTTAAAAAAAAAAAATAGAAATAGAAACTATAACCAAAATATATTCACTTGGAAACCCTGGAGAAAAGGTGTGATGAAAAATAGCAATTAATTTGTGATGAAATGTGAATTTGTTTTTTTAACTTTCAGTTTAATAATCCAGCTTCTCATGGCACTAGTTCTTAATTTTCTTTGCTGTCTGGATAACCAAATATTTTTTTGGACATATTTTTGATTGGCTGGATTACATGATGTGCAATTGAGCTTTAATTACTGCCGACTGATCTTGTTACAGACAGGCAAGGGCACCCCCAGAAAAGGGAAAACACTTCATGTCACGTCGGTCGCTGCTTGAGTGAGTATGAGTTTTATATATATATATTTTTAGATTTAGATTCTACAGCGCGGAAACAGGCCCTTTCGGCCCACCAAGTCCGCGCCGCCCAGCGATCCCCGCACATTAACACTATCCTACACACACCAGGGCCAATTTTTACATTTACCCAGTCGATTAACCTACAAACCTGCACGTCTTTGGAGTGTGGGAGGAAACCGAAGATCTCGGAGAAAACCCACGCAGGTCACGGGGAGAACGTACAAACTCCAAACAGATGGCGCCCGTAGTCAGGATCGAACCTGAGTCTCCGGCGCTGCATTCGCTGTAAGGCAGCAACTCTACCGCTGCGCCACCGTGCCGCCCATGTGGTGCTCTTTCAGCTGTTGACATTGGAAGGATTGATAAACGCAGAGATGCCAAGTCTTAATAAAGTTGGATTGGGAGTTGTAATTTTGGTCGTTTAGATATGGGCTTTCCTGCACTTTTGACATTGTTTTGAATTCCTGAAGTTTGTGTTCGTGCAATTTTAGTATTTTTCGAGCTGATTGCTCATTGTGTTTTATCGGTGTAAGTGTAATAAATCTCCTGTCCAGCCATATTTCTCTTGCTTTCCCACAGTGAACTCTTCCAAGTGAATCACATCCGGACAATTTATCACATGTTCATCGCTTTACTCATTCTGTTCATAGTCAGTACCTTGGTGATGGACTTCATTGATGAAGGAAGGTAAGAATCCTGGAGGATGTAGTACAGAAAAGACATACTTTAAAAATGTAGATTATTTATTTCTAAGTACTTGTCTAAATGAAAATAACAGAAATTAAAATGCTGAAGGGCACTAGAGTCCAATACCTCTCAAATATTTTGAAGATTGCAAGCAATGTCACTTTTAATCACTGAATTAGTAGAGGTTGAAGATTGAATTGAGGAGACACCACTAGCAATCTAAGCCAAATGTATTTTTCAGCATGCATTTTCCTACCTGAATATTTGCTTCACATTTTAACTGTAAACAAGAAGACGATGCCAATTAGCTTGGTATTTGTAGACTTTTTGCTTCTAACTTCTTAAATTGGAAGCTGTGCACGGCAATGGTACACTGAGTTGCCTATTGTATGTAGTCAGCATTGGATGCCGCCTGTAACGGTGCCATAAGAATTTTGCAATAAGATGCAGACAAGCCGTTGAACGGGCATTAGCTGAGAAGGTTGTTGGCTGCAACCTCCCCCCCCCCCCCCCCCCCCCCCCCCCCCCATCGACGAACTGTACACTGCAAGGGCCAGGAAGCAAGCGGGCAAGATCATCTCTCACCCTGGCCACAAACTCTTTGAAGCACTTCCCTCTGGAAGGTGACTTTGGACAGTCCAAGCTGCCACAGCTAGACATAAAAACAGCTTTATTCCACGAGCAGTAGCTCTACTCAACAACCAAAAGTCTATAGCCTCCTTTTGCTCTGATATTTTATTTCATTCTTCACATGTTTATATTATAATGTTTTATTCTTAAATGTTTACTGTATATCGTGTTGTTACTTGCGAGCACCAAGGCAAATTCCTTGTATGTATACATGTCTAATAAAATGTATTCATTTCAATTCAATTCTAGTTTCTATTCCTTGCAGAAATACAAATGTGACTAACCATATTTGAAATAGTTTGTTAGATTTTAGTAGGCAGCATTGAATTCAAATTGTTGACAAAATTCCATTCAATCAAGGTGATATTTTGCACCTGTTCAAGCACCAAGGCATTGTGTTAATGTCTATTACTAATATCTTATCAAAAATTTCATAGTGCCTTTCCCAAGTAATACATCTTATTTAATAGATAACCAAAATAAGACATGCACCCATTTTAAATACATCTTTGGATAAACCCAACTGTGACAGCATACAATATTCATCTAAGTGTAGCAAAGAAAACTGCAGATGCTGGTTTAAATCAAAGGTAGACACAAAATGCTGGAGTAACTCAACGGGTCAGGCAGCATCTCTGGAGAGAAGGAATGGGTGACGTATCGTGTCGAGGCCCTTCTTCAGAGTCTGATTCCTTCTGTCCAGAGATGCTGCCTGACCCGTTGAGTTACTCCAGCATTTTGTGTCTGTCTTCGATTTAAACCAGCATCTGCAGTTTTTCTCCTAAATGTAATGTTACATTGTACAGGGACATCTAATATGCTGATCTTTGTTTTCTGAAGTATTATTAATTTTTCTTGTATTGCAGGCTGGTGCTGAACTTTGATTTATTGGTTTACGCCTTTGGGAGATTCCCAATTGTCATTTCCACATGGCTTTGTATGTTTCTGTCGACACTTCTCGTTCCATATGGCTTATTTCTCCAGTGGGCATCTGGGTACCAGGCAACAAAGCACAGGGTTCTGAGGACATTGTTCTTTGGTGCATTGTTTGTGTTATTTCAGACACTAGGCCTGTGGGCCGCGCCACTCTATACTGTCATCCATTTTCATCTACCTCCTGCCTCCCGCTTCATTGTTATCTTGGAACAGGTAGGTAATTTTTGGATCTTCTAAAATGATCGTTTATCTCAATAAAATCTTTTGTGTTTTAATTCGGGTTGAAGGGGCTCTCTCCTGGAACTTGTACTTTTCCAAAAAACATGGCCATTTGGTCAGAGTCTTCTGATCAATGGAATGTATATCTAGCAACATTGGTATCCATATGTCTCAATGTTAGGGGCATGAAGTCCACGTTGGAGAAAGATTTAATGACATGTAAAATATCTGAATTAGGCTTCCAACAACTAATCTTAGAAAAAATTGAGAAGGCTGGTGGTCAGTTGCCATTCATGACTATCTGGAGAGACATTGGAGTAGGTATTGTCCATCCACTGAGGGTCATTCTTGTAAACATATGTTCCATTAATTAGAGATATTGTAGTGTCTCGTAATGATGGTTGCCATCAGAAATACCTTGAGCTAGCTTGACCTGGCTGGTTAACTGCCAAGCAGCTGCATTTGCCATATTGCAAATTCCACCATCTACTTCAACTACATGAGTAGTAATTAAACAGCAGCCGTACAATTTGATTAATTCAGAACTTCCCCATTTCATTTCACAAAACAAAAGGTCGAATTCTAACTAGCTTGGAAGAGCAAACCAAAGATCTCAAAATAAAACGGTGGTCAAGAAATAAAAATGGGGTATTTCAGAGGAAAGTGCACTAGTCTTGTGCAAATGAGGAATTCACTACCTACCACAAGAAACGATATGAAGTTAAAAAAGTGGATGCATTTTGAGGGGTAGTTTCTTCATCTTGAAGAAGAAAATGGACAGTTATGAGACTGCATTAGTTGACCTTCCATCTACCTCATTGGATACCATTTGAATTATTTTTATTGGACTTTATCGTGCACTAAATGTTGTACCCTTTTATCCTTTATCTGAACACTGTGGATGGCTTGATTATAATCATGTGACAATAATAATCTAAACTAAGATAGGTTGAGGTTTGAGTGGTTTAGAAAAGATATTTCTGTGCCAGATTCTATGTAGATCTGCTTTCACTCACTGAAGTTTTGTGAGATTTTTAAAACATTAAATAGAATGAACTGTGGTTACTCCAGAATAGATCTCTCCTATCATGGCAGATTCTAAGTACCTATTAGAGGATATTTTGTTTTATTCCAAATAAAATTGCGTTTGCCACAAAGTAATGCAATGAAATTTACCACTATATTCCACAGCAAATGCAAGATCATCACACTAACCAAAAGAATGTGTAGCTTTGAGGCTGGATTTTCACAAAGCTATTTTGATGACCTAATACCTTCTAAAGAAGTGCAAAAGAAATAGGAAGGAAACGAGTTTATTCTCCCCCCTTCCCCAACACATTACTTTCCCTTATTTCCCATTTTCCCTGCACTGTTTCTTTGGAACTAATAACTGTTCACTTATTTTTTCACACGTGAATTGCCCAAAACACTGTATTTCCAGGAATTCCTGGCACCCGCTTTGCATTATTGATGATCTGCAGAGAATGTGCCACAGATTTATTCGCTGCCTCTTCCAACTTGACCACAAGGTGGCAAGTGCCACAAGTTCATTCAAAGAGTGCACTCACTGGAATCGGTAGCGCCTACTCTGAAGTCTTTGAGTTCTAACGGCCACGGTGGCGCAGCGGTAGAGTTGCTGCCTTGCAGCGCAGGAGACCCGGGTTTGGTCCTGACTACGGGTGCTGTCTGTGGAGTTTGTACGTTCTCCCCGTGACCTGCGTGGGTTTTCTCCGAGATCTTCGGTTTCCTCCCACACTCCAAAGACGTACAGGTTTGTAGGTTATTTGGCTTGGTTTGTGTGTGAATTGTCCCTCGTGTGTGTAGGATAGTTTTAATGTGCGGGGATTGCTGGTCGGCGCGGATTCGGTGGGCCGAAGGGCCTGTTTCCGCGCTGTATCTCTACATTAAAACTAAATTAATTATGAATGGTTGATGCTCCTCATTTGCATTCCATGATCAACTGTGAATGTATCTCGGATAAGATGAGGCAAGCTGGATGGTATTGCTCATGTAGCAATCTTTTACCTGTTTGCATAATATCTCCCAAGTCAGAATGCGTGGTTAGCCGATAGGGATTGTATATTAAATAATCTCAAGTTTTCTGTTGTCCCACCTCGATGTGATGATACCAGTCAACTTCCCAGATTGTTCTCTTCTGAAGGGTTACAACCCAAAATGTTGCCTGTACATTCCCCCAACAAGCACTGCCTGACCCGGGTCACTTCCAACATTTGCAGTTTCATGCCCCCACAATGCCTCCTGTTTTGAGTATTGGCAAAATGAACACTTGTTGGACATCTGTAAGTTTGGATGATGACAAAATCAGCTGCATTGATAGATTTACAGACTGGACCAGTGAAGGCTCTCTGAGTTGCTTCCCTGAAGGTTGTGTAAACTAACAATCTTTTTTGTTTCATGGGTGTCATCGTTTCAGTCATTGATCTGAGCTCTTGCCCATAACGTGCTTTCAGCGATGCTTTTGTCACTTATCCATTTGTTGCCAATTGCATCTTTGCTATCCTTGCAGACGAGGATAGAAATAAAAAATACACGTGCAACCTCGATCAAAATTAAATTTACTCCACATTAATGGAGATTGAAACCAGTTTGCACGTTTAGGAAGGCAAATCCAAAGTGTTTGAGGTCTCTTGCAATACTGCTACATCATCTGGGTTGGAGATTTGTGGTTGTTAATGTTGAGTTTTGATTTTATTAGGTCCGCCTGATGATGAAAGCCCATTCCTTCATACGGGAGAATTTCAGCGCAGTTGCAGTGAACAGAGAGAAAAATGGTGAATGTGAATATTTTGTCGTGCATTTTGATATTTGTTGACTTGAGCTAACAACCCAGGATGGGAAGATAGCGAAACCTTGAGATAGTCACTGAAGTGATTTACAGGGTGAATAGCACCCCGTAACATTTTGTGCTGTAACTTGAGTTTAGCCCAATTTGCTCCCCTGTTCAATACTGGGGTGTACATATCTGATCCCAAATCTTAACTTAATAGTAGCACAGATTTAATTCCCTCTGGAGATGCAATTTATTTTCCTCCCACCTCCCTCACTCTGGGACGTTCTTGTCCACTGCTTGATGCATTTTGCAAATAATCCACAATGCCAGTTAAATTTAAAAAGTAGAACAATTCTAGCACTTTACAAAAAAAATCTTTTACAAAACATTTAAATTTAAAAAAAGTTTTGACTTTTTCTGCATATTAAACCAATATATTAAGGGAGGCTGTGATCTAAAATGTTCTTTCCATTGGTAGAGCATTTCTCCAAAGAACATGTAGAGGTTTTGTGGCAGAACGAGTCAAGCAATGCTGCAAGGGCAAAGACGTATCTAATAGTTCAGCCTGAATGACGATTACTGTTTTGTAATGTTTTTCCATGCACACAGTAGCTGTCACAAGGTCACATCTAGTCAAGTCATCTTGGCAAACATGTGATACACGATAGTAAACCCATGATTTTAACCAGCATCTGCAGTTTATTTTCCTACACATTTTTCCGCTCCACTGCAAATTCTCCTCAAGGTATGTTAACTTTGAAGAAGTTCTCCTCTTCTTTTCGACGAGAGTTTAGCAACATCCTCTCTCACTGCTCCCCTTCTGTGATTCCTCCTGCCCTCTGAAAGCTGAAGAAGGGTCTCAACCCGAAACGTTACCCATCCTTCTCTCCCGAGATGCTGCCTGACCCGCTGCGTTACTCCAGCATTTTGTGTCTACCTATAGTAAACCGTCGTTGTAACGGACCTTCGGGGGGGGGGTGGTGGGTGGAGGAGGAGGAGAATGGTGGCCAAGGTGATGGGAGGTGGTGGAGGAGAGGGGGGTGAGGAGAGGCCAAGTGGACACAGCATTGGCCAACAGAAAGAAGTGGTAGCTGGTGATAGGGGAGGGAGCCTTGTAGTGACCACAAGCCCTGTAGTTGGCAGCGGCCTGAAGAAAGCGGTGTCCCCAGGGATTACATTGTGAACAACAACAACAGCTACATCAACTGGACCATGCCATGGGTGAACAAGGGCATGATGATGCGCCTTGCCAGCCAGGGTGGAGTCAGCAGGTCTGTCCACTATAACCAAAATCCGTTATAAAGGCGTCCGTTACAACGAGCGTTTACTGTATACCCAAAACCTTTGAACTGAATGTTTTAAAGAAATATTCCGAAAGCTCTGGCGCAATAGTTTCCTGCATCTGCAGTTCCTTGTTCCCCGTACTGTGGAGTTTGGAGAGAATAAAACCTAAAATGGCTGACGTTGAGTGTGTGCAACAGTTTTGCCAATGGAGAAAATATTTTTTACTGCATCCATTGCTTTCACATTTCACAGTGTGACTTTCTTGCAGTCATGGATTTGCATCTGTGCTTTATATGATTACATAAGGAAGCTCTGAGCTCTCAAATTGCACGGCTAATTGCTCATTGTGGTAGGCCTAATCTAATTGGCATCTGATTCTGCAAGAGCAGCAATAACGCTATGTACTTTAATGATATATTTCATGTTCCCTTTGATATTTACCTCACTGTAAGCTGCCCCAGTTGTACACTAAATTGTTTTGTGAAACAAGCTGACACAGGAATTGGAAGTGAGCAAAAATGACCAATATAGAAAAACTAGTGCGACAGTTTTTGTACGTTAATGGGATGTAAAGCTTAATATTGCACAATATATTAATTTACAAGATGCATTTAACCCATTACTGAAAACACGAATCCTCTTTACAGGTGACGTGCTGCCGCCACCACAATTCTCCCATTACCTCTACTTCCTTTTCGCTCCTACTCTCATCTATCGGGACAGCTATCCAAGGTAAGTGCATTCTGACCACTTTCTGCCAACTGGTCTACTTGATGTTCTTGACCTAATATTCATGCGGAGAATTGGTAGTCTTCTGAAGTATTGCTTTAATTTTGCATCAGATGATCAGAATTCAACAGGTCAAACTTGTTCTGATTAATTTAGATGAATTGTACCTCGACTCCATAGACATTCTTTGATTATCCTTGCCAATAAACATTTTATTACGGTATAATGTCAAGCTTTAAATTATTTGACATTCCAAAACATTTGGGAGAGTAAGTACCAATTTTTTTTTTTTAAACAAGCATCCCCCTTCTATTTTGGTAACAGCAACTTAGTGAAAGTGTAAAAGCTTGTTAAAACAAAGATACCAGGTTTAGCAACTCTTGTCGAAGAGAGAAGAAGGGTCTCGACCCGAAACGTCACCCATTCCTTCTCACCTGAGATGCTGCCTGACCCGCTGAGTTACTCCAGCATTTTGTGTCTACCTTAGGAACTCTTGTGCTAGATACTAGATATTTTAATGCAAAGCTGCCAATTATTATTGTGGCTTGCTCAGTACTGTCCTTGTGATCCTCAAACCCAACTGTAACATCTGATGTTCACTACAATACTCCATGGTATAAAGATTTAGTTGTTTCCAGTATATCATATCATATCATATATATACAGCCGGAAACAGGCCTTTTCGGCCCTCCAAGTCCGTGCCGCCCAGTGATCCCCGTACATTAACACTATCCTACACCCACTAGGGACAATTTTTACATTTACCCAGCCAATTAACCTACATACCTGTACGTCTTTGGAGTGTGGGAGGAAACCGAAGATCTCGGAGAAAACCCACGCAGGTCACGGGGAGAACGTACAAACTCCTTACAGTGCAGCACCCGTAGTCAGGATCGAACCTGAGTCTCCGGCGCTGCATTCGCTGTAAAGCAGCAACTCTACCGCTGCGCTACCGTGCCGCCCATGCTTAGCTTGGGGGAAACTGGGACTGATATTGATATGTTGCGACCTTGACAGATTCTGGATTTTATAATGTGTAGAATTTATTTCTTAACATCTATACACACACTCTTCGAATTGAATAGAAATGTCAAGTAAAGGAATAGCATAAATCTTAAATTTATTAAACTCTATCTCTGATTAAAGTCTTTTCTTTTGGTGCAGGAATCCGACAATTAGATGGAGCTATGTTGCTACAAAATTTGCTCAGGTAAAGCTTTATGTGCATGGAGATATTTCTGAAACTCAAAGATTGCCTCATACATTGCATCCCTAAATGACCATAGTATTTAACGTCTCTGTTGGGTGTTTAAATTGTCATATGTATCAATCAATGAAATTCTTACTTGCAGCAGCTCAACGGGCACAAAAATGCAATACACGCAGATAAATATAATTAAATTTTCGGGGATTGGTACACTGCTACATATTTTTAAACTTAAGCTCTAAAAACAAAGAATAAAGTCATCTAAATTCTTGCTGCTCTATATGTGTGTTCAATGTCAGTGTACATGGTTTTTTCCCCCGTTTTTTTTCATATTTTCACTTTACTGTATTACAGTTTATCCTTGTTATTTTATGCACATAGAAAAAATAATGCATTTGGTAATGTACCTCCATATTTTAAAGTCTAAAAAAAGCCTATTTTAGAGTTAATCCAATTAGCATTGTTTCCAGGAAGGCATCCTCAGTGCTAACTAAAGTACCAGTATAGAAAATAGACCTGTTTTGCTTATTTGACTTGCTTGACAAGTGAATAAAAACAGCTTGCTAACTAAATTGAATTATTTTTGTACTCGGTGAGTTTAAGTAGGTGAAGGTTGTTTTGTTGAGTTGTCGTGAGGCTGAGCACATCTTTTGCACAAAGCCAGATTCCAGCAAAGATCTGGATGGGGAGTTGGGTTGTGACGAGCGGTGTTTACACTGCCATCAGCGGCCATATTTTTCTTAAACAATGCTGAGATTGTGATTTAACATTATATGACTGAATCATTAAATTATATGACTGGCAGTCCACTCATTAATGCTTTGCCTAGAAGTAATACATTTATTGCCCATCCCATTTACAAGTGTCATTCTTGCCTTTGGCACAATATTATTTTTATGCATCTGGCTTCAGTAAATACCACCATGTATGTTTATGCTTTGCAGGTGACTGCTGTCATTTGGTTAAAAAGCATGAAGGCAGGGTTTTCAATTGACAATTTTCAGCTGATTTTTATTTTTGTAATTTTTTTTCAGGTTCTGGGCTGTCTATTTTATGCTTACTATATTTTTATGCGACTCTGTATCCCATTGTTCCGAAACATCAGCCGTGAGCCATTCAGCTTGAAAGTCCTGGTTCTTTGCATCTTCAACTCCATTTTACCAGGTAGAGATCATCCACGCGTACACACACACACACACACGCACACGCACACGCACACGCACGACATGTCGGTTGCAGCAAGTGTTTATTGTCAACAATGCTATATTTATGATTCTTCATCCAAAACAGAGCAACTGAAGCATTGGTATATTTGGTCCACGCTAAAAGTTGTCTGCCCACAAATGTGCTGTTGGCCTTCATTGAAAGCTGGAAATGGCCTGATAGGTTCAGTCAACAATTACACATGGATTACAGGTCTGATACAGGTGCACCTAGTATCTGGATTAGACTATTTAAATTATACCCTGCAGTTGAAAGTGGCACGTAAACTTACGTATTAACAGATGTACTTGGGAAATGTCTTCATCGTAGTAAACTGCTGTGCTTTATGTAGCATTAACAGTCAAGTTTGATAAGGAAAGATAAAAATGAGTGAATATATCTCAAGGGTGGCAGGAAAGGAGCAAGTCAAGGTCATGGGGAGATTTGAAAAGATTGATTTTGAAATTGCCATGTTAATTGTGAATCCATATGGGGGATGAGTCGGATCCAATGCATGAATAGGACTTGGTTGGACAAGGGCAGAGAAAGTTTGGGCACAGAGTTAGTCGTGTCTTGCGTGGCCATCGCATTGAATTATTTTCAGCCTTTTAGCCAAGGGTGGATCGAAGTAGAGGCTTCAACTCAAACTATAATGTATTTGGTACAGATTTTTGGACAATGAGATTTGAGATTCTCCACCATCCTGTTGTCATTGCAGGAATGGTGGTTTATGGGTCAAAGTAAAGAACTTTGCAAATGTACCTGTGACTCTGCCAGTTCTGGAAAATATCACTAGTTGTGTCCTGGTTTTATTTTTCAGGGGTACTTGTGCTGTTCCTGGCTTTCTTTGCATTCTTGCACTGCTGGCTCAATGCCTTTGCTGAAATGCTGCGGTTTGCTGACAGGATGTTCTATAAGGTGACTTAATTTGTGAAATTCTGGGAAGTATCTTTTGGTATTTATGGTTGCTTTCATTAGATTGTTGCTAAAAACTTAACTATTAGCAAAGAATTTAAAAAATGGAGGTGTCATGAACCAAATGTAGATACAAAATGCTGGAGTAACTCAGCGGGACAGGTAGCATCTCTGGAGAGAAAGAATGGGTAACGTTTTGGGTCGAGACCTTCAGACTGATGTCAGGGGAGTGGGCGGGACAGAGATAGAATGTAGTCGGAGACAGTAAGACTGGTGGGAGAACTGGGAAGGGGAAGGGATGGAGAGAGAGGGAAAGCAAGGGCTATTTTAAGTTAGAGAAGTCAATGTTCATACTGTTGGGGTGTAAGCTACCCAAGTGAAATATGAGGTGCTGTTCTTCCAATTTGCACTGGGCCTCACTGACAATGGAGGAGGCCCAGGACAGAAAGGTCAGATTGGGAATGGGAGAGGCAGGTAAAGTGCTGAGCGACCGGGAGATCAGGTAGGTTAAGGCGGACTGAGCGGAGGTGTTCAGCGAAACGATCACCGAGCCTGAGCTTGGTCTCGCCGATGTGCAAAAGTTGACACCTGGAACCGCGGATACAGTAGATGAGTTTAGAGGAGGTGCAAGTGAACATCTGCCTCACCTGGAAAGACTGTTGGGGTCCTTGGATGGAGTCGAGGTGGGAGGTAAAAGGACAGGTGTTACATCTCCTGCGGTTGCAGGGGAAAGTGCCTGGGGAGGGGGTGGTTTGGGTGGGAAGGGACGAGTTGGCCAGGGAGTTGCAGAGGGAACGGTCTCCGTGGAAAGCAGAAAGGGGTGGAGATGGGAAGATGTGGCCAGTAATGGGATCCCGTTCAGGTGGCGAAAATGTTGGAGGATTATATACTGCGATGGCTGATGGGGTGGAAGGTGAGGACAAGGAGGACTCTGTCCTTGTTGCGAATTGGGGGGGGGGGGGGGGAGTGACAGCAAGAGCGGAGCTGCGGGATATCGAGGAGACCCTAGTGAGAGCCTCGTCTATATTGGAAGAGGAGAACCCCCGTTTCCTAAAGAATGAGGACATCGATGATCTAGTATGGAAAACCAAATGCTGGCTCAAATATGCTGACTTCAATTTGCTGTTGGATTCCTGCAAATAGGTTCAGATGGAAAAAAAGGTGTTCCATGTCATTTATAATGAAGTAGGGTGGTGGTTTCTGGTTTTTGCACCTCGACACTTAATGATTTTGGATCTTGCTTACGTTGTGGAGAGCAAAGTAATAGCTGGCATTATTAACCAGTGGACTAAGAAAGGACGTTTACTTGTGAAGTACTATTTTGAAAGCAGATTAAGTTACTTTATTGAAATTATCTTCTAAATGTTAATCCTATTTTAACTAATAGAATTCTATATTATACAACATTTGGTTGTATTGCAAAACACGGAAGGGTTTTCCTTTGAAATTCTACATCAAAAGCCAATATAGTGTTTTGAATTGAGTCTTTTTTTTGTCTTGTTCATTTCCATTCAGGATTGGTGGAATTCCACATCATTTGCAAACTATTACCGCACTTGGAATGTAGTGGTTCATGACTGGCTGTACTATTACGCTTACAAAGACTTTCTCTGGGTAAGAAACTGCTTTGGTCTGCTGGATTTGTTTGAGGAACCAGGGAGAATCTGAATTACCTCTTTTGGTGCACTGTAATTCCCCCTTGATGAATTTTTAGTAGAAGGGCCAGATCTAGTGAGTGCACTTTTGTGATACCATTCATCAGAATGGAGAGAGCCTGAGGGACATGCAATGATCATTTGCAAAGGATTTACAATGCCAGGTAATACAAAATTACAAAAGAACTAGCATTTATTTGCCTAAAGTAGACACAAACTGCTGGAGAAGGAATGGGTGATGTTTCGGGCCTGAAGAAGGGTCTCGACCCGAAACGTCACCCACTCCTTCTCTCCAGAGATGCTGCCTGTTCCTCTGTACCATGGGTTTGTTGTGGTGGCTTCACATTCTAGTCCCTGGGGACAGGCCATTCATCAGGCAGCTGGCAATGACAAGATGTTCTCGGTCACTGTGGGGCTCCCTCCCTTCTCACCTGCTGCTGCTTCCAAAGCGGAGTATGTCGTTCGACTTTAGGGGTGGAGGCGAATGTGGAGGGAGCTGTAAAGAGGCAGATTGGGCAGAGCGACAGGAGGAGGAGGTGGCGGCGATCGTGCGGGGAGCTGACAAAACCACCATCAACCGGAAGAAGCAGGTGGGAGGGGAAGATGCACCACAGTGGCCCAGCGTGTCCTATCGCTTGCAGCGGCCTGAAGAAAGCACTATCCCCAGGGACTAAAATGTGAGTCACACCAACAGCCACATCGCTGGAACATGCGGTGGATGAAGGACTCACTGGTGCACCTTGTGAGTCAGGAATGGGGTCGGAAGCCAGGGCCATGATCGTATAACAGAGCTGACTTGATGGGTCGAAATGCCAAATTCCGCTTCTGTTTTATGGTTTTATGACTTTGGAGGAATTTGGGGCTTATCATTGCTGCCACTTGACCTTTTTTTCTTTGATGCCTGATTTAACCCAGTTCAACCTCCATCTATTTACAGTTATTCACCCACCGGTTTCGGGCTGCAGCCATGTTGTCAGTCTTCACAGTGTCTGCTGTGGTTCACGAATATGTGCTGGCCGTTTGCTTCGGTTTCTTCTATCCGGTGCTCTTCTGCTTGTTCATGTGTTTTGGAAGTGAGTACTTTTTTGATTTTTCCAAGTTTTCTCTTTAGTCATAGCAAGTACCAACCATTATCAATATATGATTGTTCAAGCACATTACTCTGAGGAATTAAGTTTTCTTTTCTCTCCCCCCCCCCCATTCAAATATTTGGAATTGTCATTAAAAAACTTTTTTTTGAAGAGTGGGGTGGGGAGGAATCTGTTTGTTTGCCCAGATACCAGTCATTGCACCACTACCAGCGCTGCTTTTAGATAAGATACTTCAAATCAAATGACTGAGTCTAAATGACATAGTTCCATACTGGAAGGAGCATTGACTCCATTAATTTACAAGGCTATTAAAATAAATGTTGATGCTTTCTTAATTCACAGGAACATAGAGATTTCCAGCAAAGGAGTCCACTAAGATTTTGAGCCACTAACCTTTGAATTCAACTAAAATGTGTCCATTTGGTTTCTTAATTTGTCTATTAATATTAGCTTCACAGTAGTTGGAGGATGATGACTGTTTTGAAGAGACATCATTTAAAGTATGCTGATTATTTTGTATTGTTTAGTACATCATTGTATTGTGATATTGAATGATATTTGAACTTGTCATAAAACAGACATTGTGACTCTTTGGCCTACAATGTCTGTGTCAAACACAATGCCAAGATAAACTAATCTCATCTGTCCGCATATGACCCAGATTCCTCCATTCCCTGCATATCCATGTGCCTATTCAAAAAGCCTCTTAAATGCAAATATTGTATCATCCTCCACTACCATTCCAGCCTGGCAGACACCCACCACCCTCTGTTTAAAAAAAAAAAAAAAAAAGACCTACCCTGAAAATCACCTTTTTCAATTTGCTCTTCTCACCTTAAAACTGTACCCTCTAGTCTTTGACATTTCCAATCCAATTTCCCCTCCAATTAAAAAAAAAACACGCTTGCCATTTATTTTCTTGCAGTGTGCACTTCAGTCTTCCAATAAGATATGAAAATGCATGATTTGGCTGGCATTCACATTTTTAGTTTAGAGATACAGCATGGATACAGGCCGTTCGGCCCACCGAGTCCACGCTGACAAGTGATCACCCATTCACGCTAGTTCTATGTTATCCCACTTTCTCATCCACTCCCCACCCACTAGGGATAATCTACAGAGGCCAATTAACCTACAAACCAGCATGCCTTTAGGATGTGGGAGAAAACCAAAGCACCCAGAAGAAACTCCCATGGTCGCACGGGAGAACGCGCAAAGTCCACACAGACAGCATCCGAGTTCAGGATTGAACCCGGGTCTCTGGCACTGAGGCTGCAGCTCTATCGGCTGTGCCATTGTGCTGCAAATGTTGCTGCATTTTTAAACGTTTGTTTTCCTATCCAGAAAGGAATCTGGTAGACACTCAAAAGTAGACACAAAAAAACTGCAAATGCTGTTTTACAAAAAAAGGCAAAATGCTGGAGGTCAGGCTGCTGTGTTACTTCAGCACTTTGTTCAATGCAGATTGCAGTCCGGGTACTTAATTGGTTTAAACAATCAGTCATTGTAAAGTAAACTTTTTTGATAAAATTGTTTTGCAGTGGCTTTCAATTTTGTTCTGCACGACCGTCGGAAAGGGCCTGTGTGGAACGTAGTGATGTGGACGTCACTGTTTCTGGGCCAGGGAATGATAGTATGTCTATACTCACAGGAGTGGTATGCCCAGCAGCACTGTCCCCTGACAAATGTAAGTCCAGGTGTGAAAATGAACATGAAAGATTTACTCTGAAAATTAGACAGATGTATGATGGCTTTGATTAAAGGGGTGGATTCCAACAAGTTACCTTTCATTTGACTGGGTCTTTGTCTGGAGATGAAGTGAAAACACCAATCTCGCAACCTTTTAAAACAATTGGCAGCAATCAGGTTTTCTCATTAAATTTAGAAATCCAGTCACAATCTTGATGTCCCTTCAAATCTGATGACTCGGCTTCATGTTGTTGAGATATTTTGGTCAATGTCATGCAGTCGTCTAAAAATTGAAATATTTCTTCTTTGCAGCCGTCCTTTTTGGAACTGTTGAAGCCTCGTTCTTGGACATGCCGCTTACACTCATAATGGATAGAAGCTTGTGTTCCCGTGTCTACAGAAAGCTGGGAACTGTACCACCGGATTGTGGCAGCACCTTTCGTAAACCAAATGAATGTTTCTCTTTCACCGGATAGTGCCTGCATCTTGTTCTGTTGTGGGTTTTGGTCATAGAGCTGGATATTTTTCTGAAAGATTAACCACAGGACAAATGTCAATTTAGTGCTACACATACTGTAAGTATTCACCCTCTGTGTTTAGAGGTGGGAGGAATGCCAGAAATAAAAAACATTGACTGAAGAAGAGGGACCTCAACATCTTTTAAATACATTTTTTCCTCTCCCTGCTATCCTCTCCCCACAACCATACAGAAAGTGATGAAACTGTTAAATTTGACGGTTTACATGTGAATATATATGTTGTATATGCACAAACATGTTTACCGATATGTATCATTTTATAATTCGATACCGCAATGCAAAGTTAAAGCAGGAATAACTTCCTGGTTTCATGCTGTAATGTATTTTGTGCCACAAAGAATGATTGCCAGATTTGCAGTTAGCATTCCTATTGTTAGGTTCCTTAACTTGTTTAGTCAACACTTGTGGAGAGAGAAAACTGTTACCGTTTCAGGCCAGTAACCATAAAAGAGGTGATGCTGAGCATTTCCAGTAATTTCTATTTATTTTCACAATGCTAGTCAGACCCCCTGAACAAATGTTTTTCCTCGCAAGCCAGGCTATTGGGGCCAATTAAAATGCTCTCAATGACATTCCAATCGGGACACTGGGAATGAAAGGGGGACCTTCTCTATAAGTTGTTTACTTTTAAGCTGGGTTTAGTTTGATAGATTTCCCCAAAAAATGGATGGGAAACGGTATTTACTCTTGGTGTTGGTTAATAACTTAATTATCAAGAATGCAAATTATGGACTTGAGCATCAGTTTGAGAAGAAACAAGTATTCTGCTTATAATGGCTCTTGCAGCATTCAGTATGTGCTCTGATTTTGCACTGGTGGATTCTCACTTGATTATTCACCTTGGGACAAAAGAAGTAATTGTTGAACCTGTTAAATGAAAGGACAGTGCTTATCAACAAAACCGTTTCAGCAAAAATGGATTCCGTATTAAAGTTGTCTTCAGAATTTCAAAATCCTCTGCCTGTTTCTGTGACAATAACCAATTAGAAACAAGAATATACCATCCTGAATCTAATGTAATAAGTTTTGACATCATCACTGTGTTCAATGAAGTGATAAACTTGTGCATTGTGCAGTGGATTTTGATTATGAATCCAGACACTGATAATCCTGTAAATCATGTAAAGAAGTCCATAAATTGAGCTGTGAACTGAGAAACAATGGTGGCTGGTTATTATAACTAACATTTATATGCATTTTATTGTATTTTTCTGTACTTTGTTCTGTTAATTGAATTATTAGATTGTAAGCCTATAAATTGAAATACATAATAAACTGGAACACCAACACCCTTATCTTTTCACTCTTCTCTGTAAAGAGGCGTTTCACGAACCAAGATTACTTTTTAGAAATATAAGTTTGCATAGCGCCACACTGTATCTAGCCCAGAAAAGGATTTCAATTTTGAGGTCTTTCCTCTTTAACTTACCCCAGTGTTGGTGATGCACTTCCCTTGTGTTCCCCAAAGCAGACCAAAACTGGAACACTTGAGCCTCTGCTGCCTTTGTAAAATGTCTTGTTTGTGTTTCTCGATGCAGAATCTTGGCCAAACTGGTTTGTTGTTTGTCAGTCCAAGTAGTCCCTGGCGTATTGTAGATAAAGCCTTGATTAAAATCCTAATGATGAAAGATGCCGATCCAAGAAATGATTTCTGCAGAAAAAAATATAAGCAATTATTTAATTAAAATCTCTTGTATGTAATGTTAAATTGACGAAGTTCCACCTAGCCTTTTTGTCCTTCCTGCTGGTTATGTGGTGAATAGATCTTGTACAATAGGTTAAAGTATAAGTCCTGTTGCTTTCAATAGCAAAATACTCTAGCTATGGATTTCACTACAATTCTGCAATGAAAGATCCTGTGCCAAAATGTTTTTCTTTGTGTATCTTTGAGTGGATCTTGAACTTTACTAGTAAATTCTTAATTAATGTTTTTGCAGATTGGATTACATCCCTCATCCTGCCCCTAACTCAGCTGAACTCTGCTTAGACCTGCCAAACTTTAATTTCTCTTTGGAGTGCTTTGATTTTTAATTGTAGCTAGGTGATGAATGGATTTGGGGCTGGTTCCCTGAACTGAACTGACAAGTGAAGCATTCTTTCTGTCTGTAGATTTGTTTTCACTGTGTAGAATGCATCAGATTGAAGTCATGCCAGGGTGGAGAAGAGTTACTTATAACCATAATTGGATATCATGTTGCATATTCGAACATATTAATTGGATAACTTTTTTGTCAAAGAAGCTATTTGTAACAAATCTAATTTGGACACTGCAACTTCAACGTTTTCCAAATTGATATTCGTCCATTATCTGTAATCCAGGGTCCAATTCCAATTCCCACAGAATTTTGGCGGTGCTTGAAAACCACTTGCTATTCATCTGCCATTGTGCACCTTGTGAAAAGACTAGTTTGAAGTAGTCATCTAGATGGGGACAGTATTCAATGGCGAAGCACATTAGATGAATATTGAAGGTAGACACAAAATGCTGGAGTAACTCAGCGGGTCAGGCAGCATCTCTGGAGAGAAGGAATGGGTGAAGTTTCGGGTCGAGACCCTTCTTCAGACTCTGAAGAAGAGCCTTGAACGGATACCTCCACCCATTCCTTCTCTCCAGAGATGCTGTCTGACCCACTGAGTTACTCCAGCATTTTGTGTCTACCTTCGATTTAAACCAGCATCTGCAGTTTTCTTTCCTACACTTAAATAAATATTGTATGCTGTCACAGTTGGGTTTATCCGAAGATGTATTTTAAATGGGTGCATGTCTTATTTTGGTTATCTATTAAATGAGATGCAATGCTTGGGAAAGGCACAATGAAATTTTTGATTAAATATGAGTAATACACATTGAATACATTGCCTTGGTGCTTGAACAGGTGCAAAATATCACCTTGATTGAATGTAATTTTGTCAACAATTTGAACTCGATGCTGCCTACTAAATCTAACAAACTATTTCAAATATGGTTCTTTCCTTATACAGTAAAATAAACATGCATTATTTGCAATGCCACAATTGTACAATTCCTATAAACTGCTTAGAAGGATCTGTACTGACATTTTGATATTTATTGTGTGTATTTGTATTTTATGAGGTAGTTATGAGGTGCTCTAGTTCCAATCTTTAATTTGGTTTATCATTAGAACTCTTCTCACTGTGGTGATGGATTCCATGGCCCCCTCCCCCCCTCGCTTGACAGTTGAAACTTGTCTATACGATACCCACATTTATAAAACTATATTACACATCCAATATTTTGTTGTTCATGGTTAAAAACAATGTTCAAGAGGTCTATTCCAGAGCCTTTTATTTACCTCCATATCAGTTTGAAAGTTGACATTGGACCACAGAAATGTATAATAAGCAGGTGGCTTTAGAAGTGTGTTTTGTTATTTTACAATGTTTATTTGCATCAAACAATGACTAATATGTGAAACCATTGTGCACTTCTATTTGATGTCATTGTGCAGTAGTTTCCACTTTGAATTTTGTGGAGGCAAGAGATGAAGATACTGGAGCTAAAAATAAACTTCTGGATGAACTCAGAGGTCAACTCCAATGAAGGATCTCGATCCAAAATGTCAACTGTCCATTTCTCTCCAAGTCCTACCTAACCTGCTGTGTTTCTCCCAACAGTTTTTGAAAAAAAATCTGTTTTTATTGTAAATGCAGCCTGATTCCTGATCTAGCCTGATGCCAAAATGAAGTGCAGTAAGCATGAAAGTTGAACGCTTTGCGCTTGCCACCCATTTACAGCTGAAGTTCAGTACGCGTCCTCTCCAGGTCACAAACACCTGACTCATGTGAAGCCCATAACTAAGAGCGAGCATTTGGCAGACTGGTGGGATGAATTTGCTGACTGTTACAGGACTGGAAGCATCTTCTGCAATGTAGGGACTCGGTTTGTAGTAACATTGCATCTTGCAGAGCTATGATTTGAAAGCCCCTGGCTTAACTACAGATTGTCCTATGTTTTTAATTAAATATTTTGTGGGGTAGCTGCATTTCTGACTCGCTAATTGTTCTGATTACAAACACTTCTCGGGAATGGAATCTAGGTGAATTTTTATGGGAAGGACCTGTATAGATTAGAATCCATGAACTTGCCCAACCTTGTGCATACAGTTTACTGTGCTGTTGTTTTCTGTACGGTCTCTATTATGATGAATAACTATTTCCAACTGGAACATAAAACAAGGTTGCTGAGGGGATTAAAGAAGGAATTGCAGATACCCTGACTGAAATATATGAATCATCTTTAAACACAGGTGATATGCTGGAGGGTGGCTAATATTTTGCCTCCATTTAAGTTTGGAGTTGCAAGGAACAGTCTGGGAACTATAGACCAGTGAGCATAATAGCTGTGGTAGATATGTTACTGAAGAGGATTCTGAGGGATGGGTTTATATGTATTTGGATAGACAGTGTGATTAGGGATAGTCAATGTGGTTTTGTATGGGGGACATAGTGGCTCATGAATTTGATTTACTTTTTGAAAATACCAAGGTTGTTGATGAGAGCAAGGCCATAGACTTCCCTACGGACTTCAGCAAGGCCTTGATGAGTTTCTGCATGGTAGGTTGGTCAGGAAAATTAGATTGCATGGGATCCAAGGAGAGCTAGCTCCCTGGATACAGGATTGGCTTCATAGAAGGAAGCAGAGGATGGTGGTAGAAGGTTGTTTTTTGGACATGTGGCCTATGACTAGTGGTGTGTCTCAGGGATTGGTTTGTCTCAGCCCATCGCTGTTTGCTTTTTTATCAATGATTTGGATGAGAATGTGCAAGACATGGTTAGTAAGCTTGCAGGTTACTCTAAAGTAGGTTCTATCATAGTTATCAAAAATTATAGTAGCTTGATGAGCTGGACTAGTAGGCTGAAGAATAGCTAATGGATTTCAGTGGAGATAAGTGGGAGGAATTGCATTTGGGACGTTAATCTAAGGCAGAACCTCCACAGTGAATGCCAGGGCCTGAGGGAGTGTTGTAGAGTAGAGGTATCTAGGAGTACTGGTACACATTTCCCTGACAGTGGCATCAAAGGTAGACGGGCTGATAAAGAGGCTTTGGGTACATTGGCCTTCATGAATCAGGATATTGAGTATAGACGTTACGACGTTGTTACAGTTGTACAAGAGGTTAGTGAGGCTGCATTTGGAGTATTGTGTTCTGTTTTGGACACCCTGAAAGGACATTAACTTGGAAAGAGTGCAGAGATGATTTTCAAGGATGTGGCCAGGGCTTGAGGGATTAGACATGCTCGGACTTTATTCTTGGTTTCGTTTCTTGGTTTCTTGGATTTTGGTCCTCCAAAATATTCCAGGTGGAATTTAAACTGGAGGTGCCTTGGAGCATAGGATGCTAAGGGACAATCTTCATAGAGATATATAAAATCCATGAGGGGAATAGATAGGGTAAATGCATAGTTTCTTACCCAGGGTGGGGGAATCAAGATTAAGGGACAAGGGTTTAAGTTGAGAAGGGAAAGGTTTAATAGGAACCTGGGGTAGCTTTTTCACTTGGAAGATGGTGGATATATGGAATGAGCTGCCATGTGTAGTTGGGGCAGGAACAATAACAATTTTTTTAATTATCAAAAAATACTTTATTCAATAAATATATACAAAACATGTCCCTTCCAAAACTCCATCCGACATTCTCGGAGGCTATACATGCATCCAATACATACATTGAATACACCAATTACATAAAATTACCCCCCACCCGTGCCACTCATGTGGCCCACTGGCATGGAATCTCTTCCCTTATTTTGAGGGGTGTCTCCACCACCCTCTGCCCCCCATGTCCAGCAGCGGAAGGACCCTAGACTGTGGTCCTCCCCCACAGAGCCTTGGTGTTGGCTGCACCAAGCTTCAGTGAGTCCCTCAGCACATACTCCTGCAGTCGGCAGTGGGCCAGTCAGCAACATTACCCGACGGACATCTCACTCTGCTGGGAGGTCAACAAACCTCGGGCAGACCAAAGAATGTCTTTCACCGAGTTGATGACCTTCCAGCAGCATTTGATGTCAGTCTCTGAATGCGTCCCTGGGAAAAGTTCATAAATCAGAGTCCTCTGTGCCGGAGCTGTTCGGAATAAATCGTGACAGGGACCCTTGCAGACATATCCAGACTCTCTTTGCAAATCCATACTCTGCGAAGAGGTGGGCAACCGTTTTTAAACATCACATGGACAAGTATATGGATGGGAAAGTTATGGGCCAAATGGGACCTCTTGTTGGCATGGACGAGTAAAGGCCTGTTTCTGCGCTGTATGACTCTTAACATTGCTAATTTAATCAATTTTTTAATGCCGCCGTTACAGTTTTACAGATATATTTCTGATATTGCAGCGACAATGCATAGTTGAGATTTTTAAAATTGAGAGAACACTTCAGTGTAAATGCATGGTTGATGGCCCCTTGGAATTATGCTGTATCTATGACTAATAAAACCTTGAATGCCTATTGATGTTTCGTAATGGATTAAATTATTGTCAGGATACATTTGTGGATTCTTTTCAACAACCCAAAGGTTATGACTGTTGCACTAATCAATCTATAATGCAAGGTAATAGCAACCAATTTGTGCATAGTGAGGTCAAACTGAAGAAAAATTAGACCTATAATTTGGTATCAGTATGTAATGTTTGAAAAATAAATATTGGCTGGGGTGCTAGGACACTTTTAGTTTAGAGATATGCGTGGAACCAGGCCCTTTGGCCCACCGAGTCCGCACCTACCAGCAATCTCCGCACACCAACGCTATCCTACACACACTAGGGACAATTATACATACACCAATCCAATTTACTTGCATACCTGTACGTGTTTGTAGTGTGGGGGGAAACCGAAGATCTCGGAGAAAACCCACGTGATCACGGGGAGAATGTACAAACTCCGTACAGACAGCACCCGTGGTCAATAGACAATAGACAATAGGTGCAGGAGTAGGCCATTCAGCCCTTCGACCCTTCGGGATCGAACCCGGGCCTCCGGCGCTGCATTCGCTGTAAGGCAGCAACTCTACTGCTGCGCCACTGTGCTATATGCTAATAAGGCCATTTATTAGCATTCCCTCTTGTTGCTGAGAACAAGGTGGTGTGCCACCTTGAAATGCTGTAGTACTTGTGAAAATACCACCTCTATGTTATATTTCCATTCACCCTTTCCGACCTGAATCCTCCACAAAAATCACTAATTGTTTGTGAACAAATGTCAGTAAACTGCTTTGCCATTTTTTATTTGTCTATGCATTGAAAATAAATTTTATAAATGGTAGAACTTGATCAAATTAATTTTCAAAAGAACTATTGCAGCAACTAAAAAAAAATAATTGTACTTTGCAAACATTAGTCTTGGAAACCAGGCAATATGTTGATGGTTGTTACTGCATACAAATATGTAATAATCAAAATGTTAGATAAAGATGTTCAGCATCTGGCCGATGGGGTTCGCAGCAGGACTTGGCTTGATCTCTTATTCACTCCCCTTTGGGGACTGCTAACTCTGCTCCATGATTGTAGAAACAGAGTAAAATAGAAGCAGGACTAGGCCATTCACCCCTTTGTACCAGCACTACCATTCAACATGATCATGGCTGATCATCTAAAATCAGTATGCCGTTCCTGCTTTTTCTCCTTATCTCTTGATTCCTTTAGCCCTAAGAGCTAAATCTAACTCTCTATTGAAAACATCCAGTGAATTGGCGTCACTGCCTTCTGTGGCAGAGAATTCCACAGATTCACAATTCTCTGGGTGAAGAAGTTTTTCCTCATCTCAGTCCTAAATGGCCTACCCCTTATTCTTAAAGTGTGACCCCTGGTTCTGGATTCCCCCAACATTGGGAACATTTTTCCTGCATCTAGCCTGTCCAATCCTTTAAGAATTTTATGTTTCCATAAGATTCCCTCTCAAACTTCAAAATTCCAGTGAATACAAGCCCCGTCGACCCATTCTTTCATCATATATCAGTCCCGCCATCCAGGGAATTAACCTGGTGAACCTACGCCTTCCCTCAATAGCAATAATGTCCTTCCGCAAATTGGGGATACCAAAATTGCACACAATACTCCAGGTGTGGTTTCACCAGGGCCCTGTGACAGCACAGGTTTTCCTTGCTTTTCTTCTTCGTGCGCCCCTGTTTTGCTTTTACGTATTTAACCTTCCTTTTTACTGGCACTTGAGCATTTTTATGCAATGGATTGTAGGGGTATCTCTAAACTTCGCACTTCACCTTTACCGTGACTTTATGTTGCATGCTCCGTGATATTTAGTTTTAATGCGAAACTTCACCGTCTTTGTTTCCTTTGGCGAACAAACGACTTGAGCAACAAGGTTTTTCATTTCTCCAGTTTCCCCTCAGTTTCTCCTGACGCTCTCCTGTCTGAAGAATGGCCTCGACCCAAAAAGTCGCCTGTTCCTTCTCTCCAGAGATGCTGCCTGACCCGCTGAGGAACTGCAGCGTTTTGTGTCTGTCTTGTGTCTCCCTAAGTTGGCCCAGGCCGGCCGCTTGGTCGTAACCAGGGTGACACAGAGACCAAGCTCGGCCAGGGTCGGAAGCGACGCAGTCTGGACGCTGACAAATCTCTTCAGGCTCGCCGACAACCCTGAGGCGACGATTATTTGAAAGATCAGATATATCATGTAATTGATTACCAGCAAACGCCGCCCAGCACCGGTGGCTGAACCTGGACGAGAGAGAGAGCGGCGGCGGCGGCGGCACCTGAGGTAAGTAAGGCTTTCCTTCCGTGACCCAAGATCATTTATTTAACTCGCTCGCAGTTATTGTTGCATTTAAAACTGCCCATTTGAAAAAAAAAGTTAAAACAAAACAAATTACAGCGTTGATGTTGAACAGTTGTTCTGACAACGGGGCGTTTTTCCCCTCGACCCGAGAAGCCCTGGCAACCGGCGGAGCGTCGCCCCTGGCAACCGGCGGAGCGTCGCCCCTGGCAACCGGCGGAGCGTCGTCCCTGGCAACCGGCGGAGCGTCGCCCCTGGCAACGGGCGGAACGCGGCGGGGGTTGGCTCAGCACGGTCATCCCTGGCAACGGGCCACACCGTCGCCCCTGGCAACGTGCGGAACGCGGCGGGGTTGGCTCAGCACCGTCGCCCCTGACAACGGGCAGAGCGCGGCCGGGTTGGGTCAGACCGTCACCCCTGGAAACGGGCAGAGCGTCACCCCTGGCAACGGGCGGAACGCGGCCGGGTTGGGCAGAGCCCTGGCAACGGGCGGAGCGTCGCCCCGTGGCAACGGGCAGAGCACGGCCGGGTTGGGCCAGCACCGTCGCCCCAGGCAACGGGCGAAGCGTGGTCGGGATTGGGCGGGGCGTGGCCCTGGCAACGGGCAGAGGGCGGCCGGCCGGCAGCGGCGAGGTTGCGGAGGCCGCCGGCGCAGTGAGCGAGAGCCGGACGGCATTGCGGACAAATTGCGCACTTGCTGTCCGTGCTACATCTGGCTGTATTAAAACAACGCTGCAGGCTTGAAAGTTAAGTTGAAAGGGTTCCGTTTAAAACCAGCAAGAAACGCGACATCAGCCTCCGGTCCCAAGTTCATCCTCGCAGGTTCATCCATGTTTTATTCTTCTATGACACGTTAACGTATTGTGCAAGTGAAAGGAAATATCACAAAAAGGTGGGGACATGGTCGAATAGAAATAAGACATGGTCGAATAGAAATGCCATGACATGTTCTACAAAACACAATGCAGAAATTTGGGGATTCCAAGGCAATCAAGGCTAACCAAAGCCATCTAAAAGTGAACTAAATACCAAATTAGAGCTTTGCCTCTGTTTTCACCAAGAAAAGGAAATGGGGGACAGTGAGATCAGTGCGGGGAATACTAATATTAAAAAGGAGCCTTGAAAAACATTAAGGTAAACAAATGCCCAAGATCTGATGGGATCTGTCACAAGTTATTGAGAGAGGCGAGAGATGAGTTTGTGCGGACCTCGATGAAAATCTTTGCACCTCTCTGGCCTGAGGTAAGGTGCCGGAGGACTGGAAAGTCGCTAATGTCGGCCCTTTATTTCAGAAGGGAAGTAGAGAGAATCCAAGGAATTGTAGACTGGTGAGCCTCGTGTCAGTGGTAGGGAAACTATTGGAGAGAATTCTTTGGGATAGGATTTATTTCAATTTAGAAGGGAATACGTTTATTAGGAATAGTCAGAATGCCTTTGACAGGGCAGGTTGTGTCTTCCTAATTTGAGTTTTTGAGGAGGTGGTGAAGGTGATCAGTGAGGGTAGGGGTGGATTTTGTCTTTGTCAATTTTAGTAAGGCATTTGATAAAATCCCCCATGGTAGGCTGATTCAGATTAAGATGCATGGGATTAACAGTGACTTGGGTTTATGGACTCATAACTGGTTTACTGATATATATATATATATATATATATATATATATATATATATATATATATATATATATATATATATATATATATCTTAAACAACAGAGGTCCAAGCTGGCTGGAAGTTTGTGACTCCACTGGTCACAGTCCTCCAGCCAGAATAACACCCATTCACCACAACTCTCAGTCTGCTATGAGTAAGCCAGTTCTGCATTCAAATGATCAAGTTACTGTGGATGCAATGCATGTTAATTTTCTGGATCAGTCATTGGGTGGATTTATCAAATGCTTTACCAAGATCTATGTGGAGCACATCCATTGCCCTAGGCTCATCGATCACCTTTGTCACCTCTTCAAAGAACTCGAGTTCAAGAGAATGATCTGCAGTAGACACAGCCATGCTGACAGTTCCTAATTAGCCTATTCTTTTCCAAATGTGTACATAAGTACAATCAAGCCATACACAACACAACAGGTAATGCAAAGAGAAAAAACACCAGAGTGAAGAATATAGTGTTGCACTCTTACAGTTACAGAAAGTGCAGAATTTAAAAAAAAGTGTAAATGCCATAATGAGCAGTTGGGAGACCCCATTGCTTACGAGAGGTCCGTTCAGTGGTCTAGAGATAGAGTGCATCATCATGATTTTTAGACATTTGTTGTGCCTACTTAGTGTACAAAATTATTGACTTAATTAGAATTAATTTTATTTATAGATTCTACTATAAATACGAAGAGATGTCTGACGAAGATTTCAAAACGGTATCTCAGCTTAATACTGTATCTCAGCTTACTATTGCTGGCCAAACATCTGTCTTATTTCAGTCCACTGACAAAGTGTGTAAAGAAATGAAGGGGCAATCAGGTACGCAACAAACAGACTTGCTTTCATGTCGTTCCTACAAAGTCTTCAGTATGTTCCTAAGTCTTAAGAGTCAATAAAGTACAATTTTAAATGTTGGCATTATTATTTTTAAAGTCATACTAGACCAAGTGGACCCGTTGGGCCCAAACCTCTCCAGCATTGGTGTAGCACCCTCTCCTCCCCTCCCCTCCCCCTCCCCTCTCCCCTCTCCCCCCTCCCCCTCCCCTCTCCCCCCTCCCCCCTCCCTCTCCCCCTCCCCTCTCCCCCCTCCCCCCTCCCTCTCCCCCTCCCCCTCCCCTCCCCCCTCCCCCCCCTCCCCCCTCCCCCCTCTCCCCTCCCCCCTCCCCTCTCACCCTCCCCTCTCCCCCCTCCCCCCTCCCCCTCCCCAGTATTTTGTGTCACACTTCATCTCATCATCGATGTTATAAATGATTGAGGTTTCAACATTGATTTCTGTGGCCACTCACAAGTTACAGGTTTCCAGTCTTAAAATGACCTATTTAGCTTGATTCACTGTTTTTGTAAGTTAATCAATTCTACATCAATGCTAATATATTGTTCCCATTGCAAAGAATCCTTACCTTGTGCAGTAATTTTTATGTGACATCCTGTCCAATGGAAATTCATATACACTAATCTTCTAGGAAGCAAAGGAGACTGCAGCTGCTGAAATTTGTAGCAAAAGAAGGAGAGCACTGGAGGAACTCAGTGGATCAGGCAGTATTTGTGGAGCCAAATGGGCAGTCGATATTTCGGGTTGGATCTCTTCATCTAAGATCCTCCAGCTGCTCTCATTTTTTGTTTGTACTAATTTGCTAGTTCCGTTTTATTCATCCTGCTCACTACATCCTTAAATAACTACCATTTCCCTTTCATTAATCCATTTTGACTCTTTGTGATTGTATTATGATTTTCTAAGTGTTCTGCTACTCTTTGCTAAGTGATGGTTTTTGAACATTTTCCCTATGAAATTGTTAGTACCCAGCTTTCTGTCTGCATCCTTTCATTATATGTTGTTACATATGTTGTTTATCAATCCAACAGGATCCTTTAGAATCCAAGGAATTTTGTAAGGGCATAACCAATGCATCCACTATCTTTGCAGCCACTTCTTTTAAGACTCTTAGATAGGGACTATTGGGTTCAGGGTACTTGTTAGGATCATTAATTACTAATAATTAGCTCAAAATCTCTGAGCGCCTCTGTGGAACAGGAGATGAGCCCTAAGCTCGCTCACCAACGTCGTTCTCTTCCATCTACCGCCGTTACCATCTTGAAGGGAGTTTAACAACTGTTGAGAAGGCATTAGTCTGAGAGGGACTTTAGTTTATCCTGTGGTAAATTGGAGTGTGGCAAAACACCCTGGGTCATTCATGGTGAATTTGAGAATCCCAAATGCATTGGAGCCTGAGAACTGTTACCTCAACATTCAATAACAGCTTCTTCCCATTAACCATCAGGTTCTTGAACTACACTGAACAATCCTAACCAGATCCTTGTCTCAGAACTGAAATACTATGCACTTTGTACAAGATTCCACCATGTACCTTGTCTTGTGGTCATCACCTCGTTAGAGTCCTCCAGGGCCTATAGTGGAAGTTGACGAGAGAGGGTCTGGTCTATTATGATCTATTATGTTTACACTATTATGATCAAGTTACTAAATATAATTGTAATTTGTTGTATTATTGTTTATTTTGTATATTTTTTACTTGTTGCGGTAATGTGCTTGTAAAGCTGTAGAAAGTAAGAGTTTAATTGTTCTGTTCCTGGTGCATAGGGCAACTAAACACTCTTGACTTGATTTCATCTCATTACTGTCTGTAGCATATTTCTGATGCAGGCAAATTTCTTCATCTTCCTTCAAAATACAAATAATTTATTATTTAACTTGATTTGAAAAGATGCAGATTCAGAGTTACTATATAAATGCAAGAATATTACATGAAAAATTAATCAAGAAATTAATTGACATTTTGGGCCACTATGTCATGTATTACATACAAAGATTACAAGCTGTTCAGTAGATTTCAAAATGGACTTAATACTAAATGTGGTTTAAGTGCCAGCTTTGAACATTGAACAAAGGGGTCAAGCAATCTGAAAGCTAATGAAAGCTCTGATTATGCTTTGTTTTCTTTAGAGCCTAATCTAACCTCTGAACAGATATTGGATGTCTGTGCTTGTTTTGATGAAGAACGAATGTCTGATGAAAATGGGAAGGCTGTCTCCAAAGAGTGCACAGATTTGAAGAATGAACAAGGTATGAAGTGGCAACGTCGAAAATGAGTAAGAATCAGGGTCAAAGTTTAAAGAGGAATGTGACAATCATGATCTCTTTTAAAACAAAAATGCTTGAAACTCCTTTAAACTAGCGTATTGAGGATCTTAGTGGTGCCGGAATTATAGGGTTTCTAACTATTGGATGTTGCTCTTATTAATATTCCAAGACACTTTCATAGAAGAATAATACATTTTCCAGTAAACCAGTGAGGTTTAAAGGGAACACAGAAACAGAACTCAAGGGAGGAACGAGAGAGTACCCCAGTGGATGTACCCCTTGGAAATAAATACTCCTGTTTAGGTACTGTTGGGGAGTACAGCCTACCTAGGGGCAGCGACGGCGCCCGGGCCTCTGGCACGGAGTCCGGCCCTGTTGCTCAGAAGGGTAGGGAAAGGAAGAAGAGAGCGATAGTGATAGGGGACTCTATAGTGAGGGGGTCAGATAGGCGATTCTGTGGACGCAGTCGGGAGACCCGGATGGTGGTTTGCCTCTCTGGTGCCGGTGTCCAGGATGTGTCTGAGCGTGTTCAGGATATCCTGAAAGGGGAGGGAGAGGAGCCAGAGGTCGTGGTACATATAGGTACCAACAATATAGGTAGGATAAGGGAAGAGGTCCTGAAAGGAGAATTTAGGGGGCTAGGAAGAGAGTTTAAAAAAAAGGACTTCCAAAGCGATAATCTCAGGCTTACTGCCTGTGCCACGCGATAGTGAGAATAGGAATGGAGTGAGGTGGAGGATAAATACGTGGCTGAGGGACTGGTGCAGGGAGCAGGGATTCAAGTTTCTGGATCATTGGGACCTCTTCTGGGGGAAGTATGACCTGTAAAAAAAGGACGGGTTGCATCTGAACCTGAGGGGAACCAATATCCTGGCGGGGAGATTTGCTAAGGTAATTGCGGAGACTTTAAACTAGTACGGTTGGGGGGAGGGACTCAAACACAGATAGCTAATAGGCAGTGTGTGAGGCAGGAGGCAGAAAAGGGAAACACTCAGACCCAATATGTAGGAGAGAAAGAAGTGAAAAGAAATAAACTGAGAATAAGAAATGATGGGTCCCTTAAATGTGTATATTTTAATGCTAGGAGCATTGAAAGAAAGGTGGATGAGCTTAGAGCTTGGATTGATATCTGGAAGTATGATGTTGTGGCAATCAGTGAAACATGGTTGCAGGAGGGTTGCGATTGGCAATTAAATATTCCAGGATTTCATTGTTTCAGATGTGATAGAATCGGAGGGGCAAGAGGTGGGGGTGTTGCATTGCTTGTCAGGGAGGATATCACAGCAGTGCTTTGGCAGGACAGACTAGAAGGCTCGATTAGGGAGGCTGTTTGGGTGGAACTCAGAAATGAGAAAGGGTTAGCAACACTTATAGGGGTGTATTATAGACCGCCAAATAGGGAACGAGAATTGGAAGAGCAAATATGTAAGGAGATAGCAGATATTAGTAGTAAGCACAGAGTAGTGATTGTGGGTGATTTCAATTTTCCGTACATAGACTGGGAATCACATTCTGTTAAAGGGCTGGATGGTTTGGAGTTTGTAAAATGTGTGCAGGATAGTTTTTTGCAGCAATACGTAGAGGTACCTACCAGAGAAGGGGCAGTGTTGGACCTCCTATTGGGAAATGAGACGGGTCAGGTGACGGAGGTATGTGTTGAGGAGCACTTTGGGTCTAGTGATCACAATGCCATTAGTTTCAATATAATTATGGAGAAGGTCAAATCTGGACCAAGGGTTGAGATTTTGGATTGGAGAAAGGCTAATTTTGAGGAGATGAGAAAGGATTTAAAAGGAGTGAAATGGGACATTTTGTTTTATGAAAAGGATATAATAGAGAAATGGAGGATATTTAACAGTGAAATTTTGAGAGTACAGAGTCTTTATGTCCCTGTTCGGTGGAAAGGAAAGAATAATAATTTGAAAGCCATGGTTTTCCAGGGAAATTGGACACTTGGTTCGGAAAAAGAGGGAGATATACAATAAATATAAGCGGCAGGGAGTAAATGAGGTTCTTGAGGAATATAAAGAATGTAAAAGGAATCTTAAGAAGGAAATTAGAAAAGCGAAAAAAAGATATGAGGCTGCTTTGGCAAGGAATGTAAAAGTAAACCCCAAGGGGTTCTACAGATATGTCAATAGCAAAAGGATAGCGAGGGATAAAATTGGTCCATTAGAGAGTCAGAGTGGACAGCTATGTGCTGAGCCGGAAGAAATGGGGGAGATATTAAACAATTTATTTTCTTCGGTATTCACCGAGGAGAAGGATATTGAATTATGTGAGGTAAGCGAAACAAGTAGAGTAGTGATGGAAATTATGAGGATTAAAGAAGAGGAGGTACGGACACTTTTGAAAAATATAAAAGTGGATAAGTCTCCAGGTCCTGATAGGATATTCCCTAGGACATTGAGGGAAGTTAGTGCAGAAATAGCAGGGGCTATGAAGGAAATATTTCAAATGTCATTAGAAACGGGGATGGTGCCGGAAGATTGGCGCATTGCGCATGTTGTGCCTTTGTTTAAAAAAGGTTTTAAAAGTAAACCTAGCAATTATAGACCTGTTAGTTTGACGTCTGTGGTGGGCAAATTAATGGAAAAGATACTTAGGGACAATATATATAATTATATGGATAAACAAGGCCTGATTAGAAACAGTCAACATGGATTTGTGCCTGGAAGGTCATGTTTGACTAATCTTCTTGAATTTTTTGAAGAGGTTACCAGGGAAATTGATAAGGGCAAGGCTGTGGATGTTGTCTATATGGACTTCAGTAAGGCATTTGACAAGGTTCCACAGGGAAGGTTGATTAAGAAGGTTAAATCGTTGGGTATTAATAGTGAGGTTGCAAGATGGATTCAACAATGGCTGAATGGGAGATACCAGAGGGTAATGGTTGACAACTGTATGTCAGGTTGGAGGCCAGTGTCTAGTGGAGTACCCCAAGGATCTGTGTTGGGTCCACTGTTGTTTGTCATTTACATTAATGATCTGGATGATGGTGTGGCAAATTGGATTAGTAAATATGCAGATGATACTAAGATAGGTGGTGCAGTTAATAATGAAGTAGAGTTTCAAAGTCTACAGAGAGACTTGGGCCTTTTGGAAGGGTGGGCTGAAAGATGGCAGATGGAGTTTAATGCTGATAAGTGTGAGGTGCTGCATTTTGGTAGGACAAATCAAAATAGGACGTACAGGGTAAATGGTAGAGAATTGAGGAATGCAGTGGAACAGAGGGATCTGGGAATAACTGTGCATTGTTCCCTGAAGGTGGAATCTCATGTGGATAGGGTGGTGAAGAAGGCGTTTGGTATGCTTGCCTTTATAAATCAGAGCATCGAATATAGAAGTTGGGATGTAATGTTAAAATTGTACAGGGCATTGGAGAGGCCGAATCTGGAGTATGGTGTGCAGTTCTGGTCGCCAAATTATAGGAAGGATGTCGACAAAATGGAGAGGGTACAGAGGAGATTTACTAGAATGTTGCCAGGGTTTCAGCACTTAAGCTACAGAGAGAGGTTGAACAGATTGGGTCTTTATTCTTTGGAGCGTAGAAGGTTGAGGGGGGACTTGATAGAGGTTTTTTAAATTTTAAGAGGGACGGACAGAGTTGACGTGGGTAGGCTTTTCCCCTTGAGAGTGGGGAAGATTCCAACAAGGGGACATAACTTTTGAATTGAGGGACAAAAGTTTAGGGGTGACATGAGGGGTAACTTCTTTACTCAGAGGGTGGTGGCTGTATGGAATGGGCTTCCGGTGGAAGTGGTGGAGGCAGACTCGATTTTATTATTTAAGAGTAATTTGGATAGGTATATGGATGAGAGGGGATTGGAGGGTTATGGTCTGAGAGCAGGTAGATGAGACTAGGTCAGAGAGAGTGGTCGGCATGGACTGGTAGGGCCGAACGGGCCTGTTTCCGTGCTGTAGTTGTTATATGGTTATATGGAGTGTGGTGTGTAAAGGGGAGTGTTGGAATCAGTACCCAGTGAGCTAGATGCACAACCATCAGGATTTCTGTGGTCAGGTAGGGCATCATTGGAGCTATTTCACCTTTCCTAATGACCTAGTTGATAAAGACTTATTCACAAAATGCTGGAGTAACTCAGCAGGTCAGGCAGCATCTCGGGAGAGAAGGAATGGGTGACGTTTCGGGTCGAGACCCTTCTTCAGGCTGATCTGCAGTTATTTTCTTATACTACTAGTTGATAAAGACGTTGCCTCGTGTCAAACTACATAAACTGATAACTGATACATGCTGAACTAGCCAAGTTTGGAAAGACATGGATCATGATAATATAACCACTCAACAAGCAGCTGAGCTACAGTTTGGAAAATAGATCGTCCCGTCAACGGAAGGCTCGAGGCCCCCGACCGCTGGAGGACAACGAAGGGTTGAACTTTTTTTTGGCTTCCATCACAGTGAGGAATGTGGAAGAGTCACTGTGGTGGATGTTCACATTAAAATGTATTTTGTGTGTTCTGTTGATTTTTATTGGTATGACTGCATGGCAAATGAAATTCCTCATATGTTGCAAAACATACTTGGCTAATAAAGTATGATTATAATTATGATGCTATTGTTACTTATTTACAAGTTGATATGATGGCTTTATTTCCCAAATGGAGAAATTATGGAGTAAGTAACAATGCATCATTTTAAACAGGGAATGTACTTGATAGGAAATGGTGGTCCATTCCAATTTACAGAGCCATGAGATCAAAGAGTGTAAAAGACAGAGATAAAGCGTATAATCTCTTGAGTTTCTTGTGCTATACTGACATGATGTTCTATCTTTGCCTTGCTGCCTCATTCCCTCTTTCCATTGAGTATCTGGGAGTGCAAAATCTGTCCCCTTAGATTGAGAATCCGAAGATCCACGGTTCTCTGAGTGAAGAGGTAGGAAAGATTTAGAGAGATGTGGGCCAAATGCAGGCCAAAGGGACTAGCCTAGATGGGCCATCTTGATTGGCAAAGGTGAGTTGGGTGGAAGAGCTGTTTCTGTGCAGTATGACTTTATGATAGGAATATCTTTGTAATCTCAATGCAAAGTTTTGGAAGATGCCTTTAAGTTGCACATCATTGAACTAAAGTAAGAAATTACGACTGACTGTAAGTGTGCAGTCAGGAAGGCTTGGATATTCTACCAGACATTGATCTTCCTCCCTGACAGATAGGAAGTAATAAAGTAAGGGATTTTGAGAGAGGATTGTGGGTGGGCAGATGGTGCAGGAGATCAAGGCAGGTGGAAAATGAGCAGTGATTGTCATAACGTCATAAATGATAGGAGCAGAATTAGGCCATTTGGCCCATCGAGCCTACTCCGACGTTCAATTAAGGCTGATCTATCTCTCCCTCCTCCATTCTTTCCTTCCCCTGATAACCTCTGATACCCGTACTAATCAATTGTGGGGCTTGAAAAGTAGTGTTTGATGTGAGTAGATGTGGAAGGGCAAGTATAGATGAGTGTGGGGACCAGCCAGAGAGAAGTTGTGCGAGGGATGTGGAAATCAGAAGGGAGGCCATCGTATTAGAGAAAGGATTGGAAGATAATTTTTGAAAGTGTGATGACAAGAGTTCACGGCATGCATGTTCCTGTTAGAGTGGCTAGATACCCTGGATCTGTCTTAGCTGCAGCATGAAAAACTGAGTGGTGACAGGGATTCATAAAATCATGAGGCGCAAGATAAGGTGAGTAGCCACAGTCTTTTTTTCTTCAGTGTTGGGGAGTCTGAAACTAGAGGTCATGGTTTTAAGGTGGGGGGGGGGAATGATTTACAACGGTTCTTGAGCATGGTGCTCATATGGAATCAGCTTCCAGAGGAGGTGGTGGAGGCTTGTACAATTACGACATTTAAAAAACCGTTGGACAGGTGCATGGATAGGTAAGATTTAAGATACATCGGCCAGGCATTGGTAAGTGGTTGATCAACTTGATTGCTGTGCTCTATTGGGTCTCACGGCCTGCTTTCATCTTGTATAGCTCCATGACCCTATTCTCTGTCTCAGGAGGCGGTGGAGGCCGATTCACTGGATGCATTCAAAAGAGAGTTCGATCAAGCTCTTAGGGCCAGCGGAATCAAGGGATATGGGAAGGCAAGAACGGGGTACTGATAGTGGATAATCAGCCATGATCGCAGTGAATGGCGGTGCTGGCTCGAAGGGCCGAATGGCCTCCGCCTGCACCTATTGTCTATGTATCTATGTTTCGATGTATCTATGACACAGATAAACAATATGTGTTGCATCATTACAATTGTTGATACAATTAGACTTGTCCAGCGGATTAATGTTTTTAGTTTCAATCAATGGAGATTCAATGCCTTCTATAATATCAGTAAAGCTACATGGGACAGTAGAATTTGACACACCCCTGCATTAATTTTCTTGATGGCTGTACCACCCAAGTCTGAACGATAACATCTAGGCTAGAAGTCACTATGGATTCCTATTCTACTTTAAATGATTATAGATCATTGAACAGTTTAGCACAGAAACAGGTCTTTCGGCCCACAGTATCTGTGCTGAACATGATGCCAAAATAAACTAATCTCATCTGCCTTCATTCTGCTCTTCAGTCCTGGCATATCCACCTGCCTAGTTTTAAGCTGAGAGGGCCAAAGTTTAAAGAAGATGTGAGTAGTGGGTGCCTGGAACTTGCTGACATGGGTGGTGGTAGAGTCAGATACGATAGTTGCATTTAAGAGGATTTTAGATAGGCACTTGGAGAGGCCTTCCAGTCTTTGACATTTGCACCTGGGAAAAAGATTCTGATTGTGTTGCCTATCTTTGCATCTCATAATTTTATATACTTGTATCAGGTAACCACCCAGCCTCCAATGTTCCACTGAAACAATCCAAGCCTATTCAATCTTGCTTTGTTGGGGTCTTTCAATTAGGGAGAGAAAGGGGACATTGCTTGTTATGTGCATCATCTCTGTTACATTTAAAAAAAACTTTTACTAATTCCACAAAATAATCCTACTGCCCACACAATACCATACAATGCAATACAATATCCTTTATTGTCATTGTACAAATACAACAAGATTTTAATTGTCGCTTCCATAACGATGCTATCAAGTCAAATATTTAAATAAATCACAGCGAACATGTAAACAACAAGAGGGGGGCGGGGGGGGGGGGGAGGAAAAAGAAAAGGGGAAACAGGGTAAAGTGCAAAAAAAGGTTCATGCAGGAGTAAGTTGTGCCAGATGACCCTTGGGGGCAGAGACAGATCATGGCGGGCTCTCAGCAGGACCGATTCAGAGCAGCTATAGCTCTAGGGATGAAGCTGTTCCTTAGTCTGGAGGTGCGGGCGTAGAAGGCTTTGTAATGTCTGCCAGATGGGAGTAGTTCAAGCAGACGGTGGCATGGGTGCGTGGAGTCCTTGGAGATGCTGGTGGCTTTCTTGAGGCAACGTGCGTTGTAGATGTCCTCCAGGACCCATTTACATTAACATTCTACAAAAACAAATCAAAGTCCTTGTTTACCTTGCTGTTTTATTCTTGTTTGAAAGCCACACATAAACTTTATTTTAAATGAAAACTTGAAACAAAGATGCTGTGGATGTGAATGTAAACATGAGAAAGTGGCCTAGCACCCGGGCACCGCCACACAGTGAATTATTAGTTTGGGATTTTATAAAATTCCTCTCTGCTCAGAAATCTTAGAAGTCTGTATCAGCTTTTATTTTCTTAAAAAGTGTATGCATTCCCTGTATCTAAGAAATCTTGGACCAATGAAGAAGCTGCAACAAAACAGCGCTGGCTGGACCTGAAAGAGTTTTTTTTGAGAAACACAAGAAACACAGGGAAATTACTGCCATTGAATTGTTCTCAAAGCTGGTCTCAGAGGTAGCAGCGCCACCTCATGGATGTCAGGTTATGCTTCAATACTATCACATAATTGCCTGAGACAGACACAAAATGTTGGAGGAACTCAGTGACTCGGTGGGACAGGCAGCATCTCTGGATAGAAGGAATGGGTGACGTTTCAGGTCTTGAAATATTTAAGTTTTGATTAATTTGCTAATCAGCTATTGTATTAGTCATAGTATTTTTATTGACCTGTGCTTGTGCAGAGTTATCCCAACTGAAAGAAAAGCTGGACACTATTGACCAACATAAGCCACTGCCACCTCTGCAGCATGACTTCATCCCGGAAGAGATCCTGGTGTCATTGACCACAAAGCCAAATTCATGCTGTCGTGCAGAGTTATCCCTGAAATCCTCAACAGATCTTAAGGTAGGGACATAAAAGTACTTTATATACTCAAGTGCTTACTCTTTAAATGCTAAAGTGCATTACAATAAATTAGTAATGCATTTAGTATTCTCTCTCCAGTTTAAAGAGGGACCAAAATGAACAGTGTCAGACTTGGATGCTTGCAAGGGAAGGTGAGAACTGACCTTCAGCATTGGATCAACCGAAGATTGGAAAGACTGGGCTTGTATTCACTGGAGTTTAGAAGGATGAGAGGGGATCTTATAGAGACTAATAAAAGGACTGGACAAGCTAGATGCAGGAAAAATGTTCCCAATGTTGGGGGAGTTCAGAACCAGGGGCCACAGTCTAAGAATAAAGGGGAGGCCATTTAAAACTAAGGTGAGAAGAAACTTTTTCACTCAGTTCAACTAGTTGTGAATTTGTGGAATTCTCTGCCACAGAAGGCAATGGAGGCCAATTCACTGGATGAATGTAAAAGAGAGTTAGATAGAGCTCTTAATGATGGCGGAGTCAAGGGATATGGGGAGAAGGCAGGAACGGAGTACTGATTGTGGATGATCAGCCATGATCACAAAGAATGGCGGTGCTGGCTCGAAGGGCCAAATGGCCTCCTGCTGCACCTATTTTCTATGTTTCTATGTTTCTATGTAACCCCACACTTTGGCATCCCCGGTCACCCTTCAATCTGCTTGTTGATGATCCATAGGTATTAGGCTATGACATCCCAGCATGTTGTTTCTCCCTGTGCAATCTTTCAAACTCTGTATGAAGTGAATGTTTGGTGGAAACCAAATCTGACTGCTGCCACACTGATTTTTTTTTTCTATCTTCCCACTCTCTTTATGTGAGCGTAAATATTGTGAATTTTCCATCCATCTCCAACTTCCAAATGTCGTGTTCCCTCCTAATGTCCTGTTCCCTCCTAATCCCTGGCTGTCCAATGATGTGTGCCAAACTTCACTTTCCACACCCACCCTTCAGCAGCCACACGTCTCCCCGCACCCAGATTCCAAACTGGGTAGTGGCTGGCAGATTTTTCAGAATGAAAATGTGCTCCAAGAAATCCAAGACGACAGATTTAATGTAGGATTCAAAATATAATTTTTTCCATGCAGCTATGAAGGTTCAGTTTTAATATAAATTAATGATAGCATATACAAATAGTAATGTTTGTGGCCTTGTACAAAGTGTTTGCAATGCTCTTTAAAGCTGTCACAGAGAAACCAAACACAGATTTGTGGTGCCCCAGCACACAGTGCACAGGACCGAATATAGCACTCTGCACTTTATAATCTCATTTAATGTGCAATCAATAATTTACCTGCTCTCATTGATGGTTTTAAATTTACCGTTTACATGCTTTAAACTCTAGGTTAAATGCTTTACCTTTTACCATTTACATGCTTTAATCCCCTGTCTATATGTATTGTATTGTATTGCACTGTCTAATTGTATTGTATTGTATCGTATTGTACTGCACTGTCATCCCCTGTCTATATGTTTTGCATTTGTATTGCACTATGGCCCCCGGTGGCACTCTGTTTCGTCCCATTCGTTGCATGATCTGCAAGGAGTGGAATGGCAAATAAACTAAACTAACTAACTAAGTGTGCGTCATGGTAAAATGGGAAAAAAACATTCATTATGTCCTCTGCCTAAATTGACATCAGTTATGGGAATTTTGGTTGATCCATTAAGCTCCTTGCAGATCTAAGGTTTCAAGTCTGTTAGGTCCTACTGCTCTAGCTTCTTAGAGCATGGAAACCAGCCCTTTGGCTCAATTTGCCCATGCCTGTCTAAACTAATACGATTTGCTTGTGTTTAACCCATTTCCCTCTAAATATTTCCTATTCATATACTGTCCAAAAGTCTTTTAAATGTTGCAATTGCTACTGCCTCAGCACTTCTTCTGGCAGCTGATTCCACATATCCACCACCCTCTGCATGAAAAACCTAGCCCCAGATCCACTTTAAATCTTTCCACTCTCACCTTAAACCTATGCCCTCTAGTTTTAGACTTCTCTACTCTGGGAAAATAAAGTTAGTGGGTATCTAATTTTATAAACCTCTTTAAAGTCATCCCTCAGTGTCTATGGAAAATAGTCCTGGCCTATCTAGTGTGTGCTTATAACTCATGCTTTCCAGTGCAGATGGCTTACTGCTGAATCTTTTCCACACCCTCTCCAACTTTATCATATCCTTCCTACAGCGTGGTGATCAGAACGGTAATTAATACTTCAGGTATTGTCTCACCAATGTTTTTGTCCCAACTCTTGTACTCACGGACATGGCCGATGAGGGCAAGCATGTCATATACAATCTTCACCATCCTTTCTCCATGGTTGCAACTTCCAAGGATACTATGTTCTTCTTCACCGAGGTCGGTCTATTCAAGAACACATCGAGGCCTTTGCCATTCATTGTGTGCATCCTGGACTGGTTTAACTTCTAAAAATGCATCACTTTGTACTTGTCTGAGCAATTTTCTGACCACTGTTATGAGCCTACTGGTAGTCTAGCTGAAATTGACACTCATCATTGTGTGTGTAAGCTTCTTAGCTTAATAACTGAAATGGTATAATCTTAGACTTACTGGCTCATAAAGCTCATTTACTAACATTTATAGTCTTAAAGATTAACCTTTTTGTTTAAATTGAAAGACTAGGACACATCTTCCTCCTTCATAGCCTTCCCTTTCCAATGAAATCAATTGAGTTGTCAGAGTGCTGACTTCCCTGCATAACTGCTGGGAAATGCAGGAGAAGCTGACATTGTATTGTTGGACTCTATCCACTTCCAATTATAGTGAAAAGGAAGTTCAGAACTTTCAAGTTTGTGCTGGTGTTTTGAGTTTCTGAACAAGAAAATCCAGTTGTCAATTTATGTAAAAAAATCTTTTTTTCCCAAGGGCTACTGTTAATGATAAAAATGGCTTTTCTTTGTAACTTAGTGATGCAATTCATACCAAAACGAACAGAACTTGGCTGAAACGTTTCTTAATTCTATCTTCATATCTTGGTTCCAAAAGCCTCCTTACACCACCCCACCAGAAAAATATGCGGATCTCTGATAGCTGTCCAGTTATTTCCACCATCTTCTCCATGATTATAAGGCATATCTTCAAGATACAATGGTTCCTCACAACCACAAAACCCATTTCTTTGTAGTTTATTCCACAGATGCTATACTTAAGTAGGTGTTTTATTTTGCCTCGGTTTATAGAAACATTGTCATTTGATTGCAGGACAGTCATAGGCATTCAGGGCATTTCTTTTCCCCACGGATAGTTTGTTTTTCCAAAAATACAACGATACATGATTTCTTTAATTTAAAGAACAGGATGAAATGAAGTACTTGTTATGATATTATTTTTGGCACATTCTTTGATTACGGTTACAACGATGCAGTTGATAGTTACCAGCTTCGTACAAATGATCCAAATGCTTTGATTCCACAGCAACACAGCATCCGGCCAAGTGATCAAGTATGGCATCACCCAAGTCGGAGAGCAAAGTTCAAGTACTTGATAGATCAGCCCATCTCCCTGGTTCGGGCAGGAAGGTACATTTATCGAGCAAGTTGGGGTGGGGATATTTGAATGGATTATGTTACCCTAAGTTTGAAAAACCCAGCTTATTCGTTTTCCCACACAATTTTGTCATTACAAAGTTTATTTTCTAATTGTGACTCGCAGAAAAACTCAGATTTCATGCTACTTTCTTGTGTAGAAGGTGAACCTGACACATTGTTCTTTTTAATGATTTGACTGATCGGAACACCAGAGCGGCCCACAGTGCAGTGAATGAAGAATGCAGGTTGTGGAGGGAAAAATAGGATATGCACGTTATTCAGAACACTTCACAGAATATCTTAGATGCAATCCATTTATGGAGGCACGGGAGATGCGGCTGCCAGGATGCTGAGCAATAAACAAAGTGCTGGAGAAACTCAGCAGGTCAGGCAGCATCTGTGGAAGGAGTGGACAGATGACATTTCGGGCCTGGATCCTTCGTTAGACTGATGGGATGGGGGGAGAACGCTGAAAAAGAGAGATGGGGTGGATCAAAGCCTGGCAAAGTGATAGGTGGATACAGGTGAAGGGGAGGAGGGGTGATTGGCAGATGGATGGAGGTGAAAATGAGAAAAAGGGAGTCAGATAAAGAAAGGAGAGGAGGAGTGAAATGCAAAGCTGGAGAGAGGGATATGGGTGGACAGGGATGGGGAGAGGGAAGGGGAAAGGGGGGCATAAAAGGAAAATGGGAGACTCGGGATGGGAGAAGAGTGTGAGGAGGATGAGGAGAAAGGACCAAGGTTTTGGAGGTGGTAGGGGAAGATGTGTGTACACCGGGATGGAGGGGTGATGGGATTAAAGAAGTGAAGGAGCATTGGGGGGATATTACTTGAAATTACAGAATTCCGCTACCCCAAGTGGAATTCCTGGCGCTGTTCCCTCAGTTTGTGTGTGGCTTTGCTCTGACAATGGAGAGAAAGGTCAATGTAGGAAAGGGAATAGGAATTAAAATGGTCAGCAACGGGAAGCTCCATCATGTCTTGGCGTTCAGAGAGCAAGTGTTCAGTGAAGCAGTAACCGAATCTACATTTTCTCTTGGCAATGAAGTGGAGGCCACATCGGGAACACTGAATTTAATAGACAAAGGTGGAAGACCTCTGTCTCATCTTTAAACGTTGTCAGGATCTCTGGATGGGAGTGAGAGAGGAGGTGTAGGGACTATTGTTGCATCTCTACCCTGCCCCCTTCCATCCATATCCCTCCCTCCAGCTTTATATTTCTCTCCTTCTCATCTTTCCCATCTGACACCCTTCTGCATCCTTTTCACTCTTGCTTTTGTCAGCGGCACGGTGGTGCAGCAGTAGAGTTGCTGCCTTACAGCGAATGCAGCGCCGGAGACTCAGGTTCGATCCTGATGATGGGCGCCGTCTGTACGGAGTTTGTACGTTCTCCCCTTGACCTGCGTGGGTTTTCTCCGAGATCTTCGGTTTCCTCCCACACTCCAAAGACGTACAGGTATGCAGGTTAATTGGCTGGGAAAATATAAAAAATTGTCCCTAGTGGGTGTAGGATAGTGTTAGTGTGCGGGGAACGCTGGGCGGCGCGGACCCGGTGGGCCGAAGGGCCTGTTTCTGCGCTGTATCTCTAAATCTAAAGAGAAATCTAAATCTTCACCCATCTTCCAATCACCACCTCTCCCCCACCCACCTCCTCACCTGTATCGATCTATCACTTCCCAGGCTTTGCGTCAGTGACTATATCTTGCACCTGATCCCATTGATTTTAGTTTACTGGACATTCTATCGGACGCACATATTGGGTTTCCTGTCATGTCTCCATCACTCTTCCACTGCAATTCTGGCTGTGTCATATTTCTGTCCGCGGCTGTGTTGAGGTGTGGAATCCCAGTCCTAATGGAAAGCAAAGTAATTATTAGCATTTTCTGTTCAGTACAGGTACATTGTTCCCTGAAAGTGGTAACAGAGGTATATGGGGTGGTAAATAAGGCATTTAGTGCATTGGCCTTCATCATTCAGAGTATTGAGGATGGACGTTGCACGTTACGTTACACTTGTGCAAGATTTTGGTGACGTTGCGAATAATTGATCGGACCAGCTTGTTTATGGATAAACCTTAGCATCTTTCTACATTATTGTGTATATGCTGGTGTCGACACTAAGGCACTGGCAGGCAGTGTATGTATGTCCAGATACAGGTTTTCACTACAGATGGGATGTTATCTGGAATTAGTGTGGCTAATCCATATACTGCCTGGGTGTAGTGAGGATGATAATAAGAATCCTTCACACATATAGCCACACCGATATGAGACTTTCAGGCTTAGGCCAAGCCAGGTAAAGGCAACAAGTTGGAGAAACAAGGAACTGCAGATGTTGGTTTACAAAAAAACATCAAAAAGTGCAGTGTAACTCAGCAGGTTGGGGAGTATCTCTGGAGAACATAGATAGGTGACGTTTTGGGTCGGGACCCTTCTTCAGAAACCTCACCTATCCATGTTCTCCACAGATACTGCCTGACCCGCTGAGTCACTCCAGCACTCTGCGAAACATCACCTATCCATGTTCTCCAGAGATGCTGCCTGACCCGCTGAGTTACTCCAGCACTCTGTGAAACGTCACCTATCCATGTTCTCTAGAGATGCTGGCTGACCTGCTGAGTTACTCCAGCACTCTGTGAAACATCACCTATCCATGTTCTCCAGAGATGCTGCCTGACCCGCTGAGTTACTCCAGCACTCCGTGAAAGGTCACTTATCCATGTTCTCCAGAGATGCTGCCTGACCCGTTGCGTTAGTCCTGCAATTTGTGTTAGTCCAGCAAAGGCAACAAGTTTCCTTCTTTACAATGCATTAGTGAATCTTTTGGGTTTTATGATAATCTGATAGATTTTTGGTTACTTCTAACAGCTTTTTGTACCAGATACACTTAATTTTTTGAAATCTTAACTCAAACCAAGCAACAGTCATGTTGAAATTTGTAGTTCAGTATTTCTACGATTTGGTAGACAATGTGAAAGATATGGATAGTAAGTTTGTAGATGGCACTACAAATAGGCGACATCATAGACAATGAAGAAAGTTATCAAGAATTACAAGGGGATCTTGAGCAGCTGGGTAAGTGGGCTAAGGAATAGCTAATGGAGTTTAATTCAGATAAGTGCAAATTTTGCTTTTTGGGAGGTCAAATCAATGTAGGCCTCGGGAGTGTTGTAGAACAGAAGAATTAGGAGTACAAGTACATAGTTCCCTGAAAGTAACTTCCCAGGTAGTCAGGGTGGTCAAGAAGGCTTTTGGAATGCTGGCCTTCATCAGTCAGGACACCGAGAATAGAACTTGGGGTGTTATATTGCAATGGTACATGATGTTGGTGGGCAACACTTGTAATTATGTGTTCAGTTTTGGTCACACTGCTGTACAAAGGATGCTGTTAAGCTGGAAAGAGTGCATAAAAGATTTACAAGGATGTTGCCAGGACTTGAGGGCCTGAGCTATAGTGAGAGGTTGGGCAGGTCTACAAATTCATTGGAGACAAGAGACTGAGAAGTGAGCTTAAAGAGGTGCATAAAATCATGATTATCAATGGACAATAGACAATAGACAATAGATGCAGGAGTAGACCATTTGGCCCTTAGAGCCAGCACCGCCATTCACCGTGACCATGGCTGATCATCCACAATCAGTACCCCGTTCCTGCCTTCTCCCCATATCTCTTGACACCGCTCTCATTAAGAGCTCTATCTAACTCTCTCTTGAAAGCATCAAGGAAATTGGCCTCCACTGCCTTCTGAGGCAGAGTTCCACAGCTTCACAACTCTCTGAGTGAAAAAGATTTTCCTAATCTCCGTTCTAAATGGTCTTCCCCCTTATTTTTCAACTGGTTCGGGACTCCCCCACATTGGGAACATGTTTCCTGCCTCTAGCGTGTCCAATCCCTTAATAATCTTATATGTTTCAATAGGATCCCCTCTCATCCTTCTAAATTCCAAAGGATACAAGCCCAGTCGCTCCAGTCTTTCAACATATGACAGTCCCGCCAACCCAGGAATTAACCTCGTGAACCTACGCTGCACTCCCTCAATAGCAAGAATGTCCTTCTTCAAATTTGGAGACCAAAACTGCACACAATACTCCAGGTGCGGTCTCACTAGGGCCCTGTACAACTGCAGAAGGACCTCTTTGCTCCTATACTCAACTCCTCTTGTTATCATCGGGTGTGTGCATACAGCCTTTTGTACAGGAGTTGAAAAAGAGAGAACATAGGTTTCAGGTGAAAGGGAAAGGATTTAAATAGGAAACTGAAGGACAATATTTTTTTACACAGCATGGTATGTATATGGAATGAATTGCTGGACAATGTGGTTGATGCAGATATAATAACAACATTTAAATGACATTAGGACTGGCACATGGATAGAAAAGGTTTAAAGGAATATTGGTCAAGTGGACTTGATCATATATATCAGAGGACGTTGTGAGAAGCTGGAGAGGAAATTGTGGGAGCTCCAGCTGTGATATACGAATCATTGTTAGTGTCAGGAATCAGTGATGGATCCTTTACGGTGGCAAAGAAAGTTTTTAATACGTTGTCCTTCAATGTGTATGGAAGTTGCAACATTAGGTTACAGTGGTGCAAGACATTGGTGAGGTCACAGTATTATCATATCATATCATATCATATATATACAGCCGGAAACAGGCCTTTTCGGCCCTCCAAGTCCGTGCCGCCCAGTGATCCCCGTACATTAACACTATCCTACACCCACTAGGGACAATTTTTTTAAACATTTACCCAGCCAATTAACCTACATACCTGTACGTCTTTGGAGTGTGGGAGGAAACCGAAGATCTCGAAGAAAATCCACGCAGGTCACGGGGAGAACGTACAAACTCCTTACAGTGCAGCACCCGTAGTCAGGATCGAACCTGAGTCTCCGGCGCTGCATTCGCTGTAAGGCAGCAACTCTACCGCTGCGCTACCGTGCCGTATTATGTTGAGAATAGTTCAGTTTTGGTCACCGTGCTCTAGTAAGGATGTCATTAAGCTGGAAGGATTGCAGAAAAGATTTATGAAGATGTTGCAATGATTCGAGTACCTGAGCTTTCGGGAAAGGTTGGTGAGGCTTGGACATTATACCTTGAAGGCTGAGGGATGATCTTATAAAGGTGTATAAAATCATGAGGGGAATCATTTTTTATCCAGAGTCAAGCACCAGAGGCCATAGGTATAAGATGAGAGGGGGAAGAGTTAAGAGGAAGCTGAGGGGCAACTATATCGCTCGGAGAGTTTAGTTTAGTTTAGTTATAGTTAGTTTAGTTTAGAATGGTTGGTATATGGAATGAGCTGCGAGTGGAGGTAGTTGAGGCATTTAAAAGACGGACAGGTATATGGATAGGATAGGTTTTGATGGATATGAGCCAAATGTGGGCAAATGGGACTAGCTTTGATGGGGCATCTGGCCAGCATGAATGAGTTGGGCCGAAGAGCCAGCTTCCGTGCTCTATAACTCTATGACTCTATTCCAGATTATTGCACAATGCTCTAGTTTATTAGGCCTGTAATTTTGCTGCTAGTTTGCTCGCATATAGTTTTCTTATCCACGGTGAGTTATTGTCCCTCTAATAATTCTTCTCTTTTCTTTGACAACAGCCAATCTCCTGCACTATTCATCTATCCAGGGTTTATTTACATTTCTCCTTGCTCTTGTTTCTTCTGCGCACTTCCTATATGTCTCCTTTTTTTTTGCATTACCTTCCTGTCTGCTGTGTTTTCCTTTGCGAACAGATTTTACTCCCTACTTTCTTATCTTATTTCTCAGAAAATAAAAATACGTTACTTCATTGGAAAGAGGGACTTCTAAAGTCGTTTTATTGCCATATGTTAATGTTAAAATTAGAAGAAGGCTGAGATCACTTCAGCCTTTTCATTAATTCGTTAAAATCTTGTTCCATCTGCATCCATTTTTGTTTTGTGATTTCCTTTGATTTTAACCTTTCCAAACCTTCATACAGGGATATCTCCTTTTTACGCGATGCCGTATATACCAAATGTCCCATTCATATGACGCCTGGATCATTAGCAACCATGGACAAAAGTGCTGCTCGGGCTCAGTTTGAAAAACAGCGTGCCATAGTGAGTAACAATTAAGATATCGAACAGTTTTCGAGCAATATTTATTATGTTTTGCTTCCGGTCTATACTGTTAAAATCTCTCTTCAATGTAGGCTTTTCATTATAAATGTTTATGACCTGAGAAAATAAAATTCCAATTCAACATGACTAGGTGGAAGTGAAGCTATCAAATGGGAGGCATCAATTCAGCTGCCAAGAGTTGAATTCTTTATCAAGCTAAATATGTGCATTTGGAAGGTTTCTTGACTGTGAGAAGTGCTTTCCCTGGGAAGAAGGCAACACAGAGAGAAATAAATATTGGTTTATGAGCAAAATTGTTACTGTAAGCCTGGTTTCTTTACCTAAGTCATTAATACAGAGTATAAGTAGTTGTGGTTCTATCACCGATCTTCATCGCCTCCCACTAGTTACAGATTGCCAACCTAAAAAATTATCCGCTTATCACAACTTAATTTTCCGTTAGTTAGCTAATATTCCATCCATGCTAACATTTTTTCTTCATTGCCAAGAACTTGTGGAGTAATCTTTGATGAGACAACTTATCAAATGCCTTTTAGTAATGAGTAACTATACCGCATAAGTCGTTTATTATCATACGCACAAGTATAGTGAGATACAGGCACTATGAAAAGCTTCCTTACGGCAGCATCTCAGACACATGGACTCAGACTCTATTCCGGACATAAATTGTACACAAATTATATATAAATTATGCAAGAAGGTATAAAAGAAAAGTACTGTGCAAAGCAAGACATTAGTGCAAGAGCATAATGAGAAACAGGTCCATGGTAGTGCAAGAGGTGGTTCACAGGTTTCCGATGCTGATTTAGGAATAGGGTTGTTCAGATCTGTTAAAGAATTGAACTGCAGGAAGGTAGCTGTCAGTGTTGCGAGACATAAGGCTTCTGTACCTCTTACCTGGTGGTGGTAGCAACTAGAGGTGATGGGCGGATGGTGGCGATCCTTAATGATAGGTACCGCCTTTGTGATGCAACATTTCATAGAACATATACAACATGGAACAGTACAGCACAGCACAGTCGCCCACAATGTCCCAGCCTAATGTGATGCTAGGTTAAACTGATCTCCTCCACCTGCACGTGATCCATACCCCTCCTTTCCCTGCATATCCCTGTAGATATCCAAAAGTTTAAATTACACCGTTGCATCTGCCTCCACCACCTATCTGCCCTACCTGTGCCTCTCGTAATTTGATGTACTTCCATCAGGTCTCCCCTCAACATCCGATGTGCCTGAAAAATTAATTCACGTTCATCTAACCTCATCTCGGTCATTCCTCCTGCTGCCCACTCCTGTCAGGCAGGGGAACTTTGTCCAACCTCTTCTTGTAGCTGATGCACCCCTCATCCAAGCACCTCTTCTGCACCCATTCCAAAGCCTCACATCCTTCCTGCTATGAGGCAATCAGAACTGCAGGCAATAGTTCAAATGTGGCCTAACCAAATTCTTATAAAGCTGCATCTTGACTTCCTGACTCTTACACTCTTATACTCAATGTTCTGATCAATGAAGACGAGGATACCATATACCTTCTTTACCGATCTTTCTACTTGTGTTGCCACTTTCAGGGAGCAATTGGCCTGGACCCAAAGATCCTTCTGCATATCAAGGCTGTTAACGGTCTTGACGTTAATTGTATTCTGTCATTCGACCACCTAAAGTGCAGCACCTCACTTGCTTGGATTAAACTCCATCTGCTATTTCTCTGTCCATTTCACTACCAGTTGATCTATAACCCGTTGTACACTTTGACCACCTTCCTCACTGTCACGCAATCTTGCTGTTGTCTGCAAATTTACTAAGCAACCTATCTATGTTTATGTCTAAGATTACATACATCACAAGCAACAGAGATCCCTGCATAGATCCCTGCAGAACTCCATTGGTCACAGAATCCAGCCAGAATAATAATAATAATAATAATAATATATTTATTTTATATAGCGCCTTAACACATGCACAAAGCGCTTTACAAATACAATTAACATAGAAACAAACAGACAAACAGACAAACTATCCTGACGGAAAAGCGGCGAATAATCAACGCCAGCGTCCTCTCACGTCAGGGTCCGGCAGTAGACATTAAAGAACACAAGACACACAGATACAATTTTTTTACACAAAACAGCCATCACAGTGATTGCTCTAGGCATACCCTCACTGTGATGGAAGGCAAAGTCTTATCTACTCCTCGTTCTTCTCCCGTGGCGCCACGAGGCGATCGAGGCTCCCAACCCCTTGAAGCCCCCACCGGGTGATGGAAAGTCCCAGGGTCGAGCCGAGCAGGCCGATGAAAGTCCTGAGCCCCCACCGGGCGATGGAAAATGCCGCGGCCGAGCCACGCAGGGCGATGAGAGTCCTGAGCCCCCACCGGGCGATGTAAAGTGCTGCGGCCGAGCCACGCAGGGCGATGAAGGGCCTGCGGGCGGGTTGATCGTGCCTCGTGCCTCGGGGCGGTCGAAGCTGCTACGGCTGGAGCTCCCAAAAGCCGGTCGCCAGCCAGGGACCTGCGAACTCCCGATGTTGCGGTCTGCAGGGCCCACGGCCGAAGCCTCCGAGATGGTAAGTCCAGGCCCTGCGACCGGAGTCTTCGAGGTCGATCCCAGCTGGAGGCCGCCGACTCCACGATGTTAGGCCGTAGCGCGAACGGAGATACGACACGGTAAAGGTCGCATCTCCATTGAGGAGGAGATTTAAAAAAAGGTTTCCCCCAACCCCCCCACCACCCCCCTACATACACAGAATTAAAAATAAAACAAAACGTACATTTAACATCAACAATGACAGAAAAACACAAAAAAAACAAAAACGGAGACTGCCGGTGAGCCGCAGCTGCAGAACAATGCCCTTCCTACTGCTGCCCTCTGTCTTCCATGAGTAAGCCAGACCTGAATCCAAATGACCAAGTTACCGTCACTACTGTGGATATTAATCTTCCGGATCAGCCTTCCATGGGGCATCAAATGCCGTATTAAATCTATATAGACAACATCCGCCACCCTACTCTCATCGATCACCTTCACCACCTCTTCAAATAACACATTCGTTAGTAAGACACAATCTACCACGTACACTGTCACTACTTGGCTCATTCCCTTCCAGATAGCAGCAAATCCTAAACTGAAGAGTGCTCTCTAATAGCTTCCCAACTACCAACTTGTTCATCGACCTACAATTCCCTAGATTACCTCTACCTCCCTTCTTAAACAAAGGAATAACATTGGATCATCTCCAGTTGTTTGGGATCTTATCTGTGGCTAGAGAAGTTGCAGTGATTTTCATCAAGGCCCCTGCAATTACCTCTATTGCTTTTCTTAATAAGCTGGAATAAATCCCATCAGCTTCAGGAGATTTATCCACCTTCATGCCCTTCAAGAGCCCTAACATCACCTCCTTATTGATCTCAAACTGCCTTTGCATTTTAGTATTTTCTCACTGTCCTCCATGTCCTTCTTGGTGAAGATAGACACAAAATGCTGGAGTAACTCAGCGGGTCAAGCAGCATCTCTGGACAGAAGGAATGGGTGACGCAGAAGGGTCTCGACCCGAAACACATCAGTCTGAAGAAGGGTCTCGACCCGAAACATCACCCATTCCTTCTCTCCAGAGATGCTGCCTGTCCCACTGAGTTCCTCCAGTATTTTGTGTCTATCTTCGATTTAAACCAGCATCTGCAGTTTTCTTTCCTACACATCCTTCTTGGGGAATGCAGATGCAAAATGCTCCTTTAGTACCTCGCCTACATACTCTGGCTCCAAGCACAAATTCCCTCCTTTATCCCCAGTTATCCTTTTGTTTTTAATGTGAGTGTGAAAAGCCTTGGGATTTTCTTCAATCCGACTTGTTTAAAGTATTTAACAGTCTCTTTTGGCCCTTCCAATCACTTGAGTTTATGGTGTGATTTATCTTTTTATGTAATACATTCAGTTTTGATCCTTCAGTTTTGACAATTTACTGTCTATCTTACTCTGACTCCTATTTGCTGGACTTTTTTTGCCTGACGATTTCCCCCTCGCCACCTTTTTTCCTTTGTTCACCTCCCTGCATTATCATCTTGTTCTTTTTCTTACACTTTTTAAATTATGCCTCATGTGAAATGCACCCCCACCCCCCACACCTATCACCACACTCCAACCCTTCAACCTTGCCCATTGTTCAATTTAAAACCAATTGTGATCTCTAGTTTTCTCACAAATTATGCTGTAATGGCAACTTTCCAACATTTCCAATGACTTATTTTCCAAATGCCATTACTACACAGGGAGTAAGAGTGATCTTACGCAGATCCAACTGAACAGATCTTCCACTCGTTATTTCCAGTTTAATTAGTTGTTTATTGAAGCAGATGTACAAACAAGGAGATGAACATACCAGGCTTTACTTATTTTGCATACAAGTCGTAGCTGGCAGCTCCGTCCCTGGTCTGGTCCCAGGTCTCAGGTTTGTCCACTCGTATGTCTGTCCAGGTCTGGTGAGAACTGTGTCTGCCACTCCCTGTCCCTTATGCCCATATATATACACCACCCTGTGCATCTAATGACCGCCCTCAACTGTCCAAAATAATATGCCAAGATATATCTTGACAAAATAATATAATAGGCCAACAGTAGCTAGCCTAGACTTAAATGGCTCCTACATATACCAATGGATCTTCAAACCCATTTATGGTTTCTGTTTAAAGTCTCAATTAAAAGGCAACATTTCCAATAATGGGCTTATACATGAAAGAAACATTGAGTGACTTGAGGTGTACTGGGAGAGGCTGATTCCCCGTCATCATTTGGAGATGACCTCACCCATCGTGTACCTAATGCCATGTAATTTAGTGTTGAGGCCTTCCAGGCCCATTCGCCTTCTGGGAGCTGCTCATGATATTTGTACTCTTGTGTTATTTAGGAACTGCATTTAATACTTTTGATATGAAGTACCTTTTTTCACTCAATAGAGGAAGGCGGATGTATCTGAGAGTTTGATACCAGATGAGTACCACATTGTGAAGAACAGGGGAGTCCTGGGACTGGAGTATTATGAGGAGTGAGTAATCCTCGAATGTATTAAATCTTTGACTAAAGTAGCTTTTTTCTTCAGTGAAAGCTTTTCTCCACCATGTTTGATCACAGCATGGCCCTGCATATAATACAATGCTAACACATCTCTTTTCTAATTTTCTAATAGATTTAGTGCAGGGGCCTAGTTAATATTATTTACAACGGAATGGTTACAGTTGATGTGCCTTTTCCCCACAATCTACTTAATACAGCACATTGAAGCTGCAATTTATTATACAACTGGGGTCATATGAATTAAAGATTAACAGTGGTCTGGAATTGGAGTTGGTATTGAACAATGTTATTAAACAGTCTTCTTCTTTCATGTCCATCATCTATGTTTCAAATGTTTCATCACTGTCTTCGTCCGTCCTGAAAAGGATGCAAACTTCTGGCGACAATCAGTGGGAGCCATCACTTGTACAATAGATGATGGTGGTAGCAGAGTTCAGAGCCGTTTTTACAGCATTATGGGACCCCGGGCAAAGCAGTGTACTGGGGCCCCTACCGTTACTCTCCCCCACCCCCCTTTCCCTACCAGCCCCCCCCTGTCGTGCCGGCGAAAAGCACTTACCGAAAAGCACTTAGCGATGGACTTAGGGTGCTACATTGTTGCGAAAAGCACTTACAGATGCTGTGAGAAGCACTTAGTGACCGAAAATGTTGCGAAAAAAGCACTTATTGAACCTACATTTTTAAAGTAGTATTTATTTATTGCAAGTCACTTAACATACACAGATCAGCATGGGGCCCCTATGCTCGTGGCCCCCCGGGCAAGTGCCCATCAGGCCCATGCGTTAAGACGGCCCTGGCAGAGTTAGCTCAGGAGACTTCCAGTTTCCAGCTTCTGCTATGGGGCTATAAAACAGTAGTCCGGTTTCTTTCATCCACCTTCCATGTTCCTTTATTCAAGGAACCTTTCTAATCATGTCCCTTTCTAATGCATATTTTTACTGCCAAAGAGTCCATTAAAAAAACTAATGTTCTCATACTCATACTCATTAACTCCCAGATCTATTCCCATAATCTTTATATTTGTAATTCTCTTTTTTCTTTGCTTTCTCTCTATTAGTTTAGTCTTTTTTTCAGTCTCTTTTCATCTTTATTTTTTCTTTAAAATTTTTAAAATTGCAGCTATGTAAGAATTCTATAACCAGTTTGTCGTTTATTATTATTTGTACATATGCTTTAAAAAATAAAAAAAAAATAAAAAAAAAATAACGAATGTTCTGTGGTTGATCTTTCTTATAGTAAATATACCACCCTACTGGAAGACCATGAGAAAAAACTGAGAGTATTTCCCTCCATGTGAGTAGTTGTATTAACTCCATGATTGTGCCAATTTGCTTCATGATGCACTTAAAGATCTTTTGTTAAAAAAAGTCTCTGAATTTCACAGTACTTGTAAAAACTGTCCCATTGTTGTCAATGCTATTATTAGCAGCAGAGAGGCCAAGTATCTGCCAAGATAAACAATGACAGACTTTTGCAGAAGCCCTTGCATATTTCTCAATCAATGTACTACGATGGAATAAAGTGATCCACCAAGGCTAATCAAAGAAATTAAGGATTATACGGTATCAGATTAAATTTAAAAAAATAGAATTGCTATGAAAATTGGTAGGCATTGAAAATTAATGGAATTTGAGTAGCAACCAGCAAACAATTACCAAAAATGATTAAAGGAGAAATTTAGCAAGTATAAACTGGCAAGAAACTTATAACGCATTAATTGTGACTTTTGGCAACAAGTGTGAAAACATTTTGTGCTTCATCACTACTTTCCTTCCTCTTCAGCAAATAATTGCCATTTCCCAAAGAAAAACAAAACTGTCGTTCACGCATTTTCCTGATTTGGCCAATGTTTTCTCTTCCCAGGAAACCCTGTGGGAGAATTGAGGCCATTCAGTTATCTCAAGTGATGGATGACATGTTGGAAAAAGCTGGGTTTAATGATAATGAAAAGCAGGAATCAAAAGAAGAAAGTCAGGTATTGTGAGAATGACAGAAATCGTATTTCTATAATTGTTGCGCATGCAGTAGAAACATGCAGGAGAAAAATAAATACCCATTTACAACATCAACATATATATAAAAAATGGATACTGTCTTTGTTGGAGATTAACTTTGCCTTTTTCCTGTTTAACTCTTTGTGTACATCAATGAATTGATCCTCTGACCTCTGCAAGGCAATTGATAAGGTTCTACATGGTAGGCTGCTCAGGGGAAAGTACCTGGGGAGGGGCTGGTTTAGGTGGGAAGGGATGAGTTGCAGAGGGAGCGGTCTCTGTGAAAATTAGAAAGGGATGGGGATGAGAAGATGTGATTAATGATGGGATCACGTGAAAGATGAGGACCAGGGGCATTCTATCCTTCTTGCGTCTGGGGAAAGAGGGAGAAGAACTCTAGGACTCAGAAAAGACGCGGGTAAGGGATCCATCTGTAACAATTGGGGGGAAACCACGTTCACTGAAGAACGAAAACATCTCAGATGTCCTTGTATGGAAAGTCTCTTCCTGGGAGCAAATGTGGAGGAGACATGTACTACAAACCTACCCTCTCCCATAGTTATGTTGTCAACACTTCCTCCCACCCTGCCTCTTGCAAAGATGATATCCCCTACTCTCAATTCCTACATCTCGGCTGCACCTATAAGTAAATGGGGGGATCTTATAGAAACTTACAGAATTCTTAAGGGGTTGGACAGGCTAGATGCAGGAAGATTGTTCCCGATGTTGGGGAAGTCCAGAACAAGGGGTCACAGCTTAAGGATAAGGGGGAAGTCTTTTAGGACCGAGATGAGAACGTTTTTTTTCACACAGAGAGTGGTGAATCTGTGGAATTCTCTGCCACAGAGGGTAGTTGAGGCCAGTTCATTGGCTATATTTAAGAGGGAGTTAGATGTGGCCCTTGTGGTTAAAGGGATCAGGGGGTATGGAGAGAAGGCAGGTACAGGATACTGAGTTGGATGATCAGCCATGATCACATTGAATGACGGTGCAGGCTCGAAGGGCCGAATGGCCTACTCCTGCAGCTATTTTCTATGTTTCTATGTTTCTAAAGATCATCTGAAATAGGGTTCAAGGAGATCTTTAAAAAATTGCCAAGGATTAAGGAACGAATTGCTGAGCTTCAGGCCTGAAGCTCAGCAATTCGTTCCTTAATCCTTGGTAGCAAAGGTAGCAGAGATGTAGCTGGGGTACAGAGCAATTCAAAAATTGGAATATGCAAGAAACCATGTCATGAACTGTGGTGTTCTTTGTGTATTAAAAACACAGCTTATTAATAAGCTAATTCCCCTGAATCTCAAACTCCCTATCCTCATGGTAATTTTCCAATATTAATGATATATAGACAATTTTTTATTTACATCCATATCACTAATAAACATCTAAACTAAATTTAGATAATTATAAAATGATTTTTTCATTGTATTACTATGAATCTCATAAAATAATGCAACATAAAAAAAGAAACTTAAATGTTTTGAATGTTATTACTCAACTTGTATATGGAGTTGAATTTCATTCTTGGGTGTTTATGCTATTATATTTGTCAGCTGACCTGCTTCTGACATTTGATTCCATTAACTTCAGTGTAAAGTGAAAAAGAAAGCTTTAATAATTAAGACTGAAAGATCATTAAAGGTTCTTGTAACATTTTACAACTTAAACAGATTCTACATTCTTGCCACTTGTTTGACACAATTTCCAACTGCCTTGTGCTGATTTTTATTTGCCCAGATGTATCATTTGCTGGATCTGGTGAAAAAGGAGCAAACCATTTACAATATTGTGTTCCATGAGCTTATTCGTCAGATTAGTGTGGATTGTGCAGAGCGAGGAGAGCTTCTTGCCAAAGTCAGGTCTGTCACAACCGTAGATGTTCACTGATTCTACTATCATTTGTTCCAAACTTTGCAACCTAGATACAAATTACCGTATAAAGTCTGCGAATGATTTTACTGATGTGTTGGAGATGCAAGCTAAAACGTACAATTTTGTTTTGTGTAGCCATGAAACATTATTAGAGATGCAAAATCAAACAAGCATTCTGATTGCAGACGTAATAATATATTTTAGTGTTTCAACTATATTTAACATTTTCTTTTAATGCATTTGGGTTGTAGGCTACCAGCTATCTTCCCTCCTCTCCATCAGTCTGAAGAATGGTCCTGACCCGAAATGTCGTCTGTCCATTCCCTTCTAGAGATGCTGCCTGACCCACTGAGTTACTCCAGCACATTGTCCCCTCCACAGATGTTGGCTGACCTGCTGAGTTCCTCCAGTAGTTTGCTTTTTATTCAAGATTGTAAAAGTCTCTTGTGAACCCTCTACTCTTTCAGTCTTGACGCAAAATTATGACAATTTCCCTCCAATGATAATTGACATCATGTCCAAATGTTAAACCAAATAACATCATAGACTTCCTCCCAAATTTGCAAAGCTAGCCACCACCCCAATTCGGAATTTAAATTCTTGGTTGGCCTTTACTGACAGATTGAAATATTACAAAGATCTGAATCGATGATACTGGAGGAGGGATGAATGATTTTAGGATGGAATGCTCTGGGAGGTAGCAACTTTACAGTCATCCAAGACTTGGCTGAAAATATCATAAATGGAAGTGAGCTTTCACAGTTTTATATAAAAAGGAAGAAAAGAGAATGGATTAAAAGGGGAAATCTTTTTAAAAGTTGTTATGATTTTGATTATTTCTTTTAGCTTAAGGTCAGCTATAATATTTATTTTGCTTCTTTCACAGAGAGAGGTATGTAAATTTATTGGACTACATTCCTCGCTATCTAACCAATATGCACAATGAAATCACGATGCAACGGTTATTGGACAAGGAACTTATTTTGGAACTGTTTCTTTTCCAGAATTCTGTTGAAAAACTCAACAGGTAATAATCGTAATCATAGAAGCTTTCCAGAAATGTTATTTTTATTGGGATGTAAGGGCTTTCTAAATGAACTAGTAATTTCCAAATTGTATGAAACTACTGGGTAGAATTGACCATGTGGGGTTTTCCCAGGTGCTCCGGTTTCCTCCCACACTCCAAAGATATACAGGTTTGTAGGTTAACTGACTTCAGTGAAAATTGTAAATTGTCCCTAGTGTGCAGGATTGTGTCAGTATGCGGGGATCGCTGGTCGGCACAGACTCCATGGGCCGAGTGGCCAGTGTCCGTGCTGTACCTCTAAGCTAATCAGAGGTAGGGAAGCTATTGGAAAGGATTCTTTGTGTTAAGATTTATTCATATTTGGAGGAGAACAGGCTAATTAGCGACAGTCAACATTGCCTTGTTTGCGGCAGGTCACGTTTTACAACGTTGATTGAGTTTTGTGAGAATATGACGAAGGTGATCAATGAGGTTAGGGTAGTGGATGTTTGGACACAAATGTATATGGGTTGGTTTATAAATTTACAGATGACACTAAAATTAGTGGAGTCACAGACACTGAGGAAGGTTATGGTGGGATATCGATCAGCTACAGAAGTGGGTGGAGAAATGGCAGATGAGGTTTAATCTGAGCAAGTGTAAGATGTAATACTTATTGATGAAGAATGTAAGGAGAAAGTATATAGTTAATGGCAAGACACCAGTATTGATGTACAGAGGGATCTTGGGATCCAGGTCCATAGCTCCCTGAAAGTGGCAATACGTAGATGGAGTGGTAAATAAAGCGTATGGTATACTTGCTTTCAAGGGTCGGGGCATTGAGCATAAGTGTCAGGAAGCCATATTGCTGTTTTGTAGGGCTTTGGTTAGGCTGCATTTGGAGTATTCTATGCACCTGGTCACCCTATTAGGAAGGATGTGGAAACTTTGGAGATGGTGCAGAAGGTGTTTACGAGACTGCTTCCTGGGTTAGAGGGTAATAGCTATATGATGAGGTTGGACAAACTTGGATTATTTTCTCTATAGCATCGGAGGCTGAGGGGAAACCCATTAGAAGTATATAAAATTATGAGGCATAGATAAGGTAGACAGTCAGAATCTTTTTTTCCATGGAGGGAAATGTCAGAGATATGCGGAGCGCATGTCTTTAAGGTGAGAGGGCATGATTTAAAGGAGATGTGTCAGGCAGGTTTTTTTACTCAAAGTGGTGGGAGCCTGGAATGCGCTGCCAGGGATAGGGTGGATGCAGACAGGATAGTGGCACATAGAGATGCAGGGAATGGTGGGATATGGATCACGTGCAACAGAGATTAGTTGGCATCATGTTCGGCGTGGACATTGTGGGCTGAGAAGCCTGTTCCTGTGCTGTACTGTTCTATGTTCTAAGTTCCAACTCTTTGCAAAGAGTCATAGTAAACAGGAAAATGCCAAGTTTTATCCTTGGTTGGTGTTGAGGTAGTTGCACTAAACCAAATGTAGGTGCACTCTTGGGTTAGGGAGTGGGAAAGTCAGTCAGTCAGTGTTCAAACTCCAGGCCTGTAGATGCTGGAGGAGGAAACTGGATCATTGTGGCTCCCCTGCCACATCATTCCCGCTACATACATTATCACATGCGAATAGTCATTAGAGAGGAATGGGGCGCAGTGGAACCATATCTAAAAGAAGCAAAGTAAGTATCCAGGTTGTGAAGGAAGGGGAGAAGGCTCAAAGATAAACATGGAAAAAAGTTAAGAAACACTCAGATTCTATAGCTGAGATGCAAGTCATCATACTGTGAAAAAGCAACTTTCTGCCAAAGAAGCACTTGGCGTTAATCATTTAACATAAGCTGGAGATTATGTTACTATATGAAATCCATTGTAATGGATGATCCAACAGTCTTCAATGTACTGAGCTTTAACATTACAGAGAAAATCGTGGAGAAAAATGTCCCTTCAAGACTGGTTACAAAGACTGTGTCTTCTGGGCTACATGCTAGTGCTGTTAGCATGCATGTACACCGTTAATAGATGCAATTTCTAACTTTCTGTCTCTTATTTCCAGTGAACTTGCTCTACTTCGAGAGCGTGACCGCAAGGCGACAAAGACCATAGGAAGAACACGGGAGGAGCTGAGTAATGCATTAATTGAAGCCCATAAAAATGCCAAGTGAGTCCTCAGTGTTCCCATGCAAATACTCAGACATTATCAGTTTAGTTTATTGTCACGTGTACCGAAGTACAGTGAAAAGGTTTTGTTGTGGAAAGACAATGCATGATTACAAACTAACCATTCTCAGTGTACAGATACATGATAAAGGAATAACGATTTGTGCAAGATAAAGCCAGTAAAGTCTGATCAAAGATAGTCCATCAATGAGGCAGATAGTAGTTCAAGACTGCTTTCTAGTTGTGGTAGGATATTACTAGCAGGAACCATAATTACAGTAAATAGGAAGGTGGAATTTTAGCATGGAAAATATTAAATAATTTGAATCTCATGGCTGTAGTTTTATTGGCAGTTGGATAGAGGCATATATTATAGTGGAAATTGAAGTAAGAAGCCTTATTGATGGAAGGAAGGTGGAGTTGGAAGCAACCATAATTTTAGTAAGTTGACAACTTTCCCAAAGTCTTCCTCAGTCTAGAGATAGGGGAATTTATAACAGATGCTAAGAACCGAGGAATCGGGTTGGGACCCTTCTTCAGAGTGGACCTTTCAGAAGGGTCTGAAGAAGGGTCCTGGCCAGAATCGTTACCTACCCTTTTTTCTCCAGAGATGCTGCCTGACCCGCTAAGTTAGGCCAGCACTTTGTGTCTATCATTGGCAATATGTTGTAGCTGGTCAGACTGGTGGATTTCTCAAATAGTACTGCCAAATTCTATGTGTAGGAAAATAAACTGCAAATGCTGGTTAAAATCGAAGGTAGACACAAAATGCTGGAGTAACCCAATGGGTCAGGCAGCATCTCTGGAGAGAAGGAATGTCCCGTCCCCCTCTGCTGACATCATTCTGAAGAAGGGTCTCGACCCGAAACGTCACCCATTCCTTCTCTTCGGAGATGCTGCTACCTGACGCGCTGAGTTACTCCAGCATTTTGTGTCTACTGGCCAAATGCCATGCTGAGTGAGATTGCATTTATTAGATCTGGAATTTTCAAACTCTTCTAAGTGTTGCTTTGGTGACGTGGAGGATGTTTGCTGCTATGCCCAATTTTCTGAGGCAACATATAAGTTCTTCTCTTTATGGAAAGAGTTCAAAGGTTTAGATGGGGTGAGGGTGAGGTGGGTATTGGATGACATTTAGAAAGGGACACCTTAAAGAAAATCTTGATTAAACAGGACAAATAAACTGGTTTTTTAAGAGTCATGACTTATTCAATGGGACATTTTTCATGGCATTAAGACACGAACAGACTTAAATGAGAAATGGCTGGAATGTATGTCAAAGTTCATTGTTGGCCTACTTTTTTTAATAATTGTTAAAAAAATTAATGAACTAAGTTTTACAAGATAGAGAATGCTGAATTAAAAAAATCCTTGCCATATTGCCTTTGGAAGAAAGTGGTGAACATGTGAGATGATTTACTGGGGAATGTAGTACGAACAAAAAGTATCTTCATGAAAAGAACCAACTCACAACCGACAGCTTTTATGATTAAGAGGTTAAAAATACAAAATTGTTTTTATTGGTTGACTTTTATTTTATGCCCTCAGTATGCTTGATGAATATCACCACTTATATGAAATGCAGAGAAAAAGACTGATTGCACAAATAGATACTTTAACCCAGGAGAAGGGCTGGTGGAGTGATGCTGCCTATAGCCTGGCACTAAAGGTAATTCATCGTACTGCACCTTTGCAAGTAGCACTTCATTTGTGATAACTTCATTGTTTGTCTCCTCCTTCCATCGTTCCTCAAAATACAGAGTCATAGAGTGATGCAGCGTGAAAACAGGCCCTTCGGCCCTCCCTGCCCTTGCTGGCCGATGTGCAGCATCAACACCAGTCTAACCAGCTGGTATTTGGTCCATACCTCGGGCTCTGGGTTGTTTGCACTTTTTTGGTTTCTTTAATTTATTGAGCTTCTTTGTTATTATATTACGTTTTTACATTATCTATTGTGTATTATGTTTGCAAACTTCTTGTTCTGCTGCAGGTAAGAATTTCATTGTTCCATTTTGGTACATATGATAATAAATCACTTTTGACTCTTGACTTACTTATCCAAAAGTCTCTCACATGTCACTATTGTATCTGCCTCAACCACCACCCCAGCAGTGCGTTCCAGACATTTACCACCTTTCTGTAAAAAAACTTGCCCGGCGCATCTCCTTTAAATTATGCCCCTCTCACCTTAAAGCTATGCTGATAGATATCGGATTTTTCCATCTTGGGAAAAAAGGTTCTGACTGACTACTCTAGCTATACGTCTCATAATTTTATATCCTTCAATCAGATCTCACTTTAATCTCCAGTTCTAGAGAAAACAACGCAAGTCTGTCCAACCTCTCCCTGTACCTAATACCCCCTAATCGTTTTGGTAAACCTCCTCTGCATGCTTTCTAAAGCTTACACATCCTTCCTGTAACGGGTGACTAGAAATGCACACAATACTGCAAATACAGCCTAACCTCTTCTTCTTATCGTGTCCACACATGCTAGATATTGTGTTTCAGCTAAAACTGAACACAACTCTGAGCAATATCATTGTTCTCTGCGTGGCCCTCAGCTTTGCATGCGTGCTCCAATAGAGGACATCTCAGTAGGTGCTCCATAGTTTGTGGTTCAGTGCCGCATATGCAGATGATGTCTTCAGTGTCTATATAACCCCACTTCTTGAGAGTCACTTTACAGTGACCAGTACCAGCTCTCGGTCTATTGAGGCATTTCCATTCAGCCCAGCTTGATCCGGCCCCAGGAGGAAGTTCTTCTTTGGCACTTATGGACATCGATGTCGTTGATGGTGGATTGGCGAGTCTCTCTTCCCATAATGCAACTCTAGTACCTTCAGCTTCAGCATTTGGTTCAACTTCGTTGAGGAAGCTTGGCGTGGACTTTAGCCGACCCTTTGCGGGTTCATGGCCGAATAGGGGATGTCGTACATCTGTGATCTGGCGATGGTGTTCTCTACTGCTTGCTGCACTGCGACCAATCTCTGGTGGCGCTATATCAGATAGCCTAACCAAAGTCTTACAAAGCTGCATCATGACTTCCTGACATTTGTACTCGGTGCCCCAACCTATGAAAGCAGGCATACCATATACATTCTTTACCATTCTATCAACTTACGTTGCCACTTGCAGGGAGTAATGGACTGGACCACAAGGATCCACTTTTTATCGATGATGCTAAGGGTTATGCCATTGATTGTTTATTTGACCTCCCAAAATGCAACACAAAGAACCTGGGTCACTTCTTTATGGGTGATTCTGTCAAATTTATTGCTCCACTCTCTTGCCTTTCCCCTGATCAATTTCAACGCTGATCAATACCATGGTTTCCATTCCATCAGTTTCAGTTTCGATGAAGAATCACTTAAGATCTTTATCGAAAGTCTTCTGAAAATTCCTATAACTAGTATCATGGAAATGATCCTGTTCTATGTAGGTAGAACACAAAATGGGTGATGTTTCGGGTCGAGACCCTTCTTCTGTCTGAACCATTCCTTCTTCTGTCACCCATTCCTTCTCTCCAGAGATGCTGCCTGACCTGCTGAGTTACTCCAACATTTTGAGTCTACCTTCGATTTAAACCAGCATCTGCAGTTTTCTTTCCTACTGTTCTATGACTCAGTTATCTTATTGACCAAATTCACTCAAGTTTATCAGGCATGCTAGCTTTCCCTGATTACCTGAACATTTTCAAGATACTCCATCAAATCTGCTTTCAATTATTAATTCTGGGGACATGAAGTTTATTGGTGTAACAGATGCCCCTATTTTATTCCACAAAATTGATATTTTGAGTAAAATTGATCATGTAACCCATGAAGCACCAATGGTGTGCATGCATGACATAAATCCACATACCCCCATTCCTCCCACCTTGTGATTTGATCCATGGATATGCAAGATGGAGCATATGTGGAAATCATGCACTTACACTATTTAAAGACACTAAATTACTTGCAGATTTTTGGGTTAGGATTGAAGCAGAGACCATTGCGTGAAATAAAGGTGAAGTGTTGGATCGAGTCTCGATCTAGGCATTTTACATTCAAAATTTATAACCAGTTTACTAACATAGGCTGACGCAGAAGGGGAATGAAATGTTCCTTGGAAGGCTTGTCTGAAAATTCCTGCAGGAGTTCGAGGAAGGGGCAGGGGTGAGGGGAGGAGAGAGTGGGGGTGGGAGGGAGAGTGGGGGTGGGGATGGGGAGTTAACTTAATTAAGGGGAATTAAGCAATTAACTTAATAAACTAATAAAGGGGAATTAAGCAATTAACTTAATAAACTAATAAATGTGACCCCCCCCGCCGGGAGGACTGGCGCCCGTCCCTGCATGCCCCGCGCCTGACCTTCCTCCCGCGGTGCAGTGCGGCATCAGAGGGTCAAAGAAGATGGCCGTCGCCGTCGAGCTGCCGCTGCAGGAGAGGTTTCCACTCAACGGGTCCACGGCTCATTCTGGCCGCCGTGATGGCCGCCCGGGGCCAGAGTGAGTGCTCCCTCTCCCTTTCCTCTCCCCACCCCCCCCTCGCCCACCCACGGCCCCGGGGGAGACTCCCCGACTGGCCGGCAACGGGTCGACGGTGGAGGGTTGCCGGGGCAGGAGAGGTTTGGCCCAACAGGTCCACGCCCGTCTAGTCTTATAGATATTTACTGCACGGATGAAAATTTTAATCTGTTACTTTCATTTTAGATTATAGGTCCTTTGGAGTCGGGATGTTATGTCTTAGTAACATCGTTACCTATTTCTGTCTTTGCAGGTGTCTGAAGAGCACAATCTTAAACTAGTTCACGATCTTGAAATCAGTGCAAAACTCTGGAGTACAATTGCACAACATTTTCTAGCACAGCTTGGCATAAAGGTAGCTTGTTGGCTTCACAAATTACTTTAGTAGATTTAGAAATGTATCATCTATTTTAAACAAAAAATGTTCAGAAATGTTTTTCAATTTCAGTTGGAATATTCAGGGCAAATTTGTGTGCACAACTGATGCTGTATTTTTTATTGTTATGAGTTTGTTACAAAGTTGATGCAGATTTTATTTTTCGGTGCTCCGTTATAAAACAATAAATCCTCGTGAAACAAAGAATAAATCAAATGGAAACAGTATATATTACCCATTCTAATGTTTCACAGCCCCTCAGCAAGAAATAAGTTAAAAGTGCCTATCATGAGCACTCTTTAGTTTCAATGATATGTGCTTTGAAATACTTACAATAATGCAAGCCTTGTATTAAGTTAACATGATATCTATCATGATATCTATGAGGTTTGTGCTTTGAATGCACCATTAAAAATATGAAAAATATTATGCAAATTAGAATGGTTCATGTAATATATTGTGCTTTTCATAGAATACTGCACATTTGACCTAGATTTCAAGATGAAAATTATGGACTTTTGAAAAAACTATTTCCTCCCAACCCAGTTCATATGTTTCTCTCACGATCCTGCCCTCCCTTCTATACTCCTCCCTCTGTAAAGCTTTACATTTCACTCTTCTTCTCTCCTTATCTGACATCCCTTTGTCTCCTTTTCATCTCTAGCCTTTGTCACATACTTCATGCTTCTGCCAATTAAATCCCCCTCACCAGCATCCATGTATCACTTGCCAGTCCTCTTTTCCAGCTCCCACCATCCTCACTGCAATGTCTGAAGAAGGGTCCCCCAACCCAAAATGTCACAACCATTCTTTCCAGATTTGCTGCCTGACATGCTGAGATCCAGCACGTTGGGGGTCTCGCTCAAAATTCCAGCACCTGTGTCCCTAGTTTAGTTGGAAATTTACAGACCATGATTACAATTTGCCATGGAGTACCTCACACATGTTGTGGAATCGTCATAATTTCTACTGATGTCGTGTACTCTTTATCAATAACTTGTACCTTTTGAGATTGTTTTCTTCATGCTCTAAGGATGCAGAAGACCAGGCTAAATTACAGGAAATTACTGCGGAATGGAGAGAAAACATGTTGAAGTTCATTAAAACTCTGGAAGATGCAGAGAATTCAAGTTTGGAAAAAAGAAAATCAATTCTATCTGGCTTTCAAAAATGGCATGAATATTTATCAGAGAAAAAAAAGTAAGCTTTATATTGGGTAAGATATTGGCACTGACTCATGTGACATCCAGAGTGAAAAAATCTTTAAAGATATCTATCTATTCAAATTTGTATTTCCTCCCTCAATTTATTTCCCCATTCATTGGATCCAATTCTAATCTTGAGTCCAGGCCAGGAGGCCCAGAATCTACAGTGGTAAATAAAGGAGGAACATAGAATGAAAATAGGCTATGTAGCCCATTAGTTGGACCCAGAGAGGGCGATCTTCTTAGTTAGATGTTGATGCTCTATCTTTGTGAGAATTTAACAACAGAATTTGTTTTGAGGAACAGCAAACAACATGTGAAGTGTTGGCAATGTCCCAACCACACTCAACTCTTGCAGAAAATGTGGAGTTGTCACCTGCAGCATGAGGGGCATTGAGGGCCAGATCCTTGTACCGGAGTCTTTGTCCATGCAAGACATGGCCACTACCAGCGGCAATCACCTAAAAGCCACAGATATATGCCAAGGATTCCACCTTTTAATAAATGACAGATATTTATATCAAGCTTCTACTGCTGTCTTGTAAAAAAACATGTCCAGTAGTTCATTGCAACAGTGAGAAATAGAATGTCATCCGGGTTATAACAGTGAGGAGAGTATGGAAGCTTTATCCCTAAACATAAATTGTGCAGAAATTATATAAGACAGTGAAAAGGAAAATGACTGTGCAAATGAACATTAGTGCAAAATACACAATTAGAAAAATTTGCAGATATGTATATATATTGAAAATACCTCTATGAGTGGTGAAGATGCTCAAATGACAAACATATAGCACTTCATTGGCTTGATATCTACCATTTTAGGTGCAAAATAGCATAGATTGTAATGACCCCGTGCTTTATTGGTAGGCATTCTCAGTGTGATCATGAGAAAACCTTTTACTAATGTTGCGGTGTCCCGAATAACCTGTCTGCTGGGAAGACAGAATAGATCGATAGAATTGGAGTGGCACAGTGAATGATTTGTGGCAGCTACTCAGTTATCTGGAATGCCCCTGGAGAAACCTCTTACCATGGTCGGGGGACATTTGTTCCATACTAATTGCGTAGAATCCTTGCCAAATGATGATTCCTGGATGGGTTGAAGGCATCTTGTTTGTCAGTGTCTCATCCCTCATTCCTGCAGAAATACATGCGGTGCACCAAATCCAAATGGTGTCTCATTTTGGTTGGGGGCATCCATGGTGTGACTGATGTGTATAGTAGCAAATGTGAATTGGATACATGTTCCATGAATATAAAGGTACGACATTGCTACTCTCCAGTCCTTCAGGAACTCACCTGCAGCTACAGAAGATACGAAGATCTTCATCAAGGTCCCTGCAAATCTCCTCTCTTGCCTCTCTCAATATCCAGGGATAGATCCCATTACAGAGGTAATTCCTCAGAGCAATCTGTTTTTTTCCAACTTGGATTAGTCCACACTTTGGACACAAAATAATGGACACAAAATAACTCTGCCATAAAATAATTCTCTATTTTTTGTTTTACTTTTGAGTCTGTTATAACAGCATTTTTAAAATTAAACAGATTAACTCCTATGAAGCACAAAAGCACTGAGCAAATATTTAAATGCTACTAGACCAAGTGGACAACGTTCGCCCCAAACCTCTCCTGCATTGGTGCAGCACCCTCTCCTCCCCCCTCCCCCCTCCTCCCTCCCCCCTCCCCCCCAGCACCTCCCCCGTTCCCTCCCCCTCCCCTCCCCTTCCCCTCCCCCCCTCACTCTACCCCCCTTATCCTCCCTCCTCCCCCCTCCCTCTCTTCCATTAGCACCAAAGGGATGACGGTGAGTAAGGTGGGCCTAAAATTGTCGCGCTATTGTGTACCCTTTCGGCTGTAGTTCAAGAACAAACAAACAAAAACAAACGAGAGTTTTAGTATATAGATATTTATATCGAGATATATGTTAACATGAAAATCTTCAGCCATCAATTTGTTTAAATTATTGGTTACCCATTTTGGATGTTCACATGTAATTTGATCTTGTCACAAATTCTTTTAAAGCCTGCATTTTTCAAATATGAGTTGATCAAAGAAAGATGGCATGGTGGCTTTTGTAGATAAAAGGACTTCCAAACGAAGAACATTGTACTTCAGTTTCGTATGTCACTTGTCATGTGTTATTTTACTTGAGAAGCATGAATACTTTAATAATATATCTTACTAGACCAAGTGGACCCGTGGTGCCCAAACCTCTCCTGCATTGCAGCACCCTCTCCTCCCCCACTCCCCCTCCCCTCTCCCCCCTCCCCTCCCCCCTCCCCCCTCCCCCCTCCCCCTCCCCCTCCCTCTTCCCCTCCCCCTCCCTCTTCCCCTCCCCCCACCCTCCCATCCCCCCTCCCTCCACCCCCCTCCCCCTCTCCTCCCTCCCCTCCCCCTTCCCTATCCCCTGTACTCCATCCCCCTCAACCCCCCTTATCCTCCCTCCTCCCCCTCCCTCCCTCCCTCCCTCCCTCCCCCCCTCCTTTCCTCCCCCCTCCTGCCCTAGGGGATAGATTTAAGCTTTAAAATTTGAATAATTTAAAAAATATAACACCAATTTCACTGAAACTTCTTCCATTAGCACCAAAGGGACGACAGTGAGTAAGATGGGCCTAAAATTGTCGCCTTATCGTGTACCATTTTGGCTGTAGTTCAGGAACAAACAAACAAACAAACAAGAGTTTATTATATAGAATGTTATTGGTACTATATGTTTCTGCTCATTGCTTGGGAGTTGCAGTCGGTCACAATTATTCAGTCTTAATTTGAAATCAAGCAACAATCTATAGTGGGATATGATATAATGAACAGGTGAAGTGTTGCTAACATAATAGTTTGGAGCAGGTAGGCCATGTGGCCTCTTGTGCTTGTTCCACCATTCAATAAGGTGATGGTTTCAGGTGCACTTTCCTGCTTGTTGCCCATAATACTTACCTCCCCCAGAGGCTCATGGGCACACTAAAACTAGTTGTGTATCTGTGTAAATAAAAGCTCTGTCTGTGGTAGGGTTTCCACTATCCCTTATTAGCCAGAACATCCCGTATTTTGGGCTAAATTGCCTTGTCCCGTATGGGACCCCCCCCCTTATCCCGTATTAGGCCCGGAGGGCACTGTAGGCCCGGACGCTGTAGGCCCGGACAGTGTAGTAGGAAAAAAACTGCAGATGCTGGTTAAAATCTGTCTCTGCCTTCCAGACAGTGTACTAACGGTAGCAACCCACCTCTACCATCTGGACAGTGTACTAACGATAGCAATCCGCCTCTACCATCCGGACAGTGTACTAACGGTAGCAATCCACCTCTACCATCCGGACAGTGTATTAACGGTAGCAACCCGCCGCCCAACCCGGACAGTGTACTAACGGTAGCAACCCGCCTCTACCACCCGGACAGTGTGCTAATGGTAGCAACCCACCGCCCGGCCCGGCCCGGGCAGCCGCCCGCCATTGATGGAGCGGGAACATGTGGCCGCTGGCTGGGTGAGGTCGCATGGGGCGCGGGGCAGTGACGCCATCTTGTCTGTATTTGGGAGTGAGATAGTTGGCACCCCTAGTTTGTGGTAAGGTGAAAAGTGACTGCAAGAACATACAGTGGTAGATCTAGAGGAATCTACTGGCAAATGGCTCTATGAGCAAGCTGGGGAACACTTGACAGAAGCATATTTCATTATTGTGGCTTGTGAAAAGTCTGTAGATTATTTAGAAGTACAGCAAGATATTTCTAACAATTTATATTGTTGTAGGAAACGTCACGGACTGAAAACAATGCCTCAAGAAATGCTGCTTACACTAACAACGGATCTAACACACTGGCACGAGGTGATAAAATTTTTTTCTAGTGTTTCATAAAATCATTATGTATTGAATGCATCTCATAATCATAGTCGTAATTTATTAGCCAAGTATGTTTTGCAACATACGAGGAATTTGGTTTGCCATGCAGTCATACCGAAAAAGCAACAGGACACACACCTACATAAAATTTAATGATAATAATAATAATAATATATTCCTTTATTTGTCCCACACCGGTGAAATTTGCAGCAAAGTGGATAGCAAGAAACATTCATTATAAATGAAAATAAAGATAAGGATAATTGTCATCATTTACTGTGTTTTTCCTTTACTGTTACTGTTAACTGTTCTGTTGACTGGTCTGCTGGAAGTAGCGCTGGTTGTGGAGTCTCACAGCAGCAGGAAGGAAGGACCTCCGATATCTCTCCTTCACACACTTGGGGTGAAGGAGTCTGTCATTGAAAGAGCTACTCAGTGTAGTGACAGTGTCCTGCATGGGGTGGGAGTCGTTGTCCAGCAGCGATGTTATCTTTGCCATTATCCTCCTTTCTCCCACCGCCTGTACTGAGTCGAGGGGGCAACCCAGGACAGAGCTGGCCTTCCTGATCTGCTTGTCAAGTCTCTTCCCCATCACTGCTGAGATGCTGCTGCTCCAGCAGACCACTCCATAGAAAATGGCTGATGCCCCCTGCACTCCAAAGGACCTGAGTCTCCTCAGCAGGTAAAGTCTGCTCTGGTCTTTTTTGTACAGTGCATTGATATTTTCGGTCCAGTCAAGTTTATTGTTAAGGTAAACACCCAGGTACATAAGAGTCCACCCTCCCAATGTTTTGACATAAACATCCACTACAGCGGCTGCTCCCCATTCCCCTCTGTGATGGAAGGCAATAAAGTCTTATCTGCTTTCCTCCTTTTTCTCCCGTGGTCGGGGGAGTCAAACCACCCGCAGTCGGCACGATCGAAGCTCCCGCAATCGGGGCGGTTGAAGCTCCTGCGGCTTGGACCTCCCGAAGTCGATCCCTAACCAAGGGACCGCGAGTTCCATGATGTTAAAGTCCGCAGGCTCCCGTGGTTGGAGCTCCCGAAGTCGATCCCTGACAAAGGGATCACCAGCTCCAAGATGGTAAGTCTGCAGGCTCCCATGGTTGGAATTCCCGAAGTCGATCCCCAGCATGAGGCCGCCAGCTCCATGACATTAGGCCGCAGTGCGAATGGAGATACGACACGGAAAAAAGTCGCATCTTCGTCGAGGAAAGAGGTAAAAAAAGTTTCCCCCACCCCCACATAATACAAAACTAAAAGTACACTAAAACATACATTTTACAACAAACTAAAAACAACAAAGAAGGAAAAAGACGAGACAGACCATTGGCGAGGCAGCCTTCGTTGGCGCCACCTGGTGGTAATAGTTTTGGCAGGTGGCCATAGTTAAAGTAAGTTTTGCCAAAGTGATATACAGGTGGTTCTGCTTTAAAGCAATAGTTGCATTCCTAAGAAACCTCGTGTTATAGAAAATTGAGTTACAAAGACAATTGTGTCAATGGGGATATGGGAGTTGAGGGCTAGAGAGTTTCAGACTTGCAATGATAGTTAATTTTCCCACAGGATTTTCAAAAGTAAAAGACTTTTCAACAGTCATAGAGACTAGTCACACAGTTATACATTGTGGAAACAGGCCCTTTGGCCCAACGGCCACACTCACACTGGAAGCAAGAAAAGACCACGACAAATCAGGGCTGGCACCAAATGACCTCAGATGGTGGTTCCCTGATTGTCCAGTTGTTGGACAGGGACAATATCATCCCAAGGGGAATACATCGTTATGAACTGGGAACTGGTTAACCAGTGTTTAGAGGGGAAAGGGGGGGGGGGGGGGGGGGGGGAGAGGAAAGAAACGAAGGGAGGGGGTGGTGTGTATGTAGAAGTTTAATAAAATTAGAAATTTCAATGTTCATACCCCTGGGTTGTAAGCAACCCAAGCGAAATATAAGGTGCTGTTCCTCAAAATTGCGTGTGGGAGGAGGCCCAGGACAAAAAGGTCAGTATGGAACTGGGAAGGGCAGTTAAAATAGTTACCAGTGAAGAGATCAGTGGGCCTTGGCGAACCGAGCGTGTGTTCGTCGCCAAGTCTACGCTTGGTCTTGCCGATGTACAGGAGGCCACATCGGGAACACCAGGTGCAATAGATGAGGTTAGAGGAGGTGCCTGTGAACCTCTCTCTCAGTGGCGCGGAAGTGGCGGCGCCTAACGGCTGCGGCTCGCTAGCAGTCTGTTCGTCTTTTTTCCTTTTTTTTTTTGTTGTGTGTCGGTGTTGGGATGGTTTTTTTTTTTTTTTGGTTGTGTATGTGTGGGGGGTGGTGGTGTGGGTGGGGGGGGGGGGTGGGGGAAACCTTTCTCTTTTAGGTCTCTTCCTCACGGCTCGGCCGCGGGGCCTTCCATCGCCCGGCTCGGCCGCTGGACTTAACATCGTCCAGTGCGGCTCGGCCGCTGGACTTAACAGTGCCCGGTGCGGCTCGGCCGCTGGACTTAACATCGTCCGGTACGGCTCGGCCGCTGGACTTAACAGTGCCCGGTGCGGCTCGGCCGCGGGGCGCAACATCGCCCGGCGCGGCTCGGCCGCGGGGCCTAACATCGCCCGGTGCGGCTCGGCCGCGGGACTTTTCATCGCTGGTGCGGCTCGGCCGCTGGACTTAACATCGCCGGTGCGGCTTGGCCGCGGGACCTTCCATCGCCCGTTGCGGCTCGGCCGCTGGACTTAACATCGCCCGGTGCGGCTTGGCCGCGGGGCCTTCCATCGCCCGGTGCGGCTCGGCCGCTGGGCTTAACATCGCCCGGCGCGGCTCGGCCGCGGGGCCTAACATCGCTGGTGCGGCTCGGCCGCGGGGCCTAACATCGCTGGTGCGGCTCGGCCGCTGGACTTAGCGGTGCCCGGTGCGGCTCGGCCGCGGGGCCTAGCATCACACGGCGCGGCTCGGCCGCGGGACTTAGCTGCGCACGGCTCGGCCGCAGGGCCTTCCGTCGCCCGGCTCGGCCGCGGGATGTTTCAGCGCCCGGTGCGGCTCGGCCGCGGGGACTTCCATCCCCTTGCGGGGACTGTGCGTGTCGGTCGGGGACGAGCTGTCTGTCCGTGGGCGTGGGGAAGAGAGTGGAAGTTTTGTTGCCTCCATCACAGTGAGGGGGTGTTTGGAGTCACTGTGATGGACGTTTGTGTTGGGGTCATGTGTCTTGTGTTCTTTTTTGTGTATGACTGCTATGTAATTTCGTTCGGTACCTTGGTACCGAATGACAAATAAAGCTCTGTTGAACTGTTGAACTGTTGAACTGTTGAACCTGGAAAGACTGTTGGGGTCCCTGGATAGAATCAAGGGAGGAAGTAGAAGGGCAGGTGTTGCATCTCCTGCATTTGAAGGGAAAATGCCTGAGGTGGGGTGAACCAAGGAGTTGCGGAGGGAGCGGTCTTGCAGAAAGGTGGAAATGGGTGGAGATGGGAAGATGTGATTAGTGGTGGGATCACACTGGAGGTGCCAAAGATGTCAGCGGACAAAGTGTTGGATGCAGAGGCTGGTGGGGTGAAAGTCGAGGACAAAGCGAGCTCTGTCCTGGTTATGCCGGGGGAGAGGGCACGAGAGCAGTACTACGGGACACAGAGGAGATACGTGTGAGGAACCCATCTATGACAGGAGGTGGGAAACCACATTCGCTAAAGAGCTAGGACACCGTGGATTACAATTATCAGCACTGGCTCTATTAAGCCAATATTGTGTAATTTATGTTTATTACAACTTTAATAAGTGACCCATATTTGTAAACTTAAGTGTGGCAATTGTGTCCATTAGCCTAATGTGAGAAACTTGCATGATTTTTTTTGAGCACTATCTGAATAAATCTTAATAATCTGAATACATTTTCTTTTCTATTTCAGATGGTTTGTCAAGACTATGAGCGATTTGAAGGATCATTATTTTTAACTAATCAAGAAGACCTATTAGAGATAGTCCAGTTGAAAAATGATTGGACAGAGCTCAGTCTGTCTCTTTTTAATCGACATAAGTGGTCCTCTGATGATAAAGTGGCTGAACAAATATTAATGGAAGAGTTAAACAACTGTGTGAATGTACTTTCTCACCGGCTTATGTTCACGCTCTCAGGGGAAAATGGTATTTCTGAAATTAGTTTATATACATATTTTACTATTCAAACTCTAATATTGTTATGAAACTTTTTTACTGCTGAAATTTAGAGGACTTGCCTCAGAGTTCTTGTCTCAGCAGCTCGGTTGATGCAGCTCCTTGGATGTAACAATGGAGTGCAAGCTGGAAGTTAAATCTAACTGTCAGCAGGAGTCTGCTGTGAGAGCACAAGATAAGAAAATAGGAGCAAAAGATGTCTCCATTTCTCTATCTTACAAATATTTATCTATCTCCATCTAATATTGATCTAATAATCTGACCTCCACCACCTTGGGAGCCTGAGACTTCCAGTAATCCATCACTTCTGAGAGAACAAACTTCTATGTAGCTCAGTTTAAATGATTTACCCCTTCTTTTGTCCCCATGTTCCTTTGTTCATGACTTTTCCATTAGCAGCAATCACTCAGCATCTACCCTGTCAAGCTCCTGAGGAAACTATATGTTTGAATAAGGTCACTCTTCATTCTTCTAAACTCCAAGGAATACAAACCCAAACTCTCTAGCTTCTCTTGTTGGGATAATCCTCTCACCTCAGGAAGTAGCCTGGTGAAACTCCACTGGACTTCCTCCAATGCTACGATATACAGACACACCCCGACTTACATATGGGTTACATCCCATGGACTCTTGCATAAGTCAGATGTTACCTAATTCGGAAATGGAAGTGCTACTGCGTATGCGTAAATTTAATATTCGACATGGAGACCCCATGGGAGCTTTGACATGGAGACCACGTGGGAGCTTTGACATGGAGACCACGTGGGAGCTCCTACATGGAGACCACGTGGGAGCTCCAACATGTGGACCACGTGGGAGTTCCGATGCGGAGACCACGTGGGAGCTCTGACATGTGGACCACGTGGGAGCTCCGATGCGGAGACCACTTGGGAGCTCTGACATGTGGACCACGTGGGAGCTCCGATGCGGAGACCACTTGGGAGCTCCGATGCGGAGACCACTTGGGAGCTCTGATGCGGAGACCACTTGGGAGCTCCAACATGGAGACCACGTGGGAGCTCCAACATGGAGACCACGTGGGAGCTCCGATGCGGAGACCACGTGGGAGCTCCCAACATGGAGACCACGTGGGAGCTCCGATGCGGAGACCACTTGGGAGCTCTGACATGTGGACCACGTGGGAGCATCCACAAGAATAGTTGACTGGCTTGTGGAAATGGACACATGTGACGATAGTAGCCCACTGCTACCGAGGCTACCAAGACGCACAACCTGGAAATAAAATAGTGGGTTAAAGAATGGCTTACATAAGTGTGAGTACGTAAGTCGCTTAATACGTAAGTCGGGTATTGCCTGTGTTTATTTAGGTTAGGGTACCAACATTCCAGCAGTGGCCTCATAAACACCCAGTGTAATCTAACAAAATTTTAGTATTTGTAAATGCCAAGCCCTTCACAATAAAGGACAGTGTCCAAGAACATTGCCAATGTGATTCTGTTATCCTAGTTGGTGGTTGCAGAAGCGATAGCTTGTATTATAAAGATCTGGCATGCAATGGATTTAAGCATTTTAAATATTAGAACAGGAACCATTTGTTTGATCTGCTCCTGAACTATCACAAATGCATCATTGAATATTTTAGAAGAAAAGAAAGAAAGTATTTATTGTGCACTTGGACTGCCAAACATAACCTTGAGGATACAAGCATGATTTTAAAATATTGTACAATTCATTCATAATGATTATATTATTGCTGCATCTGTAAATGTACTCTAAAAAGATAGACCTTTAAACTTACAACCAGTTTATGTTTTCAGCACATCACAAACCTCTTTACAATCTCTGACATACATTTGAACTGTTGCTTGCACAAAATGTGGCAATTAATTTATACATAACAGACATCAATGAAATAATCACCCGACTATTTGTTTCAATTATGCTGCTTGAGGTACAGTTTAGTTTATTTTAGAGATACAGTGCGGAAACAGGCCCTTCAGCCCACCGAGTCCACACTGACCAGCTATCCCCGCACATTAGATGGTGGTGCGATCACCCACATCCATGGGAGATGACAGAAAGCATCTCTTACAATTCACCTGGTCATTGTCAGCACTTTGAAGCGTTTGACGGTAGTAATTGCTGATATCTCTGACTTGGGGCTTCAACTCATGAGCTAGTGAGAATGCTACAACTGAGCTGATACTGATATCTGAATCTATTGTGGATTTTGATAGATTATAACATTAACAATTTGAATAAGCCACAACAGAATAAAATGTCAGGCGATGCAGTGAATTGGAACATTGTTCTTCGTGTCTGAGATTTAGACCTTTTTTGCCAAGTCTCAAACACAATGAGCTCCTACTCTATTTCAGTCTAGATCACAGTAGACAAATAATTATTATTGATGGATGATTCTGCAGAGAATTTTACCTGTAGTCATTTTAACAGGCACTGCTTGGCATTTAATGAAGTTACAGGACCAGCTTGAATCCTGCAGAACTAAATTTGACTTTACCACTCTGGAGGAAAAGGGATTGATAGAATATAATTTGCTGAAGCTTTCTGAGGTTTTCCCGATGTTGATAAATCTAATGGAAGAGGCTATAAAATTATCAACACAAGACGAGGAGGCGACAAAAATGAATCTCCCAGATGTCAGGTATGATCAACTGTAAAGGTTTATTACTTGAACTACGGTCTTTGTCTTGAAACATTATCTGGTTCCCCTTCCATGGGCACATCCTAACTCGCTGAGTATCTCCAGTATCTTCTGGTTTCATTTCAGATTTGTAGTTTTTTATGTTTCTTTATCTACTTATTTATTTCAAGGCCACAGATTAGCATTTGTCCCAGAAAAATGATCAGAAAGCAGTCCCAAATCTCTAATGGAAGACTTTAAATTCTAGCAAAAACAGAAGTTAACCTGGTCATCATAAACAATGAAAATCAACTGTAAACAGTTTTAAACGCAGAATGCCAATTCCAAAATGCTTTCCAAAGAAATCCCAAAACTATCATGATGTCAAAATGAAATGTAATTTTAATTGAATTTAAAATTGAGTTTTAATCCACTTTGGATGAACAATTGGACTCATCCCTCAGGAAGAGTGCTGGTCAAAGGGAAAATCAATTACAGATTCATGTGACTACTAATGTCATGGCTTCAATCCCTGGCTAACTAAATATGTTTGGAAATTGGTTATTTATAATTGTTATGTACATTTGAGATTGCAGCATTAAATACAGACGTAATATGAATTATTAAACTTGCATTATCAATGATGAGGCCAACAGTGACATTGTAGAATTTAGCAAGGACATTCAAAACAACTACAGTTTCAAGTATCTGTTTCAACACTCACTGCCCCACCCTTCCCATTTTTCACATTTCGGCATAATCTGATTGCTTAATATGTTTGGGCAGCTGTAGATTGTGCTCACTTTAGACATACAGTCTTCAGGCAGATTTTTTAAAGCCTTAAGTGAACATAGAATGATATTTTAATCAGGATTACTGACCATTTAATTTCACACCCTGCATGTGATAAAATAAATCAATGCTTACATTTGCATTCAACTAAAAGGCTCATGTAACAGAATAAATTGTAAGATGATTGCAATTTACAAGCAGAGGTTACAAGTCACAGAGGTCTTCTTTTTGTTTTATGTTGGAGACTGATATTTTGCAACAGTCATAAAGCTGCAGGAGAGTTAACTGTCTGCAAGTAGAACTACTCCATTGGTAAGCTACAGCATTATTACCTGTAACAGATTTTTGGGAAGTGACTTCTATGATCTTTCATTTAATTGGCAATATCTCCGATCATCTTGCATAGCTGTTGACCTTCCATTAGGGACGTTTTCTGAGCACTTACATTACGCTTACACCCCTCTAACCTACTGAATTTCATAACTTTCTTCTCCAATGTCTTAACTCCAGATTGAAGTTTGAGTTCCTGAAATCTACTATTGTGCCCATCTTCATAGTCACATCATTTGTCTGATTGGGAATCATAACATTTAGAACCATTTCTCTTTAGCACAAGATCCCTGTGAATGGGTTTTAGTCTAGTGGAATAAAAAATACTCTTCTCTGGAGTGTGACAATATCATAGTTTGACAATATCATATTTTAAAAGGACCTTGCCTGAACAAATCCTTGGCCAAAGGGCAAGAATTCCACCAGCAGAAGATGTCAACAGCTCCTCTTCTCTGAGAAAGGAATCTTTTTGAAAATAGGCAGAATGTCTAGCTGGAGTAAGGGTAGAATCTTTACATTTCCTATTAGCAAGGGAGAAAGCACTAAATAACGTATTTTATTTTATTAGCTCTTTCCTAATTTTTTTTTTTAAAGAGTGCTAAGTAACTGAATACTTCAGTTGTGCCTCCTTCTATTGTACATCATTGAAATGAATTTTCATCCTTCAATGAGTTGAACAGCGATTTTGAGTACCAGCAATGTTATGGGTCTGGAGTGGATGAGTGGCCTCATTCCCCAGGACCAAACAAAATAAAGAATCAATACCCATTAATCTTCAGCACAAAAGGTGGCAGGCGGGGCTACAGTCTAAGAATAAAGGGGAGGCCATTTAAAACTGAGATGTGAAAAAACTTTTTCACCCAGAGTGTTGTGAATTTGTGGAATTCTCTGCCACAGAAGGCAGTGGAGGCCACTTCACTGGATGAATTTAAAAGAGAGTTGGACAGAGCTCTAGGGGCTAGTGGAATCAAGGGATACGGGGAGAAGGCAGGCATGGGTTACTGATTGTGGATGATCAGCCATGATCACAATGAATGACGGTGCAAGTTCGAAGGGCCAAATGGCCTCCTCCTGCACCTATTTTCTATGTTTCAATGCATTAAATTGATGTCTCCATAAAAACTAACAACTAGCCAACAACTTTAATTGTGACCACATAACATGTAACCTCAGTGTATGGCATTGTCTTGTTTTTTGAAATGTAGGTATTAAGAGTGCAGGTCAGTAAACTATGCACCCAGAGCTATTTTTTTGCCAGCAAAAGGGAACCAATAATTTGAGCAGCTCAATATGTTCTCCATTTTTGTTGCTTGAAATAGAGCAAGTATTGGGAGCTTGAAATTGAAATCCAAAGCATCTTTCTGCTCAGTTGGGGCTTGCTTCCTAAAATCTAAATGAATTCTGATGCAATCTATACATTAACCAATTTAATATCTAACGGATAATAGGTTACTAATCTTAGAAAAAAATAATAAGAATCAATGTAGAGAATTGCCTTCTCAAATTATGTCTAGTTTATCTCTCAAACTCCAGTCCGAGTTCCATTAGGCTCCTTATCTTTTTATCTCCTCCTTCAGTGTGCCTCGGTCAGATAAGCCACCAACTCACTCTCTGCTTGTGCAAAACCCTCTTCCCTCCAACCCAATCTAAACAGATATCTTCTTTCACTTAGAACCAGTACATCCATCTGATTTAATTTGGTTCAAGCTGGCATTCTTTTTTCTTTCACCTACTCCTCTCTAATAATGTACACTAAACTCCTACCCAGTGAGATATACTCTTCATCCAACCACCTCAGTACAAGTTCTTACTTTCCTACGAGAATATACCCTGCCTCCAAATTTCTGAAGCGAGCAGAGCCTCTGTCTTTTGTCCCTCTTTTACCCCTTGCTATCATAAACATGCCAAGAAATGCTTGAAGAGTCGGAACAGCTTCATGGAACTAGAGCCAACGGTGCCAGGTACCAAAACCAAACAACAGATGGCACCAGGACACCACCTGCCTTATACTACCTGGACAGCCCTAAACCGCCTCCGCACTGGAGTGGGATGTTGCGGACTCAACCTGAAGAAGTGGGGCTTCTCAGACTCTGACAAATGCAACTGTGGAGAGGTACAGACAATGGCCCACCTACTGACTTGCGGCGGAGAGGCATGCACTGTGGTCGATCTCCGCAGAGGCACAGATGTGGCACTGACTGTGCAAAGCGATGGCAGAACGTCATCTGACACACCAGCGAAAAAAAATCATAAACATGAATTTCCTATTTTTCTTTCTCCTTCATTTTCATCCATTTATCCCCAACGTTCTCCTTACTTGCTCAACCTTGCTCAGTGATGCAAGTGAATATATATTATTAGGGAAGATTCATAATGGCACAGCAATCCTGGGTATAGTATGTAGTACAGAGAAGGGAAAGGTTAGCGGATATTGCTATTTCCGCAAATATGAGGAAATGTTGTGTTCTCTTGATAAAATAGTAACCAGATTGTTATCTATTTTCCACTATAAAACATACAGAATTTAACTAGAATTCTGGTTTTCTTCTTTAATTTCTTTATGTCAGAGAGCAATTTGCAGAAGTGAATCAGAAGATACAGAACTTTTTGATAACACTCTTTAAGATGATAAATTACAAGGACACCAAACTGACACAGCAGGTAAGCCACTGGAGATACTCCCAAAGAGTGGTTGCAAGACTGGAGATGATGGATTTATTTGCAGAGCTATTTGGGGAGTAGTTGTGGTTAACTGCATCGAGGGTTACCTTCCAGCCATCTATACACTAAAACTTGTTTGTTTGTTTGTTTGTTTGTGAACTACAGCCTAAACAGTACACGATAGCGCCACAATTTTAGGTCCACCTTACTCATCGTCGTCCCTTTGGTGCTAATGGAAGAAGTTTCATTGAAATTGGTGTTATATTTTTAAAGTTATTCACATTTTAAAGTTTAAATCTATCTTCTAGGGAAGGAGGGGGGAGGGAGGGAGGGGAGGGGAGGGAGGGAGGAGGGAGGATGAGTGGGGTTGATGGGGAGGGGGGGTGAGAGGGAGGGAGGGAGGGGGGAGAGAGGGAGGGGGAGAGGAGAGGATGCTGCACCAATGCAGGAGAGGTTTGGGCCCAACGGGTCCACTTGGTTTAGTAGTTCACTAATCATGGGGATTTTATTCTGGCTGAAACATTCACCAAAGATAAAGAGACAAGAGTAGTGAGTTTAACTTCAGAGTCAAGTTTAACTATATACCATTTACAACAGACAAGCAGAATACTTTGCACAATGTTATCATGTCACTGCCCAGTGGTTCAATGGTACTTTGTTACATGTACAGAGGTAGGTACACGGAAATTCCTTTTCTGCAAACAGTTGATTAAAAAACTTAGTATACATGGGCACAATCATACTTAAATACAAGAATATAAGAATAGTAGTTACACTGAGTCAGTGCACAAGAGTTGCCATGTTTCTGCTGCCATCTTGTTAAACATTATGAAAAAAGTTAAAGTTAAAAGTTATCAAAAAAAATGATCTTGAAGGGTGGTCATAACTTGGCCATAAATGCCCATTGTCCTTGTGGTGTCACTTGGTTCAAGTAGATGGGGTTGTCCTGACCAGGCAATGTTGTTGATGTCCTCCACCGCTGTTTTGCCACTCCATGCCACTGCAAGCCATTTCCAGTCTGCATGCTCGATCACTTGGAGCACCTCTGAACAACATCCCACTAACAACATGCTTTAGTGATCAAAGTTCCTACACTCTAACGACCATTCAGACTCATTTTACTGCACGAATAAAATAGACATGTCAAACTGTGCACACATTTCCAGCCTTGCAACTCTTGGGGCCACAGTCTAAGAATAAAGGCGAGGCCATTTAAAACTGAGGTGAGAAAAAACTTTTTCACCCAGAGTTGTGAATTTGTGGAATTCTCTGCCACAGAAGGCAGTGGAGGCCAATTCACTGGATGAATTTAAAAGAGATTTAGATAGAGCTCTAGAGGCTAGCGGAATCAAGGGACATGGGTAAGTGACATGTCAGATCGGTCCCAATCCGAAACGTCACCTATCCATGTTCTCCAGAGATGCTGCCTGACCCGCTGAGTCACTCCAGCACTCTGTGAAACATCACCTATCCATGTTCTCCAGAGATGCTGCCTGACCCACTGAGTTACTCCAGCACTCTGTGTATTTTTTTACGGTGGAGATTCACTCTGTGTTTTGTGAATTAAATGTATAATATGCTTCTTCAGTAAAATGATAGAATTTTTTTAACGTTTTGTGCATATAAATAAGAATAAATTTCTACCTTGGCAAGTTTTATAATCCAGAAAATTTAGATAAAGGAAGATAAGATTAAGAAGGAAGTTTAAAATAGGGCAGAAAGCAAGGAAAAAAATTAAAAGAAAAGGTGAACATTCATTGCAATTCATAAAACTGGTGAGCACGCAACAAAAGCTTTTCACTGTATCTCGGTACATGTGACAATGAACTAAGCTAAACTTATTAAACTAAATTGCAGTACTGATGCCCTGTTGATTTACCTAATGCCTCCCCCAGCTAGTTGCCAATCCCGCAGGATAGAATTAGCTGCTGGTAGATCTTTGTTCATTGCTAACATTCTGAAAATCCTGTTTGATGTTCCAGAGCACCACAGTGTTTCTTAAAGAGCAGATAGAATCAGAGCAATCCTGTGTAAGCATGGTGAAAACTAAAGTACTGATACCTGGAGAGCAGTCCAATAGTCAATTTATTTGCCAATGTTTAAACATATTTTTGTTTCCTACGTTGTTTATTTTTAACTCTAATTCGCTTCATTTCAAATTTCTACAATTAGGTAGAAACTGCCAAAGTACACTATCATCTGATACTTGAAATTAGTTGTATTTCAATTTCGATGTAATTTTTTTCTACTATTTATTTTAAATACATGCAAAATGCACCAATATGTTGTTCATTGAGGCATTAAATCCTCCTCTTATCCAGGTGTGAATTCTGCACAAATATACACAATCATGGAATTTGAACTTGTAAAATACTTCCTTGACCGTCCTTCTACATGTATAAAGATCTTATCGAAACGTATAAGATTATTAAGGGGTTGGACACGTTAGAGGCAGGAAACATGTTCCCAATGTTGGGGGAGTCCAGAACAAAGGGCCACAGTTTAAGAATAAGCGGTAGGCCATTTAGAACGGAGATGAGGAAACACTTTTTCAGTAAGAGAGTTGTGAATCTGTGGAATTCTCTGCCTCAGAAGGCAGTGGAGACCAATTCTCTGAATGCATTCAAGAGAGAACTAGATAGAGCTCTTAAGGATAGCGGGGTCAGGGGGTATGGGGACAAGGCAGGAACGGGGTACTGATTGAGAACGATCAGCCATGATCACATTGAATGGCGGTGCTGGCTCGAAGGGCCGAATGGCCTACTCCTGCACCTATTGTCTATTGTCTATTGTCTATCTAGTGCTGTTTCGGTTGCACTTTTAATCTGGCGCCATAAAATAGACCATTGCCATGTCATGCACATCATGATGCAGTTTTTCATTCATGTTTGTGTGGCCTGCAAACTGCATGGGCAACCTTTCTGAGGAAGTGAATATAATTTGCAGAGCATCTGCCTGAGCATGGACGATGGCAGTGAGAACCAGCTTCAGGTGGTTCTACCTTACGCATAAAATTTAGCTCCACCCTACCCCACAATTGTGAACCCTAACGTGCCACTTTGTAACAGTCTTCCCCATCACCAAGCTTCACCGCTCCCCTCTTGCTTCACCCTTTTCCTCCTACCATCCCTCCCTCTCTAATGTCTCCTCTTGATAGTGTGGCGAATGGACATCGGGGTTTTAATGCATGAGTTGTGAAAAGGTACTCAATACAATACAATGTATCTTTATTGTCATTGTACAGGGGTACAACGAGATTGGGAATGCGCCTTCCATACGATGCAATAAATGAATTAGCTAATCAGTATAAATTTATACAACCAAAATTAGAAACAGTTTTAAGACAGTATAAAGTTCAAGTAGGTCTGTGCCGGTTCACTGTGCGATGTGACCATCCGGCTCAGCAGGACTGGTTCATAGCAGCTATGGCCCTGGGGATGAAGCTGTTCCTGAGTCTGGAGGTGCGGGCGTAGAAGGCCTTGTAGCGTCTGTTCGATGGTAGAATTTCAAACAGACTATTGCAGGGGTGTGAGGAGTCTTTGTGGATGCTGGTGGCTTTTCTGAGGCATCGTGTGTTGTAGATGTCCTCCAAGGCTGGTACCTGTGTTCCGATAGTCTTCTGAGCTCTGTAGACTACCCGCTGAAGAGCTCTCCTCTCTGCCTCCGTGCAGCTGAGGTACCACACAGGGATGCCATGCGTTAGGAAGCTCTCTATGGTGCAGCGGTAGAAGGTCGTCAGCAGCTGTTGGGGCAGACCAGACTTTTTCAGTGTTCTCAGGTAGAACAGTCGTTGCTGCGCCTTCTTGACCAGCACAGCAGTGTTAGTGGACCATGAGAGGTACTCTCGTCTACAAGGTAATAATGTATGGCAGACCATCAATAGAAATCTTAATTGCCCATTGTGCAGCACCTGTTCAATGCCATTTTCCAAACACCAATGATATTCTAGGCTACACCTTGATCCAGCAACACCGATGGTGTAATGTAGAATGCACAATGTATTTTCAAGGCAAAAGATTTAGGAGTACAAAAGTCAGATTTAGATTTTTTTTTAGTCGCATTACGGAATCTCTATTGCTTAGAAAATTGAGTTCCTAGCATCTGCCTATTGCACGAAAGCTCTGAATGGTTTGTCTGTACAGTATTCAGATTGACATGACTTCTGCTTGTTATGTTGATTTTTTGCATCAATAAGAGCATCATAAAATTGTTAAATGTACAATGGGCAAGAAAGATAGCAAAACAGTTGATACAAATTAAATATTTTTTTATGCCCTTTCATTTTTCCGTCTTTCAGATTGCCCTCGTTCAAAGTGCAATGAGCCACTTGCTCGTAGATATATTGCTTTACATTGTACATGACGTAGAATATGGTACAGAAAGAGTATACTTCAAATACCTGTCTGGACCAAATACATCTGATAAACTGATGGACAGAGCTCTGTTGGTGGCCAGTCAACTGAATATATTATCAACACAATTGTATAGGTAATAACAAAGTCAGCCCAATTGCCAGAATATTGGTGTTGAAAAATGATGAGGCATTGCTAACATCTTTATCACTTTTGGATGTATAGGCAGATATTTACTATTTAATGTAATTTAATTGAAAAGTTTGTAGATGATCATATACTACTTTCCTGAGCTTAGCATTTTCCCAAGCATCGACAATTATCAAAGTACTTTTGAAGGCAACTTACTGTAATGTTGGAATCTCAGCAGCCAAGTTGTGCACAGTTAAGTTCCAGAAACAGCATTGACATAATAATCAGATTATTTAACTTGTGGCGAGGGATAAAAGTTGGTGATGTCACTGGGAAAAGAGTTTAGCTCTTTAAATAGCACCTCGGGATCTTTTCTAGGTACCTTATCTCAGACAGTAGGGATTTTCTTACTACGGCAACGGAGTGATATCATAAGATCATAAATGATAGGTGTAGAATTAGGCCATTCAGCCCATTGTGTACTCTGCCATTCAATCATAACTGATCTATCTCTCCCTCCTAACATACTCCTGCCTTCTCCCCATAACCTCTGACACCCGTACTCATCAAGAATCTATCTATCTCTGCCCTAAATATATCCATTGACTTGGCCTCCCCAGTCTTCTGTGGCAAAGAATTCCACAGATTCACCACCCTCTGACAAAAGAAATTCCTCTTCATCTCTTTCCTAAAAGAACGTTCTTTAATTCTGAGGCTATAACTAGTCCTAGACTTTCCTGCTGGTGGAAACATCCTCTCAACATCCACTCGATCCAAGCCTTTCACTATTCTGTGTGTTTCAATGAGGTCTTCCCTCATTCTTCTAAACTCCAGCGAGTACAGGCCCAGTGCCGTCAATCGCTCATCATAGGTTAACCTACTCATTCCTGAGATCATTCCTGTAAACCTCCTCTGGACCCTGTCCAGAGCCAGCACATCCATCCTCGGATATGGTGCCCAGAATCTCTCACAATATTCCAAATGCGGCCTGACCAGTGTCTTACAGACCCTCAGCATTACATCCCTGTTTTTGTATGTAAACCTAATAAATGCTAGCATATTACTAAATATGCCCTGGGATACAATCAAAGTTAAATATATTGATAATTAATTAAATTTGCATAAAACTCAATGCTAACACTGAAAATGATGTTCTAATTCCTCCCTTTCTCTCTTGCTCGCTTCTTTCTCTTGCACTTTTTTTCTCACTCTTTATCTTTTTCCTTTTTTCGCTTTATTTCTATCTCTCTTTCCATTTCCCACATCCTTTTTCCCCTTTCCACATTCTCCCTCTCACTTTTGCTTGCGCTCTCTCTCTCTCTCTCTCTCTCTCTCTCTCTCTCTCTCTCTCTCTCTCTCTCTCTCTCTCTCTCTCTCTCTCTCTCTCTCTCTCTCTCTCTCTCTCTCTCTCTCTCTCTCTCTCTCTCTCTCTCTCTCTCTCTCTCCCTCCCCCTCCCTCCCTCCCTCTCCCCCTCCCCCCTCTCCTCTCCCCCCTCTCTTTCTCTCTCTCTTTGAATATATATATATATATATGAATATTTTCTCTCTCTCTCGCTTTGAATATATTTAATTGATTCACAGTGTTCCAGGGTAGAGAACTGCAGATAAATTCCTCCTTACCTCCATCTTAAACAAGTGATCCTTTTATTTTGAAATTCAAAACTATTGAAATAAATGGCAAAAACAGCTTCCTTTGACAATGAATGAACATTGAAACTGGTATCTTTTTGACCTGTTTGTTGCAGTGTTTAATGTCTCTTATCTTTTCGTTATGCCTTTTACCCATTCTGTACCTGTTATGTTTATTCTTCTAGTTGGTGCAGGGACATAGTTGAGGAAACAGTGAAGCAACTGGAAGCAGATCACACAGAAAATCCAGATCATGAATTAAAGCAGCTCGAAAATCTCAAGGTAATATTCCCGATTGACAACAATTAGTTAAGTATTAGGACCAGTTAATGGTGTCTGCTTTATTCTTTTGCATTTAAAATATCTTAGTAATCTTACTGTGTCATTTTCTCCTCAGTAGTTGAAAAGGTGCTTTATCGTTTTGACAGTCTTCTCACAATTATTGAATCATTTTGCTACATGACCACCTTGAATTCTTTTTTTCCCCCGCAAGATGGAGTCTTCTGAGTGGATAAACGTTTGTGAGACTTTGCTTTCAGGAATTCAAGGATACTCAGTCCACTTGTTAATATCCAGAGATGAAGAGGTACAATCACACATCAATAAGACCCGGGATCTATGCACTGCCTGCTTGCGGGTAAGAATGGGTGTTGGAGATATTTAGAAACATATTAACCATGCTTTCCTTTGGCCCAGTGCCAGGTTCTGGTAACTGTGCTGATACGATGAGTTAGTTCCATGATTGAGTTTTGTCATCTGATCTGGACTCTGTCTTTAATAGTTAAGGACTAATGAATATCAGCAAGTTAGTTCACCCTGACAGTGAGTGAGAACTCAGCAAGTGCTGAGAGTATGCATTGTCCACACAAGCATCATTCCAATTAGAAACTCAGATTTTGTTCTGAAGTCATTATTCTTGTGCTCTTCACCCGAAGAGAAACATTTCTAACCGTCTGCGCTATCTATGCCTCTCATAATTTTATATACTTCTATCAGGCCTCTCCTTACCCTCCAGGTTTCAGAGCAATTATTCAAGGTATGTCCAAACCCTCTTTACAGGTAATGCCATCTAATTCAGGCAGCATTCTGGTAAACCTTTTCTGCACCCTCTCCACAGCCTTCCTGTAATGGACTGCCTAGAAGTGCACACAATATTCCCAATACAGCCGAACTGAAGTCCTATAAAGCTGCAACTTGACTTCCTAATTCTTATACTCAATGCCAGGCCAACGAAGGCAAGCATACCATAAGCATTCTTCACCATTCTATCTACTTGTGTTGCCACTTTCAAGGAGCAATGGACTTGGACCCCAAGATACCTCTGTATTCCAATCCTGCTAGGTTCCTGCCATTAACTCTATACTTACCTCTCACATTTGATTTCCAAAATGCAACACCTCACACTTGCTTTGATTAAATGTCACCTGCCATTTCTCCACAAATTTATACAGCTGATTTATATCCCGCTCCGTACTTTGAGAGCCTTCTTCATTGTCCACGACTCCACCAATGTTGGTGCTGTCTGCAAAGTTCCGAACCAACCCATTTATATTCACACCCGACTTGTTCATGTATATACAGACCTCCAACTGGAAAACCGACCTTCACAACCCTGTTGAGTAAGCCAGTTCTGAATCCAAACGACCAAGCAGGAGAGAGTGCAGAGAAGATCAATGAGGATGTTGCCAAATTGGAGGTCCTGAGCCATATGGAGAGATTAGGCAAGCTTGGACTTTATTCCTTGTAGCACCCAGGGCTAAGGGATGATCTTATAAAGATGTTTAAAATCATGAGAGGAATTGAAAGGGCGAATGCACAGAATCTTTTACCCAGGGTAGGGGAATCAAGGACCAGAGGACATAGGTTTAAGATGAGAGGGAAAGATTTAACAGGAACCTGAGGGACAAAGTTCCCTCAGTAATGGATTGAAGGATCAGTCTAGATTTTTGTGCTCATGTAAATAGAATGGGACTCGACTGCGAAACAACAGAATTGATCCACGGATAGCCCAAGTTAGTGAAATAGATGATAGACTGTGGAGCTAATACCCTTGTCAGTAAAGCTATTAATAAAAGTCACAATGGAGAAATAAAGAACTGCAGATGCTGGTTTCTACCAAAAATAGACACAAAGTGGCAGAATAACTCAGCGGGTCAGGCCGCATCTCTGGAGAAACAGGATGGGTGATGTTTCGGGTCCCGACCCAGACATCAACCAGCCTTTTTCTCCGGAGATGCTGCCTGACCCACTGCGTTACTCCAGCACTTTGGGTCTCTCATTAGTATGAATCATGGTCTTATTACATTTTTAAAGACTTATCCTCTTAATTACAAGCAATAATTCATCTGGCACTGAAAATTGTCTTGCGAAGCATTTAAAAATACAAAAGAAACTAAAAAGAAAAAATACCTGACTTTATTTGAAACTTAACAGTTAAATAGACCATTGTGGAAAGTTGTGCAAGAGAGTTCCTCAGAGCACAGAGGCATGGTGGAATGAGCTGCAGCCGCCATTACTGGAGTAGAAGTCTCTGGAATGGGACTTGAATCACAATCTGCTGATCCATTTGAGTGGGCAGAGGAATTTACAACAATAAAAGGCTGACACAACAAAACATAACAGAATCAGAATAGCCTTTATTGTCATCCAAAAAACATGTATTTTGGACGATATTCCGTTACCCACAGTCCAACAATAAGAAGCAATAAAAATAAAGCAATAAAACATACACAATCACAAAACAAAAAAAAACATCCATCACAGTGAGTCTCCTCCAGTCACCTCCTCACTGTGATGGAAGGCCAGAATGTCTTTTCTCTTCCCTGCCGTCTTCTCCCGTGGTCAGGCTGTTGAACTTGCCACGTCGGGGCGGTCGGGGCTCCTGACATTGAAGCCCCCGCCGGACGGAGAAAATCCCGCGGCCTATTCAAGGCCGTGCCGGACAGTGAAAGGTCCGCAGCGGGCCAACCCGTGCCCCGCTATTCGGGGCAGGCGAAGACGCTGCCGCAGCCGGAGCTCCCGAAGTCGGCCCCCACCCAGGGGCCTGCGAGCTTCCGATGTCCACGTGGCCCGAGGCCGAAGCCTCCGGAGCCTCCGAAGGCGAGTCGCAGCCGCACTCACAGCGCCACCAACATTTGGCAAAGTAATGTAGAATGCTACAAACAGGAACTGCAAACAGAGTTAAGGCTTTTAATTAGTAAGGATTATAGCCATTATGGCCAAATGCTTATGCATCGCCAGATGTCTAATTTTATAATCCAAGAAAGCTCATTTAAGATAATTGCAAAGAAGAACTCTCCTGCCCTCATAACTCAACGCTCTGACACCTTGTGATTCTTCAGATGCTGAAAAAGTCTGTCTAACCAATTGGTTTTATTTTTACCACAAAAGTTTCCATTTTAATAAATCATTATGAACAAACCACCTTTATCAGATTTTGTTTATCCACATGTAGTTCTTCCAAGAATTAGTTTAGATTTATTTAATACAGCTGTCTTTAAATTCTTTTGTGTTGTTGGCCTTCATGGACTCACATTTTATGTGTCAGATACTTCAATCCAGTATGAATAGCAGCCTTTTACAATCTGCACTGGTCATTAAAAATAACTGGTCAGACTTACGGTTCAAATCCTTTGCGTTACCTTTCGTGGTTTTCCAGTGATTAGTATCATTCATGAATTGCCCATCTGACAATGATCTATCCTAGTTACCTGCATGGTTTGTTTAGAATGAGCTCTCTTTGACAATGAGTTTCCCTTGCTGCATGCCCAACTTTGCTGATTCTACGATCATATCAATCTGCGCATTTTGCCTGTTTTAATTTACCCGTTGAAAGCCTAAATGTCCTAAGAGTAATTTGTGTTCAATTTCACACGTAATCCTTTCTAATCCTTCTTTTAATAATGAATGCAAAATAGAGCCATGGAGCTTGCAGCATGGAAACAGGCCATTCAGTCCACCATGTCTATGGCAACCTAACTGGCATTCTGGGCTGGTCTATATCCTATATTTGGCCTACATCCCTCTGACCTTTCCTGATCCGATTATTTGTTCAATTGTCCTTTGAAATGTATCAGCTTCTTGCATCAACATCGAACCAGAGTATCTAATACTCTTTGATATTTCTGATCTTTGTTTAAATAGCTCTGCTTGTTCATTTATAGTTCTGTTTGCACTTTTCATTGCACTTAAATGAGATTTGTCTTATATTGTTCTGATTTTATTTTATCACTTGAATAGCCATAACTTTTTTTCCTTCTTGGGGGGCTTGTGAGGAAGTCACTTTATAAAGCATTTGCCCTCTGCATGTATCTTGCGTTTTTAATAAATTTAGTTAATTGCAAACATAATGGAGACCTTTCCTCCAATTGTTTACATCCAGGAACTACCAAATCTAGAAAGATGATCCAACATGGATTGCTACCCTCCTGCCAGAGACCTTTTAAATTTGAATTTATGTGATGCACACTATAAAAGTTTGCACAGAAAAAAAGTCAAAGTGAGCCAAATTGCACCCACAAGATTGTTATTTAAAGCAAATTTGCTTTATAACTGACAGTTCTTCTGAAGTTTAGTGCTTCCGGTATTGTAGAATTAGTTCCATGAGCTGAGAATATTCACAGAAAGCCAGGCCCAGGGTTAAATTTGCAATATTTTGATTCTGAAGTGAAAAGTTTTAGATGAAAAGTGTTTCATGAATGCAAGAAGGCAAATGCAAGAATGCGAATGCTTTCATTTCATTGCTAACTTGAGCAAGGAAATGGTGGCGTCAATACATTCATCATAAGTGAAATGTTATGTATTTGACATTTCTGCCAAAAGAGAATGTCTTCTTTCATGTGTGGGCTGTCATGTTAGATCTTGTATGCATTGCTAATCTGTGAGGAATGCTATGTATTGATGTTTTCTCCGTAGTTTAGTGAAAAATAATAAAATTGTAATAGAATGGGTATGTTATTATTAATCCTCTTCATACATTCTTCATCTTGCAGCGCTCATCCACCAATATTCTTGAGATGTCTGACTCTGATCTATACCTGTTGCTATCAGGGAAATCAGAAATTACTGAAGAGCCCACCACCATTTCATCTTACCTGGTAAAGTCAAACAATTTCTTCTTTAATAGAAGGATGAATGTTTTCTTCAGTATTAAAGTTCAATCAGTAAACAACTGTACATTTTAATGCAATTACTGCAAAATTAATGCAATTTAATAGTAATATAATAGAGTTGCCCACTCTTTGTTCAGTAACATAATTCCACTGATAGAGGCATGCAATTCTGCTTATTTTGAGACAGATAGTTATGAATGTATAGGAAATGTGCCAAAAGAGTCCTTAAATATTTTCCATTCATCAATAAATGTATGGCTTTATTATGCTGAACCTCTTGGTTCCAGTAACGTAAATGTATCCATAAGTGGTGCAAAAGTGGTTATTTCCCGGTCATTCATTCTCTCTCATATGCCCATCAATTCTATTTAGATTTATTTTTTGCTGCTTGTCTACACTAAGAGATAATTTAAATATTTTGCTAATTATTATTGATTGATTCTGTAATGGTGTGCATTCACTTTTATACTGTATGAGCTAATCTCATTAGTCTCCTCCTCTTTTTCTGTGTTGCAGAAAATGAGCACCATTGACGCAACTGTAAGTTTGGGCCTTGAGTTTGGGACATAATTGCCATAAATGTGATATCACCTGAGTGTTTTCTTCAAATTCGTATTTCATGTTTAAGCAGAAAAGTTAAGGAAATAATCGTTCTAACACAAGGTTCAATAAATAATAATACACAACCTTCTGAAGAAGGGTCTGAAGAAGGATCTCGACCCGAAACGTCACCCATTCCTTCTCTCCTGAGATGCTGCCTGACCTGCTGAGTTACTTCAGCATTTTGTGAATAAATACCTTCGATTTGTACCAGCATCTGTAGTTATTTTCTTATATTATACACAACCTTCAAATCAGAAAGAAAGTAAAACAGAAATATTCAGCAATTGGGCAAGAAAACTATAGTTAAAAGATTTGGCTGTCGTAATGGATGATTTTCAAAAGGTCCATGTGTAGACACAGCAAATAATGAGGAAAGCTAAAAGAATGCTGTTGTCAAGGGGCGGCACAATGACATAGCGGTAGAGTGCCAGAGACCCGGGTTCGATCCTGACCATGGGTGCAGTTTGTACGTTCTCCCCGTGACCTGCGTGGGTTTTCTCTGGATGTTCTGGTTTCCTCCCACACTCCAAAGATATACATGTTTGTAGGTTAATTGGCTTTGGCAAAATTGCCCCTAGTGTGTGTACGGTAGTGTAAGTGTGCCGGGATCGCTGGTCAGTGCGGACTCGGTGAGTCGAAGAGCCTGTTTCTGCACTGTATCTCTAAACTAAACTAAAATTATAAAAAAGACACAAAGTTTTGGAGTAACAACAGCATCTCTCCTTCATTGTGGTGAGGTGTGGGGGGGGGGGAAGAAAGCTGGAAGAGAGGAGGGGCAGGACAAAGCCTGGGGAGTGATAGGTAGAAATATCTGAGGGGGTGGGGGGTAGGGGGTTGATAGGCAGATTGTTGGACAAAAGCACAAAATGAAAAAAACAAAAGGTGTGAGGGAAGGATAGAAGAGGTGTAAATTGTGAAGCCAGAGGAAGGAATACAGAACGTTACAAGCAGAAGGAATACACAATACAAGCAGAAGGGGAGGGGAAAGGAATAAACGGGTGTGTTCAGGTGGGGCACAGGTAAGAGAGATGGAAGGGGGGGGGAGGGCTAGAGACAGAAAGGGGAATTGTTTACGGTGGAGGGAACTGATTACAAAAGTAGAGAGGTCATTGGTGAATATAAAAACATTAAACCATTAAATTACCAATTTAATGGCTTACCGATTTATGGCAGGGATGAGGCAAAGAGGCGTAGGTACAACATGAGGAATTGAGAATATTCTCAAATCATCTGTGAATGGTAGTGCAATCTTGAATGGGCTGAGCAGCAAACCCCTGCTCCTAATTTATGTGTCCTATATATCCATTAACTTATTTGATGGTCTTAGCAGAAGATTGAAGTCCATCCACTCCTTATAGAAAGGATGAAAGGAGATGCAACAAAGTCAATTGGACAGACACGTTGCTAGTTTATAAAAGTGTTGGAGTACCTCAACTGGTCAGGAAGCATCTCTGGAGAACATGGATAAGTGACGGTTCGAGTCGGGATCCTTCTTCAGACTGATTGTGGGGGGGGGGGGGGGGGGGAAGAGGGGGAGGGGGGGGGGAGGAAACTGAAAAAGAGGAGGGGCAGGACAGAGCTGGCGGGTAATAGGTTGATGCAGGTGAGGAGGTTTTATTAATACGCAGATGGTTGGACAAAGGCCAGAGATGAAAAGGCAGAAGATGCAAGGCAAAAGGAAGTGGGGGTGGGGAGAACTAAGGGGGAGAGAGTTTGGTGGGGGGAAGAAAGGGGAGGGATAAGAGACGTCTTTGTAGTAGTTATCTAAAATTGTTGTCATCTACCCAAGCGGAAAAGAGGTGTTGTTCTCCAGTTTCCACGTGGGCTCATTCAGGCAATGGACGAGGCCCGGGAATGGGAAGGGGAGTTAAAATGGTTAGCATTTATCTCGACATCGTACAGATAGCCACATCAGCAACCACATCAGTAAGCATGCAGGTACAGCAGGCAGTGAAGAAAGCTCATGGCATGTTGGCCTTCATTGCAAAAGGTTTTTTAGTTTAGGAGCAAGGAGGTTCTACTGCAGTTGTTCAGGGCCCTGGTGAGACCACACCTGGAGTGCAGTTTTGGTCTCATAATTTGAGGAGGGACATTCTTGCTATTGAGGGAGTGCAACGTAAGTTCACCAGGTTAATTCCCAGCATGGCGGACTGACATATGATGAAAGAATGGATCGACTAGGCTTATATTCACTGGAATTTAGAAAGATGAGAGGGGATGTTCCAGAAACATATAAAATTCTTAAGGGATTGGACAGGCTAGATGCAGGAAAAATGTTCTCCATGTTGGGGGAGTCCAGAACCAGGGATCACAGTTTTAAAATAAGAGGTCAGCCATTTAGGACTGATATGAGGAAATACTTTTTCACCCAGAGAGTTGTGAATCTGTGGAATTCTCTGCTACAGAAGGCAGTGGAGGCCAATTCACTGGATGTTTTTAAGAGAGAGTTAGATTTAGCTCTTAGGGCTAGCGGAATCAAGGGATGTGGGGAAAAAGTGGAAATGGGGTACTGATTTTGGATGATCAGCCGTGATCATATTGAATGGCTCGATGGTCATTCCAGCTGTCTTCCCCTACAATATTGGGAGGAAAAATGGAAAATTCGTAGTTGAATAAATGGTAAATAAAGCAAAAAAATATTTAAAAATTGTAGATGTTGCAAATCTTAAATAAGAGCAGAACAAACTGGAAACATTCAGCATGTCAGACAGTATCACCAGAGAGAGAAATGGAATGTTTCAGGTCAATCACCTGTGGTCCATACTGTGTGTAAATGTTGTTATTTGGGGGATTTCGATGTCCTTGTGCTCAAATCACAAAATTAAGAAAGGCAAATGCATGTTAATATTTTTTTTAATGGATTTTGAATGCAAAAATAAAAAGGTCTTGCTGCAGTTATAGAAGTCAATAGTGAGTGCACAAGACACTATATGGTTATGGTTGTGGATCAGTCATATTAACTGACTTGATCGTGTCTGTGTTCTGTGATGTATATCCGGTTCCTGATCCAGTCCGGGTTTTTCTATATGCTAACCACCTGTTGGTAGGGTGGGACTCAGCCACCAGGGGGTCAGTGGGGACTGGGCGCGGAGACGACAGCACGATGGATTGTATCCTCTGAGCATTAGTTCAGCATTCAACACAATAGTCCCCAGCAGACTGGTTGAGAAGCTGCTGGAACTGGGGCTTAGCACCCCTCTGTGTACCTGGGTCCTGGACTTTCTCACTGCCAGGCCCCAAGTGGTCAGGATGGGGGAACACACATCTAGCTCCCTCACCCTGAACATAGGATCCCCCCAGGGCTGCGTCCTTAGCCCCCTACTGTACTCCCTGTACACACATGACTGTAGGGCCAGGTTCAGCTCAAACTCCATCATCAAGTTTGCTGATGACACTGTGGTGGTGGGCCGGATCTCCAACAACGATGAGAAGGCCTACCGGGAGGAGGTGGCTGATCTGGCACTCTGGTGTCAGGACAATAGCCTCCTCTTGAATGTCACTAAAACAAAGGAGCTGATTGTGGACTTCAGAAGGGCTAAACATCCAAGGACGTACACGCCACTGGAGATAAATGGGTCTATTGTGGATAGGGTGAGCAGTTTCAAATACTTGGGAGTCCGCATCGCAGAGGATCTGACGTGGGCAACGCACATTGCCGCACTGGTGGGTAAGGCTAAGCAGCGCCTTTACCACCTTAGACAACTGAGGAAATTCAGAGTGTCGCTGAGGATCCTTCATTGCTTCTACTCTGGGGCTGTAGAGAGCATCCTGTCCGGCAACATTACAGTCTGGTTTGGGAACAGCTCTGCCCAGGACAGGATGGCCCTGCAGAGAGTAGTGCGTTCGGCAGAACGCACCATGGGAACTACACTCGTCCCCCTGCAGGACCTATACATCAGGAGGTGCAGATCCAGAGCAAGCAAGATCATGAGGGACCCCTGCCACCCCAGTAACGGACTGTTCTAGATGCTACGGTCAGGCAAACGCCTCCGCTGTCACGCTGTGAAAACGGAGAGGATGAGACGGAGCTTCTTCCCACAGGCCATCAGGACTGTCAACTTTGATAACCCCAGAGACTAAATTTTTGTCGACACTTTTTGTGCTATGTTTAGTAACTTATTAACTTTATTTATATGCTGTAACTGTAATTATTTTTGTGCACAACCCGCAGGCATTGCCACTTTCATTTCACTGCACATCGAGTATGTGTATGTGACAAATAAATTTGACTTGACTTGACTAAAGAATTTATGCTTCAGCTTGACTCATGCTGATTGAATGGGACAAGAACAATGGTCTCTCACCAAATAACACGTGTTCCCCAGCTCCATTGAGATCAATCACCATTAACGAGATAATGGATTTAATCAGAAGGGCAGGGCCCACACAGTGATTGGCAGGGCTCTGTGGAGTGTTGTGGAGCAGAGGGGTCTAGGAGTGTGACCAAAGTTTCTTGAAAGTACCACCACAGGTAGTGGCCTCACGGGTGGTTAAAAGGCTTCGGGACATTGGCCTTCATCATTCAGATTACTGAGGATAGAAGTTGGGAGGTCATATTACAGTTGCACAAGACATTGGTGAGGCCACATTTAGAGTATTGTGTTCAGTTTTGGGCACCATGTTATAGGCAAGATGTTGTCAAGCTGGAGAGGCTGCAGAGAATATTTATGAGGATGTCACTCAGGGCGAGCTATAGGGAGAGGTTTAGCAGGCTAGGACTCTATTCCTTGTAGCGCAGGCTGATGAAGGGTGATCTCATAGAGGTGGATAAGATCATGAGAGGAATAGATGGGGTAAATGCAAAGAGTCTTTTGCCCAGTGTAAAGGAACCGAGAACCAGAAGACAGGTTTAAAGTGAGGGGGAAAGATTTCATAGGAACCTCAGGGGTAACTTGTTTTTCACAATGGGTGGTGGGTATATGGAATGAGCTGCCGGAGGAGGTAGTTGAGACAGGTGCTATCACAATGTTTAAGTGACATTTGGACAGGCATATGGGTAGAAAAGGTTTAGAGGGTTATCGATCAAACATGGGGCAGATGGGATTAATGTGGAAGGGGCATCTTGGTCGACATGTGCAAATGGGGCCAAAGGGCCTGTTTCCATGCTGTATGTAGACACAAAATGCTGGAGTAACTCAGCGGGTCAGGCAGCATCTCTGGAGAGAAGGAATGGGTGATGTTTCGGGTCGAGACCCTTCTTCAGACTTTATTACCATTGCCTATTATTATTTATTACCGTTACCAGTATAGTGATCAAGTAAAATCTCTTAAGTGTGCAGGGAATTTTATTTAAAAATTAAAACTGATTCGCTATGCATTTTTCTCATTGCTCGATTTAAAGAACTCCCCCAACTGCCCAGACTTGCATCAAAAGAGAAAGTATGGATCATCCCAGATAAGCCATTGATAAAATTAAGAAATATGGACAGAAGTCAGGCAGGTGGAGTTTGCATAAAGGTTCAGCCTTGCTTTTACTAACTGGCAGAGCATGTTTGAGTGCTTACCTCCAGGTGTTCCTCCTACTTATTCTTTAAAGTTTTAAGACATTCCAACACAAAAAGCACAGGGGTGAACTCATTATGTACAAATACGGGAATCCTTTAGGATGTAGATACTGGAATTGAAATGATCATTGCAGTTTTAATGCTCAGTTATTCTGTAGGTTTTTTTAAAATTTGCAGATGCTAAATAGGAAATTCCTTTGATTATCTGCTGCCAATTTGAATTTATACAATAATTAATTTTGGTAATTTTTTTCCCTGTAATCATGTGTTTTAATTTTTATCCTGTTGCAACTCATAAGATCGCAGTTATTCTTACTCTCTCTCCCCCTCTCTTCCTATGTTACAGATATTGGGCTCCTCTGACGACATTGAAGCTGGTGTAAGTTTGGGCATAAAGTAATTGTTATAAATGTTACATCACTAGCTACTTCCTCCATGCATTTTATGACCCATCTCCAACCTACTTTGCTGTTTCCATTGCTCGCATCTGGTAGGAAAAATAAAACTGCAGACGCTGGTATAAATCAAAGGTAGACACAAAATGCTGCAGTAACTCAGTGGGTCAGGCAGCATCTCGGGAGAGAAGGAATGGGTGACGTTTCGGGTTGAGACCCTTCTTCAGACTCGCATCTGGCTGCCAGCTCAAATTTTCATGTTCTTATTTCGGATTGGTAGTTAGTTGTTTTCTGGCTGTCTGCTGCAATTGCTTGATAATTACTGAGTTATTCACTGGTTCTTATTTGTGGCTGATTTTATCTCCAATTAAGTGAACTATTGCTTGATCCAATTTTAAGCAATGAGATATTGAAGTTACAGACACAAAGAACTGCAGATGTTGATTAATACACGAAAGGACGCAGTGTGCTGAAGCTACTCAGGGTCAGGCAGCATCCCTGGAGAACATGGATAGGTGACGTTTCACAGAGTGCTGGAGTAACTCAGCGGGTCAGGCAGCATCTCTGGAGAACATGGATAGGTGACGTTTCACAGAGTGCTGGAGTAACTCAGCGGGTCAGGCAGCATCTCTGGAGAACATGGATAGGTAACGTTTCGGGTCAAGACTGTTCTTCAGACTGATTATGGGGAGTGAAGAGGGAAAAGAAAAGGGGCAGAGCAGGACAAAGCTTGACGGGTAATAGGCTGACTTGGCATGGGTGTTTTTTTTGTTAGGCAGATGGTGGGAATAACGGGCAGAAATAAGGAAGAAAGGTGTGAGACAGGTTTGAAGAGCTGTGGGGAGAGGGGGAGGCACATGGCAGGGGTGTGGGGTGGGTGAGTGGAGGAGAGAAATGGGTGGGAGTCTGGGGTGGGGCACAGGGGAGGGAAGGGGGGGGTGGGGTGGAAGAGGAGGGGGGGAGGGGCAGGGATGGAGTCAGTGAGCGGTTACCAAAAAGTGGAGAATTAAATGTTTATTCTGGGCAGCCTACAACTCAACGGTATGAACATTTAATTTTCCAATTTTAAGTAACATCTCACTAACTTATGCCCCTCCCCTTTCTCCCTTCCCCCCTCTTTCCGCCCCCCACCTCCCTACCCTGTGCCCCACCTACCCTTCTCACACCTCTCTTTCTTATCTCTGGCCTTTGTTCCAACTATGCCTTTCAACCCCCCCCCCCGCCCCGTTCCTATGCCTGAAGAAGGTTCTCAACCCTAAATGTCTTCTATCCATGTTCTCCAGGGATCTGCTGAGTTACTCCAGCACTTTGTGTCCTTTTGAGATATTTAACTTGATTATCACAATTAACATATGTGGCTATTTGAAACTCTACGAACATTGTGGCTTTGAAGTACAAAGCTCTCGGAATGTTTTATGTTGGTAAAGCTTTGCAATATGTGGATAAATTAGCCGTTAATAAGCTTCCTTTGCAAAAATAGTTTTTTTCTATTTAAATCGAACCCATAAACACATGTTCCCTGTGTGATTATTACTTGAAATGTCATAAACATTAGTTGTGTTCCTTACTGTAATTATGTGGCAATGTAGGTCTGTGAACATGCTGTAATGTAGTAAGAAAAACTGCAGATGCTGGTTTAAATCAAAGGTAGACACAAAATGCTGGAGTAACAACGGGTCAGGCAGCATCTCTGGACAGAAGGAATGGGTGACGTTTCGGGTCGAGACACTTCTTTACCCATTCCTTCTCTCCAGAGATGCTGCCTGACCCGCTGAGTTACTCCAGCATTTTGTGCCTACCTGTAATTTCTTATTGTTCCTTCCTTACCTCAAACTTCAGACTTCTGCTCAAGGACCAGTCAAGAGCACCACTGTTGCTGGAGAAAGTCCAGCTAAACATCCAAAAGGTGCTGAGGGAACTGTAGATGTTGAGGTATTGTCAAACCATGAGCATTCTTTTTTCAAATGATCCTCTCTTGAATGAAGTATTTAAAATATGACCATCAAATTATGTCCTCCGGTTGATGCATATGGTGACTGTACAGGCATTGCATACTCACTACAATGAACACACTATTGATTTTTGATCATGTTTATTAATGACTTTTGAAATCGAAATTCAACATGTTAAAAACAAATAAATCACCAACAGACGTCCGTGGACAGGTATTTGCTGCCATGGACTTCCACTATCTGTAGTTGCTACCTCAGGCCTTCCTGCATCTGATGGACTATTATTTGTAGTTGCTACCTCAGGCCTTCCTGCATCTGATGGACTTCTACTATTTGTAATTGCTACCTCAGGCCTTCCTGCATCTGATAGACTACTACTTTCTGTAGTTGCTACCTCTGGTCTTCCTGCATCTGATGGACTACTACTATCTGTAGTTGCTACCTCTGGTCTTCCTGCATCTGATGGACTTCTACTATCTGTAGTTGCTACCTCAGGCCTTCCTGCATCTGATGGACTACTATTTGTAGTTGCTACCTCAGGCCTTCCTGCATCTGATAGACTACCACTATCTGTAGTTGCTACCTCAGGCCTTCCTGCATCTGAACGTGCCAGGTTGGATGTGAAGGGTCAATCCAATGGGCTTGAGACATGTTGGACTCCAGTGACACATGGCTCCCCAACACTTGAATGATGGCTGGACCAAGAATTCAGAAACAATTACGAGTTGTAATTCAATTATTTGTTAACAAAGTAATATCAGCTAAAACACAAACCCACAACATAAATAACTTAAATGAAAGTGTGCCTTTCATCTCCATCACTTGCCAAATCCAGTGAGGTCATAAGTCATAAGTAATGGGAGTAGAATTAAGCCTTTCGACCCATCAAGTCTACTCTGCCATTCAATCATGGCTGATCTATCTCCCCTCCTAACTCCATTCTCCTGCCTTCTTCCCATAACCTCTGACACCTGAACTAATCAAGAATCTATCTATCTCTGCCTTAAAAATATCTATTGACGGCCTCACAGCCTTCTGTGGCAAAGAATTCCACAGATTCACCACCCTCTGACTAAATACATTTCTCCTCATCTCCTTCCTAAAAGAACATCCTTTAATTTTGAGGCTATGACCTCTAGTCCTAGACTCTCCCACTGGTGGAAACATCCTCTCCACATCCATGCTATCCAAGCCTTTCACTATTCTGCATGTTTCAATTAGGTCCCCCGTCATTCTTCTAAACTCCAGCGAGTACAGGCCCAGTGCCGAAAAACGCTCATCATAGGTTAACCTACTCATTCCTGGAATAATTCCTGGGATCCAGTGAGGTTAATGGGCTTGTGTATTCTGTGGCAGAACCAACCAGGCCACAGGACTGGAGAGCCACATCTCAGGGGATCTCAGCAGGAGCAAGCTCTGCAGTTAATCCATAGGGAGTGACATTGACAGATCTTGCTTCATACATTGTTCACTAAACTTGAGACTTCTCTGTTGGATCCCACACGCAAGGGAGTCCTGGAACTACTGCCATTGACATTGTGCTGTTATTTATTGGTATATAACATTTATTCTAACCTATAAAGCAATTTAAAAGCAGCTCAAAGCTAATATGAGCATTGCATTCCCTGGATAACCAAATAGGATGAAAGCTAACACTATTCTTTCTTTAACACTGATCATGTCCATCCTCATTAATCAGTCCAGCCCCTTCTCCATTATACCTCTGCTGGCGACAGGCAGTAACTACAGGTTGCAGCAGTCTATGGCAGCAAATACCTGTCTACGGAAAAACTCTTGGTGGTTTATTTGACTTTGATGTCTGTGCAGTCACCATTGTATGTATCAACCGGCGGTCATGATTTGATGGTCATATTTTTAATATTTCACCTAATGCGAGTTTGAGATTTAATGACTTTGTTTTTAAACCCTGTAAAAGTGAGAATTTCTTTTTTATTCTTTCGACCAACTGATTCTCCAATTTGTCTGACCTTTTCAATAGATTGTAGTTCAGAAAGCATTGAATGATCTTTCATCCAGTGCTAACCATTAACTTTAAATAGTTTTTCATCTCCTCCGTAAATTTTTATTCTTCAGTTTGTTTTTGAATTCATTGTCAAACGTAGAAATATAAAGTGAATGATACTGTATTATTCACAATACATTACACAATATATTAGCATTGAACAAAGGAAATATTTTTATAGTTTATCACAAATGTCATATCATTAACATTATAAGTTCATTAGTAATAGGAGCAGAATGAGGCCATTCGGCCCATCAAGTCTACTCCGTCATTCAATCATGGCTGATCTATCTTTCCCTCTCAGCCACAGTCTCCTGCCTTTGCTGCCATAATATAAAGATTTTAATTAATTTAAAATAATGAATGAATATAAACGTTAATTAATGACTTGGAAATGCTTTCATATTTGGAGCAAGGAAATTATATCATAAGATCATAAGATCTTAAGTGATAATAGAATTAGGCCATTCGCCCATCAGGTCAACTCTGCCATTCAATTATGGCTGATCAATCCCTCCTAATCCCATTCTCCTGCCTTCTTCCCATTACGGCTGACACCCATACTAATCAAAAATATATCTCTGCCTTAAATATATCCACTGACTTTGCCTCCGCAGCCTTCCGTGGCAAAGAATTCCACAGATTCACCATCCTATGCCACATGCTTGGGTCAGAAAGATGTCTTTACCAAAATTTTTTATATTTCCTCTTATTTAGTTATTATTTCCGCTCCACATGATTTTCTTCAAACAAAAAACCTGCATTCTAACAACTGTCTCAATTTATACAGGATACAACTTTTGGAATAATATTAATTAAAGACTCATCAAGCCATACTAAATCTAATGTATTGTACATTGGTGAAGATACTAACATCCATCAGAGACACTTGCAAGAAACTCCTCTGCCCGCTGAGAAGGTAAAACAATAACTAAAAGATATATTGATTACAAAAATATGCTGATTTTTATAAAAATGATCAAACTTTCTTAAAACCTTTCACTTCTATGTCATGTGTTTTTAATGAGCAAGTCAAGTGTTCAAGCCCTGCATTATGAAAAATTAAGAGAATTATCCAACCTGACTTTCTGCTGCAAAATCAAACAATAGCTACTTTGCCAGAGCTGATGGCTTGCTAAATTAATGCCATGCTGTTCTCTTATTCTTGATAAAAAAGCATATTGTTGTTGCTGTAACTCATCAGTATTTCAAGAGAAAATGGTTGAATGAAAGGCTACAAAGTAGTGCAATACTAATTTTTTGCTCTTTTTATATTTTAAAATATATTTTAATGATTCTCACAAGTCTAGAAATAGAGAATTAACAGAGACAACTATTAAAGAAAGAAAATATGTATGTTTGAGATAATTACAACAACAAAGGATTGCATTTGATATCTTTGCTTCACTCGTCAGTAAATTGCCCTTGACTGAAACGTGTCCAGTAGTTCAACTCCTAATGTAATAAAAGTGTTTGCTGTGCACTCAGTGGCGACATTTGTTTGCAGGGTGAACTCAGTGCCGTTACACCTGTAAACCCAAAGGCAACAAGGAATTATGAAGCATTAGTTGAAATGGGAGTACTACAGAAGCAGCTCTTGTGAGTAGCTATTTATGCTTCCGAATTAAATTTTAAAAACTAGATTTATTCTCAACACTGGTGCCCAATCCATTATTTCTGATGCCATACCACTGGAGTACAGCCAATGGTATATTTTTCTTGACAAAAACAAATGTGTAAACAATTTATTAATTATTCAATATTTTACTGATGTGTGTCAGGGGGATGGATTTCTTCCAACCTTAGTCAAGTAAATGATTTTTGAGTTTGCACACTTCCCTGGGTAATTTGATGAAACCTTTGAGGGTGGGGTGCCAGAAGACTGGAGGGTGCAAAGGTTGCGCATCTATTTAAGAAGGGCTGCCGAGAAAAGCCTGGGATCTTGTCAATATTGCAGGGTACCGTGGATAATTCTCTATGAACCATTTAGTATAGCATTTAATTCAGTTGTACATTTTTGGTGTACTCCCTGTTAAATCTATTCTTTCAGTCACACATGACTGCTCTAATCTATGCTTACATATTTCAGTCTCCCATGACGGCATTGTTTTTTGTTTATTTTTAACAATTATCTCTTCATTATAAATCTGTGGCAGAGAAGCAGAGAAGCGTGCCTTGTATGCAGAGGAACAAGCAAGTTCTCTCAATGCTAGCCTGCAGGAAGCTTTGATTAAAATTGAGGACCTGAAACTAGAAGCGAAATCCAAAGTGCTGCCACCAAAACAACTGGAAGTTCAAGAACCAAGTAAGCTTCCATTTAACCAGAAGTAGTTTTATAGCCACCATCAGCTTTTATGTAATCTCTGCAGAATTCACTATAAATCTTGGAGAGATAACGAAATGTTATTCATTGTAATTACTTGCCAACTTCACACAGGGTACACAAAATAACAGGTTTGATTAAGAAGGTAAAATTGATCAAAGTAATTGAGTTAATTGAGTAGTCCAGTCAATCCTGAAATTTAACTATTAAAATAGTTTCAAATGATAGGTGCAAATACACAAGGCAAGACTTTTACTCCTCAGAAATGTCTGTTAATGTCTTAAGGATAAAGTGACCTTGGTCTTCTTCATGTGATAATGTTTATATTAAGTTAAGACTAGTTTATATGTTAATCATGTCTGCAGCCAAGCAAGCTCAAACAAGATCGGGATTAATTGCTCTTGATTATGGAAGTTAATAACATAGTTTAATTAGTGTTTCATTCTTGATATGCAAAAATATTAATTATCATATTATCTACAATTATGCTGATATGTCATTTCTAGCCAAGTTTATGATACATGACAGTGATTATTTGCTTTGATTGCTTTGAATATTTGAAGTGATGTTCGGTTGTAGTAGCTTTAATTATTTAAGGTTGAATATGGTTTACCTGATAAGAAACACTGCAAGTTATGGGAAGAAAGGAAGATAAAATAAGAAGACAACAAAAGATAAGTTAAAGAATCCTAAATCAGAACATCATTAAAACTTGCTGAACTGTTTAGAACGTCACTTCATGTATGTCTGCTCAGAATTTATATATCTTTCTTAAAATTAGGGTTTGCATGAAAGCATACAAATGTTTTTTGAACTCCAATTCTGTCAAAAAGTTGTAAATATTTTAAAGTTATTAATACATTTAGGCTTAACCATGTTATGCTGCTTAATGTCACTATATTGTACAATGTTGCTGTCACTAGTTTAATAATAGATAAATAAAACAATATTTGGTTATTTGTTGAATGATGTGTCTAGTCCTTAAGATTTCCAAAATCACACTGTATTTTGCACACTAAAAACTGTGTTCATTTCAACTGCTGACCTATGGAGTTTAACATAGGTCATCTTTTGAGGCAAATTACAACGCTGATAAATGATGATCTTTATCCCATAATCTAAAACTGTGAGTGAAAAGGTGAGTAGAAATTCAGCCTCTTCTTGAGTTTATCTTGCATTTTATTTCCTGCAAAATTCTTCTTAAACTCTTTCTGACATTCAAAAACAATCCAATAACATAACAATATATCACTCCTTTGCCCTTACCACCTTCACATAATATTGATTTGCTGCAATCAAATGAGAGCTTCCTCTCTCTTTAATTAGTCCCACAATTGCAGGATCTATTAATCTCCTGCAGTATTACATCATTCCAATCTGCACCTGCCTTATAACAGTATTGTTATCCAAACATTTCTTGAAAGAGTTAATCACTGCTGCATCGGACATCTGTTTTGGTATCACTTCCACAACTTCAAATGTTAAAACTTCACATCTTAAAACTTTGCTTAGCCCTTTTCTTTTGCTAGGTACATGCTTGCTTGCTGTGGATGTGTGATGATAGTTTCTCTCCAGCATCATACAGCAGCACCCTTTGTCCTAGTGACTTGACCGCTTTTTGGTCTGGTTGATCATTTTGACCTTTTTTTTCTCAGATTATGCCTCCTCACTCTCCTGTAGTCAAGGCAAATGTGGGTCCCTTGAAGACAGAAGCAGGGGAATTTATTATGGGGAACAAAGAAATGGCAGACGAGTTAAACCGTTACTTTGGATCTGTCTTCACTGAGGAAGATACACACAATCTCCCAAATGTTCTAGGGGCCGGAGAACCTAGGGTGATGGAGGAACTGAAGGAAATCCACATTAGGCAGGAAATGGTTTTGGGTAGACTGATGGGACTGAAGGCTGATAAATCCCCAGGGCCTGATGGTCTGCATCCCAGAGTACTTAAGGAGGTGGCTCTAGAAATAGTGGAAGCATTGGAGATCATTTTTCAATGTTCTATAGATTCAGGATCAGTTCCTGTGGATTGGAGGATAGCAAATGTTATCCCACTTTTTAAGAAAGGAGGGAGAGAGAAAACGGGTAATTATAGACCAGTTAGTCTGACATCAGTGGTGGGGAAGATGCTGGAGTCAATTATAAAAGACGAAATTGCTGAGCATTTGGATAGCAGTAACGGGATCATTCCGAGTCAGCATGGATTTACGAAGGGGAAATCATGCTTGACAAATCTACTGGAATTTTTTGAGGATGTAACTAGGAAAATTGACAAGGGAGAGTCAGTGGATGTGGTGTACCTCGACTTTCAGAAAGCCTTCGACAAGGTCCCACATAGGAGATTAGTGGGCAAAATTAGGGCACATGGTATTGGGGGTAGGGTACTGACATGGATAGAAAATTGGTTGACAGACAGAAAGCAAAGAGTGGTGATAAATGGGTCCCTTTCGGAATGGCAGGCAGTGACCAGTGGGGTACCGCAAGGTTCGGTGCTGGGACCCCAGCTATTTACGATATACATTAATGACTTAGACGAAGGGATTAAAAGTACCATTAGCAAATTTGCAGATGATACTAAGTTGGGGGGTAGTGTGAATTGTGAGGAAGATGCAATAAGGCTGCAGGGTGACTTGGACAGGTTGTGTGAGTGGGCGGATACATGGCAGATGCAGTTTAATGTAGATAAGTGTGAGGTTATTCACTTTGGAAGTAAGAATAGAAAGGCAGATTATTATCTGAATGGTGCCAAGTTAGGAGGAGGGGGAGTTCAACGAGATCTGGGTGTCCTAGTGCATCAGTCAATGAAAGGAAGCATGCAGGTACAGCAGGCAGTGAAGAAAGCCAATGGAATGTTGGCCTTCGTAACAAGAGGAGTTGAGTATAGGAGCAAAGAGGTCCTTCTACAGTTGTACCGGGCCCTGGTGAGACCGCACCTGGAGTACTGTGTGCAGTTTTGGTCTCCAAATTTGAGGAAGGATATTCTTGCTATGGAGGGCGTGCAGCGTAGGTTCACTAGGTTAATTCCCGGAATGGCAGGACTGTCGTATGTTGAAAGGCTGGAGCGATTGGGCTTGTATACACTGGAATTTAGAAGGATGAGGGGGGATCTTATTGAAACATATAAGATAATTAGGGGATTGGACACATTAGAGGCAGATAACATGTTCCCAATGTTGGGAGAGTCCAGAACAAGGGGCCACAGTCTAAGAATAAGGGGTAGGCCATTTAGAACGGAGATGAGAAAGAACTTTTTCAGTCAGAGAGTGGTGAAGGTGTGGAATTCTCTGCCTCAGAAGGCAGTGGAGGCCAGTTCGTTGGATGCTTTCAAGAGAGAGCTGGATAGAGCTCTTGAGGATAGCGGAGTGAGGGGGTATGGGGAGAAGGCAGGAACGGGGTACTGATTGAGAGTGATCAGCCATGATCGCATTGAATGGCGGTGCTGGCTCGAAGGGCTGAATGGCCTACTCCTGCACCTATTGTCTATTGTCTATTGTCTATTGACACTGATTTTTGGGTTTGGTCCACCACAAAGATGTCATCTGCAAACGTAGTTGGAGTTAGATCCACATGGCCACACAGTCACGAGTGTTTAGGGAGTTTACTAAGGAACGAGCATGCATCTTTGTAGAACACCGGTGATAAGAATTGTTGTGGAGGATGTATTATCACCAATCCTCATTGACTGTGGGTCAGATAATCAAGGATCCAGTCGCAGAGGGGGGTGCTGGCTCTTCCATCCAAGTGTTTGGAGATGAGCTGGGATGGATTATGGTGTCGACGGTAGAACTATAGTCAATAAATAGAGGTCTGAGGTAGGCGATGGTCTTAATTAGTTGTTCCAGAAATGATTGTAGGGCCAGGGAGATGGTGTCTGTTGTGACAGTAGGCAATCTGCAGTGGATCAAGCATGTCTGGGAGCCTGGAGTTAACGTCCTGTCTCTTAAAGCACTTCATGATGGTGGATGTGTAAGAAGGAACTGCAGATGCTGGTTTGAACTGAAGATAGACACAAAAAGCTGGAGTACCTCAGCAGGACAGGCAGCATCTCTGGAGAGAAGGAATGGGTGACGTTTCAGGTCGAGACCCTTCTTCAGACTGAGAAAGGGTCTCGACCCAAAACGTCACCCATTCCTTCTCTCCAGAGAAGCTGCCTGTCCCGCTGAGGTACTCCAGCTTTTTGTGTCTATCATGATGGTGAATGTCAGAGATACTTGCTGATAGTCATTAAGGTGCCAGTTTAGGGTGGTAGAGGAGTGCAGCTGGTAGTGTTGCTGCCTCACAGTGCCAGAGACACGGTTTTGATCCTCATCTTGGGTGCTGTGTGGAGCTTGCACCTTTTCCCTGGGATTGCATGGGTTTTCTTCCACATATCAAAAGATGTGCAAGGATTGTAGATTAATTGGTCTCTGTAAATTGCCTCTAATGTATAAGGAGTGGATGAGAAAGTGGACAATACAATACTCTGTGAATGGGTGATTAATGGTCAGCATGGACTCCATGAGCTGAAGGCCCTGTATCCATGCTGTATCTCTAAACTCTAACAGGGATGATAGTGTCATTCTTTAACTTGTGGGGACCTCAGAATGGATGTTAAAGATGTTGGTAAATACTCCTGCCATCTGGTCCATGCAGGTCTGGAAGATGTGGCCGAGGGCTCCTTCTTTAAGTTACTTTCCATGGATTCACTTTCAGGAAGACTGAGTTTACATCTACTACATCCACAATGGATACTGGATGGTTCCCAGATTGCAGATCAAACTAAAGTAGGTGACATTGTAGATAGTGAAGATGATTATTAAGAATTACAGCAGGATCTAAATTAGCTAGGGAACAGGGCCGAACAGTTCCTTGAAAGTATCATCACAGGTCGATGAAGTGGCGATTATGTTTTTTTGGCATGAGAATTGAGTATGGAAGTTGAGATGTTATGTTACAGTTGCACAAGACATTGGTGAGGCAGCACTTGGAGTATTATCTTCAGTTTTGGTCACTCTTCTATAGGAAAGATGCCATTAAGCTGGGAAGAATTCAGAGAAGATTAACGAGGATGTTCCCAGGACTTGAGGGCTTGAACTATAGGGACAGGCGGGGCAGGCTTGGAGTGCAGGAGGATGAGAGGGTGATCTTAAATGTTTGTAGAGTGGATTTATCTTGAGTGGGTTTGATAAGATGAATGCTCATAGTCTTTTTCCCAAGGTAGGCAAATTAAGAACTAGACGGCAAAGTTTTAAAGTGAGGGAAAAAAATTAATAGGAAGCTGAGGGGTAACTTTTTGACACAGACCGTGGTGGGTATAAGGAATGAGCTGCCAGACAAAGTGGTTGAGGTGGGTACGATAACATTTAAAAGCTGTTTTGCAGGTACATGGATGGGAAAGATTTAGAGTGATATGGGCCAAATAGGTGCAAAAGGACCAGTTTAAATGGGGCATCTAGTTTGGCATGACGAGTTGGGTTGAAGGGCCTGCTTCCATGCTGCACGAATGTATGAATCTATGCACACAGTGAAATATGGAGCGACTGGTAATAATCCACCGGAGAACAGATTGCTGGAATGTCATGAGCAATTCAAAGTCCCTTTAAACTATGGAGTCCATGCTGATGGCATTTTGAGCAACGTGGATGAATTCAGAATTTGCACTTGGATGTTGTAAGGCCGTTGCCTGCCCTGCAGAGAAGATGTGATGCCAGGCATCAGAGGCTGCACCTTGGGCGATCTGCAGCTGTTCACTGTTCTTATGGCGAAATGGACAACCTTCAGCTGGATACAAACTCTGTCAATTCTACAGGGGAACGTTAAATAAAGAATGGTTGGCCACTTTGCTGAACACTGCCCACTTAGTCTACAAGCATGACCCTGCTCATTCACTTGGCTAATTATTTAACTGCCCATTCCCCTCCCTCTGACCTCTCTGTCGTCCTGCTTCTCTGCAGTTGTAATGATGCTCAAAGTAAGTCTGATATTTTTTCACGTGCAAATGCTACCTTCTGGTGTCAACATTGAGTGAAATAATTTAAATTAATGAACATTACCAGCATTTCATTTTTATTTCAGATTTCCAATCGCTGTTTTACTTCTGAAATTTAAGATAATTAAGTTTCTCTTGATCTTTTGTTTCTTTATTTGACCCACTCTCATTCTCCTTTGTCTTACATTGTTATCCCTTTTGTCATTTAACCACATTCAATTTTATCATCGTTCTTCCTTTCTGTTTTCGCTTTCCCATTCCTCTGCATTTTACCATTTGTCTATCTCTAACTATTTCAGAATTCTGAATTCAGAGACTATTCCAGACTCTAATTTCATCAACTTGAAACCTTAACTGTGGTCTCCACAAAAATTCTATCTAACCTATTGAGTATTTTCTGCATTTGGAGTATGTTCCTTCTTCGGCCTTCTATATTTCTTAAAACTTCACAACTAGGGTTGCCGGTATTAGCCGGAACATCCCTTATTTTAGGCTAAATTGTTTTGTCCCTTATGGGACCGCCCTTGGCCTGTATTAGACAAGGGGGGGCGCTGTAGGCTCCGACACTGTAGGTTCCGACAGTTTAGGTCCCGACACTCTAGGTTTCCGACATTTTAGCTCCGGACAGTCTAGGTCCAGAGGCCCAGGCGCCGCCTAACGGAGATTGTGTAGCAACCCACCTCCAGGCCCGGGCGGCCGCCATTGATGGAGCGGAAGCACATGGCCGCTGGCTGGTGAGGTCACGTGGGGTGCGGGACGGTGACGTCACCTTGTCCCATATTTGGGAGTGAGGAAGTTGGCAACCCTATTCACAACGCATAGTACACCTTTTTTTTAAACCTTATTTTCCTTGAAAAAACAGATCTGGAATATTGTTCCTGCTTACTTCATTTAATTAGAAGTATCCTAATTGTAACAGATAATCATCGTTAGATCTGCTGATGTGATGTCACACAAATGGACATGAAGACATTGGTGATATCAAAATATAGTGTCCCACTAAGATATTTATACTATTTCTATAAATTGCAACTTTAAAGAGAAAGTTGCAAATGTTGCTTCTTAACTCTAAAATAATAAATTCTCATTTATATTTGACATTAATTCTTTCATCTGCTGTAGTACATTTACAGTGTTTGTTGCTTTCTTCCAAACCTTGTTTCTTGGTTTTCTTTTCTTAGTGTACTGCATTCATGTTGAACCTAAAGTTAATGAATGATGAAGAGTTTATTCCCATCATCAGGCACCAGTAGCCGGTCACTTGTCTAATAGGTGGAGATTCATGGAATAATTTTGGTTTCCAAATCTGATGTAGTACCTATTTACTTCATGAACTCCCAACCTGATCTTCCTACAACCATTAGTTCTGCTCAGTGATCAATGTGTTTGCTTTATTCCATTTCCATTCATTTGCTACCATTCATAAATTCTCCTCCTAATTGTCGTGCCACATGAACTACCTTACCATATTCGAGATGTTTTCTTTCCGTCGGAGTAGTGAAACCTCCAACCCCTATGATGCATTTCTCTCACATACTCGGAATCTACCTAAAGATCTTGTTGTAGAATTGAAGCTCTGGAAACAGTCCAGAATCTCTGTCCTAGGCCATACGTTCAAGGGTAAACCTATGGGATAGGAGCTTCTTGGAAGTGTTACTAACAAACACGAATATGTTTAGAGCTTCTTTCATTCATTCATTCATTCATTCATTCATTCATTCATCCATTTTTGCAATAATTATGGTGTGATACTTTTTGCGATCTCGAAGAAAGTGATACTTGTTCAAGGGCGAAAGAAATATAGCCATCATAATTTTATTGAATTTGCAATTTGGTAGATTGTAGCTTGGTGTAAAAGAAAATCTAGTTAATCCGTGGTGTTTACTGGTTGCCCTGGAATAGGACTTTAACTTTTCTTAACCTTTTGATGGTTTAATTTGCAACATTATTGACTCAGCTGTTCTCTTTGTATTGGAGAATATTTTGCCTAGAAGGCATTTTGGTGCAGACCTGCAATAATCCCTGGTCTTAAATATATACATGGAAATAAATATTAAGAAATAAAAATTAAATTAAGATGAAAGTGGCAGAAAGTAAGGTGTTACCAAATGTTTTTTTCTCTTCTGCTCTCTGAGTTCTCCTTGATCCTGTACTATGGTCATAGGCCTCTCACCCAGGTTTTGAATAGAAACAATAAAACAATGAACTCATCACAAAAGTAAAAAGGTGATTTTAGTGGTATTTGTAGAACAACCATCAGGTGGCAAACTAGAGCAACAAAACTTTGGGAAGTTGAATTATTCCAAGATGCATTTTAGCAGTGGCTCTTCCATTATTCTGCTTGGCATCATTCCCTTAATCAATATAATGTTTTTACAAATGAACAAAGCAATTAAACATCTGGTGTTAGGGAGGGAGAGAGAAAACGGGTAATTATAGACCAGTTAGTCTGACAACAGTGGTGGGGAAGATGCTGGAGTCAATTATAAAAGACGAAATTGCTGAGCATTTGGATAGCAGTAACGGATCATTCCGAGTCAACATGGATTTACGAAGGGGAAATCATGCTTGACAAATCTACTGGAATATTTTGAGGATGTAACTAGGAAAATTGACAGGGGAGAGTCAGTGGATGTGGTGTACCTCGACTTTCAGAAAGCCTTCGACAAGGTCCCACATAGGAGATTAGTGGGCAAAATTAGGGCACATGGTATTGGGGGTAGGGTACTGACATGGATAGAAAATTGGTTGACAGACAGAAAGCAAAGAGTGGTGATAAATGGGTCCCTTTCGGAATGGGAGGCAGTGACCAGTGGGGTACCGCAAGGTTCGGTGCTGGGACCCCATCTATTTACGATATACATTAATGACTTAGACGAAGGGATTAAAAGTACCATTAGCAAATTTGCAGATGATACTAAGCTGGGGGGTAGTGTGAATTGTGAGGAAGATACAATAAGGCTGCAGGGTGACTTGGACAGGTTGTGTGAGTGGGCGGATACATGGCAGATGCAGTTTAATGCAGATAAGTGTGAGGTTATTCACTTTGGAAGTAAGAATAGAAAGGCAGATTATTATCTGAATGGTGTCAAGTTAGGAGGAGGGGGAGTTCAACGAGATCTGGGTGTCCTAGTGCATCAGTCAATGAAAGGAAGCATGCAGGTACAGCAGGCAGTGAAGAAAGCCAATGGAATGTTGGCCTTCGTAACAAGAGGAGTTGAGTATAGGAGCAAAGAGGTCCTTCTACAGTTGTACCGGGCCCTGGTGAGACCGCACCTGGAGAACTGTGTGCAGTTTTGGTCTCCAAATTTGAGGAAGGATATTCTTGCTATGGAGGGCGTGCAGCGTAGGTTCACTAGGTTAATTCCCGGAATGGCGGGACTGTCGTATGTTGAAAGGCTGGAGCGATTGGGCTTGTATACACTGGAATTTAGAAGGATGAGGGGGGATCTTATTGAAACATGTAAGATAATTAGGGGATTGGACACATTAGAGGCAGGAAACATGTTCCCAATGTTGGGGGAGTCCAGAACAAGGGGCCACAGTTTAAGAATAAGGGGTAGGCCATTTAGAACGGAGATGAGGAAGAACTTTTTCAGTCAGAGAGTGGTGAAGGTGTGGAATTCTCTGCCTCAGAAGGCAGTGGAGGCCAGTTCGTTGGATGCTTTCAAGAGAGAGCTGGATAGAGCTCTTAAGGATAGCGGAGTGAGGGGGTATGGGGAGAAGGCAGGAACGGGGTACTGATTGAGAGTGATCAGCCATGATCGCATTGAATGGCGGTGCTGGCTCGAAGGGCTGAATGGCCTACCCCTGCACCTATTGTCTATTGTCTATTGTTATTGACTTGCCAATCAATTTATTTACAAAATGCTGGAGTAACTCAACAGGTCAGGCAGTATCTCGGGAAGTCTGAAGAAGGGTCTCGACCCGAAACGTCACCCATTCCTTCTCTCCCGAGATGCTGCCTGACAATAGACAATAGGTGCAGGAGGAGGCCATTCAGCCCTTCGAGCCAGCACCGCCATTCAATGTGATCATGGCTGATCATTCTCAATCAGTACCCCGTTCCTGCCTTCTCCCCATACCCCCTGACTCCGCTATCCTTAAGAGCTCTATCCAGCTCTCTCTTGAATGCATTCAGAGAATTGGCCTCCACTGCCTTCTGAGGCAGAGAATTCCACAGATTCACAAATCTCTGACTGAAAAAGTTTTTCCTCATCTCAGTTCTAAATGGCCTACCCCTTATTCTTAAACTGTGGCCCCTTGTTCTGGACTCCCCCAACATTGGGAACATGTTTCCTGCCTCTAACGTGTCCAACCCCTTAATAATCTTATACGTTTCGATAAGATCTCCTCTCATCCTTCTAAATTCCAGTGTATACAAGCCTAGTCGCTCCAGTCTTTCAACATATGACAGTCCCGCCATTCCGGGAATTAACCTAGTAAACCTATGCTGCACGCCCTCAATAGCAAGAATATCCTTCCTCAAATTTGGAGACCAAAACTGCACACAGTACTCCAGGTGCGGTCTCACTAGGGCCCTGTACAACTGCAGAAGGACCTCTTTGCTCCTATACTCAACTCCTCTTGTTATGAAGGCCAACATTCCATTGGCTTTCTTCACTGACCTGCTGAGTTACTCCAGCATTTTGTGAATAAATCGATTTGTACCAGCATCTGCAGTTATTTTCTTATACTACTTATTGACTTGCCATATCTCTTGTTTTACTACATTGGCTCGAAATTACATTAGAATCAATGCCTTTTCATCTAGGTTTTTGACTTTTTGACTTTTTGAAGAACAAGCAGTATTGAATGATTTGAAAGGAGGTAGTAAAAATAGAAATTGTTGGACACTTCTACCGTAATGAAGTTTATCTGCTTATTATAGATTAAGGAAGCATAATAACATATTTATAATTCTCTGAATTAAGTATTTAAAATTGTTATGTGCAGAGGAGAATTAAAAACATTACCTTAATATAGAGCACATTTTACCATAATATAGAGCATTTATAGCACATCTTTCTGGTCATTACTGCAGATAAAATGTCTGAGTATAAAACTATACCCCTTTTCCATTATCACTCAAGGCTACTCTTACCCCTTCCTTTATTTTTATATCTATGATGATTACAATGTATTTTATTTTTCTTCTAGGTGCACTACCAACGAGGATGACGTCTGCTAGAACTGTTGTAACAATCGCAAAGTTATCTGTCAAGTCAAAAGGCAGCAAAGCTAAATCTAAGAGCAAAAAGTCATGATCATTGCCTTATTATTTGATCATATAACATATTTACTACAAAAAACAAACAATGCTTTTTCAAAATTTTGCGATCAGTACTTTTTTCATTGATGCAAAATGTGTTTCAAATTCCAGCCAACAACATTGTCTTGAATCATGCTTTAAGTAGAGTTTCCACTTCAGCTTGGTGTTAAGTTGTAAAAGCATTACAAGTAAATGCCTCAAAACAATTCAGACAAATACAAAATACTCTGAATTAAAAATATAACAATGTCTTTGCTTCTTTAACTGAACTCTAGCATAAGTGTCAGAACTTTCAGACCTACAGGGTGTGTTTTCTAATAGGGTGGAATTATTTAGTGGGAAAGGGACAGAGTCGATGTAATAAATCAGTAACTAAATCCTGCCCCATATTCACAAGAAACAACATTCTGTTTACTGGCACGAAGCTTCAGCATTTAATTTGAGATCATTTTGATGTGAATAATGGAAAATGTCAAGCAAACAAACAATCTCCTAATTTGAGGAAGGACATCCTTGTAATAGAGGCAGTGCAGCGTAGGTTCACGAGATTGATCCCTGGGATGGCGGACTGTCATATGAGGAAAGATTGAAAAGACTAGGCTTATATTCACTGGAGTTTAGAAGGATGAGGGGATCTTATAGAGACATATAAAATTATAAAAGGACTGGACAAGCTAGATGCAGGAAAAATGTTCCCAATGTTGGGAGAGTCCAGAACCAGGGGCCACAGAATAAAGGGGAGGCCATTTAAAACTGAGGTGAGAAGGAACTTTTTCACCCAGAGAGTTGTGAATTTGTGGAATTCTCTGCCACAGCGGGCAGTGGAGGCCAAATCACTGGATGGATTTAAGAGAGAGTTAGATAGAGCTCTAGGGGCTAGTGGAATCAAAGGATATGGGGAGAAGGCAGGCACGGGTTATTGATTGTGGATGATCAGCCATGATCACAATGAATGGCGGTGCTGGCTTGAAGGGCCGAATGGCGTCCTCCTGCACCTATTTCCTATGTTTCTATCTATGTTTCTATATTCCCAATGGGAATGCAATTTTTAAAATTGCTCAACTACACCATTAAATTATGAAGAATAAACTACAAGAATAAACTACAATATCAGATGCAGCAAATGAGATACTCTCAGAACAACATCATACATGAGGGGAGAAGTAAGTAAAATGATATGGAAAAAGCACCACTGTCATAATTCATTACATGCAGTTATCCTAAAAAATTATGATGGCCTGATTTTCATGAATTATATCACAAAATGAAGGCATGTATGAATTTTCATTTTATGGTAAGTTTATATTTTTATTATCACTATTTATCTATTGCATATTTACATCGTGATACTGTTTACATCAATAAAGTATGGTTTCTTTCTTCTTAGGCAATCAGGAGCATGATGTTCAGCATGCAAACAATGTGGCCTGGTTTAAAAGGGCATCAATAAACCCAGTGCCAAAGAAGAGTAGGGTAGCATGCTTTGATGACTACAGACCAGTGGCACTCGTCCATGGTGAAGTGTTTTGAGAGGTTGGTTATGGTGCATATCTCATCAAGACCCTGGACCCACTACAATTTGCTTATTGCCACAATCGATCAACAAGAGGTACGATCTCGCTGGCTCACCACTCCACACTGGACCACTTGGACAGTAAAAACACATATGCCAGGCTGGTGTTTATAGGCTACAGCGCACCGTTCCACACCATCCTCCCCTCCAAATTTGAATGCCCAGGAGCTAACAAAATTACAAAAGGTAGCCCTCCATTCTCAGAGTGTCCTGGGCATCCTCCATTATCAGCGAGCTCAAACGTAAATTGGAGGAACAGCACCTCATATTTCGCTTGGGCAGCTTACAACCCAGTGGTATGAATTTGATTTCTCTAACTTCAAATAAACCTTGCATCCCTTCTCTCTCCCCGTCCCTCCCCCACCGTCGTACTAGTTTCACTGTCAGCCTGTTGAGTGCTGCTGTCAGTATAACTCGTTATCACCTAGCCCACAGCCAACAATGGACCATTGAGGACTCCACCGTTCCTTTATAGTCATTCCTTTTTCCATATCTTCCATTCATTTGTCATAAGTACCACCTATATCTCTCGTTCCCTTTTCCCTGACTATCAGTCTGAAGAATGGTTTCCACCCGAAACGTCACCTCTTCCTTTTCTCCAGAGATGTTGCCTGACCCACTGAGTTACTCCAGCTTTTTGTGTCCATCTTTGGTTTAAACCAGCATCTGCAGTTCCTCCCTACACATAACATTTGACTGTACATGTCCTGTTGATAACTAGGTCTCCCTTGATAAATACAAAGGAAATCATGGTCACCCACAGAAAATTCATCACACTTCACTGAGCATTTATAATGCAATTGTAAAATGTAAAATCTTCCCTCGGGCTGTAAAGATAGTTCTGCATCTTTACATTTAGCATACCATTTAAATTGATTGTTCACAGTCTTCTAGATCAATCTAGCTTGTTGAAAATGATTAGGTTACATTTGAATTATCTTGAATATAATTCATACATATTGGCCTAACTTCCCTCACAAGAAAAGCTTAATCCAGTGACAAATATTTCCCATGCACGAGTAGATTGACATTTATAAATAAAAGGGAAGATGGAGTTCTTGACATTTTGCAGAGTACCTGAGAACATGTTAGTTTCATTAAAATACCCCGTTTTTGAACATGTTTACTTTTAGGCCTGGTTTTCTGTAGGCAAATTTGTATTGTGGCATGCAGTATTTAATTAAACAAGAACAATCTGTACTTATTTCAATGAACCACGCATTCTACGTGATGAGATTTATAATTTTCTGCTATGAATGACCTGCTTGTTATTACTCCACCATGTTTGATGCAAGCAGAGCTTTCCTTATTATTTGTCTCCTCTCAGAACCAATGTGTTTTGTAATTTCCATAAGCACTGGACATTTCATTCTAAGTGCATGAGTAAAATGTTTATGTATTTATTTTGCTATTATAATTCAGATAATTTAGCAGATAATTTCCTCCATAATACCACTGGCTAGATGACAAAGGTATCCACATAGCTGGCAAAAAGAAATGATGGATAGTTCTTGTCGCTTAGAATTATCATTTCCATCTCTTATAACATTGGGGAGTCAGACTTGGACTTCTGTTCTTGAGACAGTGTTGGTTTTGTTGTTTCAGTTGCAGCAGTGGTCTCTGAAGATTTCTGATGAATGGTTGACATAGTATTAAGAACATCATAAGGCAGAGGTAAGATGACTGTGGAGGATTTCTCACCAGAAAGTGTTTGCAGATACCGTAGCTGGACAGCAGCAGGACATCCAGAGAGAACATTCGCTGCATTTTTTAGGGCTTCTAAGGCATCCTTCTCAGCTTCAGCGGCAATCACCTGCAATTCATTTCCAAGGATTTGAGAGAAGGGTCAATCATTTGGCAGTTCATGTTTTCCTTATTGGCTTGAAGGACACTTCATTAAATCGTCCATTTTATGGTGAAAAGCTTTTTGCAACTCTGATTCACATAACAAATGTATTTTGTTTCTAGAGGATAAAAACCCCCAGAAATACTAATAGTCTATTCTCAAGTGGCACAGTAGTGCAGCTAGTAGAACTGCTACTTCACAACTCAGGCAAGCTGGGGTCAATCTTGATCTCTGCCGCTGCCTGTATGGAGGTTGCAAATTCTCCCTGTGACTGCAGAGGTTTCCTCCCCCATCCCAAATATATGTTGGTTTGTAGATTAATTGGCCACAGTAAACTGCTCCTGATGTGCAGAAGGGAATTAGAATCTAAGGGAATGTGGGGGGGGGGGGGGGGGGGGGGAATGGGATCAAAGTAATACGAGTGAAAATGAGTGGTTGCTGGTCAGTGTGGACTGGGCCAAAGAGCCCCTTTCCATACTGTATGGTTATAAGGTTCAACTTTAAAAAACATTATGCATTCATCCACAATTGTTTACATGTTGTACTTTGGAATGTGGGAGGAAACCGGGCACAGGGAGAATGTACCATCCTCATACAGACAGCACCCATAATCAGCATCGAATTTGGGACTCTGGCGCTGTAAGGCAGCAACTCTACCACTGCACTACTGTGCCGCCGCACCCTACGCCCAAACTTTGCCGCTTTGATGAAGGTGTTCACAATCGTAAATGGTTACGATGGACAAACTGACTCCAGTGGCAAAAAGGTGATTAATCGGAAGACATGGATTTACATGATGTAACTTGAGGAAACGTATTTTACATGGCAAGTAAGCAATGCATTCACTGAAAGGGAAACTAAAAACCTTCAAATGCTGGCAATTTGAAATAAAACAGAAAAAAACATGAAATACTCATGAAGATCATTAAACGGAGGCGTTCACTCTGATTCTGCCTCCACAGATGTTGCCTATTAAAATAGAATTGAATAAATATTCAAAAAGAAATGGGGAGAATAGGATTAATTAGATCGTTCAACCCAAAGCTATGTTACAAGCACAATGGGTCAAAACATCCCCTTGTGTATCATATAATTGTGTAATTCTATATCCTGTATCCAGAACCAGGGGCCACAGTTTAAGAGTAAGGGGTAGGTCATTTAGAACGGAGATGAGGAAAATACTTTTTCACTCAGAGAGTTGTAAATCTGTGGAATTCTCTGCCTCAGAAGGCAGTGGAGGCCAATTCTCTGGATGCTTTCAAGAGAGAGTTAGATAGAGCTCTTAATGATAGTGGAGTCAGGAGGTATGGGGAGAAGGCAGGAACGGGGTACTGATTGTGGATGATCAGCCATGATCACATTGAATGGCGGTGCTGGCTCGAAGGACCAAATGGCCTACTCCTGCACCTATTGTCTATTGTCTATTCCATGTTTTCCAAAACAAATTAGAGTTATATTTCAAATGATGTATTCCAAATGAGCTTGCATACAGCCCACTAGATGCTCCTGGAACTGGGTATTGTTGGTTTAAATGAGCATTCCTCTGGATTAGATAAAATAGAATATGTCTTTGAATGCTGTTTGGAAATGAAAAAAGGGATGAGTAAACTCGGGCAGTCCACATTTATACTTAATGGCTTTTGTTATACCCCCATCCCGCCCCCATTTTCCTTCTCTCTCCCTGCTAATTTATAACAAATTCTGCTTATGAATTAGAGAGAATTGATGAATTGCCACCAGTTGTTCATGATCTCCTGCAATTAATTCAGCATTTTCTCACCTTGGCTTTTGCTTTCCGATGTGCCTCTGCTTCCACTGCTAATGAATGCTGAAGCTCTGCTGGTAGGCGGACATCTTTGCTGTGATGGAGGTAAATAATCAACAGCAAGATGTTACCCGTTACCACATACATGTTTGCTGTTTCATTCCAATGCATATTTCCACTTTAAGGGAGAATACTGATTCTTAGTATTGCACGTTAAATCTAGCCTACTGTCAGATGGGCTTTGCCAAAGGTTGAACTTTTTGTTGATTGTCATTTTTCCATAGTCCGATGCCAGTGCTTCCCATGGTGTCACCCAGTGCTTTGCTGAGGACTAATGCCTAACTGGCTTCAGGTGACCCTGCTCCTCTCCCAACAATCCCACATCTGGAGTGGTGACCGTAAATGTCTTGCTTGTCACTGCAGCATGCAGCACAATGTTTCTACCTGGCAGAGATCGGCCCTACTTGAAATGACCCAGATGGAGGACGTTTATGGTGACTTGACTGCAGAAGATCAGAGGTATCTCCCACCACTGAATGAGTTAACCACATCCAGTGAACAAACAAAATAAAAGCAGCCATGGCAAAGTGACGATTGTGTCGGAGCATCCATGCACAAAGTCCGCTTGTGGCAGCCTGCACATTACGGAAATGTCAAATAGCTGAGTAGCCTTCTAAAAGCACAGCTCTAGCATATGGGGCAGAATGAAAGTATGGTTCTCATCATGTTGTCACTGATCTTTCCATAACCACCACCCGTTTCCGCTACCAATGTCCCAGACAAGCGAGCACATTGGATGACATCATTCCAATATGTATGCTATGTGGACAAACATCTTCTCGTCAGCGCTCGTCAGGACAACCAGTAAATTACTCTTTAAATTATAATTGTGCCAAATCAAATTCACCCATTAATTTGTATGACTGGTTTCCACAAACAGCTAAGGGATGATGGTGGATCTTGGCTGGGCACATTGCATCCTTCTCTGTGTCCATCTGAACGGGCGAATGAAGCCTCAATAACACCTCCAAGATCAGTATCTCTGACAGTGCAGCACTCCTTTGTCATTGTTAGTGGTTGGTTTAAGTGACATGCTCAAAACCCAGGACAGCGTTTGAAATTACCACCTTCCAAGAAAGTTCCACCTCAATGAAGGCCATAACGTCTGATTACTAATAATGAGTTAAGAGTGGTTTTCAGCATTTCCTGCCTTAAACTTACATTTCAGCATGTTCCACCTTAATTCCCCATTTCCACGTTACCGCGTCAAGTGCAACCTGCAAAACAAAATGAAGAACTGATAAATGAACGAGAGCAGATTATCGTGCAGGAGCATGGGGCTGGTCTACTTGAATAGATGAATGGCAAAAATTGTCACTCAATTTACTACATCGCCATGGAGTTTCAAATCTAGTATTCCAATGGAGGACTTTTTATTGAAATGCTACAGATCCTTTTACTTGGATTTGTTGCTGATGATCAATGTAAAAGTTTCATAGAATCAAAGAATAAGGATGATGGACCTCTTGAACCTGAGCTGACTCTTAGAAAGGATTATCCAATTAGCTCCACATCCTTACTTTCCACTCACCGCCAAATAATTATTATTACATATATATATATATATATATATATACTAATTCCTTCTTGAAAATTACTATTGTCTTAGCTCTAATGGCATTTTGCATATTGCATTTCAGATTTGAACAACATCTTTCCTTTACTTGGAGCAACAGCTTTGGGCTGGGAGATGATGAGGAGAAATCTTGTGCTGGAAATTCAGCGTTTTCTGGGTACTTCCCTTGGGTTGGCTGAGAGAAAAATATATAAGCCTAGAACTGCTATCTCCTGTGCCATGCTTTTATGGTCTGCAAAATAACATTTATGATAGATGTACTTCCTTAAATTAGATGTGGGCTGCTTATAGAAAATTATGTGCATCCCATGAAGATCATTGGGCATATTCAATGAAGTTAAGTGATGTGTGCAACAGTGTAACATTGTACTTGGGGAAAATTGTACTATGTGTGCTAGACCTGTGAGTGGCATAAGTGGCGCACAGTGAAGCAGGCTGTAACCAGAAGATGGAGACCAGCGTTTGCATTTTTAAAGAGCCTGATCTTACCCGGGCCATTGCTTAGTGTGAGCCTGAGAGCTCTGAGAGCTCCCTTGGTTACATCTCCACAAGATTGCTCCTGCCGTCTCCAAATTGCCAATACCCTCAGCACCCATAACCAACCCATTGCGAACCACTCACCAATTCCCCTCTATGACTGACTGGATCTGTAATCTCTCCTCATTTTAAAACTTTCCATCACAAATCTACCCATTTTCTCACCTGATTGTATATATAGTTCCCGTCACAGTCATCTTTCTGACTGAAACCCTCCTGACTAAACCCTCCTGCTTTTCTCCATGTGTAGGAAGGAACTGCAGATGCTGGTTTATACTGAAGATAGAGAAAAAATGCTGGAGTAACTCAGCGGGACAGGCAGACAGACCGAGTCTGAAGAAGGATCTCGACCCGAAACAACAGCCATTCTATCCAGAGATGCTGCCTGTCCCGTTGAGTTACTCCAGCATTTTGTCTCTATCTTTTGTGTCTATCCTGCTTTTCTCCACATTGTTTCCCTCATTGATCTTTGCATCATGTCATTCATCTCGATTGTATAATTCTCCTGTGCCCTTCTATCTCTCCCCGGACTGCAATTCTTTGCAACATTCAGTTCTCTCCCCATCACAATTCTGCTTCTGCAGTCTCTATCCCTCAGAGAGCTTCACTATCCCAATGGTGGCAGCTGAAAGAGGAAGGGTTAGTGGGACCTTTGCTGTGCAAGGCTGGTTCTTATGTGCAGAATGCTTTGGGCTTCCATGCAGTAGAATATCACAACTGAGGATCCGTCATAACACAGGTCCAACATCTGCTGAGAGATCTAAACACAGCAGACAAAATGGTTATAAAAATACTTTCATAATGAGAATGGAGATCGGCAAAAAAAACAAAAGATTGAGGAAAGCACTTCACTGGTCTGGTGGAGAAATAATAAGGTGAAACCGCAGCAAGAAGAATGACAAGAGGAGTGGCATAACCAGTTCATCATCTTCAACCGGGTTCAAATCATCTTTAATCTAAAAAGATCTGTAGTGGAAGTGGTATGTGTGGATGAAAGTGAATATTCAGCAGATGATCAAACTGACCACAGCACTGGAGGTGGGCGAGTGAAACTGATAGTGCTGAAGATGAGGGACAATGTGATCAGGAACATGGACTTTGTTCGCTGCAGTTGTGACTGGAAGTTCTGTTGTTTAGCAAATGATAGGATTAAAGTGTGGCAGGAATAGGATTCAGCTGAAGATAGACACAAAAAGCTGGAGTAACTCAGCAGGACAGGCAGCATCTCTGGAGAGAAGGAATTAGTGATGTTTTGGGTTGAGACCCTTCTTCAGACTGTTTCAGATGCTTCTTCAGGATTCAGCTGTTTTGAGTAGATGCCAGTGACATAGATGAGACAAGGAATGGGATTCTGCTACTGACCTCTCCACAAAGCTGATACTTACCTAGTGAATGGTCAGGGAGAAATGAAGCCATTCTTCCCAGTGAGGTCCTGGCATTGATGTGACTTGCGAAGATGTCATGGTATCTATCAGGTGTGGAGAAGAGGAGGAACAGGACAAGTCCCACCCACAGAAACAATAAACATTGACAGCCAATTAAATGATACCCAGTCTGAAGAAGAGACCCGACCTGAAACGTCACCTATCCATGTTCTCCAGGAATGTTGCCTGACCCGCTAAGTTACTCCAGCGCTTTGTCTTTTTTTTGTAAACCATCATCTGCAGTTGATTATTTCTACAACTAAATGGTAGTGCTAGGCTTAGCCGGTACTGCCAAAGTTGTGAAATACTTCAAAGATTCAACTCAATGTATCTGCATGTGTTACATGTTCGAAAATAACCAGAAGACATCAGAACTATTAAATGTTAAAAAAAATTCTAAAAAATAAAAACACCTAAATCTCTTCAAGGCACACAATACAATTAAAAACAAAATCAATGACAAAATCACAACTCCTCCCCTGCATTGAATGGGGAAAGACTCCCTGAGCCTTTTCCAGCCACTGCCAGATCACGTGCATTGCCCATAGAAATGATGGGAATTTTCCCTCACTGTCTTTTCCACACTTTGCTCCATGCTAACTGCTAACCATCCCTCCTGGGCTCCTGCATTTCAGTTCAGTTTTGTTTATTGTCATGTGTACCAAGGTACAGTGAAAAGCTTTAGTTATGTGCTAACCTGACAGCAGAAAGACAATACATGTTTACAATCGAGCCATTTACAGTGTATAGATACATGATAAGGGAATAACGTTTAGTGCAAGGTAAAGCCAGTTGCATTGATATCCATGGGTCGCGCATAATTATCCAAGGACATGACCCAGAAAATAAACAGTCAATGTTACCCCCACCAAATCTGGACCATGGAATTTGATGTACAGTTCATAACTTGATCCTGGCCTAAAGGCAATGAAGGGAAGCTGAGGGAAATGGTGCTGTCGGAATATATGTGGAGCTTGTTCCATATCTTCAGCTAATGTGAAGGAAAGGAAAGAGACAAGATGGGATCTAAGGTGACTCCTGAGATGACTAGGGCAGGACGAGATGCAAGTGGAATGTGGAACAAACAAAAGGAGCAATCAATGTATTGAAGTGGTGAACTATAAGACAGGTCGAGTCGGGAACGCACAGAGAATATGCAACAGGTAGATCCACAGAGATTTTGAGAGTGCTGCAGCTTCAGGGATTTCATAGAAATATAGAAACATAGAAAATAGGTGCAGGAGGAGGCCATTCGGCCCTTCGAGCCAGCACCGCCATTAATTGTGATCATGGCTGATCATCCACAATCAGCAACCCATATCCCTTGACTCCACTAGCCCCCAGAGCTCTATCTAACTCTCTCTTAAATTCATCCAGTGATTTGGCCTCCACTGCCCTCTGTGGCAGAGAATTCCACAAATTCACAACTCTCTGGGTGAAAAAGTTGCTTCTCACCTCAGTTTTAAATGGCCTCCCCTTTATTCTAAGACTGTGTGGCCCCTGAGAATAAAGGGGAGACCATTTCAACCAAAGATTTTAAAAGAGATGCATTTCCACATGGATAGAGACAAAACATTTGAAAGGAAAGGAGATCAGCAATAAGGCAAAGTCTGAGAAAAGGTCACGGTATGCTTAAAGAGGAGCTAATGGATACGGCAGTTTTCCATGAGAGGGGCGGATACACTGGGTTCAGTTCCAATCCATAAATACTCCACTTAGTTTTATTTACCTTGATTTCATCACCAATGTTTTTTCTTTCCAGGAGAATTTCATTGAATTTCCGATGTGCCAAACTTCGCTTAACAATAGTTTGCACAAGCAATGATAGTGAGTCAGGAAAATTGATGACACTTGTTAATGAGAGGGAGGCATTCTCCACCCGATAGTAGCAGAGTGCATTCACTTCAGCTAACACCATGTCCATGGATATCACCTGCAAAATAAATGCAAGTATCTTTGTGTTACTGCTGCCTTGTAGGGGAATCCACTGAAAATCAACGCAACCCTACTTGTACTGACCAGTCTCTGACTGTGTCTAACAGCTTTACATTTTGAATCTGCTTTTAATAATCATTAAATTCATTCAAAGGTTCAAAGGTCTTTTATTGTCACATGTACCAATTAAGGCACAGTGATATGCGAATTACCATACAGCCATATGAAAATAAAAGCAACAAGATACACAACTACATAAAAGTTAACATAAACATCCACCACAGTGGATTCCCCACATATCTCACTGTGATGGAAGGCAAACCTCTCTTTATAGCTAGCATCTTCTAATCCAAACTACCACCATACCATGGATCCCATGCATCTTAATCAACTGGATCAACCTACTATGAGGGATCTTGTCAACTGCCTTTCTAAAATCCATGTAGAGCTCATCCACTGCCCAACAATCACTTTGCCATCTACTCAAGTAACTCAATCAAGTTTATAACATAATCTGCCCTACCCAAAGCCATGCTGACTGTCCTGAATTAGCCCATTCTCTTCCAAATTTGAGGTAATCCTACCCCAAGAATCCTCTCAAATAACTTCACTGCTACTGACGTGAGGCTCACCAGCCTACAATTTCCAGAATGATCCTTACTTCCCTTCTTAAACAAAGGAACAATATTGTCTACACTCCATGGCCTCACCTGGAGCAAGGTCCCTGCAATCTCTTTTTTTCATAAGTGATAGGAGCCAGAATTAGGCCATTTGGCCCATCACATCTACTCCGCCATTCAATCATGGCTGATCTAACTTCTCCTCTTAACCCCATTCTCCTGCCTTCATCCCATAACCCCTGGCACCCACACTAATGATTAATCTTTCTATCCCTGCCTTAAAAATATCCATTGACTTGGCCTCCACAGCATTATTTTGCCTTTCTGAAATACATGGGATAGATCCTATAAGATTTTGGGGATCCATCCATCTTAATGCTCTTCAAGAGACCCTACACCACCATCTTCTTTACCTCAAAATGCCCCAGCTTGTAAGTCTATCCTACATTGATCTCACCTCCATGTCCTTCTCCTTGGATGATGTTTCGGGTCGAGACCCTTCTGCAGACTGAGAGTCAGGGGAAGAGGGAGATGAGGAAGTCTATGGTGTGAAAATGAGACATCAAAGGGGATGGCGATCAAGGAAAATGTAGAATTGATCATTGTTAGCACGGAGAAGGTGACAACGAACCATACAGATAAAATTTAATCTAGGGGACAGTCAGACTGGTCGGAGAACTAGGAATGGGGAGGGATAGAGAGAGAGGGAAAGCAAGGTTACGAAGTTAGAGAAGCCAATATTCATACCGCTGGGGTGTAAGCTGCCCAAGCAAAATATGAGGTGCTGATCTGCCAGTTTGCGCTGGGCCTCACTCTGACAGTGGAGGAGGCCCAAGACAAACATCAGTATGGGAATGGGAGGGGGAGGTAAAGTGTTTAGCAACTGGGAGATCATGTAGGTTTAGGCAGACTAAGCGGAGGTTTACAGCGAAGCGATCACCGAGCCTACGCTTGGCCTCGCTGATATATAGCACAAATGAGCACCAGCCTTTCAAATGTAATCTATGTTTTAATCAATCTTGATATTACAAAAACAGCTGCAGAAGACAACTGTGATGAAAGCCGGCTACTGGTAAACAACAGGAAGCCATTTAAGAGATGTGGTTTGGAAACTGGCAACACCATGAAACATTCTTGTGAGAAACAGGATGATTAAACCACCAGAAACAGGATACTGGAACAACAATTCTACCGACAGGGCTATTAAACTGTCAGGGGTAGGGACAGGCTGGATGATTGAACTACCACTCTGCTGGGGACAGGGCTATTAAACCGTCAGGGACAGAGACAGGCTGGATGATTGAACTGCCACCGAGTTCGTTGGAGCACTGAGAGTGTGGTACGGGGATAGAGGCAGGCTGGACAAAGGGCCATAAGAGAGTGTCTAAGCAGCAGGGATGGGTTGAAATGGGTTGTGAAGGTAAGTAAGGGTCATGTGGATAACTAATGCGCTTGCTCAACGAAGTAAATGAATATTGCAAATACGCCCCTGAGTGGGGAACTGCCAATTGCCATGCACAGACAATGTATGACCTGGGGGGGTACCTGGGGGCGGTACAGAAGATTGTGCACCTCAGCGCTCTGATTGGAAGGAGCCCGAAGGGGAGGAGGATTCAGCAGAAGGGAGGGAGATTCAACGAAGTTGTACTGTATAAAGAGAAGGCACTGTCTTTGTCTCGGTTTGGAGAGGCACCCGGTTCTGCAGACTCGTGAATAAATTTCTTGTTTCCACGACTTTGTCTCTGGCATCGTGATTGTGAGCACTCACATTTACATCTCACAATTCTCATACGAGCAAACAAGGTCTGATTGATCCTGATCTTTTCTTGCCTCCAGCTCCTCATACCCTCCCCCACACCCGACTCCCAATCTGAAGAAGTGTCATTTAACGTCAAGCTGCAGTCGAGGAACAACAGCCTGACATACTTCGTCTCCCTCAAACTCCAATGATCAGGAGAAAAAATCCAAGTTTATCCAACCTCCAAATAGCTAATTCCCTCTAATCTAGGCAGCATTCTTAAATTCCTATTCTGCACTCTCTCCAAATCCTCCCAGTAATGGGATGGCCAGACAGCACACAACACTCCAACAATGGCCCAACCAATGTTTTATAAATTCAATAACCTATCTATATTAATCCCATTTACTTGCCCTTGATGAATATTTGAGTGCTCATCTAGATACTTCCGAACTCTTGTGGGAGTATCTGTCTCCACCATCCACTCAGGCAAAGCATTCCAGATTCAAACTGTCCTCAGGGATAAAAGATTCTTCCTCGGATTGCCTTTAAACCTCTTTATTCTTAATTGTTTACTGTATGTTCGTGTTGTCACTTGTGAGCGGAGTACTAAGGCACATTCCTTGTATGTGTACGTACTTGGCCAATAAACTTATTCATTCATCCATTCGTTAACTCTAAACCTTTGTCCTTTAGTTCTAGGTGCCAGTGTGAAATGGAGAAATTTTGTACTTTCTATCCCAAATGTGCTCTTTAATATTTGATATACTTCAATCATATCTCTCCTTGGTCTCCTCTGCTCTGTAATAAACAACCTATTCAGTCTCACATAACTAAAACATTCTATCCCAGGCAACATTTCTGCACCTTCTCCTCTGCAATCACATCTTTCCAGCAGCTCGATGACCAGAACAGTATTCCAACTGTGGCCTGACCGATGTTTTATAAAATTGTACCATAACCTCTGTGCTCTTATGGTATAATCTCCAGCTGATGAAGGCAAGTGTCCCTTACACCTTTGTTACCACCTTATCCACCTGACCTGGCACCTACAGGGATCCAAGTAGGTCCCCCTGTTCCCCAACACTGTTCAGCTGTTAAGCACACACATTGTTCCAGATGTTATTAACATTTCAAAAGAAATAAATGCCCTGGGTCCATGTATTTCCTTGGGTTTTCGTTCATTCGTCATACTTGCCGTGATTTAATTACCGTGGCACATTTACCTCGTGAAAGGGAATCCCCAGGGTGGTTTCACGCATATCCACTTTGTGGTAGGTGTCCAGACATGGCATGAAGAAGCAGAGCCCTGTCATTAAATAATTGAAGGACCACATGTCATACATTTTGGTTATCTCAACCCATCAGCACTTTTTGCAAACCCAAAGGAATATTACAAAACATCTGATATGATGCAAAGTTCACAGAAAAACATGGGCGAAGAATGCATCAGTAACACTGCACAACAAGTATGCTTCTGAAGAAGGGTCTCAACCCAAAACGTCACCTCGCCATGTTCTTCAGAAATGCTGCCTGATCTGCTAAGTTATGCCAGCACTGTGTCCTTTTGTGTATTAACCAACGTCTGCAGTTCTTTGGTTCTAAATATTCTGTCTGTATTTCTGTTCAGTACAGACTCTTGCTGGGATCATAGGTTTGGGTAATTTAACCAGCAATATCAGTCATTGAGAAAGATAACAGTCACATTTCCTTTGTAGAATCTCAAGAAGGATCCCGACCCGAACCGTCGCCAGAGATGCTGCCCGACCCGGCCACTTTGTTCTTTTTGGTCACATTTCCTTGTATGTTGTTTCTCCATCAGTTCCCTGAATTCTAGGATTTTTTTTCCTCCTTGTGGATTGTCTTATTACTCCAACTCTAAACTATGAGTAATATTATTTCAAAGAAATCCACACTATAGAGATTTGTTTCAAATAGTATCACTCCCAGTTTTCTACGCCCATCCAAAAATACCAATATTCCCAAAAAATCGCCAAAATCCCAAAGTCCACTTTACCAGTAAAAGCTTCCTGGCAGATACCAAAAATTGCAAAAGTTGCAAAACTCCTAAGGACTCGTACGTACCTTTACACACTTCACTAGTTCTTATTCAGTTCACTCTAATTACATTTTGTAAAAAATATACTTAACAGGGCTGTTAAATATTTGCTTTTGGATGTTAAGCATTTTGGGAAATTATTGGCCAGCCTTACTTATCACAAAGCGATATCTATGTTTTTGAAAATGAGGAATATTGGCAAAATGTTTCCATAACATTCAGGAATAAAAGTGCTTGATATGATTAAAAGATATGATTAACATTCATATACCAAAAATTATGACATTTAAAAAAATGTTGACAGCTACATGGATAGAAAATGTTTGGAAGGATTTGAGTCAAACGCAGGTAAATGGGAGTAGCTCTGGTGGACATTTTGGTTGGCATGGATGAGAAGGGCTAAAGGGCCCATTTCTGTGAGGTATTGTTCTATGACACTGTAAACTAACACATTGCTTTGAGTATGGACACCTACCAGGCCCTTTGGCTCTTCCTGGCAACAGACGGCCCAATCTGAATATCACCGCACGTTCATGTTCATGTACCACCTGCACCACAGAAGGTAATCGGAGAGTTTGTTACAACTATAATGTCAGTTGCTTACATACACTGATCAGCCAAAACATTATGACCACTGACAGGTCAAGTGAATAACATTGATTATCTTGTTACAATGGCACCTGTCAAGGGGTGGGATATATTAGGCAGCAAGTGAACAGTTAGTTCTTGAAGTTGATGTGTTGGTTGCTGGAGAAATGGGCAGGAGTAAAGACCTGAGCGACTTTGACAAGGGCCAAATTGTTATGGCCAGACGACTGGGTCGGAGCATCTCTGAAACGGCAAGGCTTGTGGGGTGCTCCCGGTCAGCAGTGGTGAGAACCTACCGACAGTGGTCTGAGGAGGGACAAACTGCAAACCGGCGACAGGGTGTTGGGCACCCAAGGCTCATCGATGCGCGAGGGCAACAAAGGCTATCCCGTTTGGTCCGAACCGACAGAAGGTCTACTGTGGCACAAGTCACAAACATTTTTTATGGTGGTCACGGGGGGAATGTGTCGTAATACACAGTGCATCGCACCGTGCTGCGTATGGGGCTGCGTAGCCGCAGACATAATGACAAAATGTTTTGGCTCATCGGTGTATACTTCAATTGCTTGTCTAAAACCCAGATTAAAAACTCCATGCCCACTGAACCAATCAGACAAAAGAATCGGTCTGATGCCCTGTGCAGCAATATACTTACCTTAACGCAGAACCAGACAGATACTGGGAACGAGAGAAGAACCAGCAGCAAACAAATGAATGTGAGAATACACTCACAGATTCCCAGACTTCGGTCCCTGATACCTGAGTAAAAGGAGCAGACCAGCATGTCAAATTACTATGACATGGTTCTTCTGAGTGCAAGAAAACCAGACCCACATTAAGCATTTGCCAAAGGCTATCTGCCCAGCTCTCCTGTGTAATAATAATTTTCCAACCAATTTTGATTTCTCTCAAGCATACTGATCATTAGGTCATTTACATGTACCCGTTGTTTTTTGACTTAGCAGGACACTAATTTTCATGCCATCTGCTCATTTGCATGATTGCATCTTGCAGCCAACACTAACTGTCCTGCTTATTAACCTGTTCCTTCAGTTGGGTACATATTGTTTTTAAGTATCTGGAATAAAAAATGAACAACTTTCATGGCTGAGAGAGTCAGTGAATATCACTTAAGGAGGAGTTGCAGTGTTTTGCAGCGGGTGCTAGAAGATGTTCAGGAAGATATTTTGACCTAAGAGATATTCAATAATGGCATGATGTTGGGAAGAACTGGCTCTGCAGCGGAACAAAGGTTCATAAAGATTAAATAACATTAATGAGTCAGTAGTGTTTGTCTGCCATCAGGCCAGGACAGATAGGGCTTGCTAGAGCCAAACGGACAGTGAAACTAAGAGATAAAAGGTCCTGCAGAAATGTGGAAATGAGACTAGGGATTTGTTCACAGGATGGATGGGAGAACTCGGTAACACATTGGTTGGTGCTGCTGCTTTGCAGTTCCTGGCACCTTGGTTTGATTCTGACCTCGGATGACGTCTGTGTACAGTTAGTACATTCCCTCTGCGACCCTGTGCGTCTCTCCTGCATGTTTCTGTCCTCTCCCACATTCCACATACAAGCTGGCAGGTTAATTGGTTCATTAAATTGCCACAGAGTGTAGTTACTTTCATTGTTTGCTGCTGATTGTGCAACATTCAATCCAATTTTCAACTCCTCTGCAAGCAAAGCCTGCGTGCAGCAAGCCCGGGCCAACATTGACACGTCAGCTGAAAAGTGGGCAATACGCAAGTGCCAGATGATGGCATTTCCAGCGCACAAGAGTACATGACCACTTATACTTCACATTGTATGGCACTGTATTTGCTAGTTGCCCCACCATCAATATGCAGGATGTCTCCATTGGCAAGAAACTCAATTGGCCATCTGCATAAACGCTGTGTCTCCAGGGGGAGTGAGGAGTTGGGTCTCCATTGAGTCTCCACTTTACATGAAGGGGAATGTGAATGAATACTCTCCATGTACCCTCGATGCTCCAGCTATACTCAAAAAGGTCATCACTATCAGGACAAAGCAACCTATGTGATTGGAACACGTCCATCACCCTAATTCATTGCCTCCACCACTGGTACACAATGGCAGAAATGTGAAGAGTTGTTGGAATCATAGAGTTATACAGCATGGAAACAGGCCCCTTCAGCCCCACTTGCCCATGCCCACTAAGGTGCCTTCCTGAGCTGATCTTATTGGCCTCCATTTAGCTCGTATCCCTCTAACCCTTTCTTATCCATGAATCTGTCTAAAAGTCTTTTAAATTTTGTAATTGTACCCCCCGCTCCCCTGCTCTACCACTTCCTCTTGCAACATTTTCCATCTACCAAACATCCTCTGTGTGAAAAACTTAACTTACAGGTCCTTTTAAAATCTTTCCCCAATTACCTTCAACCTATACCTTATAGCAGGGGTGGCCAAACTTGCTTAATGTAAGAGCCACATACGATAAAACTCAGATGTTTGAGAGCCGCAAGACATGAACAAAAGAGCCGCAAGACATGAACTTAAATATTTTCACTAACCATGAACATTAAACTTACGTTTTATTCCAATGAGGTCTCAATTCATACCCAGTAAATAATTATAAAGCTTGAAATTTTTTCTTATTTACCTTTTATATTAACTGTGATGAAAAAAGGAGCTCAGCCAACATATTTCCACGAGCCGCATATTAAAGGTCAAAGAGCCGCATGTAGCTCGCGAGCCGCGGTTTGGCCACCCCTGCCTTATAGGTTTAGCCTCTGCCCCCCTGGGGAAAGGGCTGTGAGCATTTACCTTGTCTATGACCATCATGGTTTTATATATCTCCATCATGGTTTTATATATCACCACTCAGCCTCCTATTAAAAAGTATCCACCCAATAACTCAATCCCCCCCAGTCCCGACAACATGCTCTGGAATTTGTTCTGCACCCTCTCTGGCTTAATCATATGTTTTCTATGGTATTACTCACAGTGTCCCAGGTGCGGTCTCACCAACACTCTGTACGACTGTAATGCCACGTCCTTGCTCTTATACTCAATGTCCTGCGTATATGGTTTCTTCACCATCTTGTCTATCTTTGCTGTCACTTTCAGGAAACTATTTACGCCAAGCTCTCGCTGTTCTACAACACTCCACGTCTTGCCCTGGTTTAATTCCAAAAGTGCATCACTTTGCACTCGTGTGAATTCAATCTAGGGCGGCACAGTTGTGCAGCGGTAGAGTTGCTGCCTAACAGCGCTAGCGACCCGGGTTTGATCCTGACTACGGGTGCTGCCTGTATGGAATTTGTTTGTTCTCCCTGTGACCACATGGGTTTTCTCCGGGTGTTCTGGTTGTCTCCTACACTCCAAGGACATACAGGTTTGTAGGTTAATTGGATTCTCTAAATTGTCAATTGTTCCTGGTGTGTAGTATAGTGCTAGTGTACGGGGGTTATCGCTGGTCGGCCTGGACTCGGTGGGCCAAAGGGTCTATTTCCACACTGTGTCGCAAATGTCTAAAGAAAAGTTTACAAGGAAAGGAATTAAATTTAAATAAATACTATTTGTAAAGTTAGCTGTTCAGTATTTTGTAGATTAAGCAAATCTATAATGTGTGCAATTTTATTAGAATTACTTTAACCAAAAGAGCCTTTTTATCTATTGAGTGAAGACTAATGTAGATAATCAAAGGCTGAGGAGTGGCAACATTTAGGAAATAATACTTTGAGCGGAACAAATTGATTCAAGTTTAAGTCCAATATTCATCTTATGTTCTTGAAGTGAAATAGTCCAGAATAAAAAGAGCAAGATGAGGAACGGGCAAAAATCTGACTTCAACCCTGTAATTCTAAGTTATTTTTAGCATGTAATGCATGGTACTTCCTCCACAGATAACCTCCTCCTTCTCCCTTACCTTCCTCTGGTATGTCCATTTCTATCAGGCCATCATGCTCTTCCTCGCTCTCACCAGTGCTCACCACACTGTCCACATCTATGACAGTGCAGCTTGGCATCTTGCCGGGGGAGGAATCTGACCGCGTCTTCCCATTGCTCCCCGATTTGGTCTTCATGTTCTTTCTTGAATTGCTTCTTGTGTGGGTATATTTGTCCTTATTTGTGCTTCTGCTGCTTTGAATGCAATTGTAGTCAACACGTTTCTCCCCAGTGGAAGAACCTTTTTTTTTTTTTGGTGAATTCTTTGAAGACTGGGATATTGTCCTGGAGTATTTTTCCATCGTCGTTGCTGGTTGAAATCCCATCGTGTACAAAATTTCCTTCCTATTTATACTTGTGGTGCCTACAATTTTCATCAGCATCTCAGACTCCTGAACTGGCAGGATGTCAAGTATTACATTGGATTAATTAAGTACCCAGGCTGGTGTTTTGCTAAGAGTTTTATTAATGTGCAGGGAGTGACTGCTTCTCTAGGTTTAATTAGAGTTACCCGTCAGAGATTGTGAACCTGTGAGAATGACACTGTGCTGAATAGCAAAAACAATTACAGATAGTTGTATTGCAATACTAGATTGTATGTAAGGCTGAAAATGGTCTGGACTAATGTGCAGATGAGCAGAGCTGCTGACCTTTCTTGCTGCAATGTTCAGACACCCGCAGACTGTGGCAAAGTCTGAATACTATAACTGGCTGCAAAGCGAAGTCAGGAACATCACTGGTGATAGAGCGGCCCTATCTGATGAACTTAATGCATTCTATACTTGCTTTGAGCAGGAAGCCAACAGGGCAATGACATCTGTCCCATCAGACTAAAGTGATCAGATTCTTCCCATAACATCATACAGTAGCAAAGAAGCAAATTATAGGAATATGAATGAAAAGGGTTGAGGCACAACTTGTGGTTATGGGAAGCAACTGGCTCCAGGGATGGATGCTTATATTTAGCAGTTAACATTCCACATTGATCATCTTCCCATGTTTGTACAAACTTTACCACACTAATATTTTTCTCCTGCAGTCTTGATGTACTGTGATTATATCCTAAAATGTATTCAAGAGAGAGTATTCAAAAGATGTTTTCAAGAGGGAGTTAGATATAGTTTTTTGGGCTAACGGAATCAAGGGATGTGGGGCAAAAGGAGGAACAGGGTACTGATTCTAGATGATCAGCCATGATCATATTGAATGGCGGTGCTGGCTTGAAGGGCCGAATGGCCTACTCCTGCACCTACTTTCTTTGTTTCTATGTAAAATTTCCCTTTTGTAACCTGCATTCCCATTTGACTTGATTTATTTGTTGAATCTGGACAACTTTGATGATATGGTTGGCCTGTGTTTGTATTAGAATGAGAAAGATACAGAGACAATAAGATTTAGGGAGAGAATTTCAGAGGGAGAGACTGAGAGGTTAATGCCATGTTTATAAATGAAGTCGCAAAAGGAATAAGGGAGCACAAGAGAAATTCAAACACCTTATTGGATTGAGCCAAAACATTATGACCAATGACAGGTGAAGTGAATAACATTGATTATCTTGTTACAATGGCACCTGTCAAGGGGTGAGATATATTAGGCAGCAAGTGAACAGTCAGTTCTTGAAGTTGACGTGTTGGATGCAGGTGATATGGGCAGGAGTAAAGACCTGAGCGACTTTGACAAGGGCCAAATTGTTATGGCCAGACAGCTGGGTCAGACCATCTCTGAAACGGCAAGGCTTGTGGGGTGCTCCCGGTCAGCAGTGGTGAGTACCTTTGATACCACAGGACACCTTCAGGGGTCTTGTAGAGTCCATGCCTCGGTGGGTTGGCGCTGTTTTGGCGGCACACGGAGGACCAACAGCATATTGGCCAGGTGCACATAATGTTTTGGCTCATCAGTGTATACCCACTATGAATGTTGTCATTGTGTGTAATTGTGTACACACTTTTATTTTATTGAGAATCATAGTTAATAATAAACTTGCAGTGAATATCAACTTAGTTCTGACCACTGTGATCAAATCAAATGTAAAGCTCACACTATTTAATTCACACAGAAAAGGTGACCAAGTAGAACCGCTAGTCAGCACCCAGTGAGGTTTACTGATACGATTGTTCCTTTTCTGGACGTACTTACAGGCAGCTTGAAGATCCTTTTGGCAATTTTTTCTACGTCTCAAAGTCGCCGTAATGTTTTGAATTTACATTTGCCCGGCTTTCACAATTAATGGGCTGGAAATGTTACAATGCCAAATTCTAGCTTGTACATTTCTCTTGAGACATAGAGAAACAAACTTCTGTTTGCACAAGTCTAGTGTGCAGCATTCAATTACTTTAATACTTCTTTCACAATGTCATTTTGGCTGGTCTGTTTGTGGTTTCTAAATACTCCTGTTTATTATTCAGAATTACATTGCAGTTTTCCAGCTGCATTTCTTTGTCAATGATAGTGTCCCTACAACGATTACACTCAGACCTGGCATCTGCATTACCTTTCCCGGGCCCATTGTAGCTCAACAGCTTCTTACCCGTGGTATCCAATTTCTATCTGAGTGAATATTGTGGACTATTTCATTAATAAGGCACACTGGATATTAAGGTTCAATTAAGGTCCTCTAAAATGCAGGACCAGGAATATCTGAATATTCGTAACCAAGTCATTGGGGAAAGATATATCATATTTCCTGATGCTGCACATTACCTTTTCAGCCCATTGAGCCAATTCACAGAGCAGTCCCATTTCCCCAGTATTTTTTTCTGTTCCTGTTCTTCCACATTCCCATCATCTTTCCACAGATTAGACAATAGACAATAGGTGCAGGAGTAGGCCATTCAGCCCTTCGAGCCAGCACCGCCATTCAATGCGATCATGGCTGATCACTCTCAATCAGTACCCCGTTCCTGCCTTCTCCCCATACCCCCTCACTCCGCTATCCTTAAGAGCTCTATCCAGCTCTCTCTTGAAAGCATCCAACGAACTGGCCTCCACTGCCTTCTGAGGCAGAGAATTCCACACCTTCACCACTCTCTGACTGAAAAAGTTCTTCCTCATCTCCGTTCTAAATGGCCTACCCCTTATTCTTAAACTGTGGCCCCTTGTTCTGGACTCCCCCAACATTGGGAACATGTTTCCTGCCTCTAATGTGTCCAATCCCCTAATTATCTTATATGTTTCAATAAGATTCAAAAGCGAAATAGTTTACAAAGACCAAATAGCCTAACAACCCGCATGTTCTTGGGATGTGAGAGGAAAACAAAGCAACCAGAAGAGGTCCATGCAGCCATAAAGATAACATGCAAACTCCACATAGACAGCACTGGAGATCAGGATTGAACCCAGGTAATTGGAGTTATGGGCAGCAGTTATACAGATGCTCCTCGACTTACAATGCTTCGACTTACGATATTTCCACTTTATGATGGTGCAAAAGCGATACATATTCAGTAGAAACCGTACCTCGAATTTTGAATTTTGATCTTTGCCCGGGCTGTTCCCGGACTCGCAGACCTGTCCGCTGCTCAGCTGGCAGCGTCTTATGCGGTACGATACTCTCTCGTGATGTTGGGCAACGGCAGCGAGCCGCAGCTCCCAGACAGCCACGGTTGGGAGCTGCCACGGCTATGATGTTCAGTAGGTCAAGTGGCTATGATGTTCAGTAGGTCAAGTGGCTATGATGTTCGGTAGGTCAGGTGGCTATGATGTTCGGTAGGTCAGGTGGCTATGATGTTTGGTAGGTCAGGTGGCTATGATGTATGGTAGGTCAGGTGGCTATGATGTTCGGTAGGTCAGGTGGCTATGATGTTCGGTAGGTCAGGTGGCTATGATGTTCGGTAGGTTAGGTGGCTATGATGTTCGGTAGGTCAGGTGGCTATGATGTTCGGTAGGTTAGGTGGCTATGATGTTCGGTAGGTTAGAAACATAGAAACATAGAAAATAGGTGCATGAGTAGGCCATTCGGCCCTTCGAGCCTGTACCGCCATTCAATATGATCATGGCTGATCATCCAACTCAGTATCCCGTACCTGCCTTCTCTCCATACCCCCTGATCCCTTTAGCCACAAGGGCCACATCTAACTCCCTCTTCAATATAGCCAATGAACTGGCCTCAACTACCTTCTGTGGCAGATAATTCCACAGATTCACCCCTCATAGGTGGCTATGATGTTCAGTAGGTTAGGTGGCTGTGATGTTTGGTAGGTTAGGTGTATTAAATGCATTTTTGATTTACGATATTTTCAATTTACGATGGGTTTATCAGAACGTAGCCCCATCGTAAGTCGAGGAGCACCTGTACTAGCTGTGTCACTGGCTGTCGGAAGGACTTACAAGGCTTTGACAAAGAATGGAGAGTTGAAAAGGAGAGATAATGAACATGGAACTGGCTCACTGATAGTTGTAGAGCGAGGACAATATTCAGGGTGGAGGTGTGTGGCAAGATGAGTCCCACGAGGATCTGTGCTGGCACCTTCGCTGTTTGTGATATATATCAATGACTTGGACGTAAATGTAGATGAGTTTGTTAGTAAATTTGCACATGACACGAAGATTGCTGGAGTCACAAGCTGTGAGGAAGGCTGTCATAGTATACAACGTGATAGAGATCAGCTGCAGAAATGGGTGGGGAAATGGCTGGTGAAGTTTAATCCGAGCGAGTGTGAGGTGTTGCACTTGAGGGGGTCACGTATAAGGAGAGGTTATATGGTTGATGGCAAGACTGTCGGGGTTCAAGTTAAAAGAGGGATCTTAGGGTCCAAGTCTTCAACTCCCTGAAAGTGGCAACAGAAGTAGATAGAGTTGAAAAGGGGCCATACGGCATGCTTGCCTTCATTGGCCAACTCATTAAGAGTCAGGAAGTCATGATGCAGCTTTATGTGATTTGGAACACAGTAAACCCTCCCAATAATGGATCACGGGGGGTGAGGGTGGTGTCCGATTTTGCAAATTGTTAGCTGTAACCGAGTGAGGGGGTAAAGTTTAACCCAAAGCCAGAAGGGAAAAAACGCAGCGTTGGGGGACGGGGACGAGGTTTAAACAAGTGGGAGTTCACAGGGCCAATCCACCTCGATCCACCTTTTGGGGGTGTGAAAAGAGAAATGGCGAGCTGGGCTAGTGATGAGGTTTTTGAATGGTTGCCAATTTAAACGGAGTCATATGGATACAAGGCTTGCTTGCAGGAGAGTGAGAGGGAAGACGGAAATATCTGGTAAGGCCCGGACTGATAGAAATGGTAGGTTGGTGGTTAACGATAGTGGTGGATTGAACAGTATCCAGATCCAGTGGTGGATTTGGTATTTAAAGATTCATACACTGACACTGAACACATCCATGAAGGCAGTACACTGGTGGCACGACTGCATCCTGGTCCACACCGTTTCCAAGGTAATTTTCCCCAACTACACTGTGTCTGGAAAGCTCAGTCCTTTATTTGAAGCAGCTCATCTCCTCTATTTTACACACCGCCTCCATCACAACCATCAGAGTACAGTCTAAAAATACGGCACCTTCTTTCTCTGTCCCTCTCCTCCTACCCCGCTCCTTCATTCATCAGTGCTCCCAAACCAGATTTGTTTGCAAAAGGTCACCGCAATATGTACAGTGGGAAGGAATTGCAGATGCTGGTTTAAACTGAATATAGACACAAAAAGTTGGAGTAACTCAGCAGGACAGGCAGCATCTCTGGAGAGAAGGAATGGGTGATGTTTCGGGTCGAGACCCTTCTTCAGACCACAACATGTTCCTTTTGAAGCTTCACTCTAAAAGATTGATTAGTAGGACTAGATGTTACAATCCCTAAGGTTTGCACTACAATTGACTGGTGTTGTTCTTGGGGGTGACCACTAGGTGATGTTGCTACCATTCCGACACATCTTCAGTTGTGTACCTCAACATCACTGGGTGTTTCGGCCTTTTATCACACGACACCCTCAGTCGAGGCAGGCCCACCGCAGGGTGATCAGACCTGGGTGTGTTTCTTATAGTTAGCCTCTAGATGGTCACGTGACAGCCCAGACAGTATCTTTTCTTTTCAGCCACAGCCAGAGACTGCTCCGTTCGGCGGCATTTGCAAGTTCTTTGATTGCCCTCCTTTGGGCCTGCCCTCTGACTCCAACTTCCCTCAGGAGCCTTGCAGTGGAATTGGCTACAAAGCCCCTGCACCCCACCTCCACTGGACGCACTCTTACACTCCAACCTCGCTCCTCTGCCTCTACTGCAAGGTTGGAATATCTCAGCCTTTTCCTTTCAAATGCCTGGTCCACAGCCTCCTCCCAGGGCACCGTCAGCTCAATGATGTAAACACGCCGACAGGAGTTGGACCAGAGGACGAGGTCTGGTCGCAGGTTGGTAGCTGCGATTTCAACTGGGAAGGAAAGCCTCTGGCCTAGGTCAACCCGCATTTCCCAGTCTCTGGCTGCGCTCAGTGGGCATGAGTTGAGAGGCGAGGTGGTAGTCTTCCGTTTCTCTCCTTCCCGGATGAACGATTGGATTTGCGGGAATGTTAGCTGGGCATTGATAGGCATGGCGTTGGTGGTAACTCTCTTGCACTCGAGTGCAGCTGCCAAACACCTCAGCACCTGGTTGTGTCGCCAGGTATATCTGCCTTGTGTTAGGCTGGTCTTACAACCGACCAGGATGTGCTTGAGGTTTGCTGGAACTGCACACAGGGGGCAGGCTGGATCCTCTCCCAGCCAAAGATTTAAGTTTACGGGAGAGGGAAGGACGTCATATGTGGTTCTGATAATAAAGCTCAACATACTTGACTCCATGTTCCACAGCTCACTCCATGTGATCTTCCTCCTCTCAATGCTATCCCACCTCATCCAGCGGCCTTGCTTGGCTTGAATTATGGCTTTGGCACATTCAGCTGGAGTAGCCTTTCGCCAGGTAGGTTTCATTACTCCCAGGCCAAAGCCCCCTCGGCCTTGTTGGACATGGCCCACTATGTCCCGGTGTCGGAGGGCGGATTTTGCGTCCTGTACCACTGCTGCTGGAGTCCATTTCTTCCCTGTTGCTAGGGTTGGAGCGACACCTCTAACTATTGGGTCCCGGGATTCTGTTAGTGTCATGTCCAGCCTTGCTTTGGCGCATTTGAATTCCTCCACCAGGCTTGAGACTGGCAGTGAGAAGGCTCCATTCCCATAGAGTCCTATACTGCTGAGGCATCTCGGTAGCCCAAGCCACTTCCTCACTTGTGAGTTCACAAGTCTCTCCAGCTGGTTGACATGGGATAGAGTGACCTCGTAGATGGTAATTGGCCACATGAGTCGGGGCAGCAGACCGAATTGAAGGCACCAAAGCTTCAGCTTCCCTGGGAGAGCAGTGTTGTTGATTTGCTTGAGGCCACTGATTGTATCCTGCCTGAATTGTTCCACCTGCTCTGGGTCCTTGAGGTGTGCGGTGTACCATCGCCCGAGGCTTTTGACAGGCTTCTCCAGGACAGTTGGTATTGTCTCGTTGTTGATGCGGAACCTTTCATCAGTGAGCCGGCCTTTGACGATGGAAATACTGCAGGACTCGCTGGGTTTAATCTCCATTCGTGCCCATTTGATGTTTTCCTGGAGTTTATCCAGCAGGCGTTTGGTGCATGCTTTTGTTGTTGTTATAGTGGTCATGTCATCCATGTACGCCCTGATTGGAGGAAGACGCAGCCCACTCTTCAAGCGTTCCCCTCCAACTACCCATCGTGATGCTCGAATGATTAGCTCCATTGCCATGGTAAACATCAGAGGAGAGATGGTACAGCCTGCCATTATGCCTATCTCAAGGTGCTGCCAGGCAGTGGTGTTGTCCTGTGTTGTGATGCAGAACTGGAGGTCCTGGTGGTGACCTCTGGGATCTGGAAGAAGTTAAAAGCTGCCCAAAGTGTCTCATGGGGCACTGAACCAAAGGCATTGGCAAGATCTAAGAAAACCACGTGCAGATCTCTCTTTTCTTTCTTGGCAGTTTGTATCTGGTGCCAGATGATGTTTGCATGTTCCAGACATCCTGAGAAACCACGTACCCCTGCTTTCTGCACTGACGTGTCAATGAAGTTGTTGCTCTGCATAAACGCTGAGAGTCTTTGGGCCACAACACCAAAGAAGATCTTTCCTTCCACATTCAGAAGGCTGATCTGGCGGAATTGGCTAATGGTTGAGGAGTTCTTTTCTTTGGGAATTAGGATCCCTCCTGCCCTTCGCCATGCCTTAGGTATGATTCCTTTCCCCCACGCCACTTTCATTAACTTCCAGAGGTATTTCAGAACACCAGGAGTGTTCTTATAGAGCCTGTATGGAATGCCGATTTATTCACAAAATGCTGGAGTAACTCAGCAGGTCAGGCAGCATCTCGGGAGAGAAGGAATGGGTGACGTTTCGGGTTGAGACCCTTCTTCAGTCGTCACCCATTCCTTCTCTCCCGAGATGCTGCCTGACCTGCTGAGTTACTCCAGCATTTTGTGAATAAATCGATTTGTACCAGCATCTGCAGTTATTTTCTTATACTGTATGGAATGCCATTGGGCCCTGGGGCTGATGCTGATCTTGCTCATTTAACTGTGTTCTCCACCTCTTTCCATGTAGGAGGTCTTGTGTCCATCTGGTGCTCAGGTGGGTGAATAGGTGGCATGTCGTCTGGAATGGTGACTGGCTCATGCCTCAGGTTGTCGGAGTACATCTTCCTCAGGTGCTCCTCCAGCTCCCTTACAGGTACGATTTATTCACAAAATGCTGGAGTAACTCAGCAGGTCAGGCAGCATCTCGGGAGAGAAGGAATGGCTCTTCTCCTTGACAAAGAGGCTTTTGACAAACTTATATGGATCTCTATAAAAGCCTGTCCTCGCCCGTTCTTTCTTCTTGTGTTGCTTTCTCAGGCATTCTGCTCTTGGCAGGATTGCCAAGCGCTGCTTTACGTCTGCCTGCAGTGCCTTGAGTCCTTTCCTTTCTGCCTCCGTGGCCTTCCTCCACTTTTCTCAGCTGCCTCCTTTCCTTCACCAGTCTTTTTATCTCCTGCTGCCTCCTGGAATTGTACTGGAGTGATAGTTCCTTCTGTGTCCTCTGTTACTTGAAGATAATGCAGGCTAGCATTTGTTTGTTAAATGGCCAGTTAAGTACAGACTTAGCACAGATCATTATACTGTGAGCAAGCAGAACAAATCTGGTGTCCCATCTGCACTGCAATAAACAGGAGTGGGGGTTAAATGCTCATTATTATCCTGTTCTTCATTTTTGGGGGGTTCTCAAAGGTTGCCTTATTTCCAGTATGCTTGCTGATAAAACTGCAAGATTAATCATTTCATTATCAGCAAGAACCCAATTAAGATTGTAAACAATCAGGTCAATTCTAAGAAAACTCCCCATTGAATTCTGTTCCAAGGGACCGACCCTTCCCATTCCAAGTATTAAAACAATTTCATGGATATCCTGAATCATCTACTGAGGTGTAATTTTACTCACTCGTTATTCAGGCTTCTTTGTCTCCACTCCGACACACTCCGAATGACCAGGGTGTGAATCATCAAAGTTATCTTCCACTGAGAGCTGCAAAGGATGAGATGAGGTGTTAGTTCAGGGCCAAAATAGATTTTTTGACTTTAAGGCAGTCAGTCAGTATGGCACCGGACAGGAAATTTGAGCTGAGGCCAGGATTAGACACATCATGATCTTATTGAAAGATGAGCAGGAAAATAACTGCAGATGCTGGTACAAATCAAAGATATCACAAAAAGCTCGAGTAACTCAGCGGGTCAGGCAGCATCTCAGGAGAGAAGGAATGGGTGATGTTTCGGGTCGAGACCCTTCTTCAGACTCTGAAGAAGATGGTTCTCAGACCGTCAGAGAGATGGCTATAGAAACATAGAGAACAGGTGCAGGAGTAGGCCATTCGGCCCTTCGACCGCTATTCAATATGATCATGGCTGATCATCCAAAATCAGTACCCCGTTCCGGCTTTTTCTCCATATCCGTTGATTCCCGTAACCCTAAGGGCTAAGTGACAGCACTGCGGTGTATTGAGCAGGGTGTGGTGCCTCAGGCGTTGGCTCCTGATAGTGATCTTCACAGCTGCCACATCCTAGTCAACTAGGCAGTAGAGTGTGAGCCCGATAAGCTATTTGCCCTCTGCAAATGCAAAAGCATCTCCCACCCACGTCATCTCATCCACCAAGACCCCCAGGGCAACAATGTAAAGCAATGGAGCCTGCCTGACAAAAATTCATGACAAACTACAGTTACTTCCCCATGACTTGTATCATCTGCCACAGCCATATGTTAACTTCCCTTTGAGAGATTCGGACAGGCATGAAACAGCTCAGGCTCATTTGCACTGGTACTAGCTGCTCTTCATACCAGGCCCCAGCTCAGGCAATGGAACAGGCAGGAACTTTGATAAGAGCTGGCCGGATGCGCAAATTGCTGATCTGGGTTTCCAAATGTACAGGGCTTTTGTTAATACTCTCTCAACTCAGCCACACTCTGTGCACAGTGTTTCATTACACACTTGATCTTTTTTCTCACTTTCCCACTTTTGAAGAATGCTCCCAATCCTGAAATGTGTACGGCTTCTCTTTCTCCAGATGCTGCTTGACCCGCCAAGTGTTTCCATCAGATTCTACTATTATTTCAACGGACATGTAATGAAATGCTAAGGCTCTAGCAGGCGTTGGTAAGGCCACGTTTGGAATATTGTGAGCAATTTTGGGCACCATATCTGAGGAAGGATGTGCTGGCTCTGGAGAGGGTCCAGAGGAGGTTTACAAGAATGATCGCAGGGATGAGTAGGTTAACCTATGATGGGCATTTGTCGGCACTGCGCCTGTACTCGCTGGAGTTTAGAAGAATGAGGGGGGACCTCATTGAAACGTACAATATACAGAATAGTGAAAGGCCTGGATAGAGTGGATGTGGAGAGGATGTTTCCACTAGAGGGAGTGTCTACGATGAGAGGTCATAGCCTCAGAATGAAAGGAATTCTTTTAGGAAGCAGATGGGGACGAATCTATTTCGTCAGAGGGTGGTGAATCTGTGGAAGTCATTGCCACAGAAGGTTGTGGAGGCTAAGTGGATATTTTTAAGGCAGAGTTAGATAGTTTTCTGATTAGTACAGGTGTCAGTGGTTATGGGGAGAAGGCAGGCGAATGGGGTTAGGAGGGAGAGATATACCTGCTATGATTGAATGGCGGAGTAGACGTAATGGGCCGAATGGTCTAATCTTACTCCTATCACCTATGACCTTGCTACCTTGATGCTGGCTCCATGTCTACTGTACTAGTCCCTTCCCGCTGTGAATTTCCAACTTTTCCAAATCCCATTCCAGATTTACAGCTTTCATATTTGTTTGACAACACCCCTTCCTTTTCATGATCTCATTCCTAGTTCACAAATGAATCGTAAGATAACATAGAATGTTCAGAGGATTGTGCTGCAGATTGCATTGTGACTGACAAGTGAAATATTTTATTGACACAGAAAATGGTGTAAAAGCATAAGCTATGTGCAATTTTGAGAACACTGGAACCAATCTTATCACAGAATCATGAGAAAATATGCGCTGTGCAGGGATATTTTATCAACTTACCTCATCCGCACCAACCGTGATACCTATCTATGCGAATCCCATTGGCCTGCATTAGGCCTGTGCCTCTCAATGCCCTTCCTATCTATCTACATGCACATGCATCCAGATATTCACAACCCTGTGTGGGAAAAACATTCTCCTCAGATCTCCTTTAAATTTCTCCCATCTCACCTTAAACTGTTCCCTCCAGTTCTAACTTCCTCTATCTTGAGAAAAAGATTATGTGTGTTCTTCCCACAAAGGGTCGTGAATATCTGGAACAAGCTGTCTCCTGATTCTGCCACCCACCAACACATCAGGGGTGATTTAGCGAATTAGGCAATGAACTAACCTAGCCGTCTTTGGGATGTGGGAGAGAATCGGTGCACCCGGACAAAACACAGAGGCTGGTGGATACGTGGAAGGAGCTGCCAGAGGAGGTAGCTGAGGCAGGCACTATTACAAAACTTAAAAGACACTTTAGAGGGAACACTTTAGAGGGAACTGGGTCAGACGCGGGCAGGTGGGACTAATATAGGTGAGGCACCTTGGTCAGCACGGGCAAGGTGGGCTGAAGGGCCCGTTTCCATGATGTATGACCCGATGACTCTCTTTGACTCTAAAACCCACACGGTCACACGGACAATGTGCAAACTCCACACACACAGCACTTAGGATTCAGGATTAATCCTGGGTCTCTGGCGCAGTGAGGCAGCAGCTCCAGTTAGAAGATGAAACACCCAAATATTTTGGAATACTGCGAATACAGAATGTCACTAATACTCATGGGCATTTAAATATCTGTAGGTATAAGTAGGTATTAAATGCTCATTTACGTCACTGAAAGTTGGCGTACAGGTACAGCAGGCAGTGACGAAAGCTATCGGCGTGTTGCCCTTCATAACGAGAGGATTTCAGTATAGGAGTAAGGATGTTCTTCTGCAGTTGTATAGGGCCCTGGTAAGACCACATCTGGAGTATTGTGTACAGTTTTGGTCTCCTAATTTGAGGAAGGACATCCTTGTAATTAAGGCAGTACAGCGTAGGTTCACGAGATTGATCCCTGGGATGGCGGGACTGTCATATGAGGAAAGATTGAAAAGACTAGGCTTGTATTCACTGGAGTTTAAAAGGATGAGAGGGGATCTTATAGAAACATTTAAAATTATAAAAGGACAGGACAAGCTAGATGCAGGAAAAATGTTCCCAATGTTGGGAGAGTCCAGAACCAGGGGCCACAGTCTTAGAATAAAGGGGAGGCCATTTAAAACTGAGGTGAGAGTGAACTTTTTCACCCAGAGAGTTGTGAATTTGTGGAATTCTCTGCCACAGAGGGCAGTGGAAGCCAAATCACTGGATGGATTTAAGAGAGAGTTAGATAGAGCTCTAGGGGCTAGTGGAATCAAGGAATATGGGGAGAAGGCAGGCACGGGTTATTGATTGTGGACGATCAGCCATGATCACAATGAATGGCGGTGCTGGCTCGAAGGGCCGAATGGCCTCCTCCTGCACCTATGTTCTATGTCTATTGCTTCAGTTAAGTTTTTACTGCTTTTTTTTTTCTTAGTCTTTTATTCTTTCTCTGGAGGTTGTGCTGTTTTTAGTCCAGTTAGTCATCAACTTACAGAGGACCACTTACTTCAGCTGATCACTGATGTTTGAAGAAGGCTCTCAACCTGAAACGTCACCCATTCCTTCTCTCCAGAGATGCTGCCTGTCCCGCTGAATTACTCCAGCATTTTGTGTCTACTGATTTTTACCTTTAAAGTGATCTCTTCAAGACTAATAACTCCTTGAATGAAAACACTTCCACACGTTCAATGACTTTGGTTACCTTTTTACTGGAAGTGTTTCTTCTTCTTCTTTTTCTTCGGCAGTTCCTCAGCATTGAGGATGGCATGGTTCCCCAGTGCAACTGTGGTCTTGGAGGTGACTGATGAGTCCAGTATGGGATCTGCAGGCTCTTCCACAGATGAGGGAAGTAGTGCCTACTGTGGCAAACAGTTTGTGAGATGGTGCACCCCTGTTCTCCTTTGTGCAAGGCTTTTGTGTGCTTCTAATGCTGGGTTCTCAGCACCATCTGAAACCTTCCTTTTCCACTTGGTCCCGGTCCCGAGGGTCATTGGGATAGTTGCCTTTATTGTAGACTTTGACCACATTCTTGGTTGTGTTTTTCCTCTGATCGTTAATCACTTTATTCCAAGTTCAGAATAAAATGTCTGTTTTGGGAGGCTGGTGTCAGGCATGCGAACAAGATGGTCTCCCTATCATCACAGACTGTGTGTAACCAGGGTGAGGACATTAATGTTGTTCAATTATCCTAACAGTGAATTTTGGAGGATTTTTCTGATGCCCTAATCACACACAAAACCTGCTGAACTACAAAGCACTTCATTACACCATCCACAACCCCCCCACACATCCGACATTCAGCTCTGCATGTCTAATACTCACTCCTAGATCCTTTCCTGCTATGAGCTGATTTCATAATGCCACTAGTCTGTTCATGGCTTCGTCTGTTCCTTCTTTAGTAACTATGCCTATTTGTAGTCAGTATGTCGTCCTCTGTTTGTAGTCCCCTGTTCACATAGCTGTCTTGGGTCTTGCGCTGTGGAGGTCCCTTTTCCAACACACAATCTTGTTCAGAAACGCTTTCTACAAATTGTATCTTCAGAACCTGCTCCTTGGTCCACCTGCTCCAGTTTAGTTCCCTGTTTCAGTTCCCCCTCCATCATTAACAGTATTTCATCACTGCTCATCTGTGTCGTTGGAACCGATTGCACAGTCGCAGATGGATGGGATGCGTTACAGATCAGTACAGAAAAGCTGAGAATTTCATCGGTGTGAGAACATGCCGCAGATATACTGCACTACCACACAGAGAACAACGATCTCACCATCAGCAGCAAGAGAGAGAGACATTTCAACTCTCAAAATATGGTAGAATTTTAGAACTCTCTTCTGAAAATGAGGAATGATGTTGGGTCTATTGTTAATTTTAGTCTAAGATTAAAAGATGATTGTTAATCAGAAAGTACGGGAAATGGCAGATTTTTGAGGTTAGGTCCCAGATCAGCCATTGATTCATTGTACAATGAAACAGATGCCGGGGGGGGGGGGGGGGGGGGGGGGGGGGAGAGGGGGTGGGGGGGAGGTGGACACAGATAGCCATCAATTCCACTTAAGTCATTAGATTGTTAACAATTAGAATTCTCTGACCCTACAGAAAAGACAAGAACATGTTTTTTTATGGTGTGCAATACCCTATGTAGTAACGCATTTCCTTCCTAATGTTCTTTTAGCAAATAAAGTTTCTTGGGTGCCTTCCAGCAACATAGTTTACGATAGATATGATTATTTTACTGTACTTTGTGAGTAATTGACTTCTAATGAATTCAGCACAGGCATTGGGAGTCAAGAATCAAGAGTTTTATTGTCATATGTCTGGAAACAGAATGTTGAAATTTTTAACTTACTTGCAGCAGCTAAGGCTATGTAACAATAGTACTCGGTAAACACCATGAGAAACAACACAAAACGTTGGTTGATTCTATAAAAATAGCTGATCTGTGATCTTTCCCCCCTGGATCTGAGCACAATGTACAGGCGGAAGCTGAGATCAGTCAGTTTTTCTTTCCTTTGTGACTGACAGCAAAGAGCATTAAAGATGCATAGGAAAATAACTGCAGATGCTGGTTCAAATCGAAGGTAGACACAAAATGCTGGAGTAACTCAGCGGGTCAGGCAGCATCTCAGGAGAGAAGGAATGGGTGACGTTTCGGGTCGAGACCCTTCTTCAGACTGATGCGTGCTGTTTGTAGTCAGCAACGGCATGGTACCGTGCTGCAGGCCATGACTGCTGGTACACCACCCTCCACCTCCAGCTATCATTGGCTTTCCTGCCAGTCGGCCCTAAAGAGAGGGGATTTGTGTGGAGGTCTTCCAATGGGTAATACTCAGCTTTGCAACTTATGCAGAACACAAATTCCTTTTATTTATTTTGCCGGTTGTGGGCATTGCAGGCAAGAACAGCACTAACTGCCCTTGAGAAGGTAGTTGTAAACTGTTATCTTGAATGTCAGGTTTTGTGGTGAATGTACATCCATGATGGCTGGGGAACTCCAGGATGTGGATCCAGTGCCGATAAAGGAATATCAATACATTTCCAAGTCAGGATAGGAACCTGCAGGCACTGGTGTACACTTGCACTTGGTGGACTTTGTCCTTCTTGGTGGGAGAGGTTGAGGACGTTAGAGACATTGTCAAAGATACAACACAAGGAAGTGCGTGACAAGACTGTATTGGAGAGTCCAGTGGCCTCCATGCTCTTCCCAGTTGGAATTTGCAAATCAGAAGTTACTAAGCAACGGGATATTTCTTGGAATAGGAATAATAAAATAATATGGGACACTGCGCAGTACTGCTAAGAGGCTGGAAATGTTCACTTTGAATATGAGATGCACAACGCAACAGTCCTTTGTGATGAAAAGGGGATGAAAAGAGTGGCAGGGAACATCAACGACAGTCTGACTGGGAAATATATTGATACTCCTATCTCCTGACACTTTTTTGATTTCTTCCTGATGCATTTCAATTAAGGTCATAAGTGTTAGGAGCAGAATCAGGTCATTCGGCCCATCAAGTCTACTCCGCCATTCAATCATGGCTGATCTATCTCTCCTCCTAACCCCATTCTCCTGCCTTCTCCCCTGACACCTGTACCAATCAAGAATCTATCTATGCCTTAAAAATATCCATTGAATTGGGCTCCACAGTCTTCTGGGGCAATGAATTCCACATAAATTTCTTGAGCAACATCTGCTTTGATCTGTCATTTTCACACCTTACCCTTTCATATCTCTAGTTTCCCTCTCCCCGACTCTCAGTCTGAAGAAGGGTCTCGACCCGAAACGTCACCCACTCCTCCCCAGAGATACTGCCTGTCCCGCTGAGTTGCTCCAACATTTTGCATCTGTCCTTAGTTTAATATCTCTCTTACAATGCAGCAAGCCCATAACATTGCAATGGAGTATCAGTCTTGATATTACATTATTTTATGTTGTACTTAACATAAAAATTTAGAATACTTTTTGACTATAAAACAAGGCAGATGTTATAGTACTCAAGCACAAAGGGCAGCAGTTCAGTTCATGTTTGTCAATTTAATATAAGAGGAAATGTGATTTTGGCAAGAGCAATTTCATCAACATGGATGGAACATTGAGTAATACTCAACAGAATTTCCACACGAGAGTTAACTATGCCGAATCACTTCATCAAATTAAAATGCAGAAGTTAACAGATAGGACTAATTCGAAGGAATTCTGCCCATGCATGTTTGGGCAGTGAAGATAGAACAGCCACAAGCCAGAGAGATGAAGAACGAGGAGAAAGAATGAACTGTCTCCATCTCACTGGATTTTATTTCTCATACTACTGAAAACGTAAGAGAACACGGGTACATTTACTCTGAAACAAACAATGAATCAGATTAGAAATGGCGATAAGCATTTGAGATGAAAATCGGACAAACTCATTGCTGAGCTCTGACCACTTGGCCATGTTCCTTCTTCCTGTTGTGACAGTGCCTCTCTGTAAGATGCTGCTCTGATCCCTGTCTCTGGCAGACAGGCCAGGAGAGGCCGACCCCCAGCCTCACTGGAACAGCTGGGTCCAATACAATGCCATCGCACGGGCCCACGTGAACCTCGTCAGCCTACTCCTTACAAAACCCAGGCATTCCAGCTAGAGAGAGCTGGGGGTGGGGGAGGGGAGGGGAGGGGGGGGAGGGGAGGGGGGAGGGGAAAGAGGGGGAGGGGGAAAGAGGGGGGGAAAGAGGGTCACCTCCATGCCAGCCGTATTCCCCTGTCACAGGTTCGAGGAAGACTGAGCCACTGGGACAAACCTGAGACCACCTCTGCTGCGAGGGTCGTCGGCGTGGTCATTGCCGAACCCAGTGTCATTCTCGGACGCTACACTCTGTATGGGCTGTGACTGAGGACTGCAGTTCCAATGGTGAGGATAGCACAGAGATGGTTAGGGGAGGCAGAGGTTCTTAAACATCACCCAGTCTACCGTAACTGTTTGGCATCGGTAGACTGGGTGATGTTCAAGAACTCGGCAATGGAGCTGAACAAATATGTTCCCGACTTCATCAGGAAATGTGTGGAGGAGTGTGTTCCCACCAAAACCATCGCAGTCTTCCCTAATCAGGACCCTTGAATGAATCATATGTTCCACGATCTACTGGGGACCAGATCCCGGGCATTCAAATCTGATGAAACAGGGTCATATTGGAAGTCTAGGAATGACCCCGATAAGTCGATCAGAAAAACAAAGAGTCACTTTCGGTCTAAACTGGAAGATGAGGCGGATGTTCGGCAGCTGTGGCAGGGATTGCATCATCATTTCCTTCAAGACGAAACCAGGTAGTGGCTCTCGTGCCGGCAAAGCATTATTCCCCACGTGGAGTATCTTGGTCAGCTTGGACGCATTGGCCCAAGAGGCCTGTTTCCGTCACTCTGTGACTCTTTGACTGTAATTTCCAATCTAGCACCGGAGGGTTTGATGGAGCGAGTGGACAGGAACAGAGAAGGGAGCAGGGATTTTGCAGATACACACACAAAAGGCAATGGGAGCAAATAACTCAATACCAGAAGCCAGTGGCATTAAATTTCGGGAATATAAAGAGTTAAGAACTTCAAGAACCTCTGACAAGCAAGCAATGTCTGTGAACTTTCAGAAAATATAAGTGTGGCTATTTCTACGGGTTCATTGCAAATATATTAGTGAGGGAATTTGCAAATGATGCTGTTTTTTACAATCGAAGTAATCACAATGCACTTATAAAACAAATTCTGATAAGGACTGAATCAATTATACATTTACTATACATCAGTCTGAAGAAGGGTCTCGACCCGAAACATCACCCATTCCTTCTCTCCTAGATGCTGCCTGACCTGCTGAGTTACTCCAGCATTTTGTGATACATTTACTCACATCATATCAGAGAGCTGGCTAGCTCACTCATCTTCAGACTACCAAGGAGTGTTCAGCCAACTTTTTCTTTCTCCCAACAGTTGATAAACAATTCTGTCCGGTTATTTTTTTTGGCAATTCCTCTGAATTCCATTTAATTTGCACAATAAATCAGTCGAGGATCTTTCATCTTTATAAAAGTCAGAATGCCCAATGGATGTTATCAATCAAACCTGTTCCAGATGCCCTTTCTGTTTATCAATGTTATGAGCCTTTTCTGACTTCACATCCCAATCTTTATAATACAAACACACAAGGAATTCCATGATAAACAATTTCCTCAAAGGATCTCAAAGCTCTTTTTTTTCCAAGTTCTTTGTTGTCAGCAGTTTTTATACTCCCTCAATTTTTGTCTTTTGGAAATGTCTGTCAGTGCAAAATGTCTGTAATGCTCCTTTTCGTTACCTGCATTTCACCATTAGTCCTTCCATTTGATTGCTGGCAAGTATTAAAGTTACCTCCTTACCCACAAATTAAATTATTTAATGCAAGGAAAGGAATACGCAATATTAATGCTCCTGATGCAAACTCTTATTAAAATACAAAACTCCAATCTCTATTCTAAAGCACAGAGATGGCTAACTTTGTTGTTATTCCTTTGACTTCTATCTTGGACTTGTTTTTGTTAACAACTCATAGGCTTTCAATAATTACAACTAGACAATGGTTTATCATCAAGCTTGCTATTTTTGTTTTTTAACCAATGTATTACAGTGAACACCTCCATTGATTTTAAGTTAAAATTCACCTTTACTTTATCAATTCTTCAGCATAATAATCTCCCTCAATGTCAGCAAGATTAAGGTTATTGACTTCAGGAACTGAGATGATGTGCACACTCCAGTCAGCATCAATGGTGCCAAAGTGGAGATGGTAGACCTTCAAGTGACTAGGTGTAAATATCTCCAACAATTTGTCCTGGAGCCAAGAAAGCACACTAATGCCTCTACTTCCTCAGAAGTTTCCAACGACCTTTACTATCTTCTCCAGATTTACCGTCGAAAGCATTGTATCAGCATGCACCACAACTTCATTTGTGAACAGTTCTGCACAAGACCACCACAAATTGCAGAGAATTGCAGATATAGCCCAGTACATCACACAAAAACGCCTCCCCTCCATCGGCTCCAATGCACAATGCCGCCAATATAATCAAGGACCATTTTCTCCAGAGATGCTGCCAGACCCGCTGAGTTATTCCAGCACTTTGTGTCTACCATTATCATCCTTCCCACTTCTCGCCTCTCCCATCGGGCAGAAGATACAAAAGCCTGTAAGCAAGATTCAACAACAGCTTCACTTCTGTTATTAGGGTACTCAATGGTCCTCCCATAGGTTTGGGTGTAGTTCTGATCCAACCTATCATTTACAGACTCTGCACTCTCTGTAACTGTAGCACTGTACTGCTGTGACACTAGATGCTGCACTCTGGTATTTTTATCTGTTGTACTTCGCTTGATAGTACTGAGATATAGTATGATTTCACTCGTATGCGTGCAAACCAGGTTTTTCACTCTATTTCAGAACACATGGCAATAAGAAACCAATACCAAATCCAATATTGTTGCTAATTGTAAATGTTTGGAGAATGGAAGGAAAAAGATGTGGTGCTTTTTGTTGGTCTTTTGTAGCCAAGTTTACATAGAGAAATTTAAAATCTGGCACAGTCTTTATAAAGAACGTGAGGATGGACAGTTATTGGATGGAAATTTGGTTAAATCAATCATGTTACATACACAATTTCCTGCACAGGGCAAGAAGCCTGTTATAAAAGCAGAAGTGGGCGAGTCCAAAATCAACAATTCTTCAGGAAATCCACGGAGGTTCAGTTTTATGCCTCTGCTGTTTAAGAATTACCTTCAGAAGTTTTGTGAAACTGGAAGGATCGAAAGCCAGTCTTACAGATTTTCTGCGTGACGAATATGGTGAGCAAAGTTTATTTTATAAAGAAGGACACTAACCTTTACCTGATGCAATAATAATTTAGCTGGGCTGAGGAGACCATTCACGCCCAGATATGCACTCTCGCATTGAATTAATTATTTGCTTTGGGCAAATGAGTGTTTATTCAATACTGTAAATCAGGTAATTTAGTAATTGTAAAACCTTTCATTATCAACTCAACAGACTGCACTGGGATAATCGATTTAGCCAAGTTATTTATTAAAAATAATTTTGTTTAAATAGAATTATGACCTCAAACTATAACAGTGTGACATTTTGAACCAGCAATAACTAAACAGCAGCACATTTCTACAAGGTGGAAATAAAGGGCATCTGTAGCTAGAAGCATCTGGAGAGCAAAGGAAACGATCTTTAGAAGAAGTGGTAACTGATAAATGCTCAACACATATTTAGAAAACTAGACAGGATACAGAGTGTGCAGGAGAAATTTGGAACGCCACAGAAAATGTACAAAAATGATAGCGGATAAGATAAAATGGAATTGGAATAATAGTTGACAAGGCATTCTAAATTCATATTTATTAGTATGGAATTAGGTGTTTGAATTATGTGACAAAGTAACAGAAAGAGTTGACGAAGGTAACAAAATAGTTGTTGGAAACATGAAGTTTCAAAGGCAGTCGGTAAAGTATCACATAACAGGCATATTGGAGTATATTAAGTGAATGTTGACAACTTGGATATTTAATGATAAATCTTTTCTCCATCTTTTGAGTGCACGCCACATTTGCTAACTTCTGTTAAAATATGCAGCTACCCCACACAAAATACCTGGTAATATCACAAGCCATTTCTTTTGATCGGCTGAGGTGGTCCAGGTGATTACTGGGACCTGCTTGTAGCCCTAAGTGTTTGACATTTGGAGATATGAAATGTGGGAGGTCATTGGTTTAAGGTAAGGGGGGGCTGTTTTTTTTTTTACCTTAAGGGTGGTGGGTGCTTGGATTGCACTGCCTGTGGATGTGGGAGCTGACAAGATAGCGATATTTAGGAAGCATTTAGACAGACTCATGGAAAAGTAGGGGATAGATAAGAACTTTGAACAGACAAACAGGAACAGTTTTAGATTGGCATCATGTTCGGCACAGACATCGTGGGCTGAAGGATATGTTCCTGTGCCGTTGTGTTCCATATTCTATGTCTCATGTAGTCAGACATGCCTCGTCTATGTGTACGCACTTTTGATTTTTAAAATGATTTTTTTACCTAAATTAACTACATCTTCCAGACTGAGCAATGGTAAACTGACACTTTCCGATTGTTTAAAAGGACATGGCTGGGTTCATTTTGGGTCGGGCTCAGTAGTGAGCTCAGGAGTACAATGTTTATATTCGTGAAAATACAAAACTTGACAAATGAGTAAACAGCAGGACATCAGGAAGGCAATTTCCTTTCAGGGCACTCAAAAAGGTCTCATAATCCCCCCCTCAACTTACCCCTTCAAACTGTCTTTTCTCGAGTCCATCTGTTTCTCAGCTTCTCCTAATATAGGTTTCCTCCCTGCCTTGGCTCTGCTCCTTAACCTCCGTGTACGATCACTCACATTACCAACCACTAACTACCCTTGCTGGCAGGCAAGCTGTGGCTTAATTAATTGCATGGCACCTCAGTAGAACATGGCCCACCACAGGGTGTGCGTCTGTTGTGCCACATTTGCTTTTCTCTCAAACAATAGTTTTTCTGCATTTAAACCGTGCGGTCAGTTCCATAATCCTGTTTCCTGTCTAATTGCTGAACTCACTGGAACCCCTTCCATGGACATAGTGGGTAAATACAGAGCTCAATGATTCGAAGCCTTATCTGTACCACAGCCAGTAAACTGCACCCAGGCCGGTTTAGAGAAGGAACTCATCCAAAAATAAGTCTCGCTGATAAAGTATCAAAAAGAAACATACAAAACAAAATGAAGATCCCATATTCTTTTTTATATTTGTAATTACTGCAAGTATAAGCAAACATTAACTTCATTTGAACCAGATGTAGCAATAGAAAAATGTAAACAGTCTATTTTAATATTTATAATCATGGACAAGAGATGGCAGATGCTGGAATCTTGAACAAACACAATCTGCCTGAAGAACTTGGCAGGTCAGACAGCAACTGTGAAAGGAAATAGACAGTCCACTATTTTGTGTCAGGACCCTTTCTCTGAGCTGAAAGAGTAGAGGGGAGATAGCTAGCTTAGAGGGACGGGGGGTGGGGGTGGGGGGGGTCAAGAGCTGTCACACGATAGCTGGATGCAGGTGGGGAGGGCAGGATTGGTGGATGGTGTCAGCAAGATGGGGAGACCAACAGAGGCTGTGGGGTAAGCTGGCTCTGCAGATGAGCTCATGTGATGGGAACGAAGGTAGGGGTATGGAACCACACAGGGGAGGTGAGGTGGGCAGATGGGAACTGTGGGTGGGGGGAGGATGAGAGGAGTGTGTGGATGAGGCTACGATTAATCACAGTGGACAGAGTAAGTCTGGCAACATTCCCCAACTCTTACACTGCTACATCAACGACTGCCTCATACACCCGTGCAGCAAGTGTCAATTTCATCAACTTCACCACCAACGTCAAATCCTTCCCTCAAATCGACTTGGACCATTTCTGACACTTCCCTCTCCTTTCTTAATCTCTTGGTCTTCCCTTCAGGCATTTACCACAAACCCACTAACTCCCACAGCTACCCCTTCCGATTTTGTCTCTTCCCAGGATGCCACCCCCTTCTCTCAGCTTCTCTGCCTCGGCCACATCCGCTCTGGAGATGAGGCCTTGCATTCCAGCCATTCCTCAGGAAGTAGCGCCCCCCTCCCACGCTGTGATTGATGGTATACTAGGCCGTATCTCCTCCATTTCCCACACACCCGGTCTCAGCCCACCTCTGCCAGCTTAGAATAGGGAAAGAGATAACTTGGTCTTTACCTTTCACCCCACCGCCCTTTGCATCCAGCACATCATTCTCTGACCAGCTACAAGGCGTCCCGCTACCTCTCACATCTTTCCCCATCCGCTCCTTTCTGCTCTCCAAGCGGTCCACTTTCTCCGGGACTCCCCGGTCTGCTCATCCATCCCTCTCCCGAGGCCATTTCTCCTGAAACTGTGAGAGTGATCAGCCATGATCGCATTGAATGGCGGTGCTGGCTCGAAGGGCTGAATGGCCTACTCCTGCACCTATTGTCTATTGAGGTGTAGGAGGTGCACCACCTGCCCTTAAACAACACCTTCACCCACAGGCAAGGTCCCGACCTGAAATGTAAACTATCCACCTTCACCCACAGGCAAGGTCCCGACCTGAAATGCCAACTATCCACCTTCACCCACAGGCAAGGTCCCGACCTGAAATGCCAACTATCCACCTTCACCCACAGGCAAGGTCCTGACCTGAAATGCCAACTATCCATTTCCCTCTGCAGAAGCTGCCTGGCCCACTGTTTTCCCAGCAGATTGTTTTTTGCATGCATAAAATGATTTTGGCTTTCACATTTGTCTGCTGGGAGCAGGACTGTTGGTTGGGAACATAGTCAGCTTTGGCTCTGATATTCTCCTGTTCCTCAACTGCGTGGACAACATATCGACGCCATCTGAAAACACTTGAAAAGCTCCATCAACGATGTCTTCGAAGCAGCTTAAATATCAGCTGGGTAGACAGAAGAACCAACGTCAGCATGCTGAATGAAGCAAAAACAACAAGCATCGAAGCCTTCACCATCAAGAACCAACTAAGATGGAGCGGTCATGTTGTTCGGATGGAAGACGAGCATCTACCAAAGCAAGCCTTCTACTCCCAGCTTAAAGAAGGCAAACGTAAAAGAGATGGACAAAAGAAGAGATTCAAAGACGCCTTAAAAGCCAGCATGAAGAAATGTGAAATCGACATCGACAATTGGGAAACCAATGTCAAGGACAGAAAACTCTGGCCAACCATCATCCAAAAAGGAACAGTGACCTTCAAAGCCAACAGATGCGCAGAATTAGAAGAAAAGAGAAGTAAACGGAAAGAGAGGCAGCAACAACCAAAGCCCGATCTGGCATCTAGAATTACCTGCCCTGAATGCCAAAGAACTTTCAAAGCCGGGACTGGACTCGTAAGCCACTGAGAGTTCATGAAAACAACAGAACGTAGACCATCATCCTCGACCTCAATGGACAGCCACGTCGACGATAGGTCAATGAGCAAAAGTGACTTGAGAATGTGAATGGCTATCATGTACTCATAGCATACCCAAGAATAGTTTTTTGCAGCAAAAACAGAGAGCATGTTGTAGGAAACCAATGTCACATACAGCAAAACTCAATATTTTTAAGCCAACTGCTACATTAATCATTCTTACATATCTATATACTAAAACTCTTGTTTGTTTGTTTGTTTGTTTGTTCCTGAACTACAGCCAAAATGGTACACGATAGTGCAACAATTTTAGGCCCACCTTACTCATCGTTGTCCCTTTGGTGCTAATGGAAGAAGCTTCATTGAAATCGGTGTTATATTATTCACATTTTAAAGTTTAAATCTATCTCCTAGGGAGGGGGGGGGGGTTTGAGGGGGGTGGAGTAGGGGGAAGGGGGAGGGGAAATGGGAAGGGTGGAGGGGGAGGGGAAGGTGGGGAGGGGGAGGGGATGGGGAGGGAGAGGAGAGGGCAGAGAGAGGGAGGGGGAGAGAGAGAGGGGGGAGAGAGAGAGAGGGGAGAGAGAGAGAGGGGGAGAGAGAGAGGGGGGAGAGAGAGAGGGGGAGAGAGAGAGAGGGGGGAGAGAGAGAGGGGGAGAGAGAGAGAGGGGGGGGAGAGAGAGGGGGGGGGGGGGGAGAGAGGAGGAGGGGGGGGGGGGGGGGAGAGAGAGGGCTGCACCAATGCAGGAGTTTGGGCCCAACGGGTCCACTTGGTCTAGTAGTACCTAGATTTTGCCTGTCATTGGGATCTGTGCAATTAAGGATTTTATTTTTATGCAGTTTTGTTTTAATTTGTGCTATTTGATCCATTCTTCACATACAGATGTTTCTTGGTAGTGTGAAGTGTTCATACAGGTGATGCCCAAAGGTACGAGAGAACATGTTCAGACTGTTGACGTTAACTGTGGTGATCTATGGTAAGATTGTACTTCCTCTGTTATTTATTTAACTGATTCGTCACTCTGTGATACTTCGACACTAACAAATGATTAAAAATAACGCCAACTATGGTCCACATCTCTAAGCTTGAAAAGAAGTCTGCTAGGATTTTCCCCTCCAACATCCACCCCCACCTCCCCCTCATTTTGTCATCCCATGGACCATCCCTCTCTCACTTGGTCCTTTGGCAGCTTCTCTTTGTCATTCCTCTCAGGTTTTTCCCTTTATATAAAATTCCCTTCTTAAAAAGAACAATCTTGTTTCCCACACCCACACACTTGCCCCATACACCAAATGCAATGAGAAATACATGTCTGGAAGGTGAACATATAGAAGCCACCATTACATTCTGAATTTAATAGCAAAAGTTGAAACTCCATTGACAGATTTTCAGAATTATGATGCAAATAATATTATTCTGCAGTCTATATAAACTGTCACATTATACCTCAAAAGAAGCCATTGCAATTTTTAACGGTGCGTTTTTGCCTATTTTTCCTTAATTACCCTTAATATAGGTTTGGGACAGTTATTTGCTTTACAGAAGAGAGTGTTACTGCGTGGATTAATAAAAAGTCTCGAAATTCTTCTCATGATCGGTTGCATTAAACTTCCAATAGCAATAAAGCATTAAACCTTGCGCTGGAAACTACTGTATACCATGGTTAGCACAGTTAGCTGGGGGTGATGGAGCAGCATGGCTCCAAGACGATTGGCCCAGTGTAGGAATGCAAGTGAACTAGCAATGTGTGATGTGGATAACCTCATCGTCCAGGTTACATTTGTGTGGGAGTGGAGAGAGAGAGAGAGGGGTCAGGACCTTCCCAGCCAGGCACGTTTAGAGGTAAAGCAAAGACATTTCAGAGGTTGAGGTGTGAATGTTATCGTTAAACCTATTACAATGATAGACCACAAACATGGCTGAAGCACTTGTCGAGATGTTATTTTCATTTGGTACCGTTGCGACGGTTTGGTACTCCTGATTTAAGCACATTATAAAAGCGCATGATTAGTTTATGATCCCTATCTGACAGTTCTGATAGTACATTGGTTGTGAGAACCAATGGGTTACTTTGTGAAAGATTAAATTAAACAAGACCTTACAAACCAGAGAGTTATTCTCTCACTGCTGTCTGATGGATATGTGTACCTTACATCATCTCAGCAAAACCCTCCAAATTCTGCAGAATTACAGCAAATCAAGAGAGAGTCAAGAGTCGAGTATATTATTGTCATATCACCCAGATAGAACAATGAGATTCTTACTTGCAAGGTCAGGGTCCTCTCCCAGGGTAACATCCCTACAACTAGGGACCAAATTTACCTCAGTTATCAATGTTGAGCAGAGCATGTCACTTGTGTGATTAACACAGGACTCCTGTAAGATTGGCATTTTATACAGAATTCTGGCATCAGAAGAGAAACCAGGCAGAGATGTGCTCAAAACCTCCGGATAAAAATCGATACTGACTCGACAATTCTGGTCCATGACTACTCAAAGTGGAGAGGGATATTGGGGGATGGTATTGGGAACTTTGAATCCCTGCATTCAGAGAACACAGAAGACCAGTGTTGGAAACAAAATGCTGGATTAACTCAGCGGGTCGGGCAGCATCTCTGGAGAAAATGGATAGGTGATGTTTTGGGTCGGGTCATTTCTTCAGAAGACCCGCGTTAGCAGTTTCAGGAGTGTCCCACCATGAAGTCGTGGGACAGAACAGACCGTGGTGCCACGGCTATCCCCTGGCAGCAAGCCTGCAGCTGGGAAACCCGCTCTGTACAGGGAGGCCACCAAGCCTGTCCCCTGCTCATCCCCGCAATTATCAGTGAATATCCCTGCCTCTGACCTTAAGGTGAAGCAGTTGAAGATGAATGGGCCTAGGATTGGGCCAAGGAATTCTCCAGTGACTTCCTCGGGCGATGATCATTGACTCATATCTTCCATATTCCTCAGTGTGCTATATAACTCAAATCACCACAGTCTTGTTCCCTTCATTGGCAACAACCTCAGTTTTGCCTCTATTGTACAATCTGACTGTTTCATTATTCCAGAGCTTGAAGCTCGTCTTCAATCCCTCTGGAGCTTGCTCTCACTACTACAACCTTCTGCAATCCGGTTTATTCCTCCATTCTGACCTCTTACCTATCTTCATTTTCCGTTGTCCGACTACTGGTGACTGTGCAGCTCATCCTCATTGCCATGATGGCACAATTTGGACGTTTGAGGTGGTGCAAGGAGAAGGAATGAGGAGGCAGGGAGTCAGGTCAGGATCATAGTCCAGCTCCACTGCACTTCACTGACAATAGACAATAGGTGCAGGAGGAGGCCATTCGGCCCTTCAAGCCAGCACTGCCATTCAATGTGCTCATGGCTGATCATTCTCAATCAGTACCCCGTTCCTGCCTTCTCCCCATACCCCCTGACTCTGCTATCCCTAAGAGCTCTATCTAGCTCTCTCTTGAATGCATTCAGAGAATTGGCCTTCACTGCCTTCTGAGGCAGAGAATTCCACAGATTCACAACTCTCTGACTGAAAAAGTTTTTCCTCATCTCAGTTCTAAATGGCCTACCCCTTATTCTTAAACTGTGGCCCCTTGTTCTGGACTCCCCCAACATTGGGAACATGTTTCCTGCCTCTAACGTGTCCAACCCCTTAATAATCTTATACGTTTCGATAAGATCTCCTCTCATCCTTCTAAATTCCAGTGTATACAAGCCTAGTCGCTCCAGTCTTTCAACATATGATAGTCCCACCATTCCGGGAATTAACCTAGTAAACCTACGCTGCATGCCCTCAATAGCAAGAATATCCTTCCTCAAATTTGGAGACCAAAACTGCACACAGTACTCCAGGTGCGGTCTCACTAGGGCCCTGTACAACTGCAGAAGGACCTCTTTGCTCCTATACTCAACTCCTCTTGTTATGAAGGCCAACATTCCATTGGCTTTCTTCACTGCCTGCTGTACCTCCATGCTTCCTTTCAGTGACTGATGCACTAGGACACCCAGATCTCGTTGTACGTCCCCTGTTCCTAACTTGACACCATTCAGATAATACTCTGCCTTCCTATTCTTACCACCAAAGTGGATAACCTCACACTTATCCACATTAAACTGCATCTGCCATGCATCCGCCCACTCACACAACCTGTCCAAGTCACCCTGCAACCTCATAGCATCTTCCTCACAGTTCACACTACCACCCAGCTTTGTATCATCAGCAAATTTGCTAATGGTACTTTTAATCCCTTCATCCAAGTCATTAATGTATATTGTAAATAGCTGCGGTCCCAGCACCGAGCCTTGCGGTACCCCACTGGTTACTGCCTGCCATTCTGAAAGGGACCCATTTATCCCCACTCTTTGCTTTCTGTCTATCAACCAATTTTCTATCCATGTCAGTACCCCACCTCCAATACCATGTGCTCTAATTTTGCCCACTAATCCCCTATGTGGAACCTTGTCAAAGGCTTTCTGAAAGTCAAGGTACACCACATCCACCGGCCCTCCCCTGTCCATTTTCCTGGTTACATCCTCAAAGAATTCCAGAAGATTAGTCAAGCATGATTTCCCCTTCGTAAATCCTAGTCCAGCTCCACTGCACTTCACTGACCAAGGCAGGGAGAGGTCAGTGTTGGTGGGAGGTGCTACAAGTATGTCAGTATGTCAGTCTGAACATCTATCCCCATGATATCAAAAATAAATCGCTGTTTTACTTTCCGTTTGCTTGTGCTAGCATAACATTAACGTGCATTCAGTCCTGATCTCCGGTGCTCTCTGAATGGAGTTTGCACATTCTCCCTATGACCACATAGACATTCTCCTGCCTGAGAAAGCCATGCAAGGTGGTAGGTTGATTGGCACCTGCAAACTACCTCTGGTGCAGAAGAGTGGCAGGATAATCAGGAGGGGTTGGGGAGAGTTGATGGAGAATAAGCAAAAGCAGATCACTGTAGCTGAGTATTTGATAGTGAGATGGGCACAGTGAGCTAATGGGCACAGTGAACTAATGGGCACAGTGAGCTAATGGGCACAGTGGGCTAATGGGCACAGTGAGCTAATGGGCACAGTGAACTAATGGGCACAGTGAGCTAATGGGCACAGTGGGCTAATGGGCACAGTGAGCTAATGGGCACAGTGAACTAATGGGCACAGTGAGCTAATGGGCACAGTGAACTAATGGGCACAGTGAGCTAATGGGCACAGTGGGCTAATGGGCACAGTGGGCTAATGGGCACAGTGAACTAATGGGCACAGTGAACTAATGGGCACAGTGAGCTAATGGGCACAGTGAGCTAATGGGCACAGTGAACTAATGGGCACAGTGAGCTAATGGGCACAGTGAGCTAATGGGCACAGTGAACTAATGGGCACAGTGGGCTAATGGGCACAGTGAGCTAATGGGCCTGTTTCTGTGTAGTCTGACTCTGTGGCAATTCACGACATTAAAATCTGAATACATGAATTCACCAGTTTGTGTTAATCAGGCTTATTAATGGTAATCCATTGACAACTGTGGTTATAATTAATAGTACATCCCAATCCAAATGCTTGCTTTGGGAGGGAAACATTCATCAAGCCTCTTTTCCCTTCTCTTCACGCAGCAGAAGCTTTGCAAAAGAGCCACAAGTTTAAACAAATAGTGGCACCATTTTGTTTTGGTTGCAGAAATCCTGATGTTCGGAGGCTTGCAAGGTTGGGTATACCATCCCCACAATATCACCATGATGTGGGAAAATGCAAGGGACTACTGCAAAACACATTACACTGACATGGTGGCAATACAGAATATGGAGGAAAACAAGTACCTGGCGGAATATTTGCCAAAGGGACACGCACACTTCTGGATTGGTTTGAGGATGATAAACAACAACTGGACCTGGGTTGGAACGAACCGGAAACTGGAGAATGTGAATATGAACTGGGCTCCTGGAGAACCGAGCAGTGGAAAGAATAATGACGACTGTGTGGAGATGTATATCCAGGCGACAGCAAACTCAGGAAAGTGGAACAATGAACCTTGCATGAATATGAAAAGACCACTGTGCTTCCAAGGTAACTTGAAGAAAACACAAGGGTATATAAAAAAAACCTTGCATTTTAAGCACTAGCTTAAACACTAAGAAGAGGTCAGAAGGCCTTATAATTGGCATTAAAAGATAGTGCTGGAGAAACTCAACGGGTCAGGCAGTATCTGTGGAAGGAAATGGACAGATCACTATTTTGGATTGGCACCCTTCTTTAGATTGGTGGCAACAGAGGAGTGAGGGCTGGAAAAGACTGGTGGGGGTGAGGAAAAACCTGGCAAGTGATAGGTGGATACACCTGGAGAGGTTTCATTGGCAGGTGGGTGGGGTAAATGACAAAGGTGGTGAGAAGGAGATAACAGGATATCAGATAAGGAGAGAAGGCTATCGGATAAGGAGAGTGAAATGTAAAGCTAGAGGGAGGGATAATGGGTAAAAGGGGAGGAAGCACGGGAAAGGCAGGGTGAATAAAAGGGAAATGTGGAACTCAGAAACATAGAAAATAGGTGCAGGAGGAGGCCATTTAGCCCTTCGAGCCAGCACCGCCATTCATTGTGATCATGGCTGATCATCTACAATCAGTTACCTGTGCCTGCCTTCTCCCCATATCCCTTGATTCCATTAGCCCCTAAAGCTCTATTAAATTCTTTTAAATTCATCTTTTAAATTCATCCGGTGAATTGGCCTCCACTGCCTTCTGTGGCAGAGAATTCCACACATTCAAAACCTCCTGGGTGAAAAAGTTCCTTCTCACCTCAGTTGGCCTCCCCTTTATTCTTAGACTGTGTCAGGCATGTGAGATGAGCCTTCAAAGGAGGGGAAAGAAGTAGGGTGACTGTGCTGATGGGAGATGATGGGAGAAATGTGTGTCCACCAGGGTGTGTTACAAACGTGATCCCAACATCAATTACATCCCCCCATCTCCAACCTGCCTGCTTTCCATAGACACCACTCACTCCACAACTTGTAGATTCACTCATCTCTTCCCGTCCAAACCATCCCTTCCCCAGGCACTTTACCCTGCAACTGCAGGAGATGAAACATCTGTCCCTACACCTCCTCTCTCACTTACATCCAGGGACACCAACAGCCTTTCCAGGTGAGAGAGGTTCATGTACACCTGTCCCAACCTTGTCTGTTGCTTTCAGTGCTCCAGACGTGGACTCCTTTACAACAGTGAGACCAGCCATAAACGAGGTGACAAACCATGGAATAGTTAGACCAAGCCTAACTCTTGTGGCCGGTCCACCAAAGCTGGCTGGACCTCCCAGTTTCAAACCATTTTATCTCCCTTCCCAGACTGACTTTTCTGTCCTGGGCCTCCTCCCTTGCCAGTGTGAGGCCACCAACAAACTGGAGGAACAGCACCTCGTATTCTGCTTGGGTAGCTCACAGCCCAGTGGAATGAATATTGAATTCTTATTCTACTGTGAGGCTGTCCAAGTGGTGTTAAACTGATGGTTTATGGCTGATGGTCGCTGCTCTGCCGCGCTCTTGGGATGGTCAGCCAGATGCATCATGGGAAGAGGTGTGAATGGCCCCTGATGGTCAGCCTGAACGGAGATGAGGAAAAACTTTTTCAGTCAGAGAGTTGTAAATCTGTGGAATTCTCTGCCTCAGAAGGCAGTGGAGGCCAATTCTCTGAATGCATTCAAGAGAGAGCTAGATAGAGCTCTTAAGGATAGCGGAGTCAGGGGGTATGGGGAGAAGGCAGGGACGGGGTACTGATTGGGAATGATCAGCCATGATCACATTGAATGGCAGTGCTGGCTTGAAGGGCTGAATGGCCTACTCCTGCACCTATTGTCTATTGTCTATTGTCTATTGATGCATCATGGGAAGAGGCCTGAATGGACGCTGTTGGTCAGCCTGATGTGGCACAATATTGACCCACTGTTCATTTGCACCCATTAAATTGGGCAAACGCCAAATAAGATATAATCAGCCGGGAACGCTTCCTCACTACCCACGACATTATAGCACCCCAGGCTGCCCCCAAGTTCATTTCATTGATATAAAACAACTGCCTCTATAATACCGTCGTTAAACGTTGCGGACCATAGTTGAATTTCTGGTTCAACCTCCTGAAGAGGATCGAAGTTCATGTATTTTACTCCAAAAACCAGACCTGCTCTTTGTCTTTTTCTTTGGGATTAAGGCTTAAGGTCGGTTGCCTGTCCCCATAGAGGCAGATAAAAGGTGCTCAAAGGTGCAGCTCTGACACTATTCAGTGTTTGGAACCGCATGGACGTGTTGGGCAATACCAGTGGTTTTTGTTGACATGCTCTCAATGTTTTATGTTTTGCATCTGTATCTGACAATGTTGAAATATAAACCAATATCTCTGATTAGCTGTTAAAATATATTCAGGCAACAACACTGTTGTACTGGCTCATTTGGAGGTGTTATAAAGAAGGACGAGGTGATCTAACAAACATATAGATTTAGTTTAGTTTAGTTTAGAGATACAGTGCAGAAACAGGCTCTTCTGCCCACCGGGTCCATGCCGACCAGTGATCCCCGCATATTAACACTATCCTACACACACTAGTGACAATTTTCTTTACATTTACTAACCCAATTTACCTACATAACTGTACATCTTTGGAGTGTGGGAGAAAACCGAAAATTTTGGAGAAAACCCACACCGGTCACAGAGAGAACGTACAAACTCCATACAGACAACACCTGTAGTCGGGATCGAACCCGGGTCCCCGGTGCTGCAAGTGATGAAAAGCAGCAATTCTATTGCTATACCACAATTTGAAATAGAAACATAGAAACATAGAAAATAGGTGCAGGAGTAGGCCATTCGGCCCTTCGAGCCTGCATCGCCATTCAATATGATCATGGCTGATCATCCAGCTCAGTAACCTGTACCTGCCTTCTCTCCATACCCCCTGATCCCTTTAGCCACAAGGGCCACATCTAACTCCCTCTTAAATATAGCCAATGAACTGGCCTCAACTACCTTCTGGGGCAGAGAATTCCACAGACTCACCACTCTCTGTGTGAAGAAATGTTTTCTCATCTCAGTCCTAAAAGACTTCCCCCTTATCCTTAAGCTGTGACCCCTGGTTCTGGACTTCCCTAACATCGGGAACAATCTTCCCGCATCTAGCCTCTCCAACCCCTTAAGAATTTTATATGTTTCTATAAGATCCCCCCTCAGTCTTCTAAATTCCAGCGAGTATAAGCCTAATCTATCCAGTCTTTCTTCATATGAAAGTCCTGCCATCCCAGGGATCAATCTGGTGAACCTTCTCTGTACTCCCTCTAAGGCTAGAATGTCTTTCCTCAGATTAGGAGACCATTAGGAAATAAGTGGAATGTGTAAGATAAAAATAATACGGATACGTTTAAAGATAGCAAAAGACAAATTTTGGAACAATGTTGAGTTGTTCTTCATTCAAAAAATAGTCAACACATCAAATAACCTTATATAAAATCCTTGGAATCACTGAAGACCAATTGTTACTGCATAATGTGAGAATGTTGGGTCATCCTGGAATTGCCTCGTGATAGCCGAGGAGAAGTTTTGATTAGCATTTAAAATGGATCAATTAATTGCATAAATATGCCACATCTTTTCGCAGCTTCATGCACTCCAGACTCTTGCAATGGTCATGGTGAATGCGTGGAAACCATTGGTGCATTTAAGTGTGCTTGTAACGAAGGATTCTATGGAGTTCTGTGTGAAAATGGTGAGTTTTTAATAAACTCAATATTGGTTGATCATCTGGTTTACTAAAGCTCTTCAGGGAAGAAAATCGGCTACAAAATGAATTTTTTTTAAGTGCAAATTTTGGAAATCTGAAATGAAATAAAAAATATATCTAAAAACACAGTGGATCAGGCAGCATTGGTGGAAAGAGAAGCTGAGCTAATACCTCAGGTCTTAGATAGACACAAAAAGCTGGAGTAACTCAGTGGGACAGGCAGCATCTCTGGAGAGAAGGAATTGGTGACATTTCCAGTCGAGACCCTTCGTCTCGACCGGAAACGTCACCCATTCTTTCTCTCCAGAGATGCTGCCTGTCCCGCTAAGTTACTCCAGCTTTTTGTGTCTACCTTCGATTTAAACCAGCATCTGCAGTTTTCTTTCCTACTGTTCTATGACATCTGCAGATCCTTCCTACACACTTCAGGTCTTAGCCTTGGTGAAAGACATCTTATGATCTGCCAGATTGAGCTCTGAGATATCACGTGATTCCCCAAAGCATGTCACAGCCAACGAACTGTAAGGACGAGCATGTGTGCTTGCTGTTGTTAAGCTTCAAATTCGACATCTAGAATACGATGGTAGACACAAAATGCTGGAGTAACTCAGTGGGTCAGGCAGCATCTCAGGAGAGAAGGAATGGGTGATGTTTCGAGTTGAGACCCATTCCTTCTCTCCAGAGATGCTGCCTGACCCACTGAGTTACTCCAGCATTTTGTGTCTACCTTCGATTTAAACCAGCATCTGCAGTTTTTGTCCCTACACATCTAGAATACGATTGTCGGCTTTCTATGGGGGATTTAAAAAATGCCAATGATTGGAGAATTTAAAAAATGAAACAAAGCTGAGCAGGCTGCATTTTTATGTTATGAACCCAAACAATGCAGTATTTGGATAATAACTGCGTAATCTGTGATTTTATTTCATAAATGTAATTCCACCACATTTTCTTCATGGTTTATACCTTTGGACATATTTTGAGGTTGAAGTTATTGCTTCCATGATATTTTAATATTTGAATAAATTCATGTAAAAATCATAAGAACGTTTTAAACAAGTAAAAATCTGAAATATAAAGCAAGTGCTGGAAACATGCAGTAGGATTTGTGGAGATAAATATCAAAGGCTTAATATTGCAGGGACCTTTCTGGGAACAAAATATCTAAAATATTCCGTGCTCTTTTTTTTTTCCTCATTCTGGATGCTGATTGATGTTTGTGAACTTCAAAAGTGGTGAAACCACTAACACAGAACAGTGCAACAGTTGGCCCTTCAGCCCACGATGTCTGTGCTGAACATGATGCCAAGATAAACTAAACTCATCTGCCTACACATGATCCATATCCCTTAATCCACTGCAGGTCCATGAACATAATCTTTAAATGTACCACAAAAATAGTTTTGAAGGTATAACAAAATGCTGGAGTAACTCAGCAGGTCAGGCAGCATATAGGAGAGAAGGAATGGGTGACGTTTTGGGTCGAGACCCTTCCTCAGTCTGAAGAAGGGTCTCGACCTGAAACGTTACCCATTCCCTCTCTCCTAGATGCTGCCTGACCTGCTGAGTTACTCCAGCATTTTGTGATACCTTCGATTTGTACCAGCGTCTGCAATTATTTTCCTACACAAAAATAGTTTTAGCTTTTAAAAATGTATATATTGTTGTCCATAATTTCATCTACTCGCTAATTTCTCAAATAATATGAATATTTCTTTTTTAGTTCTGAAGTGCCTCAGACTGGAGGCTCCTGATCGAGTCATTATGAACTGTTTGTATCCTTACAAACCTTTTGGCTACAACACGACATGTGACTTTAGCTGTGTCGAAGGATTTCAGATACATGGAAAAACAAGGGTGCAATGCACAGCTTCCGCAGAGTGGACTGCACCCATACCTGAGTGCAAAGGTATCATCTATGTTTATATTCCAAATTTGCTCTCTCTGGGGTAATCTTTTGGTTGCATATCACCACTGGCTGGTAAAATAGCAATGGGGCAATCCAGTTCTCGTCCAGTAGATTACTATGAATATTTTGCATCATGTTCCATATTGCTGGACAGAGCAAAAGAAGCCTTTCCTGCAACAAACTTGACTGGACCTTACCTGAGCATTTCCGATGTTAATTTGAGAATTGGAAAATGACCCATCTCCAGCGTTGATTTGCTGGATCATTCACTGGAGTCTTTGTGGGTGAAAACTCTACTAGTTCACTCTCAGTAAACGTAGCCCACACCCCTCACACCTTAACCAAGAAATAATTAATAACATTGTGAGTTGCTCCTTTTAAGACGGAGCTGGGGTTCTCCCTGAAATCCCTGGACTGCTGGAAGTAGTCCTCCTAAAGCAGCAAGCATCTATTAATTGATACTTTTTTTGTGAACTTTGTTACTAAATTCCTCGTATTAAAACTTCACTTGTAACGATACGATATGAAAGAACTTTACCTATCACAGGAGGGAAATTGATCAGCCAACGGTCATAAAACACAAGATACATAAAACATGAAATTAAAGTGACGAGTGGAAAGGATTGGGGATGTGCAAAGATTTGTGGAGGGTGGGTGTGGGAGGTAGTCAGTCGACCCCACGACAGAAGGGGGAGGAGTTTTACAGTTTGATAGCCACAGGGAAAAGGATCTCCTGTGGCATTCTGTGCTGCTTCTTGGTGGAACCAGTCTGTTGCTGAAGGTGCTCCTCAGGTTGACCAGTGTGTCATGGAGGGGGTGAGCTGTATTGTCCAAGATGCTCCGCAGTTTGAGGAGCATCCTCCCCTCCAGGACCACCTCCCATGAATCCAACTCCGCCCCCAGGACAGAGCCAGCCTTCCTGATGAGCTTGTTAATTCTAAAGGGCCTGTCCCATAAGCGATTATTTTGGCGACTGTCAAAGTCGTAGCAGACCGCCGAAATTTTCTTTTACCCGACAACAATGACCACGACAATGCTGAGTCAGGTCGAGACTACATCGTCTTCTGAAACATCGCGAAAATTCCACGCTGTCAATGCTTCTCCGGCGTCCTGATTTTCGCTGAAATCACTGACAAGTCGGTAAGTACTTGAGAGTTTTGAACTATAACACCTTGTAAGGGTTACTTAAAAAACAAGCTTCACTGTAACAAGGAATAAACTGGATTTACTTCCAGTTTACTAATAGCTGTATTAAAAAAATGTTTTTGTTGTTGTTTAGTGGATTTTTGTGAAAAGTGTGTGGGCATTCTTTGAAAATGTAAGGGAGATGCATATCTGGTTTCTGGGTTGCATATCTGGGTTTGGAGCCCACTTTAAATGTAATGGCTGAGGCCAAAAACATCGCGAAAATTCCCACTCTTACCTGACCGTCAAACTGTTGCCTCCAATCTACCTGTCAAATGTCCTGACGGTAAATAAATTGGTTAAACACAAGCATTTTATGGTACTTTGAAATGGCTTTACTTATTTTAATATTATGTGCTTCTAAATGCATCTAAGAGAACCTATCAAACCTGGGGACAGCATGCGACAGCGCCCGCAATAAGCTACGATACCTGCCGACAAGCCAGCTGTCGCCGAGAGATTTCAAACTGGATGATTTCTCAGCGACTAGCCGAGATCCACTACGATTTTTGGAAAACTCCTCACGATCATGCCCGCGACACCCCGGCAAACTGTTGGCGACAGCCTAGTCGCTGGCAGTCGCCTTAAAATCGCCTAAGTGGGACTTTAAGGCCCTTAAAGTAACTCGTTCTGCATTCCAAGGGTACGATCACCCCAGGGTGGGAACCATTACACTGAAGTGGAAAAGTGACCACAGTTCCTTTCTTGTCAAAATGACTTCTAGAATTAAAGATAAACATGATAATTAATTGTTGAATTCCATGTACCAATAACTTTTGATATCTGCTCAAAATGTTCAGCTGTCCATTGCAGAGGAGTGGAGTTTTCGAGTAAGGGTTCCGTGAAATGTTCTGGTCCACTTGGAAAGTTCCGCTACAATGCAACCTGCATCTATGGCTGTAGAGAGGGATATGTGCTAGACGGACCAGAGAGAATCCAATGTTTAGCGTCTGGGAACTGGACAAGGCTTCCCATCCGCTGCAAAGGCATGGTTTCATTTTATATTTTGTGACATCAAACTTCTTGAAGTGAAAATGTCTCATTCCTTCGCCAATTTTTTTTTCCAAGGAAACAACTTCCTTATCAGTCTTCACTTGTATTTCTTGCAGTCCAACAATGTGAAACCTTGGTAGATCCTGAGCACGGCGTCATGAGTTGCACTCCTTCCATTGCAAAGATCCGATTCCGACACAACTCAACGTGTGACTTTAGCTGCTCTGAAGGATTTGCATTGAGTGGGCCAAGCAGACTCCGGTGTAAGATTCCTGGGTGGTCAGCAACAAAGCCGACATGTGAAGGTACAGTGCAGGTAGACAATTTTATTCAGCTGTCTGCAGCTTGTACAAACAATAATGGATATCTATTAAAAATAAATCACCAGAGGCATCTAATTGCAGGAACTATGTAAATATTTGGGATCCTATAATAGACAATAGATAATAGGTGCAGGAGGAGGCCATTCGGCCCTTCGAGCCAGCACTGCCATTCAATGTGATCATGGCTGATCATTCTCAATCAGTACCCCGTTCCTGCCTGCTCCCCATACCCCTTGACTCCACTATCCTTAAGAGCTCTATCCAGCTCTCTCTTGAATCCTAAAACAAAAGGTTCAAATGCCAATTGGCACTGATTTGTATCCATTTATCTCTCTTTCCCATCAGTCCTTCATCCCAAATAGCTGACCCGTGAGCTTGATCTGAGATATCATGTCACTGGTAGCAGGATTTGATCACGTCAGTCTCAATTCAGCTCTGACATAATGCTTTACCTTTCTACGTTTTTCCCTCACACCCACATGATGAAATCTGCCTCACATTAAGCCAAGATTAGCTAGAAAATCCTAAACTGAAAACCATTATGTTTGAACTCTGCCATAAAAAACGGCATACTTCCATTGATTTCTATCCTCCCTTGCTAACTTGTTAGGCCAGGAAAGCCTAATTTTCCTGTTCATTTTAGCTGAGCTTTAAATCTCCCATCCTTTCCACCACTATCACTAACCTCTGTAATATTAACTATTTCCTCCTCTCTCGTCTTAACCATAGCCTTTCATTTGGTACAAGATAAAATTCTTCAAACTGTTTCCTTGTTTGCCAATTATTAATATCGTCATTCCAAAATTCACCTCTTTGTGCTTGTGCTGTTTGACTATGACCATGACCATTACTAACCTAAATAGATTCCCTGTAGATTCCCATGCATTGATTTCATTGGTTGCATGTCCAGACCATACAATCTTTATAGTTAATGATGAACATTTGACTTGCATAGTACTTGATAACCTTTCAAATCTTCTTATTGCAGCGGTGAAATGCAGTGAACTGACCACCCCGCCTAATCTCCTCATGAAGTGTTCTGACCCGTTTAGACGTTTTAGTTACAGCTCAATATGTGATTTTTCCTGCAAGAATGGATTTAACTTGCAGGGGTCAGACAGACTCCAGTGTGACTTTTCTGGGCAATGGACATCAAAGATACCCATCTGTAAAGGTATACTAAATAATCACATGCTTAAATGTTAGCTTTCTCAGTTCTTAAAATAAAAATAGGCATTATCTTAACCTGAATATGGTGTTGCAAGAAATTGGAGAGAATATTACAAATGATAATGTCATAAGGCCTTAAAAATATCCATTGACGGCCTCCACAACCTTCAGTGGCAAAGAATTGCACAGATTCACCACCCTCTGATTATATAGGAAAATAACTGCAGATGCTGGTACAAATCGAAGGTATTTATTCACAAAATGCTGGAGTAACTCAGCAAGTCAGGCAGCATCTCAGCAGAGAAGGAAAGGGTGACGTTTCGGGTCGAGACCCTTCTTCAGACTGAAGAAGGGTCTCGACCCGAAACGTCACCCATTCCTTCTCTCCTGAGATGCTGCCTGACCCTCTGATTATAGAAACTCTTAGTGTTAATGTACGGGGATCACTGGGCGGCACGGACTTGGAGGGCCGAAAAGGCCTGTTTCCGGCTGTAGATATATGATATGATGATATGATGACCTCTAGTCCTAGACTCTTCCACTAATGGAAACAACCTCTCCATATCCACTCTATCCAATCCTTTCACTTTTCGGTACATTTCAATGAGGTCCCCCCTTATTCTTCTAAACTCCAGTGAGTACAGGCATGATGTAAGGCTTCTTTTAAAATACCAACCTTTCAATTATTGCTATTTAGCTCTCTAAAGGTAACATGAACCCATGAAACTGAGACCAACATCTCTAATAAAATAACTATTCAAAATACATTTCTTAACCTAATCAATATACTAATTCTATATCTTCATTTAATCTTATTATAAAGTGTAAATGCACAGGATCGCAGTGGAGGCTTTGACTCGTAAATGAATTTGACTGCCTGGTGCAGAAAAGGATCTTGAATAGAGATTCATCCTGACTCTGAATTTCAGAGACTAAGTTCAATGTATACACACTTAACGACATTAAATATTAACAATAGAGGATCCATTTCTACCCAGCATTTATTTCTTTACGTTTTAAAATGGCAAGCTTTTCTAATCGAATGATGAATCGATGAAATCTGTCAACAATTCCCGTTGATCTTTGGTCAATAGCTTTATTCAGAGGTGAAATGTTCTGAATAATTGCTGTAAATCAGTTAGGATTGAACTCTGAAAGCCTTCTGCACAGGCTTCTCTGATTCCCTGGCCTATGGTTCTAAAACAAAGCTAGAATGTCTGGTAATGACGTTAATAACACTGAAAACTCCAATAATGTCAGCTAAATCTCTATAGATGCCCTGAATTGTCATTAACAATGAAAAATAAACCTGACCGTGTCCTTCCTGGTCTTCCTGTGGTTGTCAGTAAATAATAAATCAGAACGGGAATGGAAACTTGGCTGATTTAATTTCCTTATTTCATTTCGGCATGTTGATACCAATTATATATAATGTTTCAAAGGCTGCTGAGTCAGCTAATTTAACATAAAATAGGAATTCTAGCAGAAAACCTCCAGTCTGTCCAGCCCTGAACTGTACCATTGGATGCATTCATTCGGTTAAACTGCAATGGTGCTAGATGCTGCTTAATAATAGATGATTTAAATTATAAACCAGTGTCTGTTGAAGTTAAAAGTTTTACGTGTGATTTCATGTTTCAGCTGTTCAGTGTATGGCATTGAATATTCCTGATCGAGGTGACATGAACTGCAAACATATGTACGGAAACTACAGTTACAATGCAACATGCGTCTTCAGCTGCACTGAGGGCTTTGTACTACACGGATCCAGCGATCTTCAATGCCAAGCCTCGAGGCAATGGACAGCAGAGACTCCTAGTTGTGAAGGTATTAAAGTGTGGAATCATTCCTGTTTCTCAGTAAGCAATGCCTTGATCTGAAATATGAAGAGAGTGCTTAATCTCGTTTTGTTTTTCCTCTGCCATCGCTCATTTACACAGGAGCATAACAGGAGTGTAATATTTCAACAGTTGTTTGTAGCCTTCTCTGCGTTTTCTCAAGAGGGTACTGTGACAGTGGGGGATGGTGCCGGGTTTGGCAGTGGCCACGCACACACTCGCAGTAGGGTGAACTCGCATGGTATCTTTTATTTACAGTGGGAAGGAAGTCCAGGTCTGCATGGAGGCGCTGTCCCTCACTAACAGGGCACATGTGCGTGCGTGCGTACGTGCGGTGGTGCTGCCAATCTTGGGGTTGGCTCAGCAGCTCAGTCCTGGACTTTGACAACAGGATGCATGGTGATCACAGGCTTCTCCCTGCAGTTCACCCTTGCCTCTAGAGGCGGTGTTGGCGACCTCACGTTTATCCCGGCACATGCAGTGCACCAGGTACTGGCCCGGTACTTGCGCTGCCTCCACTCCCGCAACCGGAAGCACTCCATGTGTTGCCAGCCCTTTGGGCAGCCTGGTCGAAGTGGGTAGCAGTGCAATGGGAGTCTTGCTCCATTACCGGGTGACTGAGGCACTGTTGCCAGAGCGACACATGCAGTGGTGCATGCTGCCTCTGCATCCAACACCCCAGCAGGACTTCATTTTGCGGCAGCCGCTGCAAACCCATACCCAATCCAACGCTCTTCAAGTGTAGGTAGACACAAAATGCTGGAGTAACTCCAGGTCTCGACCCGAAACGTCACCCATTCCTTCTCTCCCGAGATGCTGCCTGACCCGCTGACCCACTCCAGCATTTTGTGTCTACCTTCGATTTAAACCAGCACCTGCAGTGTTTTTCCTACACATTTTGCCGCTCTTCAAGGTTGCTTTACTGCTCACTCTAGTCCCCTCCGCTGCCCAACACTGCGCTGCATCCCACCCACCAAAACTGGCTTGTGATAGTTAAGAGTTTCAGGAAGAATTTTTTTTCCCCAAAATAACACTAGCAACCTATGTTTGTTTAAAAAGTATGTTGTGTGTTGACCAGTGAATGGTGATAGTCATTGAATCATAGAGTCATCCTCACTGTCTCCTGTACCACCACTTGTATTGTAATTGCATCCCCTCTTGATACAGGCTCAGAGCACACAGTTATAGTCATAGAGCTGTACAGCATGTTATCCCATCACTTGGCCAACCTTGACCATACCAGCCAAGGTGGCATACTGGGCCCATCACGTTTGTCTGCATTTGCCCATAACTTTCTAAACCTTTGCTTTCCACATTTCTATCCAAATGTCTTTAAAAAAAATTTGTAATTATATCCTTTTCTCTCGCTTCCTCCGACTGCTCATTCCAGATACGGACTACCTTCTAAGTGGAAAAGTTGCCCTTGAGGTTCTTCTTAAATCTCTCCTCTCTCATTTAACCCAATGCCTCCCAGTTTTAGAATTCTCTACCCTGAGTAAAAGACTGTGAGTGTTCACCTGATCCATGCCCCTTAATGATCTTGTACACCTCAAAAGGTTATCCCTCAGCCTCATGCTCCAAAGAAGAAAGCCCTGGCCTATCCGAGCTCTCCCTATAACTCAAGCTCAAAATCCCAGGTAACATCTTGGTGAATTTATTCTGCACTCTTTCCAACTTAATAACATCCTTCCTATAGCCTGGTGATCAGAACTGCACGCATCACTCTAATGGCTTGTACAGCTGCATCAGATCCCAACTTTTATACTCAATACTCTTCCCATTCTTAACACTCTCCATGGCTCCATGGCTCCATGGAATTTGCCATTCCTTGGCCCACCATCCCAACTGATCTAGATCTTGTTGTAAACTTACATAACCCCCCTCAGTGTGTCAGACGCCATGTATTTTGGTGTCATCTGCAAATGTACTAACGACATGAACTACATTGTTATCCAAATAGATAACAAACAGCAATGGACCCAGCACCAATCCCTATGGTACACCAGAGGTTACAGGTCTCCAATCATAAAAGAAACCCTCCACAACTGCCCTTTGGCCCCTTCCCCCAAGCTAATTTTGAACCTAATTGGCTAGCTCACCTTGGATTGCACACAACCTAACCTGCTCACCTTGGATTGCACGACCACACGACCTAACCTGCAGACTAGCCTGCTGTATGGAACCTTGCAAAGGTTTTGCTAAAACATTAGCCACCCTCCAGTCTTCTGGAACTTCACCAGTGTCTAAACATGATGTAAATATCCCTGCAAGGATCTCTGTAATTCCCTCCCTAGTTTCCCACAATGTCCAAGGATACACTTGGTCGGGCCATGGGGATTTATCCACCTTAATGCACTTTAAAACCACCAATACCTTCACTTTGGTGGTTTTATATGGTCTAAGACGTCACAACTCCTCTGCATCAATTCCTGAGCTTCTATCATCATCTCCTCATGGATGAGAAATATGAGAAATATTCATTTAATATCTCCCCATCTCTTGTGGTTCTACACATGCTGATCTTTAAGGGGACCTAGCCACCCTTTTACTTTTAATATGCCTGCAGAATCTCTTGGGATTTTCATTTACTTTGTATGCTAGCTCCATTTCATATGCTACCTCTATCTTTTTGCCTCTCCTGATTGCCTTTTTAATGTACTCTTACATTTCTTATACTCGTGCAGATTCGATTGATCTTAATCTTTTTCCTGTCCAGAGCTCCAACATCTTTCTTCAACCAGGGTTCCCTAAACTTGCCAGCCTTGCCCATCACCCTACCAGGATCATGCTGTGCCTATACTCTTGCCAACTCACCTTTGAAAGCTTCCCATTTGCCACGTTCCCCACCTACTGCAAACAGAGTCTCCCAATCGATCTCTGCAAGGTCCTGCCTAATGCCTCCAAACTCAGCCTCAATTTATGACCTTAACTCATGGGCTAGTCCTATCCTTCCCCATCACTATTTAAAAACGAATATAATTACGGTCACTCGTCCCAAAATGGTCCCGCACTGACACTTCCCTAAGAGGACATCCAGTGTTGCATCTTCTCGAGTAAACCCCTTCGTATATTGGTTACAGGAAGCTTTCTTGGACACATTTAACAAAGTTCAGCCCTTTACTGTAGGGGAGACCCAGTCAATATAAAGGAAGTTAAAATCTCCCACTAATACTACTGTATCAAACTTGTCTTTCAGTTGTAACCTGCCAGACGATAACACAGCCAGAACAAGGGATGATAAACTGCACGCATCGCAATGGAAACTTCAGTTACAGCTCAACATGCGGTTTTAGCTGTGCAAAAGGGTTTGTACTGCAGGGATCAGGTGTGCTTCAGTGTGAATCCAGTGGACAATGGACAGCAGATACACCCAGCTGTAAAGGTACTGAGCAAATTTCCACGTCCTCCTTTTGGAATATTTACCATTAAATGTAACAATAAATGTCAGTTTCCTGTTGCTGATCTACTTTCTGAAACTATGCACATTTATACAAGTAAATGTGCCTTACCTCATCTTCCCAATATAATTTAAATTCTACCTTTTCAGCTGTAACTTGTCAGACTCTGGAGCACACTGCAAATGGAGCAATGAATTGCTCGCATCCTTTTGGAAACTTCAGTTATAGCTCAATGTGTGACTTTAGCTGTATGGAAGGCTTTGCATTGAACGGGTCAAAAAGGCTCCAGTGTCAAGATAATGGGCAATGGACTGCACAAAACCCCAGCTGTGAAGGTACTCGAAAACTTCATATTAACTTTAATTTTTTACATCAAATGCAAAGTTTTCAATAAAAGCTGGTTTATATCTGCACCATTTCATGGTATGAATTTGTTTAGGTTTACATGCCTCATCCTTCCAAATGATCAACTAATTTGAAAGTTGCACTTTAGCAGTAACCTTCTAGACACTGTTACACTTTTATCAAGGGGCAATGAACTGCCCCTATCCTAATGGAGATTTCAGTTACAGCACAACCCGTGGCTTTAGTTCCACTGAAGGGTTTGTGCTGACAGGGTTAGGGAGGCTGTGGTGTTATTCAGATGGGAAATGGAAGGCCAACCCCAAAGGGAAAATGTGCACTTTTCAATAAAAGCTGGTTTATATCTGCACCATTTCAAGCTGAGAAAATATGTTATATTTAATTATTCCATTTAAAAATGTTCAGTTATGATCTGTGAGAAACTGATGCCACCTGAACAAGGTAGAATGAACTGTTCCCATCCCATTGGAGCCTTTGGTTACAGCTCAACATGTGAGTTCAGCTGTGCAGATGGGTTCCTACTGAATGGGTCAGATCGGTTACGTTGTCAAGCCACTGGGCAGTGGTCAGCACTAAAGCCCATTTGCAAAGGTACAAAGGAAATCTACATTAATTGCTAAATGATATGCAAACTGTGATAGTTTTAACTCTGCAATATTTAATGATGAGAAATATACAATAAATGTTACCATCCAGTTTTCTCTAGTTTAAGGTTTTTTTTCTTCCAGTAACTTAAAATCTTGTATTTCAGCCATAAAATGTCAAGAGCTAATAAACGTTGAACAAGTGTCAATGAACTGCTCCGATCCCATTGAGGAATTCAGTTACAACTCAACGTGTTACTTTAGCTGTATTGATGGGTTCATGCTAAATGGGTCCAATAGACTACAGTGTCAAGCTAATGGACAGTGGACTGCACAGAGTCCCAACTGTGAAGGTATGAGGGAACATCTGACAAACCTTAAAATTGTCTATTAAACAAATACTTCACACAAATCAATCTGCAATTGCTAAAAGCTTTCTAGGAATTCAAAAAACATATATTAACATAGAAACATAGAAACATAGAAAATAGGTGCAGGAGTAGGCCATTTGGCCCTTTGAGCCTGCACCGCCATTCAATATGATCATGGCTGATCATCCAACTCAGTATCCCGTACCTGCCTTCTCTCCATACGCCCTGATCCCTTTAGCCACAAGGGCACATCTAACTTCCTCTTAAATATAGCCAATGAACTGGCCTCAACTACCTTCTGTGGCAGAGAATTCCGCAGATTCACCACTCTCTGTGTGAAAAAAAACTTTCTCATCTCGGTCCTAAAAGACTTCCCCCTTATCTTTAAACTATGACCCCTTGTTCTGGACTTCCCCAACATCGGGAACAATCTTCCTGCATCGAGCCTGTCCAACCCCTTAAGAATTTTGTAAGTTTCTATAAGATCCCCCTTCAATCTTCTAAATTCCAGCAAGTGCAAGCCGAGTCTATCCAGTCTTTCTTCATATGAAAGTCCTGCCATCCCAGGAATCAATCTGGTGAACCTTCTCTGTACTCCCTCTATGGCAAGAATGTCTTTCCTCAGATTAGGAGACCAAAACTGTACGCAATACTTGCGCAATATTAACTCCATTCACTCAGGACGATCTAAAATCAGGGTAGTGAACTGGTACCACACCATTGGAAAATTCATTACAAATGAATATAAGACAATGGTATAGAAGTTTTGGATGTGAAAGAGGAAGTAAAAATAAGACTGGGGTGTTGCAGCACTGATTAAGGAGAACATTTTAGTTTAGTTTAGAGAAACAGCAGAGGAACAGGCTCTTTGGCTCACTGAGTAAACACCAATCATTCAAACCAGTTCTATGTTATCCCATGTTCGCATCCATTCTTACATACTGAGGGCAATTTACAGAGGCTAATTAACTACAATCCCGCCCGTCTTTGAGATGGGAGGAAACCCACGTGGTCACAGGGAGAACATGCACACTCCACACAGACAGCACCTGAAGTCAGGATCAAATCCGATTCTCTGCCGTTGTGTGGCAGCAGCTCTACCAGCTGCACCACTGTGCCAATGATATCCACAATACTGGAGAATTTAAAAATAAGGGGGGTAATCATTTTGCTGGAGTTAGACTGTTGACCTCCCAGTAGTCAACAGAATTGGAGGAACAGATATATAAGCAAAATGCAGAAAGGCAGGAGAGCAGTAGGGTTAGTGTAGTGGGGGATTGTAATTTTTCCAATATTAAATGAGATTGCTAATGTTCCTTCAGGGATAAGTCAGGTAACTGCAGGCTGATGAGCCTTATAGAAAATAGGTGCAGGAGGAGGCCATTTGGCCCTTCGAGCCTGCACCGCAGTGGTCATTGTCAGTGGTCATTGGAGAAAATTGTAAGGGTTCGGATTTATGTACATTTGGAAAGGCAGGGACTAATCAGGAATGGGCAGCATGTGTTTTTGCAGATAACATCCTGCCTCGCTAATTTGATTGAGATTTTTGAGGATGTAATTAAGAAGACTGAATGATGAAGGAAAGTTGGTTGCCTTGACCCAGATGGGCTTTAGTTTGGCCTTTGATATCCCACTTGATAGGCTGGTCCAAAGGGATCCGGCACATGGTATTCAAGGCAAGCTGATGAATCTGATCCACATTGGCCTGGTGATGGAAGGCAAAGGGTAATGTACAGTAGAATATTGCAGCGATCAGTGTTGAACCCTCTACATGACTTGGATGTGAATATACAAGGAATGATTCGTAAGTTTGCAGATAACACAAAATTTGATAGTGTTGTGAGAGCAAGGACGATTGTCTAAGGGTGCAGCAGGATATAGATCAGATGGAAAGATGGTGGAAAATTGGCCGATGGAATTTAATTCTGAGGGACATTGGTGAACAGAAAGACCTTGTGGTTCAATCCACAGTTCCCTGAAGTGAGAACGTGAGTAGATGGAATAGCAAAGAAGGCATATGACGTGTTTTACTTCATTGCTTGAGGCATAGAACATAAAAATGGTGACATTTTGCAACATTACAAAATGCTGGTTACACCACACTTGGAGTAATGTGAATAGTTCTGATCACTACACTATAGGAAGGATGTGGGTGTGCTGGCAAGAGTGCAGAGGAAATTCACCATGACGCAGCCTTGAATAGAAGACTTTAGTTATGGAGCGATGTGAATAGGCTGGGCTTACCTTCCCTCGAGCAAAGGAGGCTGAGCGGTGACTTGATAGAGGAATGTAACATTTTAAGAGGCATTGATAGTAAGATAGTAAAAATCTTTTTTCCCATGGTAGGGGTATCAAATACAGGAGGGTATATGTTTAACGCAAGAGGAAGGAATTTTAAAGGAAATTTGATGGCAAGCATTTTTTATAAATTCAGAAGTGATGTATATCTGGAAGTCGCTGTCAGTGAAAGTGGTGAAGTGGATACAGACACTAAGTTAAGTCACATATGGTGGAGTGGATACAGACACTAAGTTAAGTCACATGTGGTGAAGTGGATACAGACACTAAGTTAAGTCACATGTGGTGAAGTGGATACAGACAGTAAGTTAAGTCACATGTGGTGAAGTTGATACAGACACTAAGTTAAGTCACATGTGGTGAGGGTCTTGAATAGACACAACAAAAAAGGAAATGGACTTAATGTTAGCAAATGGGATTACAGTAGATGGGCAGAAACATCCCATGAATATGGTGAGCCGAAGGACCCATTGCTTTGTACCTATATTGCTATCAAATATCTGGATAATTGTTGTGCACAAATGAACCATATAAGCCACCATTGTATAATTATCATTCATGAAATGGATTTTCATTTGTAAATTTGTTTTTAAATTCTTCACTGGAAGCTAACTTTGCTTCCATGGTGCAGTAAGCTATGTATTTACTATGGCTCGTGGAAAGTTAAAATCAAACCTTGTATTTCAGCTCTAAACTGCAGTATGTTGACAGAGCCTGTAAAAGGGGTAATGAACTGCTCGCATCCTATCAGAGACTTCAGTTACAGATCAACATGTGACTTTAGCTGCTCTAAAGGGTTTATACTGAATGGGACAGACCGACTCCAGTGTCAAGCCACTGGCCAATGGACAGCACCAAGCCCCAACTGTAAAGGTAGCAAGGAAATTTACCTTCACTTTTTAATAATATTAAAACTGATAATTATAATTCTACAATATTTAATATTGAATAATATACACCAAATCCTATCTTCTAATTTTTCTCATGTTAACAAAATTTCAGCCATAAATTGTCCAGCACTCCTAAACCTTGACCAAGGCTCAATGAACTGTTCCCATCCCAATGAAGAATTCAGTTACAGCTCAACATGCAACTTTAGCTGCACTGATGGGTTTATACTGAGAGGGTCAAACAGACTTCAGTGTCGAGCCAATGGGCAGTGGGCAGCAGAGATGCCCACCTGTAAAGGTAATATGGAGAATCACACAAAATAACTAAGCACAAAATAGCTAATTTTAAATGTTGAAGCTATAAATTGTTTTTTCAATTCAAATCTGGTATGAATTTGTTTAGGTTTACATGCCTCATCCTTCCAAATGCTCAACTAATTTGAAAGTTGCACTTTAGCAGTAACCTTCTAGACACTGTTACACTTTTATCAAGGGGCAATGAACTGCCCCTATCCTAATGGAGATTTCAGTTACAGCTCAACTCGTGGCTTTAGTTCCTCTGAAGGGTTTGTGCTGACAGGGTTAGGGAGGCTTTGGTGTTATTCAGATGGGAAATGGAAGGCCAACCCCAAAGGCAAAATGTGCACTTTTCCATAAAAGCTGGTTTATATCTGCACCATTTAAAGCTGAGAAAATATGTTATATTTAATTATTCCATTTAAAAATGTTCAGTTATGATCTGTGAGAAACTGATGCTACATGAACAAGGTAGAATGAACTGTTCCCATCCCATTGGAGCCTTTGGTTACAGCTCAACATGTGTGTTCAGCTGTGCAGATGGGTTCCTACTGAATGGGTCAGATCGGTTATGTTGTCAAGCCACTGGGCAGTGGTCAGCACTAAACCCCATTTGCAAAGGTACAAAGGAAATCTACATAAATTGCTAAATGATATGCAAACTGTGATAGTTTTAACTCTGCAATATTTAATGATGAGAAATATACAATAAATGTTACCTTCCAGTTTAAGGTTTTTTTCTTCCAGTAACTGAAAATCTTGTATTTCAGCCATAAAATGTCAAGAGCTAATAAACGTTGAACAAGTGTCAATGAACTGCTCCGATCCCATTGAGGAATTCAGTTACAACTCAACGTGTTACTTTAGCTGTATTGATGGGTTCATGCTAAATGGGTCCAATAGACTACAGTGTCAAGCTAATGGACAGTGGACTGCACAGAGTCCCAACTGTGAAGGTATGAGGGAACATCTGACAAACCTTAAAATTGTCTATTAAACAAATACTTCACACAAATCAATCTGCAATTGCTAAAAGCTTTCTAGGACTGAAAAACATATATTAACTCCATTCACTCAGGATGATCTAAAATCAGGGTAGTGAACTGGTACCACACCATTGGAAAATTCATTACAAATGAATATAAGACAATGGTATAGAAGTTTTGGATGTGAAAGAGGAGATAAAAATAAGACCGGGGTGTTGAAGCACTGATTAAGGAGAACATTTTAGTTTAGTTTAGAGAAACTAAACTATCTGAAATATAAAAAAATAATATAAATATTTTAAAAAAAATAGAAACTGCATAGGCTCTTTGGCTCACTGAGTAAACACCAATCATTCAAACCAGTTCTGTTATTCCATTTTCACATCCATTCTTACATACTGAGGGCAATTTACAGAGGCTAATTAACTACAATCCCGCATGTCTTTGAGATGGGAGGAAACCCAGTTGATCACAGGGAGAACATGCACACTCCACACAGACAGCACCTGAGGTCAGGATCAAATCTGATTCTCTGCCGTTGTGTGGCAGCAGCTCTACCAGCTGCACTGCTGTGCCAACGATATCCACAATACTGGAGAATTTAAAAATAAGGGGGGTAATCATTTTGCTGGAGTTAGACTGTTGACCTCCCAGTAGTCAACAGAATTGGAGGAACAGATATATAAGCAAAATGCAGAAAGGCAGGAGAGCAGTAGGGTTAGTGTAGTGGGGGATTGTAATTTTTCCAATATTAATTGAGATTGCTAATGTTCCTGCAGGGATAAGTCAGGTAACTGCAGGCTGATGAGCCTTATAGAAAATAGGTGCAGGAGGAGGCCATTTGGCCCTTTGAGCCTGTGGTCATTGTCAGTGGTCATTGGGGAAAATTGTAAGGGTTCGGATTTATGTACATTTGGAAAGGTAGGGACTAATCAGGAATGGGCAGCATGTGTTTTTGCAGATAACATCCTGCCTCGCTAATTTGATTGAGATTTTTGAGGAGGTAATTAAGAAGACTGACTGATGAAGGAAAGTTGGTTGCCTTGACCCAGATGGGCTTTAGTTTGGCCTTTGATATCCCACTTGATAGGCTGGTCCAAAGGGATCCGGCACATGGTATTCAAGGCAAGCTGATGAATCTGATCCACATTGGCCTGATGATGGAAGGCAAAGGGTAATGTACAGTAGAATATTGCAGTGATCAGTGTTGAACCCTCTACATGACTTGGATGTGAATATACAAGGAATGATTCGTAAGTTTGCAGATAACACAAAATTTGATAGTGTTGTGAGAGCAAGGACGATTGTCTAAGGATGCAGCAGGATATAGATCAGATGGAAAGTTGGCGGAAAATTGGCAGATGGAATTTAATTCTGAGGGACATTGTTGAACAGAAAGACCTTGTGGTTCAATCCACAGTTCCCTGAAGTGAGAACATGAGTAGATGGAATAGCAAAGAAGGCATATGACATGTTTTACTTCATTGCTTGAGGCATAGAACATAAAAATGGTGACATTTTGCAACATTACAAAATGCTGGTTACACCACACTTGGAGTAATGTGCATAGTTCTGATCACTACACTATAGGATGTGGATGTGCTGGCAAGAGTGCAGAGGAAATTCACCATGACACAGCCTTGAATAGAAGACTTTAGTTATGGAGCGATGTTGGATAGGCTGGGCTTACCTTCCCTCGAGCAAAGGAGGCTGATAGAGGAATATAACATTTTAAGAGGCATTGATAGTAAGATAGTAAAAATCTTTTTTCCCATGGTAGGGGTATCAAATACAGGAGGGCATATGTTTAACGCAAGAGGAAGGAATTTTAGAGGAAATTTGATGGCAAGCATTTTTTATAAATTCAGAAGTGATGTATATCTGGAAGTCGCTGTCAGTGAAAGTGGTGAAGTGGATACAGACACTAAGTTAAGTCACATGTGGTGAGGTGGATACAGACACTAAGTTAAGTCACATGTGGTGAGGTGGATACAGACAGTAAGTTAAGTCACATGTGGTGAAGTGGATACAGACACTAAGTTAAGTCACATGTGGTGAGGGTCTTGAATAGACACAGCAAAAAAGGAAATTGACTTAATGTTAGCAAATGAGATTACAGTAGATGGGCAGAAACATCCCATGAATATGGTGAGCCGAAGGACCCATTGCTTTGTGCCTATATTGCTATCAAAGATCTGGATAATTGTTGTGCACAAATGAACCATATAAGCCATCATTGTATAATTATCATTCATGAAATGGATTTTCATTTTTTAAATTTGTTTTTAAATTCTTCACTGGAAGCTAACTTTGCTTCCATGGTGCAGTAAGCTATGTATTTACTATGGCTGGTGGAAAGTTAAAATCAAACCTTGTATTTCAGCTCTAAACTGCAGTATGTTGACAGAGCCTGTAGAAGGGGTAATGAACTGCTCGCATCCTATCAGAGACTTCAGTTACAGATCAACATGTGACTTTAGCTGCTCTAAAGGGTTTATACTGAATGGGACAGACCGACTCCAGTGTCAAGCCACTGGCCAATGGACAGCACCAAGCCCCAACTGTAAAGGTAGCAAGGAAATTTACCTTCACTTTTTAATAATATTAAAACTGATAATTATAATTCTGCAATATTTAATATTGAATAATATACACCAAATCCTATCTTCTAATTTTTCTCATGTTAACAAAATGTCAGCCATAAATTGTCCAGCACTCCTAAACCTTGACCAAGGCTCAATGAACTGTTCCCATCCCAATGAAGATTTCAGTTACAGCTCAACATGCAACTTTAGCTGCACTGATGGGTTTATACTGAGAGGATCAAACAGACTTCAGTGTCGAGCCAATGGGCAGTGGACAGCAGAGATGCCCACCTGTAAAGGTAATATGGAGAATCACACAAAATAACTAAGCACAAAATAGCTAATTTTAAAATGTTGAAGCTATAAATTGTTTTTTCAATTCAAATCTGGTATGAATTTGTTTAGGTTTACATGCCTCATCCTTCCAAATGCTCAACTAATTTGAAAGTTGCACTTTAGCAGTAACCTTCTAGACACTGTTACACTTTTATCAAGGGGCAATGAACTGCCCCTATCCTAATGGAGATTTCAGTTACAGCTCAACCCGTGGCTTTAGTTCCTCTGAAGGGTTTGTGCTGACAGGGTTAGGGAGGCTTTGGTGTTATTCAGATGGGAAATGGAAGGCCAACCCCAAAGGGAAAATGTGCACTAACCATGTAATGCCAAATATGTTGTTCCCTTTTCCCCTCACTTTAATACCAGACAAAATTATTGAATTGGTGGATTGTTTTTTCAGTGATGCTATTTAAGTTTTATTTTCACATGTCAACTTTTGCAAGCACTGATCCTTGACTGTGGTTAACCAGTGTAGTACAGGGACCAGCGAAGGGACGCTATATACAACTTGGATGTGGATATACGAGGTATAATTTGTAAGTTTGCAGATAACAAAAAAGTTCATAGTGATGTGTAGTGCAAGTAAGATTTTCCAAGATTACAGCAGGATATAGATCAGATGGAAAGTAGGATGGAGCACAGGTGGATATAATTTAATCCTGACAAATGTAAGATGATACATTTCGGGAAGGGTAGGATGGGATATATACCGGAAATGCTAGAGCGCTAAGGAAGAAAGCTGAGGATTGTAGATGAACAGGACCTGAAGATTCAAATCCACAGCTCCCTAAAATGGCAACACGGTAGATATGATGGCGAAGAAGGCATATGGTATGTTTTATCTCATCAGTTTTGGCATAGAATATGAAAGTCCGGACATTTTGTTGCACCATTTGCAAATCGCTGGTTACACCACACTTGGAGTCATGTGTGCAGTTCTGGTCATTGCTCAATGGGAAGGATGTGGTCGTGCTGGTGAAATTCATCACAACGCTGCCTGGATGGGAAGACTAGTTATGGAGAGATACTGGATAGGCTGGGCTTGCTTTCCCTGAAGGGAAGGAAACTGTGGGGTGGCATGATAGAGTTACGTAACTTTTTCAGAGACATTGATGGGTTTGTAGTCTTTTCTCATGGTAAGGGTATCAAACACAAGAGGGAAACTGATTACGGTGAGAGGAAGTTTTAAAGGCGATTTGAGGAGGAACGTTTTTAAATGTATATGCAGAGGTGGCGTGCAACTGGAATTTGTTGCCAGAGGGTGTGGTGGAGTCAGATGCAATCACTACATTCAAGAGACATCTGGACCGGAACTTGAATATGTAACGGTAGTAAGGAAAATCTACCTGCATTTTTAAATTATATTTAAAATGATATCAATAACTTTGTCATATTTAATGTTGGGAAATACAAAAACAAATCCTATCTTTCGATTTTCTAATTTTAACCAAACATTTTGTGTATCAGCTATAAATTGTCCAGCACTGACACAGCTTGACCAAGGCTCAATGAAATGTTCCCATCCCAATGAAGAATTCAGTTACACCTCAACGTGCGACTTTAGCTGCACTGATGGGTTTATACTGAGAGGGTCAAACAGACTTCAGTGTCGAGCCAATGGACAGTGGTCAGCAGAGAAGCCCACCTGTAAAGGTAATACAGAGAATCACACAACATCTCTTTATACAAATAGCTAATTTAAAAATGTTGAATGAATAAGTTTATTGGCCAAGTGTGTACACATACAAGGAATGTGCCTTGGTGCTCCGCTCACAAGTAACAACATGAACATACAGTAAACAATTAAGAATAAAGCATAAAACATTAAAACATTAGGAATACAACATTACAGTTGAAACATGTGAGTGAAATGAACCAGAGCAAAAAGAGACTGCAGACTTTTGGTTATTGAGTAGAGCTACTACTCACAGAAAAAAGTTATAGTTGAAGTCAGTCTTGGTGTCTCATTTCCAAGGTGGCATGTGAAACTATATAAATTTGTTTAGGTTTACATGCCTTATCCTTCCAAATGCTCAACTACAGTATGTTAAATTTTGCACTTTAGCTGTAAACAAAGGCACTAGAGGAACAAGATAGACCACTCGACCCTAAAAATCGTAGTATGTCATGACGCCATTTTAGTAGGTAGAAACTTGCAAAAACATTTTAAAAGAAAAATAACAAAAATCTGTGAATTAATAGATGAGATATATTCTGCATTTTAATGGTATCATCACACACACTGTTCCCCCAAAACACTGAATACACTGCGAGAGGCATAACGGACGGTGGGTTTTGCCTACTAAAATGGCTCCTTTGCTTACTACACTTCAGTATAGGCGATTTCAACGGAGTGGTCCATCTTGTTCCTCTAGTATCTTTGGCTGTAACCTGCTGGACACTGTCACACTTCTATCATGGGACAAGGAACTGCTCCAATTCTATTGGAGATTTCAGTTACAGCTCAAGCTGTGGCTTTAGTTGTACTGAAGGGTTTGTGCTGAGAAGGTTAGGGAGGTTATGGTGTTATTCAGATGGGAAATGGAAGGCCAACCGCAAAGGTAAAATATGCACTATAGATGCCATTCCATCCATGGTGTGCCCATTTCCCCAGACCAAATTTGCAGATTTGTTTTACAGTTATGTTCTTTAATTTTTATTTTCACATGATTACTTTTGCTCCTTTACTCTGGTTAATCATTGGATACATAGGTATGGTTTGGAATCTTATCTTTAATGGGCCGGTGAGTTGACTGATAGGTAGGTGACACAAAAAACTGCAGATGTTGGAATCTAGTGTGAAAAACAAACTGATGGAGTAACTCAACGGGTCAGGCAACATCAGTGGAGGGAAATGGACAGATGCTGCTTTGTGTCAGGACCCTTCTTCAGAGACTATCTTCCCACAGCAGTTTGTTTTTGATAGATACGTGATTCTAAAATTGGGGTGCCTCACTGATAGTTTGTAGAGTTGCTGCTTCACAGCACCAGAGAGCAAGGTTCAATCCTGACCTTAGCAACTGGCTGTGTGGAATTTGCACATCCACTCTCTGACTACATTGGTTGCCTCCAGATGCTCCAATTTCCGCCCACGTGCCAATGTCATGGGTTGGCAGTTGACTTGACCTCTGTTAATTGCTCCTCGGGTGTAGGTGAGCGGTAGTATTTGGGGTGAGATAGTTACAATGTGGGTTGAATACTAAAATTGGATTATTGTAGCATTAATGCAAATAAGTGGTTGATGGTCAGTGCAGACCTGGTGGGTTGAAAGCCACTTCCATGCTGTTAGCCAATCTTACTCGAAAAGGGATGAACGGCAACGGTGAGCTCTGTGATCAGACTCTCCATTGAACTTACTTCCTCAGAAGTTTGAGATTGAGTATGTCGCTGAATACTCTATTGAACTGCTTTGGGTGTATGGTAGAGAGCACACTGACTGGTTGCATTATGAACTGGTTTGGTAACTCAAAGTCCAAGGATGAAGACTGCTGCAGAAAGTGGTGAACATAGCCCGGTCAATGGCAATGATGGTAAGATATAAAAAACCTTGATGACAAAAAATATTGTGAAGGGCTTGAGCAGGAAAAACTGGAAGTGAAAAACAGGAAGTGCTTGCCATTGCCAGGTCCAGCTGGATTTTTGACTTCCTCACCATCACAGGGATCAACAGGAAGTGCTGCTTGAGGTAGGCAGTGACTATTATAAAAGACACACCACCTTGGCCATGCTCCCCTCTTGCTCTTACCATCAGAAATAAGGTTATAGGAATCCAGGAACTGTGACCTCCAGGTTCAAGAAAGCTTTCTCCTAGCAACCTCTTCTTCAAGTTCTTGAACTACAGTGCATAACACTAACCATAACCCTACCTCAGTACTGATTTACTGTGGAGTTTGAATAGGTGGCATTACATGCTTTGGTTTGGCACTATTATAGTCTGGTTACCTAGAATTATTGATCATTTAGTATATTATTGACTATTACATATTTATTTGTTGTGTTACTCTGCCTGTGAAGCTGGAGCAAGTAAAAATTGTATTTGACAACTATACGCCCATGACTCTTTACATGAGTGGACTGTAATTTGATCCTGTGATGAAAATTGAGTAAGTGCAGCTGAGTTATTTGAATGTTTGTAATTATTTTTTAAGTTTAACTAAATATTTAAAAATAATTGGTATGCCTTATAACTATATTTTTAAAATTGCTTTCGTGAGGTCGCTGGTAGTCAGAAGATCTTGGGAAAATATTTTAAAGGATTCACAATTGGCGAGCTGTCAAAGGTTGTCAGGGCATTCCAGAGAAAGACAACATAAGACCAGTTGGTCCCTTGAGTCTGCTTAAAAACACCTTGGCTGATCCACTATTTCCTGCTTTCTTCCTGCAGAGCCCACAAGATACAATAGCTGAGGCTGACTCACTGGTCTGCCCCATTACCTTCGGATGCAGAGGGTCACTTCATCTGGCCTTCCACATCCAAGAAAAGTAAGTTTAGGCCTGGCAGGCAGGCAGGCTGCAAATTAAAAAAGCTGGAATTACAAATTACATTAAAGCTTATCCACTAGTGGTTACCCACTATCTGATCGCTCTGAAATCCTAAAGAAAGACGCAAAATGCTGGACTAACTCAGCAGATCTGGCAGCATCCCTGTAGAACATGGATAAGTGACATTTTGGGTCTGAAATTAAGAAATGGAATGGGAAAAGCCATTTATAAATGCAATGGCCTCGCATTCTTTTAGATCAAACATTGGAGAATGTATTTGGCAATGGTAATGCTGAGGGGGTTTGTGATGAAGACGACTATGATTTGTTCTGTAACTTTTCATACCTCCAGTTTCCCTCTCCCCTGACTCAGTCTGAAGAATGATCTCAACCCGAAACTTCACCTATCCCTTTTCTCCAGAGATGCTGATTGACCTGCTGAGTTACTCCAGCATTTTGTGTCTATCTTCGGTGTAAACCAGCATCTGCAGTTCCTTCCTACTCCAAAAATATTTGTGTTGTATTGGAAAAACTACTCTCCAATCATTTTAATTTTATTGTAACAGACATATATGACTTTTACCCAGAGTACGGGAAACAGGAACCAGAGGACATAGGTTTAAGGTGAGAGGTGAAAGATTTAATAGGAACCTAAGGTGCAGCCTTTTCATACAGTGGGTGGTGGGTGTGTGGAACGAGCTGCCGGAGGAGGTAGTTGCGGCAGGTATTATGACAACATTTAAAAGATGTTTGGACACCTAATTATCAATTCCAAAGCTTTTACTAGTTCTTTAACTTTAAATCTTTCAAATCTCCTCCTTTATTAGTCTGTACAAATGCTCTTTTGGAAAAACAATTCAAATAATCCAAGTTTAAATCATTAGAACTGTATTCAAGTTACTACAAGCATTACCCAAGGAAGGGAAGGGGAATTTGACCATAGCCCGTCCTCCCTCATTTCCGACTTCTTATTCCAGAACACCATTGGAAAAGATCAATGAATAACTTATTTGCTAGCTCTGTAAACTGTGGTATTGTAGGAGGCTGCTTCTGTTCTAACCATGCAAACTGCATTGATATGAACATAATAGTCTTTTACTTTTTCTGATTGCTGCCTCCTTACTGATGGCCAATTATTACCAAGTGATATCTGTCTTCAACTTCGAACAAACATCAACGGAATGGATGATTTAATAGAGCATGGAACGTAGAACAGTACAGCACAGGAACAGGCCCTTTGCCTCACTTTGCCCGCCCTGAACGTGATGCCAAGTTAAATAATCTCTGCCTGTACATGTTCTTTATCCCTGCATTCCCTGCATCTGCATGTGCCAATCCAAAAGCCTCATAAATGCCACTACCGTAACTGCCTCAGCACCCCAGCCCAGGAGCATGTTCCAGGCATCAAGCACGCCCTCAGTAAAAAAACTCCTGATAAAATAAAGATAAAATAGAACAATCCAATCCCAGGTCTTGGACTATTCTCAGCTTCGTGATTGAAATTTGCCATTAATAATGTTACTCAGTGCATTTATTCAACAATAAACCAGTAACCTCCAGATAACCTGGATTCCACTGAGTTGGATCAAAGATTTTTACTAAGATTGAAGTAATTGTTGAAAAAAATGGACTTTTTCAATAATTTGTAATGGACTGTGTTCATAATAATGCTGTTCTTTGGAATCCAACACAGTGGTGAGATGCCAGAAGCTGAATACGAGCTTGCCGGTGATTATGAATTGTTCACATCCTCTGGGCAACTTCAGTTACAACTCGGTGTGTGACTTTGATTGCATGGGAGGTTTTGTGTTGGAAACTCCTGTGAGACTTCAGTGCAACAAATCTGGACAGTGGACTGAGGATATTCCACTTTGCAACGGTACAGTTAAGAACATGTTATAAAAATTGCACTTCCTAGTTTCATCATCTGTTTCTGTTTATTTTAAATGATCTTGGTAATACAGGGCTGAATCTTTTACTGGCCCAGTTGGCTAGGAAGGCTTTCAGTTGGATTCAGGGCCTATACTCTGCTCATTTTACTTTGGGTTGGGGAATTGTTAGTCACCATGAAATAAGAATTCTACCTTTGACAGCTATTCACAGATCCCATGTGCAAAATGGATGTACAAGCAAGGACAAAAATTGGGTTTCATCTAGGTTTGCCAACTATCTAACTCTCAAGTAAGGGACAAAAGGTGATGTCACCGCCCGCGCCCCACATGACCTCACCCAGCCAGCGGCCACGTGCTCCCGCTCCACCAATGGTGGCTGCCCGGGCCGGGAGGCGGGTTGCTACGTAACCTCCGTTAGGCCCTGTTCTCTGAACACACTCTGTTAGCCTACACTGTCCAAGCCTACAGTGGCTCCCGGGCCTACAGTGTCCGGGCTTACAGCGCCCCCTGGGCCTACACTGTCCAAGCCTACAGCGGCTCCCGGGCCTACAGTGTCCAGGCTTACAGCGCCCCCTGGGCCTAATACGGGACAAGGGCGGTCCAGTACGGAACAAACTAATTTAGCCCAAAATACGCGATGTTCCGGCTAATATGGAACAGTTGGCAACCCTAGTTTCATCATCTGTTAAAACCAAGTAGACCATCCACATGCACTGTGATAATTTATTATCTAGTTATCATTTCACCATGCCAGTAAAATAAGATAATACGACTTTAATGAGAAACATGTACACACCAATCCTCGGGGTGCTCCCACAGACATTTATGCTGGTAGGTTAACTAGTCACTGCAAACTGCCTCTAATGTGCAGGTGAATAATGTAATCTGGGAAGAGCTGATGAAAATATAAGGAAGAGATATTATGGGGAAAATCAGTAGGGAATGGGATTGCTCTCATGGCCTCTAATGTCAAAAAGAAACATGAAATGTGCAATTAAGGGATACTTTCTGGATGGTGCCACCTCCACTCTTAATTTCCCATGCTCCCACATTAGCATAGGCACATGAGACCTGTCCCATCTTCAGAATCCTGAAATCATGCCATTCATTGCCTCTCCGACCAAAGCCACCAGAGGGAATGAAAGGCTTTGAGGCCAAGTTTACGGATGATACGAAGACAAGTGGAGGGACAGGTAGTTTAGAGAAAGCAGGGACTCTGCAGAAGAACTTAGACTCATTGGTCAAGTGGACAAAGAAGTGGCAGATGGAATACAGCGCAGCAAAGTATGGAGTCATGCATTGTGGTAGTAGGAATAAAGGCGTAGACTATTTTCTAAATGGGGAGAGAATTCAGAAATCGGAGGAGCAAAGGGACTTGGATGTGCTGGTGCAGGATTCCCAAAGAGTTAATCTACAAGTTGAATCAGTAGGTAGTAAGGAAGGCAAATCCCAGGGATAATTGGGTTAACATATGATGTGCATCTGATGGCACTGGGCCTGCACACATTGGAGTTTGGAAGGATGAGGGGGGACATTGAAATTTATCGAATAGTGAAATGCCTGGCTAGAATGGATGCGGAGAGGATGTTTCCACGAGTGGGAGAGTTTAGGACTAGAGGACACAGCCTCAGAATAAAAGGACGTACCTTTAGAAAGTGGGAGAGTCTAGGACCAGAGGTCACAGCCTTAGAATAAAAGGGCACACCTTTAGAAAGTGGGAGAGTCTAGGACCAGAGGACACAGCCTCAGAATAAAAGGACACACCTTTAGAAAGGAGATGTGGAAAAAAAATAGTTAGATGGTGGTGAATCTGTGGAATTAATTGCCACAGATTGCTGGAGAGGCCAAGTCATTGGGTATTTTTAAGGCAGAGATTGACAGATTCTTGATTAGTAAGGGTATCAAGGGTCATGGGGAAAAGGCAGGAGAATGGCATTGAGAGGGAAAGATAGATCAGCCATGATTGAATCGGCTGAATGGGTTAATTCTGCTCCTATGACTTACGAACTTATGAACTCTTTGAAGGAGTTGTCCAGTTTGATGTTCTGCTTGAAAGCCATGTGTCCTCATTTTAAACCGTTTAGCAAGCTCTAACAAATTAGGTTGGGAGCATTGTATCTCCGTGAATGTCTGTCTGTCTGTCTGTCTGTCTGTCTGTCTGTCTGTCTGTCTGTCTGTCTGTCTGTCTGTCTGTCTGTCTGTCTGTCTGTCTGTCTGTCTGTCTGTCTGTCTGTCTGTCTGTCTGTCTGTCTGTCTGTCTGTCTGTCTGTCTGTCTGTCTGTCTGTCTGTCTGTGTCTGTGTCTGTGTCTGTGTCTGTGTCTGTGTGTCTGTCTGTATATTTGTGGGTTTGTGGCTATATTTGTTCCCGAAATACAGCCAAAATGGTACATGATAGTGCAACAATTTTAGGCCCACCCTACTCACCATTCGCTTGCGGTCTCGATTGATCTAGTTTTCTTACATTTTAAAAGCAATTAAAATAAACTTAATAAATGCATTTAATAAACTTCAATAAATGCGCTCCGCCCCCCCCCCTCCCCACTTGCTGGGAGGACCGGCTCCCGCCCCGGCGTGCCCCGCGCTTGACTCTCCCGTGGTGCAGCACGATGGCAGAGGGTCAAAGAAGATGGCCGTCGCCGTCGAGCTGCCGCTGCAGGAGAGGTTGGCACCCAACAGGTCACGGCTCGCTCTGGCCTCCCCGATGGCGAGTGGCTTCCTCTTCCCCCCTCGCCCACCCACGGCCCCGGGGGACACTCCACGTGTCGTCAGTTGGGGAGGGTTGCCGGGCCCGCAGGAGAGGTTTGCACCCAACAGGGGTTGCTGGGCCTGCAGGAGAGGTTTGGACCCAGTGGGTCCACGCCCATCTAGTGAAACATAAATGTTTCCTATTTGTTTATACATCCAGTTGGGGTGGGATTAGGACTGAGGCAGCCTACTGCCCTGATTAGGGTAATATCTGTTTTATAAACAGTATACTTAGAGACTGATTGTCAGTAATATCCCATGGTCAATTGATCAGTAATTTTAATGTCTGGTGTAGTTTCCAACTCCTGAAACTTATTTTGCCAGAGGTGCTGTCGAGGTCATGTGGGTGCTTCAATGAAACCTTTCTTAGGCAAGAAAGTTCAAAGTTATTGGACTGATGTTAAACAAACCCATGTAGGTATGAACAATGGCTCAAGATGTTCTACTTCATGTTTTGCTGGTGTAATGGTAATGTGTAGCTAGTTAATCATTGTACAAGAGAATGATTACAAATGACACCATGCTGCTCTTTTCAGGTTCAGTATTTGAGAGTTCAAAGGATTTCTTGCTCTACGTGGGAACAATTGGAGGAGCTGCTACATTTGGTCTCATTATTGCCATGACAATGATCTGGATTAGAAGGAAACTGAAGTCACAAGGTAACCGGAATTTCTTTATTTTTCTATAATCTGAATTTAATCCATAGATGGGGTGTGTCGTGTCCATTTGCTTCTGATATCTGCTGATCAAAACCTGGCGGCTCTTGGATTCCAAGAGCACAATGTAGAAAGAAGTGTGGAATTTACATGTTCTCCTCTGGGCCATATTTGTTCCTCCAAGTGCTTTGGTTTCTCTCATATCTCTAAAAGAAGCTAATAGATTAATTGGCCATTATATATTACCCTAGTGTAGGTGGAATGCAGGTGAATTAAGGGGCAGGTGATGGAACTGGTGAGAATGCGTTGAGGTCTGACATTGGCCTCCTTCAATTAAAATTAAATAAGAAAATTGAGCGATATAGAAACAGGGATCTCACTTCTGCATCTTTTATAAGCTCAGTCTTTAGACTTTAGAAATACTGCACAGAAACAGGCCCTTTGGTCCATCAAGTCTGCGTCGACCAGCGATCACCCTATACACTAGCACTAGGGACAATTTACAATTTTACCGAAGCCAATTAACCTACAAACCCTTACCTCTTTAGAATGTGGGAGGAAAACGGAGCATACGGAGAAAACACATGGAGTCACAGGGAAAATGTATAAACTGTGGTTAGGATGGAACCTGGATCTCTGGTGGCGTGAGGCAGCATCCCTACCGCCGCCCACCTGTGCCGCCTCAGTCATTCAACTTTGACCCCAATGTCACCTTCCTGCTCTTACCACATATCATTTAACTTTCTTGATATCCAAACATCTATCAATCTCTGCCTGAATACACTGAGCTACGGAGACTTTGGAGTTAAGAATTCCAAAGATTGACTACTCTTTGGTTACACTCCCTCTGGGGCAAGTATATCCTTTCTTAGAGAGACCAAAACTGCACACAGTTTTCTAGATCTAGTCTTTCAATAGCCCTATACACTCGTAGCAAGACATTCATGCTCCTAAATTCATAACCTTTTGCAATGAAGCCAACATTGCATGTGCCGCCTTAACTGTTTGCTGCACCTGCATGGTTGCTTGCAATAACAAATGTGCAAGATCATCTAAATTTTTTTGTGCAATAAAATTCCCCAAACTAACTCTGCCTTACTGTCTTTCTCATCTTGGTTCTTGGTTCTTGGTCCTCCAAAATATTCCAAATGCATTTTAAACTGGAGATGGCGGAGTATGGAGTTAAGCAAGACAGGCTTCTTGGAGAAGAAGAGCTACCTTGAATTTAGTTGCGTCTGGTTTAGCAACTATAGTAGGTGAAGACTATTCCATGCTTTAATTGTGTGAGGGAAGAATGAATTGCTGTACACATCTGTCTTGGTAGCTGGTATCTTGAATTGAATCGAATGCCCTCATCTGCTCCTGATAGGTTTGCGTTTAGTGTAGATTTGGTCATTGATACCAAATAGATATTGCAATAAAGATGACATTTAAGGCTTTGGATGCTCTTCCCGCAGGATGTAGGAAGTCAGGGAAACTTCTGTTGTCCCTGTGGACTACACCTGTATGAGGTGTATCCCGTGCAGCTCTTTACAGACCGTGTCAGGAAACTGGAACAGCAGCTGGATGATCTCAGGATCACCTGGGACAATGAGGAGATCATAGATGGGAGTTACAGTGAGGTGGTCATCCCTAGGGTATGGACAGAAAGTGGATGAGTGACCATTAGGAAAGGGAGAAGGCACAGAGTGTGGAAGTCCCCCATGGCCATTCTCCTTTGGGCACTTTTGTGGGGGACTGCTGGTCAGCATGGGAAGCAACAGCAGTGGTCCAGCCTGCAATGTTTGGCCTGACTGAAGTACCGTGGGGAAGCAACAGCAGTGATCCAGCCTGCAATGTTTGGCCTGACTGAAGTACCGTGGGGAAGCAACAGCAGTGGTCCAGCCTGCACTGTAGACTCAACTCTCTCTATTGCAATCATAACTACATTTGTGGTGAAAAGTTTCAATTATTCATTTGGAACAATTGAAATGTTTAGTCATAAGAGTCTACCTAATTGGGTTCACAAGCGTTCAAACTTGTGACAACTTTGCAAAGTAAGATTCCTGTTGTGCTTTGTTCCAGTTCCACTTCATCACTCCTCCACATCCCCCATTACACCAATATCCTGCTTAGTGCAACCACAAAGATCATTAATTCATTATAGTGCTCTTGGTCCTGAGGACCAGACACTCACAGGTACGTATCTCCCTGAGGATATCTGCTTGGGCTGCACACTGCCCAGGTATGAACCTCTGCCTTATCTGCTGCAATGTGTTGCTGTGCTGGGAACTTGGACCGGACTCCTGTGCTCCCCGCTGCTCCCCGCTGCTGTGCTGGAATTCCAGGGCGAGTCCTTGTACTCGCACTGCTACGTGCTGCTGTACTGGGAACGATGTCAATTCCTGCCCTTCTCATTGCCTCTCACGTCTGTGCTGGGAGTTTGGTGACAACCCTTGCCCTTGGTAAACTGGACAATGTGGAGAAATTGCTGGGCTGGGGAGAGTTGTGCAGCCAAACAAAGAATGGGGAGAGAGCAGCTTCCAGCATATCCAACAACAGATGATGAGAGTGGCTGGAGGATCCAGCCTGTCTATCGGAGCTGCCAGGCCCCATAGCAATGGCCAACACACACTGTGCTGAACCCCAATCTCAGCACTGAATGACTGCAGAGCTCATTGCAGCCTGCTCAACAACAGCCCTCGCAGGCAGCCTCTGAACATTGCCTCAGGGGTTTACTCCACACTGAGTTTCATTGGCAATGGAGAATAGGGTTGGCAGCTTCCCCAGACAGCAGCACTGTCAGTAATGCGTTTCTGTTATGCACTGTGCTATAATGACCCCATTTAGCACTGATTCCACTTGCACTCTTGATCCTGGGAATGCATTCTGACCCTTAAGCAAGGTGCAAGTGTAAATCTACAGTATATGCTTGCAAATGACGACCTGAATTCTTGTCATCTTGAGCAAATACAATCTCTGGTGTTAACTGCTGTTTCATCAAAGAGCCACTATACTTATCCTGTTATTCACAAAATGCTGGAGTAACTCAGCAGGTCAGGCAGCATCTTGGGAGAGAAGGAATGGGTGACGTTTCGGGTCGAGACCCTTCTTCAGACTGAAGAAGGGTCTCGACCCGAAACGTCACCCATTCCTTCTCTCCCAAGATGCTGCCTGACCTGCTGAGTTACTCCAGCATTTTGTGAATAAATCGATTTGTACCAGCATCTGCAGTTATTTTCTTATAATACTTATCCTGTTCCTGTCCATCCTGTTCCTGCCCCTTTGGGCAAAAATCAGTTGGGATAAGCATTAAGCTATTTCTCTCCCTTGTTCAGAAGCACTGTGGCTAATTGTAGCCTTTCTGCTTTGGCCTCAGCTAAAATTACTCGTTGATTTTGAATATTTCTTTATAATTGTAAGTCTTTTAAAAAAATTAACATTTCAAGATGCATGTCTTAACATAACACGTTTTTTTATTATCTTCAGACGATGATTCAAAAATGCTAACCGCTAACAGGTAACTCAATTTTTCCGTGTTTTCCTATCTTTCACTTTGAGGTTGTAAAAGTGGGAATACAGTGCCCTCCATAATGTTTGCGACAAAAACCCATCATTTATTTATTTGCCTCTGCACTCCACAATTTGAGATTTATAGAAACATAAAAAGGAGGCCATTTGGCCCTTCGAGCCAGCACCACCATTCATTGTGATCATGGCTGATCATCCACAATCAGTAACCCGTGCCTGCCTTCTCCCCATATCCTTTGATTCCGCTAGCCCCTAGAGCTCTATCTAACTCTCTTTTAAATTCATCCAGTGAATTGGTCTCTGCGGCCTTCTGTGGCATAGAATTCCACAAATTCACAACTCTCTGGGTGAATTTATTTTTTCTCATCTCAGTTTTAAATGGCCTGCCCTTTATTCTTAGACTGTGGCCCCTGGTTCTGGACTCCCCCAACATTGGGAACATTTTTCCTGTGCACATTGTTAGATTTTAATACAGGCCATTTTCATGTTAAAATTACAGCAGTGTTTATACATAGTCCAAACCCATTTCAGGGCACCATAATGTTTGGGACACAGCAATGTCATGTAAATGAAAGTAGTCATGTTTACTATTTTGTTGCATATCCTTTGCATGCAATGACTGCTTGAAGTCTGGGATTCAAGGGCATCATCAGTTGCTGGGTGTCTTCTCTGGTGATGCTCTGCTAGGCCTGTATTGCAGCCATCTTTAGCTTATGCTTGTTTTGGGGGCTAGTCCCCTTCAGTTTTCTCTTCAGCATATAAAAGGCATGCTCAATTGGGTTCAGATCGGGTGATTGACTTGGCCACTCAAGAATTGACCATTTTTTAGCTTTGAAAAACTCCTTTGTTGCTTTAGCAGTATGTTTGGGATTATTGAGTTGCTGTAGAATGAACTGCCGGCCAATGAGTTTCGAGGCATTTGTTTGATCTTGAGCAGATGGGATGTGTCTATACACTTCAGAATTCATTATGCTACTACCATCAGCAATTGTATCATCAATGATGAAAAGTGAGCCAGTACCTTCGACAGCCATGCATGCCCAGGCCATAACACCCCCACCACCGTGTTTCACGGTGGTATGCTTTGGATCTTGGGTAGTTCCTTCCTTTGGCGGCTAACCAGTGGTTTGCATCTTGCAGTGTAGCCTCTGTATTTCTGTTCATGAAGTCTTCTACAGACAGTAGTCATTGACAAATCCACACCTGACTCCTGAAGAGTATTTCTGATCTGTTGGACAGATGTTTGGGGATTTTTCCTTATTATAGAGAGAATTCTTCTGTCATCAGCTGTGGAGATCTTCCTTGGTTTGCCAGTCCCTTTGCGATTAGTAAGCTCACCAATGTTCTCTTTCTTCTTAATGATGTCCCAAACAGTTGATTTCGGTAAGCTTAAGGTTTGGCTGATGTCTCTAACAGTTTTATTCTTGTTTCTTAATCTCATAATGGCTTCTTTGACTTTCATTGGCACAACTTTGGTCCTCATGTTGATAAACAGCAATAAAAGTTTCCAAAGGTGATAAAAAAAAAGACTGGAAAGACTAGGTGCTGAGAGCTCTCTTATACATGCATTAAGGAGGCAATTAAACACACCTGAACAATTACAAACACCTGTGAAACCATGTGTCCCAAACATTATGGTGCCCTGAAATGGGGGAGGACTATGTATAAATAGAGCTGTAATTTCTATATGGTGAATCCAAAATGTATAAAAATGGCCTTTATTAAAATCTGACAATGTGTACTTCAACCACAAGTGATTTTTTCTATTACAAATCTCAAATTGTGAAGTACATAGGCAAATAAATAAATGATGGGTCTTTGTCCCAAACATTATGGAGGGCACTGTATTAACACTGAGAAGTGAAAAGTATTTTTATTGTGTACCTAGACCCAGTATTAAGCTTCTGAATAAATGTTATACAAAGGAACTTCAAAGTATAGCTCCTTTTTTAGGTCCTCAAGTGTTTTTTTTACTCCTCCATTTTGAAAAAACTGTTATTACAGCCAATGTAAAAATGTACAAAATTACCCATGTAGCTTTCCAGTGAAGATGCCAATTCTAAAATGGATGGAACGGTTCTCTTGCGTGTCTTAATGCTTCTAAGTGCCGAAGGACCTGGATTATCGCTGATTGGTCAGCAGGATGATAATCAGTGGGTTTGTTGACTGAATGCCAGGAAACTATTTTAAACGATCCAGCATTGCTATTTAGGCCTCCTAGTGAGAGCATCACTCACTCTCACCCCTGTTGGTAGATCTCTCCAGCAGATGAAAGAGGATTCACTCGGGAATATGTTTGAGGAGTCTGTAACATTGACTGAATCGAGTGATTCCATAAATCATTGGGCTGCTGTTAGATCAGGCTGTAGTAAAGCTCTATATTTTGAAACCAGTCATGGGATGCTTGTTAGAAGGATTCTGCAAGGCCATCTTGGCAGGCATCATCTTGTTGTGACTGAATTTTGGCAGCTTAGTCAATGCCTGGAGGTCCATTATTTTTTCGTATGTTTAACTCTGCCATTTTGACACAGCTAAATGGTTTGCTAGACTATTTCAGAGAGTGTCATGCATCAAGCACATTGCTGTGAATCTGAAATCATGTTCACGCCAGACCAGATAAGGCCAGCTGGTCTCCTCCCTTGTAGGACCAATTGAGTTTTTACAATTAGCTTGATTCTTCAAAACACTCACCACCGATCATTGCTGTGACTTAATCAATCTGGATGTTAATTTTGGGTAACTAAACACCTCCCGCCCCCCCAGCTCTTCACTGTGCTCCACCTAGACTCTCATCCACCTCCCTTCCCCCTCCTCTTCCACCAACGTTCCTTGCTCTGGCTTTATAATTTGAATTCTTTGCATCTCTGGCCCTTGTCAAACAAGCTGTCTATCAGAAACCCCCCACACATGTAACTACCTATCACTTGCCATGCTTTGTCCAGCCTCATCCCTCTTCCAACTTTCTTCCCCTCCCAACCCCACCACAATCGGTATGAAGCAGGGTCCTGATCCTATCCAGGTTCTCCAGAGATACTGCCGACCAGCATTTAACTCAGTAATCCAGAGAAACTCCAGCACTTTACGTCTTTTTTCAAAAGTTAATAAACTAAATTTAAGTTACCACATTGTTTTGGTGGGATTTGAACTTGTATCTCCATTAGTCCAGGGATTTGACCACTGATCATCCCTCCCTCACTCCTCAAAAAACTACCCAAACAACAATGCATTTACACATGCACACTGAGCTTTATCATTCAGGCACACTGGAGAAAATAAACTTGATAATGAAAATGAGGAATCTACACCATTAATATCTGTTAAACCAGGCAAGGCCTCAGGCTATTCTAGTCAAAGTGCTTACTCAGAAATTTTGAACAGGTTTGTTCACATGCACAGAATGGACAGACGTGTTCATTCTGAGACGTACTGAATTCCTGTCTTTTTTAATTATCCATGAAAACTGCTGCGCATGTCAACTCATAAATGAATTAAACTGCTATATTTGTCTTCCAGTATTGAATTTGCACAAGATACGTTTGAAAATCCTACATTCGTGAATAATTCTGCAGGTAAAATTATAAACCTTAACAACTTAATAGAAAGTGGTAATGCTGAAATCTTAGAGAAACTTCTGAAGGAAGATGAGGACATTTTGCTCTCCAAATATAGGTTTAAAAGGATCATATAGATAGCAGATGTCAGTGTCAGATACAAAGCTTCATTAAATGTTACTGTCCATTGCAGTGGGCCTTTTATTATATATTTTTAGTTTAGTTTAGAGATACAGCGCGGAAACAGGCCCTTTCGGCCCACCGGGTCCGCGCCGACCAGCGATCCCCGCACATTAACACTACACACACGAGGGACAATTTTTACATTTACCAAGCCAATTAACCTACAAACCTGTACATCTTTGGAGTGTGGGAGGAAACTGAAGATCTCGGAGAAAACCCACCCAGGTCACGGGGAGAACGTACAAACTCCGAACAGACAGCACCCGTAGTTGGAATCGAACCCGGGTCTCCGGCGCTGCATTTGCTGTAAGGCAGCAACTCTAACGCTGTGCCACCGTGCCGCCCTGATTAGATATCTGTCTAATGATAGTTTTGAAGTTACGGTTAACATATGAATGTGGACTGTCAATGTGGAGAGACAGTGAGCTTGGGCAGAGGCTCTGCTGGAAGTTGAAAACTGTATTGATATTCATTATCTATTTACATAATGCCCAGGAGTATGATTTATATTTATTCTCTACAGTTCAGGAGCAACTGCAATATCTATTTGAGAAAGTTGAGGGTGCATTCAGTGTGAAAATATTGGCCTAGAAATTTTGATAAGGGCGATCATGTACTTTGCATGTGGACAGCAGGTTTGAGGTTATTTGCTTCAGCGATTCTGTGCATATAACAACACATATTTTATACCTGCTAAGTATCTCTAGGCCCATAATGCAAACATAGAGCAACCCATAGAGCAAACAGATTTCCGGAAGCAAAGCAGTACACACCTCGATATATATTGGTGACGAAGTAGAGATGGTCGAAAGCTTAAAGTTCATAGAAACATAGAAAATAGGTGCAGGAGGAGACCATTTGGCCCTTCAAGCCAGCACCGCCATTCATGGTGATCATGGCTGATCATCTTCAATCAATTAACATGCCTGCCTTCTCCCCATATCCCTTGATTCCAATAGCCCCTAGAGCTCTACCTAATTCCCTTTTAAATCCATCCAGTGAATTGGCCTCCACTGCCTTCTGTGCCAGAGAATTCCACAATTCACAACTCTCTGGGTGAAAAAGTTTCTTCTCACCTCAGTTTTAAATGGCCTCCCCTTTATTCTTAGACTGTGGCCCCTGGTTCTGGACCCCCCCCCCCAACATTCGGAACATTTTTCCTGCATCTAGCTTGTCCAGTCCTTTTATAATTTTATACGTCTCTATAAGATCCCCTCGCATCTTTCTAAACTGCAGTGAATACAAGCCCAGTCTTTCCAATCTTTCCTCATAAGGCAGTCCTGCCATCCCATGGATTAACCTCGTGAACCCACGCTGCACTGCCTCAATAGCAAGGATGTCCTTCCTCAAATTAGTAGACCAAAACTACACACAATACTCCAGATGTGGTCTCACCAGGGCCCTATACAACTGCAGAAGGAGCTCTTTGCTCCTATAATCAAATCCTCTCATTATGAAGGCCAACGTGCCATTAGCTTTCTTCACTGCCTGCTGTACCTGCACGCTTACTTTCAGTGACTGGTGTACAAGGACACCCAGGTCCTGTTGCACTTCTCCTTTACCTAATCTGACACCATTGAGATAAGTTGCTAGGAATAAATATCACCAGTAATTTGGCTTGGACCAGTCAAAGCAAAGCAACGGCCAAGAAAGCACACCAACACCTTTACTTCCCTAGGCTTACGAAGTTTAGTTATGTCCCCAACAACCCTCACCAATTTTTACAGATGCTCCATAGAAAGCATTTTATCAGGAGGCACCACAGCCTATAAGACTGTAAGAAATTGCAAAGAACTGTGGACGTAGTCTAGACCATCACACAAACCAACCTTCCTTTCCTCTACTCCCAATTCCTCCGTCTACGCATCTGCGTCCAGGATGAGGTTTTCATACTCGGGCGTCAGGGATGTCCTCGTTCTTTAGGAAACGGGGGTTCCCCTCTTCCATTATAGATGAGGCTCTCACCAGGGTCTCCTCAATATCCCACAGCTCTGCTCTTGCTCCCCCTCCCCCCATTTGTAACAAGGATAGAGTCCCCCTTGTCCTCTCCTTCCACCCCATCAGCCGTCGTAGTGAACAAATTATCCTCCAACATTTCCATCACCTGCAACGGGATCCCACTACTGGCCACATCTTCCCATCTCCACCCCTTTCTGCTTTTCGCAGAGACCATTCCCTCCGTAACTCCTGGTCCACTTGTCTCTTCCCACCCAAACCACCCCCTCCCCAGGTACTTTCCCCTGCAACCGCAGGAGATGCAACACCTGTCCCGTTACCTCCCCCCTCGACTCCATCCAAGGACCCAAACAGTCTTTCCAGGTGAGACAGAGGTTCACCTGCACCTCCTCCAACCTCATCTATTGTATCCGCTGTTCTAGATGTCTACTTCTCTACATCGGCGAGACTAAACGCAGGTTTGGCGATTGTTTCGCTCAACACCTTCACTCAGTCTGCCTTAACCAACCTGATGTCCCGGTGGCTCAGCACTTCAACTCCCCCTCCCACTCCCAGTCTGACCTTTCTGTCATGGGCCTCCTCCATTTTCATAGTGAGGCTCAGCACAAATTGGGGGATCAGCATCTCATATTTCGCTTGGGCAGTTTACTACCGAGCGGTATGAACATTGACTTCTCCAACTTCAGATAGTTCCTCTGTCCCTCTATTTCCCTTCCCCCTTCCCAGTTCTCCCACTGTCTTCCTGTCTCCTACCACATCCTATCTTTGTCCTGCCCCCTCCCCTGACATCAGTCTGAAGAAGGGTCTCGAACCGAAACGTCACCCATTCCTTCTCTCCTGAGATGCTGCCTGACCCGCTGAGTTACTCCAGCATTTGGTGTCTTCCTTTCTTTGACTCATTCTACACTTCAAGGCCACCAGCATAATCAAGGACCAGTCTCACCTGGTCACTACTTCTGTTGCCCTCTTCCTTCAGGCAAGAGGTATGGAAGCTTGAAAACTCATTCCTCCAGATTCAGCGACAGTTTCTTCACTGCTGTTATCAGGCAACTGAATGGACTTCATCAGTTAGGGTGGGCTCCTGACCTCTCATCTACTTTATTGGAGACCTTTGAACTATCTTTAATCGGACTTTATCAGACTTGCAGTCTTGCACTAAATGTTGTGCCCTTTATCCTCTGTGTACTATATATAGTAGGCTAGATTGTATTCAGGTAAAGTCTTTCCTTTGACTGGATAGCACACAAACAAAAGCTTTTCACTGTACCTCTACACATGACAATAATAAACTAATGACAGTGCCATTTTGTTTGCAAAATTATGCTATGCATCCAAGACCTGTGAGGGCTAAGACCTTTAACACCATTGGTTACATTCCCTGTACCCTGCCAGGGAGTTTGAAGCATTTGCGTGCTTGTCAGGCAGATTCCTTCTTTCACTTCTTGTTAGCATTCACCTGCATCTCCCTTGCACTTGCCATCCCTGCCACTTTTGCTGGGAGTTCTGATCCTCCCATTCCAACCTTAATTTTTCCCATTGATACTCATCAACCTCAATCCACAACTCTGTAATGGTGAGAAATAACATAGAAAGACTTTGTACTTCCAAAACTCTTTTTGTATAGAATATCGCAGTTTCAAGCCCTCACCCAGAGTTGGCAGCAGCCACTGTTCAGCACCTGTTCAACGTGTTTCCATATTTAAAAGGATTTCCAAGCCACCTGCTTACTTTTAGTGTATCATAATATAAATTAAGTTTGCTAAAGTGGCCTTGTCCTTTTGAAAAGAGGAAATCTTTGTTCAGCTGTCGCAAATCTTGATTTGTTATCTTCAAACATTCATGATATATGACATTGTGCAGGTGAAGAAATAGTAGGAGCTGTCACCAATGCTCCACTATTCAAATCCCATTTGGTTTGTTGGACAATTTACAAGGTGCTCAGAGCTTCAGCACCACTATGAAACCCAGATGCTGTGTGGGATGCCATCAATGCATTTTGTCCTTAAGAAGACTGTTGTTTGATTAGGCACTTTGTGGACTTGCAGTGCATTTTGCATACCCTGTAGATAAAGCATGCTCTTTTTTTCCTCAACAACGGGATATAAATATGCCATGAAGGCTTACAATTGCAGGAGCACATTGCTCAGGGTTAGATAGAGGGGAATGACCCGTGACTACCAATCTACAATGAGAGTATTAGTAAACATTCTTAGAAATTACCGTACACAGGTCTGAATCGCAATATAATTTGATTGTTTTTCTCTTAACAGAATGAACATGATTTGAACAAGATCTGTACAATTGTACAAGGAACATATGGCCAATGAACATTGTACCTTCACCATGCTCTGTTGTCTTCAGAGATATTGCCTCATTGTCTGACTTTAGATGTGCTAAACTTCCATCAAATTGCCAGGAAAACTAAAGCCGATCCTTTTGATCCTGGAAACATCTGGATCATTGGCTTCTTTTTATGAACTACCCAATTTTAGGCTCAGAGGAGAAATGCAATGACTTGATATTCCGTGTGAGATCCTTGCAAAGATCTATGCAATGGAACCTCCATTTTGTCTGTTCCACCACACTTTAAAACTGCGCCTTTACATCTATATAGCCTTCCCCCATCCTTTCAGCCAAAGACGTTTTTGAGTGAAATTTCATCTGCTACCTGTCAGCCCATGCTGTTAGCCTGACAAGGGCCTATACAGTTGACTGGCATCCTCGCTATCATCAACAAGGTTTGAAATTCTACGCTGTATTTCAATAACCAACTCGGATACTAGTACATGCCTCTGTGGAGACTGAATAATGCCATTTACTATAAATAATTAATTTCCATCCACAAGTCACTTTTTTTTCTTTAAGCTGACACCAAATCTTCTTATTTCGTGTGCCTTAATTTTATAACCAGTCTTTCATGTGGTACTTTACCAAATGCTATCTCAAAATCCACCTAAACCACAATGGGGACAGATTCAATCTAACTCTACGGAGTGACTGACCACTTCACCATTACCAAAATCTCATTTGTCTATGCTTCTTTACAGAGCTTTGGGAGGTTAAAAAAATACTGTGTCTAAAGGTCCTGTATACTCACTGGCAAGTGAAATAGAGCAATATCAGTGTTCCTCTCACAGGAAACATCCCCAGCATCAAAGTTGTAAATACAACCAGTTGGGTCCAATGGACATGACAACATCTTTCATGCGTTCAACACCAAATTTGCACATGGGCAATTCTTGAACTGTCATGCAGGAGATTATCAGAATTTAGAAGGATGAGAGGGGATCTTATTGAAACATATAAGATTATTAAGGGATTGGACACGTTAGAGGCAGGAAACATGTTCCCAATGTTGGGGGAGTCCAGAACTAGGGGGCACAGTTTAAGAATAAGGGGTAGGCCATTTAGAACGTAGATGAGGAAATACTTTTTCAGTCAGAGAGTTGTGAATCTGTGGAATTCTCTGCTTCAGAAGGCAGTGGAGACCAATTCTCTGGATGCTTTCAAGAGAGAGCTAGATAGAGCTCTTAAGGATAGCGGAGTCAGGGGGTATGGGGAGAAGGCAGGAACGGGGTACTGATTGCGAATGATCAGCCATGATCACATTGAATGGCGGTGCTGGCTCGAAGTGCCAAATGGCCTACTCCTGCACCTATTGTCTATTGTTTATAACCGACGAAATGATGCAAGAATATTCCAAATGCCTCCTTGAAAAGTTGGTGAAAATTTCAAATCCATGACTGCTCAAAGAAGCATATATGATAGCTATATATGAGACCCTTGCTTCCCGAAAGCGGGTGTGTGCACATGTCCAGTGAAGACAACAGAAGGTGCACAATCTCTCTCGTGCTGCCCAATGATCCCCCAGGGAAGCACATTCTCCACAGATTAGAGTGGAAATACGTCATTCTTGATTACAAGGGTTTGCCTGAAATGATCACGACATTTCCCTTCCCCATGACATTGACTCATCAAAAAAAATAAAAAAATTAGTCAAACACAATCTGTCTTTGCAGATCTATACTGACTCTTTATTAACTCCAACCAAATGCCTATTTGTTTTCCGCAATTATTGATTCTGAAACCTTACCCACCACTCACATCAAACGAACAGATCCACAGTCACTAAGGATTTCCTTACTTGGCTGGTTGATATCTGCTCCAACCACACCTGGTGATGCTGTAACCTGCCACTTCTTACTTTCATTAACGTCCTTCCCCGTGTCCCTTTAGTACTTTCTGCTCACCGGCTCTCATTCTTCATTCGTGTTGTTTGTTCTCCACTAAATTCCTGCCCGGTGGAACTGCACTTTATTTTCTTCCCAACATTAGAGCTTTTCTCCAATAATGGGTTTGCTTCATACCTCTCTTGTGCATTGTTCATTATGAATTTAATGTAAAATAGTCCCCAAAATTTGCTTTTCTCAGCAAAGAGCATTTGAAAATGTATTTTGTTTCGTGATTTTTGTATATTTGAATGATTAACCAAGCCTTTGTCTTTTTTATGGGCTTCCTTATTTTTATTGAGAGTTTGAGATGTTAAACCAACATAACTATATATGCTTTTAAGCAAATCATGTAATGAAATGTTTACAATGCCAACAGCAGATGAGTAACTAAATGATCAATTAAAATTCAATCAACATTGAATCTAAGGCAGTGTGATATCAAAACCACACATCACCAGCTGTTTTTATGTTCACTGTGCATTTTATCAATAAGTTGGTCATGCCTGTCATAGCAATAAAATATACCATTGCACAAACCATTTTTGGTTGAACTGTAGTTGAACAAAGGAGGATGAATATGCTAGAGAAAGAACAATGGATAGTAGACAGAACATTGGAGATTAAACAAATGTTCAGGCCATGCATGTTCCAGTTGGGGTGAAGGGCAAGGCAGGCGGGAGGAAGGAGGTTTAGATGACTAGAGCAAATGAGGCTCAGCTCAGGGAAAAGGAGGCAGCATGAGACAGGTAGAGGCAGCTGAGATCAAGTGCATCCCTGGAGAAGTTTCGAGAACTGAGGAGCATAAGTAAGAAGGAAATCAGGAGGTCAAAAGGGGGCCAGGAGATAACTCTGGCAGATAATATTAAGAAAAATTCTAAGAGATTTTATTACAACATTAAGAGAAAGAGGGTAACTCGAGAGGGAATAGGGCCCTGTAAATACCAAAGTGATCACAGAGATGCCTCTGTTTGCCAAGATCCTCAATGAGTATGTTTCCTTTGTTCTTACTGTGGAGAAAGACATGAGGACACACATTAATAATAGGGAACTTACGGCAGTTAATGGAGATGTCCCGAAGACACTCTATTACGGTTGAGGAAGTGCTGGATGCCCTAAGGTGCATGGCAGTAGATAAATCTTCTCCCCTCTCCCTTCAAGCAAGAGGTATAGAAGTGTGAAATGCAAATCTCCAGATTCAGAGATAGTTTCTTCCCAGCTGTTATCAGACAACTGAACCATCCTATCAACAATGAGAGAGAGGTCCTGACCTAAGTCCTACCTCATTGGAGACCCTTGAATTATCTTTAATCAGACATTACTAGACTTTATCTTGCACCAAACGTTATTCTCTTTATCCTGTATCTGTACACTGTGAATGGCTTGATTGTAATCATAGATTGTATAGTCTTTCCGCTGTGGATAGCACGCAACAAAAAAAGCTTTTCAGTGTACCTTGGTATCTGTGACAAGAAATTAAACCAAATTAAACTAAAATCTTACAGGCCTGATCAAGGACATAGTGTGAAGTTAGAGGAAAACATTTCAGGAACCCTGGACTAGATATACAAATCATCATTAGACACAGGTGATTGCTGGAAGACTGGAAGATATAGACAATAGACAATAGACAATAGACAATAGGTGCAGGAGTAGGCCATTCAGCCCTTCGAGCCAGCACCGCCATTCAATGCGATCATGGCTGATCACTCAATCAGTACCCCGTTCCTGCCTTCTCCCCATACCCCCTCACTCCGCTATCCTTAAGAGCTCTATCCAGCTCTCTCTTGAAAGCATCCAACAAACTGGCCTCCACTGCCTTCTGAGGCAGAGAATTCCACACCTTCACCACCCTCTGACTGAAAAAGTTCTTCCTCATCTCCGTTCTAAATGGCCTACCCCTTATTCTCAAACTGTGGCCCCTTGTTCTGGACTCCCCCAACATTGGGAACATGTTATCTGCCTCTAATGTGTCCAATCCCCTAATTATCTTATATGTTTCAATAAGATCCCCCCTCATCCTTCTAAATTCCAGTGTATACAAGCCCAATCGCTCCAGCCTTTCAACATACGACAGTCCCGCCATTCCGGGAATTAACCTAGTGAACCTACGCTGCACGCCCTCCATAGTAAGAATATCCTTCCTCAAATTTGGAGACCAAAACTGCACACAGTACTCCAGGTGCGGTCTCACCAGGGCCCGGTACAACTGTAGAAGGACCTCTTTGCTCCTATACTCAACTCCTCTTGTTACGAAGGCCAACATTCCATTGGCTTTCTTCACTGCCTGCTGAACCTGCATGCTTCCTTTCATTGACTGATGCACTAGGACACCCAGATCTCGTTGAACTCCCCCTCCTCCTAACTTGACACCATTCAGATAATAATCTGCCTTTCTATTCTTACTTCCAAAGTGAATAACCTCACACTTATCTACATTAAACTGCATCTGCCATGTATCCGCCCACTCACACAACCTGTCCAAGTCACCCTGCAGCCTTATTGCATCTTCCTCACAATTCACACTACTCCCCAACTTAGTATCATCTGCAAATTTGCTAATGGTACTTTTAATCCCTTCGTCTAAGTCATTAATGTATATCGTAAATAGCTGGAAGACTGGAAGATGACTTATGTTGTGCCTTTATTTAAGAAGGGATGCAAAGACGGAACTACAGGCCTGTGAGCCTAACATCTGTGGTTGTCCAGACTGCACTTGGTCTCGCCGAATTATAGGAGTCCACACCGAGAACAATGGATACAGTAGATGAGGTTGGAGGAGATGCAAGTGAATCTCTGCCTCACCTGAAAGGACTGTCAGGGTCCCTGGATGGAATTAAGGGGGGAGGTACAGGGATAGGTGTTGCATCTCCAGTGGCTGGGGAGGGGGTGGTTTGTGTGGGAAGGGATGAGTGAACCAAGGAGTTGCGGAGGGAACGTTCTCTGTGGAAGACAGAAAGGGGTGAAGATGGGAAGATGTGAGTAGTGGTCGGATGTCATTGGAGGTGGCGAAAATGTCAGAGGATTATGTGCTATATGTGACGGCTGATTGGGTGAGTGAGGACTAGGGGGACTCTGTCCCTTTTCAAACTGGGAGGGGGATCAAGAGCGGAGCTACAGGATACTGAAGAGACACATGTGAGAATATGTTAGAAGAGGGGAACCCCAATCCCCTAAACAATGAGGACATCTCGGATGTCCTGGTATGGAACATCTCATCTTGGGTGCAGATGTGCCGGAGACGGAGGAAATGGGAGTAGGGGAAAGAGTCTTGGCAGGAGGCAGGGTAGGAAGAAGTGTAGTCTAGATAGCTGTAGGAGCCGGTAAGTTTGTAATAAACATCAGTCGATAGTCTATCTTCTGTGATGGCGATCAAGAAAGAGGAGGAAGGAGTCGGACATGGTCCATGTGAATTTGAGTGTAGGATGGAAATTGTTAGTGAAGTTAATGATGTCCATGAATTCGTCATGGGTGTAGGAGGCAGCCCCGATGCAGTCGTCAATGTAGCTGAGATAGAGTTCATGGATTGGGCCAGTGTAGGCTGGAATATGGATTGTTCGACATACCCTAAAAATATTCAGGCATAGCTGTGGCCCATATAAGTGCCCATGGGTCTGCTTTTGATTTGGAGGAATTGGGAAGAGATGAAGGAAAACTTGTTGAGAGGAGAGTGTTTGTAGAGGGACATTGGCTGGTACTGTGGTCGAGGAAGAAACGGAGGGCTTTAAGGCCTTCCTGGTGGGGGTTGGAGGTGTAAGAGTGACTGAATGTCCATAGTAAAGCTGAGGGAATGGGGGCCTGGAAAATGAAGAGTGTGTGAGGTGTCTTGGACATAGGTCAGAAGGGTATAGAATAGAATTAAAATAGAATATAGAATAGAGGGTTGAGTATAAAAGTTGGGATGTTATGTTACAGTTGTACAAGATGTCGGTGAGGCCACACTTGGAATATTGTGCTCAGTTGTGGTCACCCTGATATAGGAAGGATGTCATTAAGCTGGAAAGAGTGCAGAGAAGATTTATGAGGATATTGTCAGGACTAGAGGGCTTGAGCTATAGGAAAAGATGGGCAGGCTAGGTCTTTATTTCTACGAGCACAGGAGGCAGACGGGATCTAATGGCTGTGCAAAGCATCAATGACCTGAATGTAGTGTTAAATGATGATCAAAGTCATTAAGTCATGTCTCTCAACAACCTCACCACTGTGCGTGCCATTTTTACTCTAATATTACATAACTTGATTAAGCGCCAGCCATTTTCTCTATTATTATGTTCCCCACTCTGAAAATGAATTTTGGAAGCATAGTTATTAACAACATTGTTTTAACAACCACTAGATTTTGTCCTGCCTCCCATCAGTCTGAAGAAGTGTCTGAAACGTTACCTATCCATGTTCTCTAGTGATGCTGCCTGACTCGCTGAGTTACTCTAGCACTCTGTGAAAGTCACCAATCCATGTTCTCTAGTGATGCTGCCTGACCCGCTGAGTTACTCCAGCACTGTTTTTTATTTTGTTGTTAACTAGCATTTGCAGTTGCTTGGGTGTTCGTCTTGTTTACTGCCACAGCGTGGCTGGCCCATTGAAACTTGGGAGTGAACTTTGAGGGAGGGCCGGGCTGCATTGGGATGCGGGTGCTGGGCAACCACCAGCACGCTCCCGATGCTGACGCTGCTCCCGACGCCAACGCCAGCAAGGGGGCACTTGTCCGCCCACTGTTGGAATATTGCCAGACAATATGGGACCCTCACCAGAAAATAACATTGACACCCTTGACAAGGTTCAGGGGCATGCAGCACGGTTTGTTTGTGACGACTATTCAAGACAGTCAAGCGTCTCCAATATGTTAAATCGCCTTGGAATTGGCTGGGAGTCGCTGGAGTCAAGACACACCAAAGCCCACTTATGTACTGTCTACAAAGAGACCCATGGCATCATCCCCAGTAACATATCTCACTTCATTCAATCCAATACCAAGAAATTTACAAGACAGTCCTCAGGTCACTTCATTTATACTAGAATTAGAGCAAATAAAAATAGCTACCTACAGTCACTATCCCAGATGGACTATCCCAGAGTGGAACATCCTTCCCAACACCGCCAGATGTGCCCCAACCTTGTCACTCTTCAAGTCGCAGCTCGACAACTTGGACATGGATCATCATCTCACCAAACCTGCCCACATAAACATCTAAATAACCCTTTTGTAACCAGTACCCACGCCAGCGAAACCTGCACCAGATGGCCCAGCTGTTGGCGGTTGTGCAGCAGAAAGCAGAAAACAGTCTGAAGAAGTGTCTGAGACGTTACTTATCAATGTTCTCCAGAGATGCTGCGTGACCCGCTGAGTTACTCCAGCACTGTCTTTTTTTTGGTGTTGTTAACCAGCATTTGCAGTTGCTTGGGTGTTGGTGTTGTTCACTGCTCCAGCATGGCCCATTGAAACTTGCACTTGCAAGTTTGAGGGAGGGCCTGTATTGGGACGCGGTTGCTGGGCAACCACCAGCGCGCGCGCTCCCGACGCGGTCCACGGTCTACGCCTGGCGTCAGCATGCGCGATGACGTCGGCGCGCCGCGGGCGGGGGTCGCCATGATGATCGCGGTGAGGAGCGGCCTGTTCCTGGGGGCAGCCGGCGACGTGGCGCAGCCTCGCAGTCTCCCGGAGCGCGGCATCTCCCACGTCCTCACCGTGGACTCGCAGGAACCGCCGCCTCTCGGGGACGTTTGCGCGAAGTTCGTGCAGGCGCTGGACGATCCGTGCACCGACCTGCTCAGCCTCCTGGACGAGTGCGTGGGCTTCGTGCAGCAAGGGGCGGCGGGCGGCGCCGTGCTGGTGCACTGGTACGGCAACCGCATCCGACCTCGCTGCCCCCCGCAGGGCAGGGCAGGCCTGCAGCACACACCCATCCTCGCTGCCCCCCGCAGGGCAGGGCAGGCCTGCAGCACACACCCATCCTCACTGCCCCCCGCAGGACAGGGCAGGCCTGCAGCACACACCCATCCTCGCTGACCCCCGCAGGGCAGGCAGGCCTGCAGCACACCCCCCATCCTCGCTGCCCCCCGCAGGGCAGGCAGGCCTGCAGCACACACCCACACACCCATCCTCACTGCCCCCCACAGGGCAGGCAGGCCTGCAGCACACCCCCATCCACGCTGCCCCCCGCAGGGCAGGCCTGCAGCACACCCCCCACCCCCCATCCTCGCTGCCCCCCGCAGGCAGGGCAGGCCTGCAGCACACCCCCATCTTCGCTGCCCCCCGCAGGCAGGGCAGGCCTGCAGCACCCTCATCCACACTGCATTCACAGCCGGCAACCACAGCTTGGATCCAATAAGCCGTTGTTCGCAGTTGCAATTCCAAAGTTTCAATGCTTTCAGAAAGCAGTCATTTTCAGTGTAAAAGCTTCCACGAATTCAGCCGCAAAACACATTGCTGAAGTGTTGATGTTGAACCGACAATAAAAGACGGTCTCAGTGAACTGATCCCGTTTATCCGGTGGTTTCCACTTCTTGATGAAGAATGAGTTCAAAGATGAAATCTTAATCCCTTTCAATGGACAAATATCTTGCAGATCATTGATGGGTAGCTATTATTAGACAAAAACAAAGCAAGAGTATTTGTCATGTGTAGTGAGATACAAAATACAGTTTTGCGTGCTCTTCAGGCATCTCGCATACACGAGTTAAAGTCACCAAACATGAGTATAGCAGGTAAGGCAAAGGAAAAGAAATGCAGTGAAGAATACGGTGTTACAGTTACAGAGAAAGTAAAATAAGGGCAAGGGCAGCAACGAGATCAGGAAAATTGAGAAATTATCCTTGGGTTATGAGAGGTCAAGAATCTGATAACAACAGGGATGAAGCTGTTCTTGAATCTGGTGGCATGTGCTTTCAAGCTTTTGAATCTTCTGCCCAAAGGGCGAGGGCAGAAGTGAGAATGATCAGGGTGTAAGTGCTTCATGATTATCTTGGTTGCTTTCCCCCAGGTTATGTGAAGTGAGGATAAGAGTGATGGGGAAAGGTGTGCAGGTAGACTGCTTTGATGGGCTGGTGCAAGGACAATACTGCAATTTCTTGCTTTCTAGGGCAGAGCTGTTGCCATGCTTAGCTGTGATGTATCTTAATAGGACGCTTTCTATGGTGTATCTGTTGAAAGTGGTAAAAGTTATTGGAGTCATGTTGAATTTCCTTAGACTTCTGAGCAAGTGGAGGCATTAGTGTGATTTATTGGCTGTATTGTCGATGTAGTTGGACCAGGTCAAATTGCTGCCTTAACACTGCTCTGCAAGCTCTCTATCTCCTTTCTATACTCTGTTTTGTCATTGTTCAAGGTCTGGCCCATTACAAAGATGTCATCAGCAAACTTGCAAATGAAGTTAGAGCTGAATATAGTCGCACTGACGTGCGTATAGGGAGTAGAATAAGGGGTTGAGAACCCAGCGTTATGGAGTACCAATGTTGAGAATTATTGTGGATAATCTTTTGTTGCCTGTTCTTACTAATTGCAGTCTATGGGTCAGACAGTCAAAGATCCAGTTGCAAAGGGGATGCTGAGATTTAGATTCAGGAATTTAGAGATGAGTTTGTTTGAAATCATGCTGTTGAAGGAAGCTATCTCTATACTAAAACTCTCGTTTGCTTGTTTGTTCCTGAACTACAGCCAGGGAGGGGAGAGGATGCTGCACCAATGCAGGAGAGGTTGGATCCAACGGGTCCACTTTGTCTAATAGTCAATAAATGGGAGTTTGACATAGATGTCCTTGTCCAGGTGCCACAGAAATGAGTATAGGGCCAGAGAAATGCCACCTGCCACTGACCTGTTGCGGCGGTGGGTAAAATTGCAGTCGATCTAGACTGCCTGGGAGGCAGGAGTTGATGTGACTAGCATCGCAAAGCACTTGATGATGATGGATGTCAGAGCCACCAGACAGTAGTCATGAAGGCTTGCTACCTAGTTTTTCTTTGGCACCAGGATGATAGAGATCTTTTTAAAGTAGGTGGGAACCAGACTAGCAGAGGGGGAGGCTATAGATGTGTACAAATACTCCTGCTATCTGATACACGTAGCTGCTGAGGACACGTCCGTAGACTCCATCAGGCCCTGTTGTTTTCCATGGATTCACTCTCAGGAAGACTGCTCTGATGTCCACAACCGTGACTGTAGGTACAGGTGCACCTGAAACTGTTGGGGCAGGTGATACTATTTCACTGACTTTCTGTTCTATTCAAACCTAGAAAGCACTGAGCTCGATGGGGAGGGATGCGTCATTATCAGTGATACTGCTTGACGTCACTTTGTGACATGATGCAGCAGGCAAGCCTTGCCACAAGTGACGGGTGTCCATATGGATATTCTGGAACTCAAGTTTGATTAGGAATTGTCTCTTGGTGTCCTTGATAGTGTTGCAAATGTCATTTCCTGTGCTCTGGAGCTACTTTTAAAAAACACTCAAGAACTGCATACAAAACCAGAACAAAGAATCTTGCTGATAAATAGAATTTGATACGTACCTTATTTGGTCATTTCACCACAGTAGAACTATGTCACCCCTGGGATGTGATGGGGCTGGACTATCATATTTTCTGGACCATTGGATACTCCAACACACTTTTCTTTCACTTTTTTAAAATCTTTAATGCATTTAGCAGTGAATCCATTAAGTATAAGGACTGGGAAATGTAACCTGATGAGTTTCATCTTTCAGATTGTATGTTATAACTCTGGTTACAAACCTACCCATGTTCCTGATCCCTGTGTGTTCCTAAGTCTGACCCCAGCTCCAGTTTCTTGTGCAACCCACAAGCTGGTCTCACCCTTCAGCCACCCAACCCACTTGCACTCTCTGGCTCACATCAGGGACCAAGGAGTGAGATAGATGTCGAACCATCGAAAGGATTGCTGATGAGCAGAGTTAAAGGGAAAATGGCAGAGACTTAGTTGAATTATGTTGCAGAACTTTTAAGTCATAGTAAAATTATTTTGTTTCACAGTCATGCAGGAGTCAGCAGAAGTGCCGCTGTGGTAACTGCTTATATCATGAAAACTGATAACCTGAGTTTTGAAGAGGCATATAGTAAACTTAAAGCCATTAAACCAGATGTCAGGTAAGGTTGATGTAATCACATAAGTATCCATTTTATTGCTATTTTAATTAATTTTGGGGGAAAGATTATAAAATGTTTTGTGTCTTCCGTTTTTAGGATAAATGATGAGTTTGTGAAGCAGCTAAAACTGTATGAAGTAATGGGCTGCAAAGTGGATTTAACAAGTGCTGATTACAAACAATATCGACTTCAGAAAGTCACTGAGAAGTACCCAGGTAATCTGTCACTGCTGTCAGCCAGATTTGGGCACGTACAAGAAAATCATTCAAATCATGAGATGATTTAAATTGCCACCTAATTATTTTACGTTTTCTATCTCAAATCTGCTGTCTTATTTTTGCTAAATTGTAAAATTAGCTCTTTCATTCAGAATGTAGCAGGTGTCCGCATTAATGGTGCCTAACAGCAGAGGTTTTTGCTACTTAATTTGCATTAAGTTTCTTGTTTTCATCATTACACTCATGGTTTTGAACAAAGCACATTTCCGCACCCACTTCTCCAATTTCTGTAACACTCACATTTGTGAACGTTATTTCACTTGGCCTCTGACTTAAATTCTTGAATATTTTGCAATTAATAATTTCGAATTCTCAAAATGAAGTTCTTTGCATGGCTCATTAAGCCCTCTCTGTCCTATTTATTTCACCTTGTGGATTCAGCAATATTTAACAACAGCACGTAAAAACAGTTACTTTGTTCTTGTCTTACAAACCAGAAACTTTTAATCCTGCCATCTAATCATTCTTCAACAAACAGCATGAGGATCATAAATGATCCTGGTCTTAAACTATAAAAAATATACACTTACATGTGACAAAAATCAAATTATATTTTATAATGTATGTAACATTAGGTTAATGTGATTCATGTTTTTTGTGTGCAAGAAAAGTATTTCAATTGTTTGTAAATACCATTTTGTATATATGTAGAACTCCAGAATTTACCAAAGGAATTATTTGCATTGGATCCCATGAGCCTGGGGGAAACCAGCGAAGCAATCTACAGGTGCAGAAAATGTAGGTGAGTGGAATTTCTTTGATAATCAGACAACGCTGAATGATTTTAGGCAATAAACCACTTGAGCATCTCCAAATATTCTTTGGGCTCCTGACTGATCTGTGCCCATGTGTCTTAATACATTACATACCAGAAATCTATCAATCGCAGATTTAAAAATTATCATCAACCCCATGTTCGCATTCATTTGAGGAAGTGAGTTCCAAAGTTCTACCGCCTTTGGCATGTAGAAATGTTCCCTGGCCTTCTCCTTGGAAATGTCGCTTTCTGATGTTTAGAATGTGGCCATTAGCCTTAAAACTGCAGAAAATATCCCTGTCCACCCACTGTATCATTTCAACTTAACATGGAGTCATACAGGGTGGAAACAGGCCCTTTAGCCCAACTTGCCCACACCAACCAACATGTCCCATCCACATTAGTCTCACCTGCCTGCGTTTGGCCCATATCCCTCTAAACCTGTCCAATCCATATACCTGTCCAAATGTTTCAGAAATGTTGCAATAGTATCTAGCTTAACTTCCTCCTCCGGCAACTCGTTCCATACACCCGCCAACCCTTGTGTAAAAAAGTTACCTCACAGGTTCCTATTAAATCTTATCCCCCTCACTGTAAAACTGTGTCCTCAGGTTCTCGATTTCCCCTACTCTGGGCAAGAAACTGTGTCTACCCGATCTATTCCTCTCATGATTTTGTACATCTCTATAAGATCACCCCTCATCCTCCTCTACTCCAAGGAATAGAGTCCTAGCCTGCTTAAACTCTCCTTGTAACTCAGGCCCTTGAGTCCTAGCGACATCCTTATAGATTTTCTCCATGCATTCACAAAATGTCAAAGGAATGCATTAGGACATTAGGACACCAATACATGGGGTTTGGGTTTTTCTATGCACTCTCTCCAGATTGACAGCATCTTTCCTATAACATGGTGCCCAGAACTGAACACAATACTCCAAATGCAAGGTCAACAGCGTCATGCCAGCCTCCAGTCTTCCGGCACCTCGCCTGTATTTAAGGACGACTCGTAATTCTCAGCCAGGGCTCCTGCAATTTCCTCTCTAACTTCCCACAGTGTCCTCGGATATATCTGATCAGACCCAGAAGATTTGTCTACCTTCATAAGCGTCAGGACATTCAGCACCTCCCCAACTATAATATTTACTGCTCTCAAGACACTTCCAGTGACTGCCCCAAGTTCCTCCGTCCTCCTGTCTTTCTCCATGCTAAAAACAGAGGAGAAATACTCATTGAGGACCTTGCCCATCTCCTGTGGCTCCACACAGAGTTGACTACTTTGATTCTTGAGGGGTCCCGCTATCTCTTGCCCTTTTTACTTTTTATGTATTTGTAAAATCTCTTGGGATTATATTAATTATATCTGCCAGAGCTATCTCCTGTCCCCTTTTTGCCCTTCTGATTTCTGATTGCTAATGCTCTGGGCATTTAGCCTTTTTGATTTTTTTGTAACTGACATGTTGGTGGACTGCCACTATTTTTAGTATTTCATTATTTAAATTGCATTCTCCTCTCTCCTTTAGGATCCAAATGTTATGACCTTGCACTTGTCTATATTGAAGTCTAGTTGGCATTGTTTTGGGAATTTACTTAATCTTTTCCATTCTTTTTGTATGAATCACACAATTTCAGCCAGCAAATGTCCATTTTGTTCAAATGAGTTTGGCCAGTCTTGATGCTCAGTATGAGCCCCATACTTTTTCATCTAATCCTTCTCATACAAATATTGTGATGTTGTTAGACGTACTAAAGCTATAAACTTAACAGTTCAATATCATTAAACCTTTCATTTGTGCAAAGACTATAATTTTAGTTATTGTTACCATTTTCAGTGTCAAATATGTAGATGATCTTGGTAAAGTTGCTCCTTCCAAAATCTAATTTCAGGCGTGGTTTATTTCGTGGCTCAAGTAATTTGACTCATGTACCTGGAACTGGACCGGCAGCTTTTGGTCGCAAGAGATTGACTCAAACCGGACGTGGTGATCAGACTAAATGTACATCCTATTTCATTGAACCAGTGCAATGGATGGAGCCTTCACTACTTGGTGTTTTGGATGGACAGGTAAGGCACAACAGATAGATAACTATCTCTAATAGCTCCAAGTATGTATATTATAATACATATGGGAGTATATCTGCGCTATACACTTTGAGTTGGGAATATATAATATATACAATGTGTTGGCGACCAAACAAAAATAGATACCTGGAGTTTTCAGTATGAAATATTAGATAATTTAAGTTGACCAATTAACAGTGTAGATTATATTTGATAATCTTACGTTAAAGTACATCCAGTATAATTCCATTAATATAGTTGAGTTACTTTGACGAACTCATTTCAATGTGATTTTTGATGCAGGAAATCAAAATCAGTGGATAAATTACAAATATACCTTTGAAATATCAAAATTTAACAATTAAAAATATGCTTCCAGCATGTAAGCAAGATAAATGTGGATAAGTTATTAAAAATGATATACTTAGTACTAAGTAAAAGATGTAAAGATACATATCGATTTATTCACAAAATGCTGGAGTAACTCAGCAGGTCAGGCAGCATCTCGGGAGAGAAGGAATGGGTGACGTTTCGGGTCGAGACCCTTCTTCAGACTGATGTCGGGGGTGGGACAAAGGAAGGATATAGGTGGAGACAGGAAGATAGAGGGAGCTCTGGGAAGGAGGAGGGGAAGGGAGGGACAGAGGAGCTATCTGAAGTTGGAGAAGTCGACGTTCATACCACCGGGCTGCAAACTGCCCAGGCGAAATATGAGGTGCTGCTCCTCCAATTTCCGGCGGGCCTCACTATGGCACTGGAGGAGGCCCATGACAGAGAGGTCAGACTGGGAATGGGAGGGGGAGTTAAAGTGCTGGGCCACCGGGAGATCAGTTGCGTTAATGCGGACCGAGCGCAGGTGTTCAGCGAAGCGATCGCCGAGCCTGCGCTTGGTTTCGCCGATATAGATCAGTTGACATCTAGAGCAGCGGATGCAATAGATGAGGTTGGAGGAGGTGCAGGTGAACCTCTGTCTCACCTGGAAAGAATGTTTGGGTCCTTTGATGGAGTTGAGGGGGGAGGTAAAGGGACAGGTGTTGCATCTCGTGCGGTTGCAAGGGAAAGTGCCCGGGGTTAGGGTGGTTTGGGTAGGAAGGGACGAGTGGACCAGGGAGTTGCGGAGGGAACGGTCTCTGCAGAGAGGGGAGGGGATGGGAAGGTATGGCCAGTGGTGGGGTCCTGTTATAGGTGACGGAAATGTTGGTGGATGATATGTTGGATCCGCTGGCTGGTGGGGTGGAAGGTGAGAACGAGGGGGATCCTGTCCTTGTTGCGAGTGGGGGGATGGGGAGCAAGAGCGGAGCTGCGGGATGTAGAAGAGACCCTAGTGAGAGCCTCATCTATAATGGAGGAGGGGAAGCCCCGTTTTCTGAAAAACGAGGACATCTCGGAAGCCCTAGTCTGAAACACCTCATCCCGGGCGCAGATGCGGCGTAGACGGAGGAATTGGGAGTAGGGGATAGACTTTTTGCAGGGGACCGGGTGGGAAGAAGTGTAGTCCAGATAGCTGTGCGAGTCCGTGGGCTTGTAATAAATGTCCGTCACTAGTTTTTCTCCTGTGATGGAGATGGTGAGGTCCAGAAACGGGAGGGAGATGTCAGAGATAGTCCAGGTATATTTAAGGGCAGGATGGAAATTGGAGGTGAAGTGTATAAAGTCAGTGAGTTCTGCATGGGTGCAAGAGGTAGCACCAATGCAGTCGTTGATGTAGCGGAGGTAGAGTTCGGGGATGGGGCCAGTGCACGTCTGGAACAGGGATTGTTCGACGTACCCGACAAAGAGGCAGGCGTAGCTAGGGCCCATGCGAATGCCCATAGCTACGCCTCTGGTTTGGAGGAAGTGGGAGGAGTCAAAGGAGAAGTTGTAAAGATATATGTAAAGATACATATGTTTGCTAACTCTACGATTCTGGATATTGAAAATATTTATTATCTGCTGGTATTAGGATGATGGTGCAGATTATGTTTTTATGTCTACATTTTTAATTTATTGATCCAAATTTACTCATGCCCATTTCCTGTCCTTCAGCTTTCAGCATGATTATTTGTGAACAGGAAAGTAGCCTGAATGGTGTCATGTCTAGCTTGGCAGACCACTGTCACCTCTCCATCTCACGCCAAGTTTCACCAGACGGCTTCCACGCTTTTCTGCCTCTACAACAAAATAACTTAATTTCACTCTCGTTAGAGGTTGAAGCTTGACCCAAACCGTGTGTGTATTAGTGTCAGAGTAAAGTATTCCTTTGACGTTTTGTGAATGCTTGGAGAAAATGGCAGAATAGAATAAAATGAGAATCAATCTCATTAACTTCAGATGGTCCCTGCTTTCCCTCTCTATCGCCTCCCCTTCCCAGTTCTCCCACTAGTCTTCCTGTCTCCGACTACATCCTACCTTTGTCCCGCCCCCCAGGGCCATTTTTACAGCATTATGGGCCCCCGGGCAAAGCAGTGTACTGGGGCCCCTACCGTTACTCTCCCCCACCCCCCTTTCCCTACCAGCCCCCCCCCCCGTCGTGCCGGCAAAAAGCACTTACCGAAAAGCACTTAGCGATGGACTTAGGGTGCTACATTGTTGCGAAAAGCACTTACAGATCACTGTGAGAAGCACTTAGGGGCCGAAAATGTTGCGAAAAAAGCACTTATTGAACCTACATTTTTAAAGTAGTATTTATTTATTGCAAGTCACTTAACATACACAGATCAACATGGGGCCCCTATGCTCGTGGGGCCCCGGGCAAGTGCCCATCAGGCCCATGCGTTAAGACGGCCCTGCCGCCCCCTCCCCTGACATCAGTCTGAAGACCCGAAGCGTCACCCATTCCTTCTCTCCAGAGATGCTGCCTGACCCGCTGAGTTACTCCAGCATTTTGTGTCTCATTAACGAAGTGTCTGTATCTACCTGAGAAACGAAGGCCAGATTCTTTGGTCTCTCTCTGGGTGTGTCTCACTGGCGGTGTACTAAATCTGTGCACAGATACCTCGAATGAACAAGTTGATGTCTAAGTCGACAGAACCTTGCCCCCCTCCCCCCCCCCCCCCCTGCCCTTGGCTATTCATGCTATCCAAGCATGTCAGCACTAAAATCCAATACAAGGTTGCATCAGCAAGCATGGTGTCAGAATGTACAATAACCTAGTTCTACTGTGTGATCAGTCTGAAGAAGGGTATCGACCCAAAACGTCACCCATTCCTTCTCTCCCGAGATGCTGCCTGACCCGCTGAGTTACTCTAGCATTTTGTGTCAACCTAGTTCTACTAGCTGGCACATTTATTTATCACTGTTGCTCACTTTTGCTGACACAAAGTAGAGAGAGTCGTGGCTACCAGATTTACCCAACCCGAAAGCACCTTTCTTATTGACCATTCGACCAAACATACACCCAGCTGACATGAATAGGTGTTGTTAAACTTTTCCAAACTTGCATTAGCCAGTTCAGATGGTCCACCTGTGATCATATCATCATATCATATCATATATATGCAGCCGGAAACAGGCCTTTTCGGCCCTCCAAGTCCGTGCCGCCCAGCGATCCCTGTACATTAACACTATCCTACACCCACTAGGGACAATTTTTTTTTTTTTTACATTTACCCAGCCAATTAACCTACATACCCGTATGTCTTTGGAGATAATCCCTTGTCCAAAACTCGTAGTGTCTCATATCATTAACATTTTACAACAGTTCAACTTGGAGGGAAAGGTGATGGAACTAAACACTTGTGTGGTGTCGCTTTAGTATTGCTTAGATGAATAAACATAGAAAATTAACATTTCAGTAAATGTGGGATAATTTCTGTTTTGAAGATGCTGTGTAAAACCAAGCTATTTTGCAAGTTTCTAAATCATATACTGACCTTGCATCTCCTCCTGCTGACACTATTTTTGATTAGCAATTCTGCCCCAGAAAGCTTATTTTGACCCTTTGCCCACAACCTGGTCCAGAGCTGTGCCTGTTGTTCCTCTTGCAACAGATGAGCTGCTATCTATATACCTTTAAGGAGATAAATAACCTTGGTACCACAAGATGCCGTCTTCCCTGGCACAGAGAAAGAAAACTGGAATTATTCCGTGGCAAAATTGTTTCTGGTATCGGTGCAGAAGTGAAATACATGCAGCAGTGGAGGAGAAGATTGTGAGGGGGAGTTCAAAAAGGGTTGGAATTTGAAGGTTGAAAGCAGATCGATATTATAAAGGATCATTATGGGACTGAAATAGGAAAACAGCGTACGTCAAAACCTAAAATAGTTTAAAGTAGTTTTGAATATGTGTGCATCCTATGGAATTGTCATTTATTGCACTTAAGAACTACAATGCATAGGAAAGTTGCACTGATGGCAACAAAGATGGCCTTGCAATCAAATTCTGTTCATTTTCCTCCCCCCAAAAAAGCAGTAAACGTTGTTTCCGAATGGTTGATTACTGGCTATGGTGCACCGTATAACTGTCGGTAAAATTGAAATAAGATGTACACTAATTGTTTTCCACATTTTCATGTTTTTTTCCTAGTTGCTTTGCCCAAAATGCAACTGCAAGTTGGGATCTTTTAACTGGTACGGTGATCAGTGTTCCTGTGGACGTTGGGTGACTCCTGCTTTCCAGATACACAAGAATCGAGTTGATGAAATGAAACATTTAAATCTCGCCAGTGTTGAAAATGTAATTAGTTGAATAATACACCTGTTTGAATGTACTTGCAAAGCTGGTTAAGTGAAGAAAAGTTTACTCCTTATTTCATCTTAACTTAAACAGCATAACCTGATCAAAAAAAGGAAATAGCGGCATTACTTAGGGTAGTTAACATATTTCCGGCAAATATTATCTAAATATCCACCGTTGTACTGCAAACTATTTAAATATGTATGAAGGAACTGCAAACTATTTTAATAAATGCACCAAGAATTGTTTGAAAAAAATACTTTAAGCAGTTATAGTTTCATATTAGCTCTTGATAAATTTCAAATGGACAGCTTTGCAGTACCAAAGATTAAAATGTTTCATCTTTCATGATTGAAACCCACAGAAACAAACGCTGAGGCTGTCAATGTTATAAAGATAATGAAGCGGGTGCATCTGAAGCCTCCGTAAGTGCAGTTAATTTTTGTAAATCTTGTAAACTTGCTGTCCTGCCCCTGTACAAGTTACATTTCCATTTTTGGGTGTGTAGAGTTTAACAATATATATACAAGGTGGCACTGCAGTGATGTGTACACCGGAATCATCTGTTTAATCATATACTTAAACTACCATCTTCAGACCGAGAGGCAAAACTACAATTATTGAGCCAACCCCATCACCAAGTATAAGAAATTTTTCATATTTATTATATTACACAGAAAATGAGTTTAAATTGTGTTAAACTTTAAATGTGTTTCCAGCAGCAGACAGTGCACATTATTGATGTGGATCTTGCAATATTTGTGCTACTAATAGAAAACTATTCATTAACATGGCCTTTCATAAGTAGTAATAGTGTAAAGAAACATTCACAAAAATTTTTTTGGTAAAAGGTAAGAGGACATGTTGAAGAATTAACCAAGTCACATCTTGACCATTGACATTTGCAACCTGCAATAACACTACGAGTAACCATATAACCATATAACCATATAACAACTACAGCACGGAAACAGGCCCGTTCGGCCCTTCCAGTCCACGCCGACCACTCTCCCTGACCTAGTCTCCTCTACCTGCACTCAGACCATAACCCTCTAATCCCCTCCTATCCATATACCTATCCAATTTACTCTTAAATAATAAAATCGAGCCAGCCTCCACCACTTCCACCAGAAGCCCATTCCATACAGCCACCACCCTCTGAGTAAAGAAGTTACCCCTCATGTTACCCCTAAACTTTTGTCCCTCAATTCTGAAGCTATGTCCCCTTGTTGGAATCTTCCCCACTCTCAAAGGGAAAAGCCTACCCACGTCAACTCTGTCCGTCCCTCTCAAAATTTTAAAAACCTCTATCAAGTCCCCCCTCAACCTTCTACGCTCCAAAGAATAAAGACCCAACCTGTTCAACCTCTCTCTGTAGCTTAAGTGCTGAAACCCAGGCAACATTCTAGTAAATCTCCTCTGTACCCTCTCCATTTTGTCGACATCTTTCCTATAATTTGGCGACCAGAACTGCACACCATACTCCAGATTCGGCCTCACCAATGCCCTGTACAATTTCAACATCACATCCCAACTTCTATACTCGATGCTCTGATTTATAAAGGCAAGCATACCAAATGCCTTCTTCACCACCCTATCCACATGAGATTCCACCTTCAGGGAACAATGCACAGTAGTGGTACAATGGACAGTGAGGAAGGATATCTAAGATTACAACAGGATCTAGATCAGTTGGGAAGGTCGGCCAAGAAATGGCAAATGGAATTTATCTCTGACAAGTGTGAGGTGTTGCACTTTGGTAGGTATATCAAACCAGGGCAGGAGTTGCACAGCAAGTTATACAGCCCTGGAGAATATTGCAGAACACAGATCTGAGAGTACAGGTGCATCTATATACTAAAACTCATTTGTTTGTTTGTTTCTGAACTACAGCCAAAATGGTACACGATAGTGCGACAATTTTAGGCCTACCTTACTGTCGTGCTAATGGAAGAAATTTCATTGAAATTGGTGTTAGATTTTTATAAGTTATTCACATTTTAAAGTTTAAATCTATCTCCGAGGGAGGGGGAGGAGGGAGGATGAGGGGGGATGGAGTGGGAGGGGAAGGGGAGGGGGGGATGAGGAGATGCTGCACCAATGCAGGAGAGGTTTGGGCCCAACGGGTCCACTTGGTCTAGTGATTCCCTAAAAATGGTGGAACAGGTGAACAGTGTGGTTAAGACGGCCTTTGAAATGCTTGCTTTTATTGAGAAGGATATTGAGTACAGAAGTTGGGGCATCTTGATGTGGGCGGCACAGTGGTAGATTGTTTATGGCAGGTTCTGCCTTTTCATTGGATTGGGGACAGGTGATCATGCAGTCGCAACTTGGTTCAGGGGCACGTCAGTCTGGTTTAGGCTAGAATTGAACTCTCGCGAGCAATGGTCATGTTTTTATGTGCTGGAGTTTGTGGCGTGTTTATTTGCGCCTTATTTTCCCCTTAGCAATTTGGCTGGGTATTTTGGATTTTTTTTTTACAGCATGTTCTGCCTTTCTATTGAATTGGGGACAGTGTGGTGATCATGCTGTCTCAACGTAGCAACAAACTGCACTCATCTACAGCAGATTGTTACTGCTTCGTCTGGAATACTGTGTGGCAGAATGAGCCTTCCCCTTGTGAATGATAGCTGATGATGTGGTTGAATCTATTTCCAGGAAGTTGGAAAATCCATCACAATGCTGGTTTTTATCTTCGGCTGCTCGCATTACCCTAGATCCATCCAGCACCTCATGTTCAAACGCAGTCGTCTTCTGCTCTCGTATATCCACAGATCTGAACACATCACCTTTTTGTGTGAAGTTTTTTACTTTGATGCCAAAGGATGCATGATCTAACATCTAAGCAGTAAGAGAAGTAAATTGCAGATGGACTTCTGCATTCATTCCTGGCTAGTTGGGGTGGCACAGAGACGCAGCAGTAGAGTTGCTGCCTCACAGCGGCGGAAACCCAGGATTGATCCTGACAACGGGTGGTGTCTGTACAGAGTTTGTATGTTCTCCCTGTGATGGCATGGGTGTTCCTCCCACATTGCAAAGATGTGCAGATTTGTAGGTTAATTGGCTTCTGGAAATTGTCCCTAGTGTATAGGTCAGAATTAATGTGTGGTGATCATTGGTTGGCGAGGACTCAGTTGGCCATGGGGCCTATTTCCATGCTGTTTATCTAAACTAAACTAGTTAAATAATTTGTCAGCCGTTTCCCAAATCGGATGAGTGCATGTACTGTTGAATTTCTCCTCTCGATGATTTTAGTGCACCTACTTTGAAAACCCATCCTCAGCAAAACAACTCAACTCAAACGTAGAAGTGCCCAGCGGGAACTCCTGTTGCTTCTCTGGCCACTACCAGTAGATGCATACAATTCTTGAGGGTTGTATTATGGTGTTCCTACCTACAGATTCTTCACCACAGCTCTGCAATAGATCTTTCTTATTTCTGACATGTGACTGTTTATGCTCAACAAATACGAGAAAGTTCCCAGGACTTGGCCTGAGCTATAGAGAGGTTGAGCAGGCTAGGACTCTATTCCTTGGAGCACAAGAAGATAAGTGGTGATCTTGTAAAGGTGTACAAAATCATGAGAGGAATAGATTAGGTAGAAGCACAGAATGTCTTACCCAGAGTAGGGGAATTGAGAACCAGAGGACACAGGTTTAAGATGAGGGGGGAAAGATTTAATAGGAACCAGAGAGTAACTTTTACACATAAGTGTGGTGGGTATATGGAACGTGTTGCCAGAGGAGGTATTTGAGGCAGATATTATCGCAACGTTTAAAAAACATTTGAACAGGCACATGGATAGGACAGGTTTAGAAGGATATGGGCCAAACGCAGGCAGGTGGGACTAGTGTGGATGGGACATGTTGGTCGGTGTGGACAAGTTGGGCCGAAGGGCCTGGGTCCATGCTGTATGACTCTATGACCACATCTATGACTCTTTTTCATGCTCAACCTGCTTTCTTTGTATCTAGCTCCTTGTTTTTGCTTTTAGTAAACTAAACTTTGCTGCATTTTTCATTTCATGTTTGGGTCACATTATAAAATGTCTCTGCTACTTTACAAGATGCATTAAGTTTGGTCTAGAGCTTCACAGAACATTCTGAAATCTGACAATGCCTTATGCCAGGAGATGGCGCTAGAAGCTATTCGCCAGCGTTCAGATTGTGTGGATTTGCTGTGAACATGCAATAGTCATAAGGCCAAACAGCATGGAAACAGGACCTTCAGCCCAACTTGCCCATGCTGAACAAGATGCCCAATCTACACTAGTTTCACCTGCCCACATTTTGCCCAAATCCCTCTAAATGATTCCTATACATTGCAGAGAATGACAATGACATTGTACACAACAGGTACACAAGTTGAGCCGAAGGGCCTGTTTCCACGCTGTATGGCTCTATGACTAACTATCTGTCCATTGGTAACAGTATTTTGCTGCACCTCTCTCTCATATATTCCATGTATGTATATAACAGAGAAGGTCAAATTGCCAATCCAGTTTATGCTCGGAGAACAATCCCATCCCCTACTAATTTTCCCTGTCGCCTACATTCCCCAGTCTCACCAATTCTCCCGATTCTATCACTCACCTATAGATAAGGGATATTTACAGTGGCCAGTTAACCTAACAGCCTACACTTCTTTGGGATGAGGGAGGAAACTGGTGCACCTGGAGAAACCCCACACAGTCACAGGAAGAATGTGTATATTCCATCCAGGCAGCAGGGAGATCAGGACTCCAAGTGATGTGGATTCCTTGTCTTGCCCATCCAGCTTTCTTCCCCACACTCCCCCCCCAGCACCCTCACACAATCAGTCTGAAGAAGGTTCCCGATCTGAATCGTCACCTATCCATGTTCTCCAGATGCTGCCTGACCCGCTGAGTTACTCCAGCACTTTGTGTCTTTTCTGTAAACCTGCCTCTGCAGTTCCTTGTTTCTCCCTGGATATCAGGGTGGATTTTCGCTGTGTGACAACTCCAAAGAAAATGAAGCACCATCCTTTGTATTGTACATAACCTTTTGTGGGCTCGCTGGCACCTTGACTCCATCAAAGTCAACAGTACAAAGTAAATTTACAGAAAGGTAGACACAAAATGCTGGAGCAACTCAGCGGGTCAGGCAGCATCTCCGGAGAGAAGGAATGGGTGACGTTTCGGGTCGAGACCTTAGGACCCTAGGTCTTGACCCGAAACATCACCCATTCCTTCTCTCCAGAGATGCTGCCTGACCCGCTGAGTTGCTCCAGCATTTTGTGTCTACCGTCAATTTAAACCAGCGTCTGCAGTTTTCTTTCCTGCAAATGTACAGAAAACTGGTTTTAAGTGTCGAATAGGTCAGGAGGACACATTATTGGTAACCATGCAAAATGCAAGATTCAACTGTCAGCTTCTTATGCCAATGTACCCAGATTTGTTTCTGGTTTCTTGGGTTTTGCAATGATTCACCTAGAGGCAAAGATTCTCCTGGAGCATCACCCCTACATCAAGATAATCAGTGGGAAAAGACTGTGTAACATCCTCAAAAAATTTAAGAACTTACAGAAAAGCATCTCCACTTTCAATTTTCTTCATGGTGGCTTGGAAGCTATGAAAAGAGACATCAATTACACAATTCGCCACAACTTCAAATGGTCAGTACAGCCCTTGGTAAATTGAGGGAAAGGTTATTTGAAAATCAAAAGCTTAAAACTCTTGATTTACCATGCAGCAGAGATCCCTGGCCTTGTCTATGCTTCTGAGATCTGGTGTACCCATAAGCAGGCATCTTGAGCTTTGCAGAGATACCATCAGAGCTGTTTATAGAATCTTATGGGATCTTATAGAAACATATAGAATTATAAAAGGACTGGACAAGCTAGATGCAGGAAAAATGTTCCCAATGTTGGGGGAGTCCAGAACCAGGGGACACAGTCTAAGAAACAATGGGAGGTCATTTAAAACTGTTTTACAAGTGGATTGGTGAAAAGATTCACCACTAGCCTTTGTCCACCCATCTGCCAATCAAAATCCTCACCTGTATCCACCTATCGCTGCCAGGCTATGGCCCACCCCCATCTCTGATCCAGCTTTCACCCCCGACTACAATCAGTCTGATGAAGGGTCCCAAACTGAAAAGTTGCCTATCCATTTCCTCCACAGATGCTGCCAAACCCGTTAGGTTACTCCAGCACTTTGTGTTTTGAGAAAATATTCAACAATATAGTCAAATGCAGATAATACAAAAGTGGATGGTTTTTCAGATAGTGAAGATGGTTGTGAAAAATTGCAGCAGGATCTGGATCGATTGGCCAAGTGGGCTGAGGAATGGTTGATGGAATTTATTGCAGAGAAATTTGAGGTGTTGCAATTGGGGACGTCTAACATGGGCAAGACCTACACAGTGAATGGTAGGGCTCTGGGGAGTGTTGTAGAGTAGAGGGATCTAGGAGTGCAGCTCCCTGAAGGTGGAGTCGCAGGTAGATCGAGCGGTCAAAAAGGCTTTTGGCACATTGGCCTTCATCAGCCAAAGTGTTGAGTATAGAGGTTGGGAGGTCATGTTGCAGTTGTATAAGACGTTGGCGAGGCCACATTTAGAGTTTTGTGTTCAGTTCTGAGCACCGTGTTGTAAGAAAAATGTCAAGCTGGAAAGGGTACAGAGGAGATTTACTAGGATGTTGCCGGGACTAGAGGGTCTGACAGGTTGAGAGGGCTGGGACTCTATTCCTTGGAACACAGGAAGATGAGGAGTTAGCTTATAGAGGTGTATAATATCGTGAGATGAATAGATCAGGTAGATGCACAGTGTCTCTTGCCAGAGAAGGTGAATAGAGGACCAGAGGACATAGGTTTAAGGTGAAGGGGAAAAGATTTAATAGGAATCCGAGGGGTAACTTTTTCACACAAAGGGTGGTGGATGTATGGAACAAGCTGCCAGAGGAGGTAGTTGAGGCAGGGATTATTGCAACATTTAAGAAGCAGTTAGATAGGCACATGAATAAGACAGGTTTGGAAGGATAAGGACCAAATGCTGGCAGGTGGGACTAGTGTATCTGGGACATATTGGCCAGTGTGGGCAAGTTGGGCTGAAGGGCCTGTTTCGACATTGCATCACTGGAGTGGATGCAAGTCACCCCGATGATGAGGGTCTGCCTGAGAAGAAGATAATTGCGATACAGATCCACCCAAACTGACCTAACTCATGTGCAGGAAGGAACTGCAGAAGCTGGTTTAAACCAAAGAAAGACACAAAATGCTGGAGTAACTCAGCGGGACAGGCAGCATCTCTGGAGAGAAGGAATGGGTGACGTTTCGGGTCGAGACCCTTCTTCTGACCTAGCACATGTTCATCGTGCCGGTATCTTATAAAATAATTAACAACAAATGTATTTATGCCCAGCATATGTATTTTATTAGAATTGTATTCACAAATTATGTCAATCAGGAAAGGTATGAACTAATCAGTGACAGATATGCAACTATCTTATTTAATATTTTTGTATAATAATATCAATTTGTGTATAACTTTGAAAAAATACTTTAAATGGCAGTAGCTTCATAAATAAATTGCAAACAATATTTAAACTTGCACCAAAAATCTCTTATTTTCATCGTTATTACAGTGAGGGATATCACAACTGCGAGTGGAGTCTATTCCAGTGTCCATAAAATATTAATATTACATTAACTTAATACCATTTTTGTTCTATAGTGGAATCCCAAACTAGCTTGTTTATTACAGTCAGTTATCATGTTATCAAACTGCATGGGCTAAATGCAGCTTTGTTATCATTCAAGTTGTTCAATATGGATAACTTTGAAGCAAAAGATGAAGATCAACTGTGTTGTCTTTCTTCACTCCAGATTATTTGTGCCTAATTTTTATACTTCATTATTTCTTAATAAATTAAAGGATCAGGAACAGATAATACAAAACCTATCATCTCTCCAATAAAAAAAGTGCATTTAATGAGCTCATGAATTTGGAAATGAGAATTGGCTGCAGGTTAACAAGACAACAGCACAACATAACAGAAATATGGAACTACATGGATAACAAAAGCTCACAAACTGATGCACACTGTCAGTGCAGTAAACCCGATGAAACAATTAGATAGATCTATCACATTTCAGATAATAATTAAACACATCCCATTGGGAGGAAATAAATACTTTAGTAATAAATATTAATTGCACACACATTTATACGTCAATATGTACAGAGACAGTCAACATTGTGGAATGTAGCAACATATTCAACGGCCTTGTGCAGTTTCACAACTTCCTGAGAGGACCCAGCACAATTATTTTTGTTAATTCTGTTGACACTAAGGAATTTTACATGCCTTGCCATTCAGTCCGTTCTGTACTTTGCCATCTTTATTACGAGTAAATTTAATCTTTTCATTAACCGGGGTTGTACATGATTTATGGGAACATAATTGCTTTGGATTCTGTTGAAGGTAGACATCGCAAAACTTAATATCTGATGCCATGCGTTTATATATCCTTGATCATGCCATTCGAATTGTCAGCCATTAATTCATTCACAATTTTAAAATATTGGGATTGCCAGGAGGGGAGAAAAAGCGGGCAAGAGTTGGGAGTTAGGGAGTAAGTGAGGACATTGTTCCAAGTTAGACATCATTGCTTATAAGCATGCTTAGACAGCCTATAGGCTGTCTTCTCACACTCATTGAACGTGAAGTCACAAAAACTCTAAAGGCAGCTTTAACTTTAAAAATGTATTAAATAAACTTGCCTAAGTCCATTATCACAGATAATTAGTTACCTCCACCTTTGGTGGCTTTGTCTTTACGATTCATCTCCATGATGGAGCACAAATGTAAACAGATATAGTTAACATCATAGCTGTACGTATCAACACAGCACACAATGCAAGGTTGTGCTGAATCAAATTTGGCAGCATATCCAGTGATCTGACAAATAGTTGCTTGTGTCTCCTTTATATGGAGGTCTGGCATTATCAGAATGCCCATTATCAGAATCTCAATTCCGGCTATTTTATTTGCTACAGCAACGCCCATAAACATTGTCCTGGGGCTTAATTCCATGAAAGAAATCATATAACACAAGTCTATGGATCGAGGAATGATGGGTTGTACAGGAAGCTCTGCTGTTTCACCCATGTTATTTGACAGTCAGAAAAATGAAGGATGTATTTGAACGAAGATTAAAGATGTTGTGTTGAGCTCTCCAGCAAAGGAAATCCATCCATTCATGATGTTGTACCGACTAATTGCAATTCCAGTGATATAAGAAAATATTTCCTCAATCCTTTCATTTCTGGTCATTCTTTCAATGAAGGTATGAAAAGCCTGAAAAATAAAATGTACGGCACAATTAGAGGTGCTGGGACTGCCCTGGATTCTTATATCTTTAGAATCAAAAAACCGAATCAGCTTTAAACTTAATCAGAAACAGTATGATGGTGGCAATGTGAATATCTCACTAATAACGTGCAACTGTGATGAATTAAACACAGGTCACCCACCTGAGTAATGTTGTCACTAGACTTCTTCATTCAACTTGTAAGTACCTGATGTTTTCTGTGCTTCTTTGCTGTAAAGATAGGAAATTAAAAAACTTTATTAGCATTAAACTGGAATTCATAAATTTAGTGAGGCATAATCGATTTCTACCCTGGCTGTTGCCAAGACCCAAGGACCTGAGCTACAGGGAAAGCTAAGATGTCATTCCTTGGCTAGGACTTTATTCCTTGGAGTGCAGGAGGTTGAGGAGTGATCTTGTGGAGGTGTATAAAATCATGAGGGGAATAGATAGGGTGAATGCATAGAGTCTTTTACCCAGTGTAGGGGAATCAAGAAACAGAGGACATAGGCTTACGGTGAAAGTGGTAAGTGGGTAGGAATCTGAGGGGCACGTTTCTCACTCAAGATGGTTGGTGGGTATATGGAATGAGGAGGTAGAAAAAAAAGATACAAAGTGCTGGAGTAACTCAGTGGGACAGGCAGCAACTTTAGAGACCGTAGAAGGGTCCCCGACACAAAATGTCACCTATCCATGTTCTCCAGGGATGCTGCCTGACCCACTGAGTTACTCCAGCACTGTGTTTATTTTTGCCAGGGAAGCCATCCTTAGTTCCTGCATATCTCATGACCCAGTGTGAACCAACACCACTGGAATTCTCTCTGATTTCCTTTGCCCAGCTGCTCCTAATGTTCCCAGATGAAACAGGCTGAGTGGCTGAGGCTGGAACCTTCTTATTCTTGGAGTCTCGGTTCCACATTGAATGCTGGCTTTAGCAAATAGTGTATGAGGAAATGCTTTTACTTTCATGTGAAAGGTTTGCTCTTTCTGCTGCAATAAATGCAATCTTATCACCTTGGTAACATAGAGCCACAGATAATACTGAAGAAAACTATGTATGAAAATAATCTTACAACAAGCCAATAAAAAAAAAATCTAGAATTCTTACCTCAAGAGTGAGAACGTTTTTCCTTGTGCTAAAAGTAAAAGAGAGAAAGGAAATTAGTTTTTTTTCCCCCATGGTCAATTGACAGCCAGCTTTGCTTACAGTTAGTTATTCAAATTGTCAGCAAAGCAAACACATTAGATCAAATTAGTTTCATGAGATGGTTTGCTACAGAACAGCATTTGCTCAGAGCCAACATTTTCACTACCTGCAGGTTTTTAAAAAATGAGTGGTACATGAATACCAAATTGCATAATCAACAAGTGTAAGGATTTGTTGGATTTGCCACGAGGTGCCAGATCACTTTCACCAGGCAACAAAAACACAATCGTGATGATCTCGAATTTTGTCCTCCCACTTGGCAACGATAATATATCATCAGTTGGTAGTTCATTATAATTGATTTGTCAGATGCATCAGAATACATTGCAATATGTATGGGAAACCAGATCTTCAGTAAAACTGAAGTAGAGTAGAACACACAGCCGCACTTGTGTGGAATGTGTAGTGTTGACAACGAGGGTTCTTGGTAAGAATCATTTCTTGACATGATTATACTCCAGGGAGCTATTTCCATGCAGTTACTTACTCTCACAATAAAAGGGTAAATTCAATTGGATTCTGCAGTTAAGCAATTGTCAGCCGAGCCCTGGATGTGGACTTGATCCTAGTGAGAAGAATGTGCTTTTCTCCATCCATCCATCCCGCCCTCTACCTCTGTACTGTTTTCTTTTTCATTTTTGATCAACAGGGTGTTTACTCTTTGTAGATTTCTATCTGTGGTACTTCACCCCAAGAGCAGGAAATTCTCATTATTTGTCAGCTCAACCACCTGTTTGTATGCACGTACGATGCTCCGCTAATTAACCGCACTTTCAGACAGTTAGTGGTAGCATGTTAAATGAATGTCAATAACATCATCATATTTGTAGAAAATGTCATTGAATGGTATTTGAGTAAAATTGTACATTTAGTAACTTGTTAGTTAAGCAAGCAAAAAGGTTTTCTTTGAATATGCTCCTTGAGGGTGGAAAAGTGGTGCAGTGGTAGAGTTGCCGCCTCACGGTGCCAGAGATACAAGTTCACAATCCTCACTACGGGTGCTGTCTGTATGGAGTTTGTACGTTCTCCCTGTGACCGTGCGGGTTTTCTCCGCATGCTACGGTTTCCTCCCACAGTCCAAAGACGTACGGGTTTGTAGGTTAACTGGCTTCTGGAAATTGTAAATAATCCCTTGTGTTTGGGATAGTACTGATGTACTGGGTGATCGCTGGTCAGCGCAGGCTCAGTGGGCCGAAGGGCCTGTGTCCATGCTATATAGATAAAGTCTGAAGTCTAAAAGTTGGCCACTCATGTTACAGAGCATGATTTCAATTTCTACAGTTCTTATTGCGTTATACTTAATTCATTGTATCTTTATCAAGATTTTTTCATTTGATTCCCATCCCACTAGTAATTGTAATGTTTACCTTTATCGGTCCAAATATCAGGACTTTTTCTAAAGCAATAAGACTGTCTATTAATGAAATACCTCTCACACAATGAAAGTACTCCAGATGATCAAAGCAACATTATCAAGTGAAAATTGAAGACAAAGTAGTAAGGAGATATAAGGACCAGTGACTAAAAATCCTCATAATATAATGGGTTTTAAGGCATCCGAAAATTCAGCTTCTTTCTCCACAAACAGGGTCTGAACTACTGCTCATTTCCAGTATTTTGTGTGCAAGTTCTGATTTAAGGTAATGCCATTGTTTGAAATACTTGAGCTTTCAGTGTTATGGTAGTTGATTTGATTAGGTCTGTTAGTAATGACACGTTTAAATTTGGATGTGATCTCAAGATCTTGGGGAGTTGTAGGATGGGAGGAGGTCGGGTAGAGGCAAGAACAAACTGAGGAAAAGGAAAGGGTATTTTACTGCTACGTTTTCAGTTATAATCTGGAGACAACTTAGTTCAGAGACGCCAAGAGTAATGAGTAAATGGGAATTTGGGAATTAGTCCAAGTTCAGACAAGGCGGAGAGTTTAGGGTTATTCCAACTTTACGTGGGCTGGAATGAGGGTGGCAGGGAGTGTGTGGGGATAACAGAGTCTGGATGAGGCTTTCAGCAGCCGATGAGTTGAGCAGGTGAGGAATCAACTGTCTTAGCCCTGGGTTGGGTTTATAGTCTGAAGCTGAAGGGCTGGCAGTTAGGAAACAAAACTTGTGCCAACGACAATCATCTGGATCTCACCAATACTTCACTGGGGAATATTTGTGCTCATTTAAAACGCTAGATGTCAGACAAGCAATTGGCATTTTGGAAATTGTGAAGATAGAAGGCTGACTTGGAATTGTTTTTAGTGATCTAACAGCAATGACAAACCATTAAAAATGTGTCTGGGAGATAGTTGTGGCCCCCAAGGTATTTTGAAAGGACATGTCATGAAGTTAAAGGAAATTGGCTGTGAAAAGCTTCTCAATTCAGCAGAAATATCTGATTGGTAATCAAAAATGAATACAGAAAGCCATAAAATAATAAATGGAATATCTGAGACATTATTTACCCTTCTTTCTGAGTTGCCTCGCTATCCAGGCGATCATCATCAAGCCCGAGACACCAGATGCCACAGCAGATGAAATTATTATCGGTGTGGAATTTTCATGAATTGGTTGTGGATTGGAATCTGAGAACAGTCAGAAAAACCAACAATAAATAACTGTTGTAGAATAAACATCATTATTTAATTTTAAGGAATTAGTTCCAGAATGCTCCAATTAATTCTTACCAGCTTAAAGTTCTATCATTAAGTGGCCATGTTTAAAATGAAATGTATTCAACGTACCTTCACAGGTTGGGATTGGCGATGACCATTGCCCAGAGCCATCACATTCTACGCTCACTGATCCATTCAACAAGTACCCCTCCAAGCAGTCAAATTTGCAAACTGAGCGGTGACGTAAGTTGTCCATTGGATGGGAACAATGAATCTTCCCATTTTCAGGAATCTGTAGTACACCACATTTCACAGCTGGAATGAAAGGGGCAAGAACTGAGTACAAATGATCACAGAATCCTTGACGTGCGTAAAATGACATCCGTGACTTTGTTTATTTTAAACCCCACTCTTTTCAGTGCTCCTTTTAAGTCAAGACATGCATTTTAAATTGTGTACATACTTTAAAATAATTTGATATACATGAAACATTTTGCCCAAGGATTGTGGAAAATACATTATCTAATGGGGATTAATAATGGGAAGTTGATGGTACGTGTGTGTACAAGCTGACATGCGTGGTATACTGTATGTAGCTTCAGAGGTTGGAGTGTGCAATGTCCATAGGCCTGTAGCTCTACACTCCAGCTCCTTTGATGGTTTTAATATGAATCATTCAGCACAACTAAAGAAAGAGGTCAAGTTGTATGTGGATTCATCAACAGGGTGGCTACACTTCATGGTGGCTTATTCTGGGGTCTTCAGAATGTTACATGGTACTGATGCAATAAAACAATTTAAATGTATTTACTGAATTTCAGAATCTGGGTGTCACTATAAAGTCAGCATTCATTACAACGGTCTGGTAACAGGTACAACTAGGTCTTGAACATAGTGTTGAGTTGGGCAGCAGGGATGTTGTCTGGCCCCACAGCCTCTACTGTAGCCAGTGCTCTCGGTCATTTCTAGATAACATCTGGAGTGAATCAAATTAGCTTGAGAAAGGTATCTGGAACTGGGGGAATCTCAGGAGGAAGTTAAAACGGTTGAATGGCTGAATATGGTTATAACAGCTTCAGCCTTTAGCACCCACATCAAAAAAAACATGTTGGGACCTTTAATTTATTGCATGCGAGTCTTTGTGAGCAATCTTAAAGCAGATAACTATGACTGAGTAAGTCTTTGAGATGTGGTTAGTTAACAGACTGCTACACCATGCTGAACTACAGGCATTTCACTGCCACACCCAAGATATTGAGCATAGAATAATACAGGTAAAGAGGAAATAAACAGAGTGGTGTCAAAAAAGATTTATATTGACAATAACAACTCTGCAACAAAATAACATGGAGATTATTATTATAATCATTTTGCAGGATAGGACTATAAATAATGCATGATTGTATTGAAATCTAATGACAGAGTCATCCATGGTTTTGTGCATCCTGGGCATGTTCCTGCAACACTCTCCAGCCTCTGTGAGCCTTTGAGTTCAAAGCCTGCAGCTCAGTGGACCTTACACTGTGTTCTCCAGCAATGCTGCCCACCTCACTGAGTTACCCCAGTACTATGTGTCTGTTTTTGTAAACCTGCACCTTGTGTCTCAAAATACCTCAGACTTGCTCAGTTTACAACTCCAAGGCAATGTTTTCATTGAACATCATGATGCAACCATGCAGAAATTTAGCATTGACGAGAGTACATTAATCTTCAGGTACCTTCACAGTGAGGGGCCGCTGCAGACCACTGACCAGTTGCTCCACACTCCAGCTGCTCTGACCCTCGGAGTTCAAAACCGTCGGCACAGCTGAATTCGCACGTTGTGTTGTAACTGAATGGTGCACGTGGTTTTGAGCAGGTCATGGTCATCTGTTCCTGATCCTCCAGAGTTGCACATTGTACAGCTGCAGGAAGCAAAGGAGAATTAGTCAAGTTTTAAACCCAATCAAATATACCTCAGAAAAAGGCACAAAGTGCCAGAGTAACTATGCGGCTCAGACAGTATTTTTGGAGAACCTGGACAGGTGACGTTTCGGGTCAGATATATCACCTCTCCATGTTCTCCAGAGATGCTGCCTGAGTTCAAAGCCTGCAGCTCAGTGAACCTTACACTGTGTTTTCCAGCAATGCTGCCCAACTCACTGAGTTACTCCAGTACTGTGTCTGTTTTTGTAAACCTGCACCATGTGTCTCAAAATACCTCAGACTTATTGATGCTGCTGCATGATTACTATCTCCGGTGTAGTCTGAATAGTTTGGGCTTTGTAGTGTCCTCTTGTCACCACCTGCCAATCTCAGAAGGACACATTGAAACCCACACTTGGTTTTCTATCTGTTTGGCGACTCACAATCCACAACGTTACTAACACCTCCACGTGCACTGACATTGTTTAACAATCTGCCGTGTGGGATCTTAAAGAAAGCTTTCTGAAAATCCAAGTATATTACATCTACTGGCTTCCCCTCTTCACAGCTGATACAATCTCCAATTGATTACTGATTTATACATTTAGTCAAATATGCAATTAGTTTAGTTTAGTTTATTGTCACATGCACCAAGGTACCGTGAAAAGCTTTTATTGTGTGTAACTAGTCAGCGGAAAGACAACACATGATTACTATTGAGCCATCTACAGTGTAGAGATACATGATAAGGGAATAACATAAATAACCTTTAGTGCAAGTAAAGCCAGTAAAGTCCGATCAAAGATAGTCTGAGGGTCTCCATTGAGGTAAATAGTAGCTCAGGATTACTCTCTAGTTGTTGGTAGGATGGTTGAATTGTCTAATGATAACTGGGAAGAAACTGCCCCTGAATCTGGAGGTGTGTATTTTCACACTTCTGCACCTCTTGCCTGAGAGAAGAGGGGAGAAAAGTGAGAGGCCGGGGTGCAGCACATCATTGATTATGCTGATTATGCTAATGGGCCGTGCCTTTGCGATCAATAGTGGAACCATTGATTTGGGCTTTTTTTTCCATTGGAGTTCATTAATCTACAGTTATATTCACAGTGAGGGGCCAGTGCTGAGCAGTCCTGTGTTGCTACACTCTCCAGCCTCTGTGAGCCTTTGAGTTCAAAGCCTGCAGCTCAGTGGACCATACAGTGTGTTCTCCAGCAATGCTGCCCAACTCACTGAGTTACCCCAGTACTCTGTGTCTGTTTTTGTAAACCTGCACCTTGTGTCTCAAAATACCTCAGACTTGCTCAGTTTATAACTCCAAGGCAATGTTTTCAGTGAACATCATGATGCAACCATGCAGAGATTTAGCATTGACTCGAGTACATTAATCTTCAGGTACCTTCACAGTGAGGGGCCGCTGCAGACCACTGACCAGTCGCTCCACACTCCAGCTGCTCTGACCCTCGGAGTTCAAAACCGTCGGCACAGCTGAATTCGCACGTTGTGTTGTAACTGAATGGTGCACGTGGTTTTGAGCAGGTCATGGTCATCTGTTCCTGATCCTCCAGAGTTGCACATTGTACAGCTGCAGGAAGCAAAGGAGAATTAGTCAAGTTTTAAACCCAATTAAATATACCTCAGAAAAAGGCACAAAGTGCCAGAGTAGCTCAGACAGTATTTTTGGAGAACTTGGACAGGTGACGTTTAGGGTCAGGACCCTTCTTTATTTGAAGAAAGGACACTGACCAGAAATATCACCTCTCCGTGTTCCCCAGAGATGCTGCCTGAGTTGGAATAGGAGCAACAAGTAAACAACTGAAGGAACGCAGAAGGTCCTGCAGCATCTGCGGGCCAAAGGGGACGCAGAAGGTCCAGCAGCATCTGCAGGGCAATAGGAACGTTGAGCATTCAGGTCAAGACCCTGCATCAGGTCCTTTCCCACAAATAGATGCCTCAGGTCCTGTCAGTATTCCCCAGCAGTTTGCTTTGTGCGTGTAATCTTCACAGATTAGCCAACTACTGAAAACTGGAGAGTTTCCAAGCTTTCTTGCATTTTCTCATTCATTTTCATGCAAAGGAAGAGCTTCCTTTCAGACGTGAAGTGTCAGCTGACTTAAACTAAGGTAGCAATTGCCACCCAGACGTTGGGCCCTGGGCACATGACCTGGACAATGGGGTGATGGTGGTGAGGGGAATGAGTGAACCCTGCTGCATTTGTTCATGCTCCCTTCTGGAAAATAACATGGTCCAAGACATGAACTTGCCCTCAGTGCTTTGGGATAATAAGTGAAAAGTGACCAGTTGGAGGAAATAATTGATATGACAAGTGCCATATGATAATCCATATGATAATATGGCAAACGCAATGTTACCATTTATTTCAAGAGGGCTAGAATACAAAAACAGGGATGTAATGCCGAAGCTCTGTAAGGCGCTGGTCAGACCACATTTGGAATCTTGTGAGCAATTCTGGGCACCATATCTGAGGAAGGATGTGCTGGCCCTGGAGAGGGTCCAGATGAGCTTTATGAGAATGATCCCAGGAATTAGTGGGTTAACATTTGATGAGCATTTGACGGCACTGGGCATGTACTTGCTGGAGTTTAGATGAGGCGTTTCCACTAGTGGGAGAGTCTAGGACTAGAAGCCATAGTCTCAGAATTAAAGGATGTTCTTTTAAGAAGCAGATGAGGGAATTTCTTTAGTCAGAGGGTGGTGAATCTGTGGAATTCTTTGCCACAGAAGGCCAAATCAATGGCTATTTTTAAAGCAGAGATAGATAGGTTCTTGATTAGTACGGACGTCAGGGGAGAAGGCAGGAGAATAGGGTTAAGTGGGAGAGATAGATCAGCCATGATTGAATGGTGGAGAAGACCTGAAGAGCTGAATGGCCTAATTCTGCTCCTTTCACTTATGACGTTATGACCTTATAATAAACGGCAATAATGTCTCCACTAACTGAAGGAAGAACTGGAATGTAAAACAAAAAATAAGGCAAAAAACTATTTTAATTGAAAGTAATGATTTGTCTTTGATTTGATTTGACTATATATCTCACATAATATATCATGTCTTTTTACACAAGTAAATTCTAACCCTCTATAAAGGCACTTACCATGTTCACACTCTGGTCCATAGAATCCATCATTGCAGAGACATGAGTAATAACCAATGGTTTCTATACATTCTCCATTATTACTGCAGGACTTGGGACTGCATGAAGCTTGAACAAATAACATAAATCATTGCCTGTTAAGAACTTTTACACATACGGAAGAATATCTGTTAGAAGTGATGGTGAACTAGCAAGGCATTTAGTTTAGCTTAGTTTAGTTTAGTGTAGAGATACAGCGCAGGGACAGGCCCTTTGACCCACGAGTGCTCGCCGACCAGCAATCCACGTACACTAACTCTATCTTACGCACATCTTTAATTTTACTAAGCCGACCTGTACGACTTTGGAGAGTGGGGGGAAACTGGAGCACCCGGAGAAAACCCACGCAGGTCATGAGGAGAACGTACAAACTGCTTACAGACAGCACCCGTAGTCAGGATTGAACCCGGGTCTCTGGTGCTGTAAGGCAGCAACTCTACCGCTGCCCAACCGTGCTGCCCAACATTATCGCCGTGAATATTGTAATTTCCAAAATTCCATTTTATCACATTTACAGTGTAATTAGCAAGTATTTTTTCCATGCTCAAATTCCAAATTGGGTCATTCTTAATGGCTATTCTTATGTTTTGTTGCTCATGAAGTTATGCTTTTTTTCTCAGAAAGGACACAATTGATGAATTAACACTGGATTAGGAATGTATGCAAAGAATTACTTTCGCAAAGGTTTGGGATATATATATATATATATAAAACCTTTAGTTTAGATGTGACTCTGAGTTTAAAGATGAATGTGATGAGAATATGAACATCTTTTTATTCTTACCTGTGTAACACAAAGGTCTTTTCTTTTTGCCACAAGCAATATCATTCCATTTCCCTGGATCAAGTTTTCTCTTTATGTACATTTCCACACAATCTTCCTTCCCAGTTTTTCCTACGTTATTCGGTTCACCTTTAGCCCAGTTCTCTGCTTCTTTGTTGAGTGGCTTTGCGGTGCCAACCCAGATCCAAGTATCATTAACTTTCCTGATTCCAATCCAGTAGTAAGACTTTGCAAAAGGAACATTTTCATTCAAATATTTGATTTCTTCTGCATTCTGGATTGCAACCATGTCAGTATATTTTTCTTTACAAAATTTCCTTGCATTATTCCAAGGCATTTCCTCCTTGCTATGATTATAGGTCCAGCCATAGATTCCTTCCACAAGCAGTAGTTCTGTGAGGAAAGAAGAACTCCAATAAATCAGTTCCACTGTTTGGCTCAAGCATTTTCCCCTTTTTTTCATGTTTCATGTTGTACCTCCCAGGTAAATTTCATGCCAAAATCTAAATGCTGAAAATCTAAAATGGAATAACAGAAAATGCTGTAAATACTCAGCAGGTCTGGTTGTATCTATTAGAAGCGAAGTAGACCCTTCTTCAATCTGAAATGTTAGCCGCTTCGCTGCTCATAGATGTCACCTGACCGGCTGAGTAATTCCAGCATTTTTTGTTTTTAATTGATACTAGACGACCCGTGTACCCATTGGGTTCCAGTTGAGACGCCAGCGATCTCAAAATATATATATATATGCATGTTCCCGAAATACAGCCAAAACGGTACACGAGAACGCAGCAACTTGAACAAAACTTGATGCTGCACCCCGCAGGCGAATGGTGAGTAAGGTGCCCCTAAAATTGATGAGACTTTTAGTTATATATAGATTATTGCCATTTTATGGAAAATGTAAGTCTTCTATTTCTGCCACCCATAAAGTTATCCGGAATCTGTTTAGGAGCTAGGGTAAGGTGTTTCTTTCTATCCCAATTGCAACAAAGAAACCCATTCTCTTTCTTTGTGACATGTTTTGATTTTCTGCAGAAGACTTCCCATGGCATTTTTGAATGCAATTTTAGCTTAAGGGCAAATAATGTGGAATACATGTTGGATTGGATGAAAAAAGGATTGGATTGAGACCAAATAAGCTCCATTTAGTATGGCCTTTATAGCCATTAAACAGAGGAATTTGGGCAGATTTGAACCCCTCTCCATATGAAAGTCCTGCATCTGACATGCTGAAATACCAAGTGTATTCTTCTTTGCTAGTTGTCACTGCACCTTGTTAGTATCATAATGCCTTAATCCGTATTTAAGGGAATGGGACGCAGCTGCTGCAATCGCAGTGTTAAAATGCAATACGATATCCTTGTATTTTACATCACTACCATCTTACCAAGTACAACAATGGCGATGAACTGCATTCGACTTCCACTTCCCAGTATTTGTGAGGTTTGTTGGGTGACTTTCATTGCCATTTTGTTGTATCTACAGATAATAAGGTGTGATTGATAATTGTTGTCAATTAGAAATGACGACATCTTAAATGTATATCACAAATTTTACTCAATAACGCATTATGTTTAATAATCGATTGTAAGGCTTAATCTTCATGTATGTCACAAATATGAAATTATGGCATACAATGTTCATATTTCGCAGCCTAGTAGCTTCTGTTACACAATTTCACACAAACATGTTAATGTCATAATTTAAAAAACATGATTCTTCATGAAACATATCTATGACTCAGTCTCCTCAACTCGTAGAGACATCAAGCTTTGGGCTGGAAAAGCCATAGTCCTGACGGGACTTTCCTCCTGAGTGACTATTATTGTACAGAATCATGCTTGCTATTCCCTCCAGTCAGGTACAGCAACCACTAGCAAAATTCTGGTTGCAACCAATACAGAGCAAAATGTAATAACTTTCCAGGTTTTAAGGCCCATATATATTTTTTTAAATTGCATGAGCAAACTAATTTCTCCCTTGACTAAAATTTATCCCTTGAATAAGCAATGGTAGATGAACCCTACAAAGTCTTCAGTTTTCATATGATATATATATAGGCATATATCATATCATATGATATATGCTATGATACCTGGCAGCATAACCTGTGGCTGCTCGATCTGTATTGCTCTTCGGAGATACCGATCTGCTCTAAAGCTGTCATTTGCTCATGGAGTCATAGGGTGATATAATGTGGAAACAGGCACTTCGGCCCAACTGGCCAACATGTCCAGCTATACTAGTCCCACCTGCCTGCGCTTGGTCCATATCCCTCCAAACTTGTCCTATCTATGTACCTGTCTAGCTGTTTCTTAAATGTTGAGATAGTCCCAGCCTGAACGACCTCCTCTGGCAGCTTGTTCCATGCACCCACCACCCTTTGTGTGAAATTGTGAAATATTTCTGTGCTGGCTGCTGGTACTGTTGAGAGTGGGATCCATCTAGGATTTATATTATGAGTCAGGACATATTTTATAGTTGGCTCTGCATTGCCAAATAATTATTTTTATTATAAACCTGTTCCTTATAGCTGGCTGTTTTGCCAAGTGGCTGTTTTGGGTTCATTCTGTCCCAAACAACGATTACTTTGGCAGCAACTCATTATTTCAGAAGAAAAGGTTCTGAAGAGAATCTTATCTGGAGAAAAGGTTTGTCAATGTTATTTTCAGACGAGAAAATTTATGTTGAAGAATAGAACAAAAATTGGATTTAATATCAGATTTTAGGATGACATTGGTTTTGGCATCATAAGTTTCACATTTCCCAACATTGTATCTGTGCCATGAATAGTATTAATCTTATCTCTGAGTGAGTAGGTTTTGTGTTTAAGTCCCACGGTGGAGGTTTAAACACATATATCTAGGCTGGCACCGAGGCAGTGAAAGAGCACTGTGCTGTTAAATGCGTTGTTTCTCAGGTGAGTTGTTGGTTTGAGTTCATGCCTGCTATCTGAAGCAGGTCTCAAATATCCAACACCCGCAATAACCTGCCCAGTGGATATCTTTCAATCGCCATCCCAAATCAATAAGTATCTGATCTCGATTGAATGGGGGAACTTGCTGCGTGTGATTTCAGCACTACTTTACCAAAATAATCACACTTTGAACTGCACCGTAAAGCACTTTGGGGTCTTGCCAAAATATATTTTCTCAAGTGCTGATTGTTACAGATTGGGACTGAGCTAGCTTGCATCAGCATATATGTGGTAACGTGCTGTCGGTACCAGCACATTTGCTCATCACCTCCACAAAGGTAGCAATATCTAACCTGCCATGACCCTCACGTACAAATTTGATTTACTTGGCCTTTTTATATGCTTCCCTTCCGAATTTAAAAAAAAATTTCATTAACTGCAAATCATCTCTTTCTCTGATTCCATTGTCCTATGAACCAAAACTGAACATCCTACAGCACATCGAATAAAAGATAATTTGAAGGAATTGTCAAGTTTTAAGAAATTAGCACGTTATGGTGTCAGTAAAGAATCTTATACTCTTCCAAATATAAGATTTGATAACGTCAACAACTTTCCATGCAGAAAACACAGTAGCCTATATTATGATATAATATATTATGATATAATATATATATTCATAATATCCCAGATCCAGTATCAATATATATCAATATATCCCTTACCAGGTCCCGACACAGAGCACCGCAGTTGATTCTTCGGCTTTGTGAATGTTCACTTGAAGGTTGGATGAACCGAACTTAGTTGTGTCTGTTGAACTGCTGTGGGAAAGAACACTGCCGTTTCACTGTAGCAGGTGGCCTTATATCTTTATTCACAGTTTCCTGTCCTTTTCCGGAAAGTTTCCCCATGTCATGAACTAATTAGAATAAAATGGACGGAACTCTATTTTTAATGGCCAAATGTTTATGGACAGACATCAAAGATTTTATCTGTCGCCTGCCTTGAAAGAGAATTCCCATCAGTTCCTGCGTTACAGATTTGTCCATCTTTGGTGTAATGTTTCAATTATTTAATTTGCCAGTGTAATATGCTTTCCAAAAAATGTTAGCTGTGGTTATGAGAGAGATGCCACAACTGACCAGGCTACCAAAAAACCTTGTTTCACAAGTTCAGCCTTATTCAAATTATGAAGTGACCACTGTGCACCAGTCTTCCTTATCTTTCTCACACCACTTGCACCCCTTTAACATTGCTGGTTGTGCCATTCTCCTTCAAAGCCTTTTCTATGTTTAATGGCCTCGGTTGCTTCCACTTACTTCACGCATATCTGGTCATAACAAGAGAATGGCCTGAAAAGGTGAGTGTGCCCTCAGCTTCACCAGGGAGTGACCTTGGCTACTTATTTCACAGGCTCATTCCGTTCTTTGGTCTGAAGATGTCTCTGGTTCCATTCCTGTTTCTAGTATATCTCACCATCATTCATTGCCCCAGTAAGGTCAAACCATTTGATGAGCTAAGGTTTCTGCTAGTTGAATATTGAGAAGTTATTGCCTTTGGCCCCTATGTTCAATGGCCACCAATTCCATTCCCCTTTCCTACCAGTGTCTCAGGCTGAACGAGGTTGTTTCAATCAGTAATGCTCACGCTCACACTGAGGCAGGCTTCCAGACCAATAATGTTTCCTTCTCAGACAGCCACAAACCATCTACTACAGTCTGGTGGGATTGCTGGAGATCCCCAGACGTGACTTCTTGGGCTTCCTCACATCTCACCATTACAGTCATGGAGTCATAGGGTATAAAGCTATACAGCACAGCAACAGGCCCTTCAGTCCAACTCATCCAAGGTACCTACCCGAGCTAGTCCCATTGGCAAGTGTTTAGTTTAGTTTAGTTTAGAGATACAGCGCGGAAACAGGCCCTTCGGCCCACCGGGTCCGCGCCGACCAGCGATCCCCGCATATTAGTCCTATCCTACACACACTAGGGTCATTTTTTACATTTACCAAGCCAATTAACCTACATACCTGTACGTCTTTGGAGTGTGGGAAGAAACCGTAGATGTTGGAGAAAACCCATGCAGGTCACGGGGAGAACGTACAAACTCCATACAGACAGCGCCTGTAGTTGGGATCGAACCTGGATCTCCGGCGCTGCATTCGCTGTAAGGCAGCAACTCTACCGCTGCGCCACCATGCCACCCTGTGTTTGGCCCTTACTCCTGGGATGGCAATGTCTTCGGCATTTATCTCTGCAATTCCTTTAGGAACCACCCTGTATCGCAGCTTCTTTTTCTCTGATATTTGGCCAACCTTTCAGTCGGCGGTCTTAATATTCTCATCTGGGGCCAACGATTCTTTGTGATACCACTCCTGTGAAGAACCATGGGCCACGTTATCATGTTAAAAACTTTATGTAAGGGCAGAGTGTGGACATGCAGGATAAAACTAATGACAAAGTTACCGCCTGACTTGCTGAGTGTTTCCAGCATTTTCCGCTTTTGATCACCAACACACATTATTATCATTATTGCAGTTCTGTTTGTGGGAGCTTTCTGTGCATGAATTTCCACATTCCAACAATGTCCACACTTCTTTGGGTGCAAACAGTTTTGAGAGATCTTGAAAGGGACGTGGAAAATGCTTTCTAAATGCAAGTGGCTGCGTTCACATGCAAGGCCAAATAATGAGTGTCAGCTAGCAATCATCGCCTTGGCGGCAGCACCATATCCTGCCGCCACAAGCAGGAGTCATTAGGTGCGATGTCAAAATATGAACTCTCGCCAGCTTTCTTCCCTCGCTGAGGTGTGAAGCTTCTGTCGCCACTCTGGCTCAAATGCTGCCAGTGTTGTCCAGGAATCGAGACTGATCTGTGTTATTCATCACAAACAGGATGATGCATTTTCCACCGTGACAATCAAGGAGCTGCCTTTAAAAAGAGCACCTATTGACAGAAGACATTTCCTCTCTTTTATAATCATTTCCACACTCACAGCCAGAAGTGTGACTCGTGACGAGAACTAAAGCTTTTCCAATAAGGAAGGAAAGTGCCGTATTCTGTCCAAAAAAAGGCTTCTGTGCCTCTTCTTGTCAGATAACCTAGTGCCAGAATCGACTAGAAAATATGGGACCGTGCCGGTAACTGACTACTTTAACCCCTTTTGAAGTTAGCACAAGGTTCATATACAGTAAATATTTTTGTTGGTTTTGTATGCAGCAGGTGAGAACTAAATTAAATCAGTATTTACTAAACATGCACTTGACACCAACTGGTTATTCCATGAGCAGCTGATCAGACTCTCTGAAGCTAATGTAACCCGAAAGGGATGGACAGCACCTAACTGAATACGCTGCATCTACACTCCCTACAAAGTTCCGTCAGTATATCCATCTATTCTTTTCCTTCATCCACTTTAGCTTCCCTTAAGTGTATCAAAAGTGTTTTATATAGGACATATACACCGATCAGTCAAAACATTATGACCTGAAGAGCCAAAACATTATGACCACCTGCCTAATATGCTGTTGGTCCTCCGTGTGCAGCCCCATAGGCAGCAGGGTGCGATGCACTGTGTATGGTGACACATTCCTCCCGTGACCACCATTAAAATTTTCTGTGACTTGTGCCACAGTAGACCTTCTGTCGGCTCGGACCAGACAGGATAGCCTTCATTGCCCTCGCGCATTGATGAGCCTTGGGCACCCAACACCCTGTCGCCGGTTTGTGGTTTGTCCCTCCTCGGACCACTGTCGGTAGGTACTCACCACTGCTGACTGGGAGCACCCCACAATCCTTGCCGTTTCAGAGATGCTCTGACCCAGTCGACCGGCCATAACAATTTGGCCCTTGTCAAAGTCGCTCAGGTCTTTACTCCTGCCCATTTCTCCTGCATCCAACACATCAACTTCATGAACTGACTGTTCACTTGCTGCCTAATATATCCCACCGCTTGACAGGTGCCATTGTAACAAGATAATCAATGTTATTCACTTTGCCTGTCAGTGGTCATAATGTTTTGGCTCGGTGTATCATGGGGTCCCAGGTGTTCATTGGAAGCAGGAAGATCCCAAAACATGGCCCCATACATGAACAATGGTAGCAAACAATGTTTCCTACATTCCATTAATGTTTGGAATATTGTGCCTTAAAAAGGAATAGTTTTTTTTTTTAATTACTCAATCAGCACAGGACAAAAGAACAACAGGATGTTATCTGAGACAGATCCCCAATCAAGGGCTCACAACGGGCAAGGCAGAGGTAGCCTTAAGCTAATGCGTAGAGAGGCAGCAGCAGACAGCAGGTGAAAGCAAAGCCTTACAATGCTTCATGATTACAGTGCCCCATACTTAATGAGACACAACACAATTTGTGCTCTCATGGGTCTTGACTCGAAACATTGACAATTCCCTCCACCTCAACCTGCTGTGTTGCTCCAGCTTAAAACAAAGTGCTGGCACAACTCAGCAGGTCAGGCAGCATCTGTGGCGGGAAGTGGAGAGATGACGTTTCGATTGGAACCCTTTCTCAAGACCCAAAACGTCACATGTCCATTTCTCCTGAGTACAAATGTAGATACAAAATACTGGAGTAACTCAGCGGGTCAGGCAGCATCCCAGGAGACAAGGAATGGGTGAGGTTCCGGGTCGAGACCCTTCTTCAGACTGAGTACATCCAGCAGTACATTCTCGGGCAGCCTTGTCTGTTTCAGATACTAATGTCCTCCCAATTTTAACCATTTTATTTCACATGACTGGCATTTCTGAATTTATTTTTAAATATCCGTGTCCAACAAAGGTGAAATGAGCAGAAAAACTATGCAGGGCGCAATTTCAAATCAGATTACATATTTTGATCAAACATTACATTAATTTCCCTTATTTTAATTTCATCTTGTGAAATTAAAACATGTGAAAAGTTCTAAATAAAACATTTCCTGTTATATGTCGTCATGCGATAAATAACTGTAAGTCTGACGTTGTTTTACCATATTAGTAACTTTATCTCAACGTCTGTCCAATCCATCACGCGTATGAGACTATTCATCGGACGTTCAGGCTGTAATGCTTCCGCTGTAGAACAGCATCTCTGGAGCGAAACACCACAATGAGTCACCACCCTTAGGACAGAAAAAGAGGACAGTTCCCAAAGAGATAAACAAATTGCCAGTCAAAATAGATATTTGAGCGTAAGTGAAAAATTCGCTTTAAATTTTTTGTATTAAAATTTTGTAAATTTTAAATATTGTGTATTATTTTATTGAATGTTCACTTAGGGATTCAAGGAGGCGTTTTTGTCAAGTTCTCTCTCTCCTGAGACTTGTTTTAAATCCCACAAATATATGTGTCTGAAAGATAATCAGGCGATCCAAGACGTTGGGGAATAACTTAGCAAGGCCGACGCTCCGGAAAACTGATGACTTCATGAGTGAATTACTTGTCATGAGTCAGAATCAATACAGAGTCAAATAGGCCCTTTGGTCCAACTTGTTCATGCCAAATAAAATATCCCTATATACCAGTCCCATTTGCCTACATTTGCCCCATATCCCTTTAAACATTTCCTATCCATATACCTGTCCAAATGTCTTAAATGTGATTTTATCTGCTCAACCACTTTGACTGGCAACTCGTTCCATATATCTATCACCTTTGTATGGAAAAAGTTGCCTCTCATGTTCCTATTAAATTTTAACCCACTACCTTAAACATGGAACAGTGTAGCGAAAGAACAGACCATTTGGCCCACAAAGTCTGTGCGAACATGATGCCAACCCCATCACTTAACTACGTGCATATAACCCATATCCCTCCATTCCCTGCATATCCACCAAGCATGACATTCGGAGGCTGCAACAAATCGTTCGATCAGTTCAGAAGGTTGTCGGCTGCAATCTTCCCCCCAATGACGAACTGTACACTGCAAGGGCCAGGAAGCGAGCGAGCAAGATCACCTGTTCAGTACTGCCTTCAACCACTGAAGGTCACCTCACCTTCTGTCTCCTTTCTCTGTTCATTTATTTATTTACTTATTTATCTATTTATTCATTTCCCTATGTTCTCAAAATCTCTGTAAAGCGTCTTTGAGTATATGAAAAGCGCTATATAAATAAAATGCATTATTATTATTATTATCTCTGACCCCTCTCACCCTGGCCACAAACTCTTTGAAGCACTTCCCTCTGGAAGGTAGAGGCACTTCCATCTGTCAAAGCAGCCACAGCCAGACATAAAAACAGCATTTTTCTGAGAGTAGTAGCTCTACTCAATAACCAAAAGTCTGTAGTCTCTTTTTGCTCTGGTTTATTTCACTCACATGTTTAAACTAATGCTGCATTCTTAATATTTTAATGTTTTATGCTTTATTCTTAATTGTTTACTGTATGTTCGTGTTGTTACTTGCGAGCGGAGCACCAAGGCACATTCCTTGTATGTGTATATACTTGGCCAATAAACTTATTCATTCATTCATATGCCTAACCAAAAGTCTTTTAAATACCACTAATGTATCAGCTTCAACCATGGGATTGATAATGCCCATTTGAGAAACATAGATTCTGCCACATTGGCATTTACAACGGGCTTCTGCCACCTTGGCATTTACAACAGGCTTCTGCCACCCTGGCATGTGTAACAGGCTTCTGCCACCCTGGCATTTACAATGGGCTTCTGCCACCCTGGCATGTGTAACAGGCTTCTGCCACCTTGGCATTTACAACGAGCTTCTGCCACCCTGGCATGTGTAACAGGCTTCTGCCACCCTGGCATTTACAATGGGCTTCTGTATCACCCAATGTTGTAAATGCCATCTCAAAAAGCTCTTTCTCTACTTTGGACAGTTATTGGCTGGAGATTCCCGAAAGTCAATGGAGATGTTGTATTTTTTGCCTTTGTCTCAGGTAAGCTCTTCCTGTTAAGTGAGCTGACAATCGTATTAGTATGTTTTCCCTGAGCCAAAATGGAATCAATATGTTCAGGGACTGGAGTGGGAATAGGTTTCCACGACTGGTCTCTGATGTTGCAAGTTAAGCTGGACTTTCAACGGCTCATAGTCGACTGTTTCATAATCCTGGTCGTCTGTCCCTGTCTTTTCCTGAATTTCACTTTTTTCCCAGCTGGGACTTTCCGAAACAATGGGCTTAAAACATTTCTTGAAGAACAAAGTCGAGCAAATTTAATTTCAACAGTCTGTGGGGAAATGACATCAAAGCTTGTTTATTATAATGTAATTAGTCATCGCCTCTGAACAATCATTTAAGAATCGTCTTTTTTCCCTGAGGAAGAGTGATTAGTAAAATCCCAGTAAAAGACATAATGTGCTGGAGTAACTCAGCGGGTCAGGGAGCATCTCTGGAGAACATGGATAGGTGACATTTTAGAGTGCTGGAGTAACTCAGCGGGTCAGGCAGCATCTCTGGAGAATATAGATTGGTGACATTTCACAGAGTGCTGGAGTAACTCAGTGGGTCAGGCAGTATCTCTGGAGAACATGGATCGGTGACGTTCCGGGTTGGGACCCTTGAAGAAACATGTGTCATTTTTTCTAAACAAGCATCTGCAGTTCCTTGTGTAATATCTCAGAACAGCTACATATAAGGCCGTAGCTGGGCGATTCTGATGTGGTCTCACATGCAGTATTAGAGTTAGACAGCACAGAAACAGGTCCATTGGTTATTGAATCGTTGAGAGCCCATCTAGCAACACTTAATCAACTCCACCTAGATTCTACCACTCACCTGTACTTGAAAGGCAATTTAGAACAACTAATTAATGTGCCAAATCAAATGTCTTTAGGGTGTGGGAAACAACCAGAGGTCCAGGGAAAATCTCATGTGGTCACAGGGAGAACATGCAAACTCCTCACAGGCAGCATCTGGAATTAGGATTGAACCCTGGTTGCTGGAACTGTGAGGCAGCAGAACTACTTGATATTAGTGTTACCCTAACCTGCACAATTATCACATATTTTTGTGCAAAGTCAATTTTGTTGTACATCGTTGCAGACCAAACCAGAAGCTCACAACAAAAGGGGCTTCTTGTTAAAACCAGACAAAACAGTAGGCAATATGAGTGGCATACTTTGGGCAATAAAATACCTTTCTGAAGCATTTTTACTGTCGAGAAGCTATCGAAAGAAAAATAGATGCTGCCCAGGATTCGTGGCACTGAGATTGTGATCTGACTTTTCATTTCAGTACTTTGGTGGGTTTCCTCTTTTTGCCCTGTGCACCCATCAAGTGAAAGTGCACCAGCAAACCAAAGCTGCACTCAGATAGGAGAACAGAATAGAAACTGTAACTAACTGAGATTGGTACACCTCATTAACCCACAGATGCCACTTCCTGAGGTTGGTAATGCCCATTATATTATCAGAAAGATGCCTAGAACATGATGTGTCCTAAGTCAGTTATGTTTCTTATCAGGATCCAGCTTAGAGATAGTCATAGATATAGTGTGGAAACAGGCCCTTCGGTCCAACTTGCCCACAACGGCCAGCAAGTCCTAACTACACTAGTCCCGCCCGCCTGTGTTTGGCAAAGATATGATGTGATGTAAAAATGTTCAACTCCAAACGTCTCTATCTCCTATGTTTCTGTGCCCATTTCTTCCCATGATATTCAAATTCTGATCATTCTTGAAGGTGCGAGCAAAAGTAATTCCATTTATGAAAACTTGAGTCTAGTCTTTCCTCCATTAAAGAGGAAAGAGGGTGTCTGAGGAAATCAGTGGGTGAAACCTTAAGAACTACTCTCAGATTTAGTCACCGCCATTAGCGTGGTATCTTCAGTGACTTTAGTTTAGTTTAGATTACAGTGTGGAAACAGCCCCTACGACCCACCAAGTCCGTGCCGACCACTATCACCCTTACACTAGTTCTTTCCTGGACACTAGCGACAATTTTACATAAGCCAATTAACCTACATCATTCCAGCCTCACTAAAGAGAAGACGAATCAAAAAGAAAGCTCTGGCTTGGATGAAAGATTACTTCATGCCGAAAGTCTGATATGTACTGTTTTGGGATAATAAGTCCTGAAACATTCATTCTTGTTTCTCTTCCAAGTTAGGAAAAGGAGACGTACAACGAGATCTGGGTGTCCTAGTGCATCAGTCACTGAAAGGAAGCATGCAGGTACAGCAGGCAGTGAAGAAAGCCAATGGAATGTTGGCCTTCATAACAAGAGGAGTTGAGTAAGTTGAGTATAGGAGCTAAGAGGTCCTTCTGTAGTTATATAGGGCCCTAGTGAGACCACACCTGGAGTACTGTGTGCAGTTTTGGTCTCCAAATTTGAGGAAGGATATTCTTGCTATTGAGGGCGTGCAGCGTAGGTTTACTAGGTTAATTCCCGGAATGGTGGGACTGTCATATGTTGAAAGACTGGAGCGGCTAGGCTTGTATACACTGGAATTTAGAAGGATGAGAGGGGATCTTATCGTGACATATAAGATTATTAAGGGATTGGACACGTTAGAGGCAGGAAACATATTCCCAATGTTGGGGGAGTCCAGAACCAGGGGCCACAGTTTAAGAATAAGGAGTCGGCCATTTAGAACGGAGATGAGGAAAAACTTTTTCAGTCAGAGAGTTGTAAATCTGTGGAATTCACTGCCTCAGAAGGCAGTGGAGGCCAATTCTCTGAATGCATTCAAGAGAGAGCTAGATAGAGCTCAAGGATAATGGAGTCAGGGGGTATGGGGAGAAGGCAGGAACGGGGTACTGATTGAGAATGATCAGCCATGATCACATTGAATGGTGGTGCTGGCTCAAAGGGCTGAATGGCCTACTCCTGCACCTATTGTCTATTGTCTTCGATATACACTGTCTGACCCACTGAGTGTTTCAGTATTTTCTGTTTTTGTTACAGGAAAATCAAACCTTCTTTGTCTGATTGTTTTTTTCTAATGCAGCAACATCCAAACATACACTATGAATATGAGTGGGGAAAGCTGAGCAGTATTATGTTTTTTGAGGGAAGTAGTCATTCTGGTTTAATCTTGCTACGTGGTTATCTTCAAACCTCATCGTATCTTCCTGTTATTTTGATTAACGATGAGTTCTTGCAGCATATCTCGTCTTGTTTACCTGCGGTTTCAATTTTCTTCCTGAAAGTGTGCACAAGGGCAGGATATGACTCAGCACTTAAACTCCCACTCCCATTCCCAATCTGACCTTTCGGTCCTGGGCCTCCTCCATTGTCAGAGTGAGGCCCAGCGCAAACTGGAAGAACAGCACCTCATATTTCGCTTGGGTAGCTTACAGCCCAGCGGTATGAACATTGACTTCTCTAACTTCAGGTAGCCCTTGCTTTCTCTCCCTCTCCACTACCTCCCCATTCCCAGTTCTCCCACCAGTCTTACTGTCTCCGACTACATTCTGTCTCTGTCCCGCACACTCCCCTGACATCAGTCTGAAGAAGGGTCTCGACCCAAAACGTCACCCATTCCTTCTCTCCAGAGATGCAGCCTGTCCCGCTGAGTTACTCCAGCATTTTGCATCTGCCTCCGGCAGGATAGAACTACCAGGCCCGTCAAGCCTGCCACATAATTCCATATGATCATGGTTGATATACAGGTGCTCCTCAGCTTACGACGGGGTTCCGTTCTGAAAAACCCATCGCAAACCGAAAATATTGTAAGTCGAAATGCATTGAATACACGCGATCACGTGGCCGGAAGCGAGCTGCAGCTCGCTAAGGAGCGCTGCCGTTTGCACCATCGCAAAGTCGAACTATCGCAAGTGGGAGCATCGTAAGCCGGGGAGCACCGGTATGCTGGCCTCAGCTACACCTCTTGTACCACTTCCCCTTGTCCTCTTTTTATTCATCTTTCAACTATTTAGTTATCTTCATCTCAAGTATAACTAATGATCTGGCCTCTGCCATCCTAAAGGGCAGAGATTTCCAGAGATTCACTATCCTCTTGAAAGATTTTAAATGTAAACACACCAGTTTTAAATGGACGGCCTCTTATCTTGACGCTATGTTTGTTAGTACAGCGCTTTCAGTGCCAGAGACCCGTGTTCAGTCCCGACTACAGGTGCTTTTCGTACGGAGTTTGTACGTTCTCCCCGTGACCGCGTGGGCTTTCTCCGAGAGCTTCGGTTTCCTCCCACACTCCAAAGACGTGCAGGTTTGTAGGTTAATTGGCTTTGTATAAATGTAAATCGTGTGTGTAGGATAGTGTTCGAATGCATGGATCACTGGTCGGCACGGACCCGGTGCGTCTAAGGGCCTGGTTCCGCGGTGTATCTCTAAACGAAACTAAATTAAACTACATTTTATTCTGTTCACTAAGAACTGGGAGCCAGAAACTCTCAGTTGTAACATCCTCTACTAGTTGTATCTCTCCAGCCTGAAACTTGGTAATCATTTTAAAACCATGAATTGATAAGAATCACACACAGTCATAAATAGAGGTAAATAGTTCACTGGTCTTAAAACATTCGTATGGTTAAACTCAAAGGTTTAGGGAACTCAAATAATAAATATATCAGCAGGTTAGACTGGAAACATCTCGAGATCCGTCAAGCTTTCTCTGCTCGCCGGGGATTGTGTTTAAGTAAAATAATTAGATGATCAATTCTTATAAATAAATAGGGCATAAAAATCTTACAGAATTGTTCAAATGATGTTGTTAATGTGAAATCCTTGTCCCCAAAGCCGCAATGACTCATGATTACTCATATTGTCTCATACTATGATTCAGCCCATCGTGTCTGTGGCAGTTCTCAGGTCAATCAATCCCTCCTGTTCCCCCGGTTATTGCCTGTAAATTATTTTCCATCCTAAATTAACCTTTTGTTGTCCAAATACCCACCTGCGTTGTGGGATAAAGGATGTACCGGTGGGCTATCATGGCCAATTAACCCATCAGTACACATTTGTGATGGGGAAGGAAATCGGAGCATCTACGGGGAACCCACAAAGTCACAAGGAAAGGCTAGAAACTCCACCCAGATGACACTAAAGTTCAGGATTAAACCCACGTCACAGGAGCTGTGAGGCAGTGGCTCTACCAGCTGTACCACTGTAACACCATTTGTACAGTGGCACCACCATAAGGATAGCGGAGTCAGGGGGTATGGGGAGAAGGCAGGAACGGGGTGCTGATTGAGAATGATCAGCCATGATCACATTGAATGGTGGTGCTGGCTCGAAGGGCCGAATGGCCTCCTCCTGCACCTATTGTCTATTGTCTATTGTTTTCCTCTTCTGTTTCTCCTAAATAAGTTGTGCATCATGAACTTTCTGTTTTCGGCTTGGCGTCAGCTAGCTGATATTTCAGTATTTAGCTTGGTGTCTCCCCCAGTTTGGTGTTGAACATGGTGGCATTGTTTGGTGTTGAACATGGTGCCATTGTTGGATACCTGACGTGCAAGCTGTCAAACAGACCTGTAACTCTCAAACCTAGAGTTCCAACTGCCTGCGCGATCCAACTTCTGGATCATTTTGACTTCATTTGTTAACTCTCACATTTCCCCCAGCACCTTGGTTTGATCCTTTTGGTGTTGGTCAGCTTCGCAGTTCTGACCTGAAGAAACTCAGTTTGCTTCTTTTGTTTTTTCCCAGCAACTATCTCAAAACGCCAGGTGGAACTCCTGCCTCAGAAAAAACTTCCCTTGATGAGGAATCTGTTCAGCATCTCTCCCAAATTGCCAGGACAGAGATCAGGAGCTGTTGGTGCAAGGCTGCTTGGGGACATGCAATAGAGAAGGCCACATTTTATTTAGCTTTTTGATCAAATCCTGTCTGTGTTGGCTGTTGCTTTTCTGCCAAGTTGTTTCAATGAGGAGAGAGGAAGTCATGCAGGGTACTCTGGAGGATGAAAATAAGAGAGAAAGCCTTGAAGGATCTGCCAAAGTGTCTAAATGTTGGATAACAAGGGGCATTTTCTACTGGATATCTGCTGATTTGCCACACATCCATTGAAGGGCAATATTGTATTCCTTCCCCGCACCCTTGAAAAGTGGCAGGCCCTCAATAACAGAACTGGTGGAATCAGACAGTGGAGGAGGCCAGGGGCGAGTTAGCCATTGCTAGTGCTTCTCCACTCATGGGCCTCGAGCTTGTAATGTCAATCAGCGGGCCATGTGTAGGAAGCAACTGCTGATGTTGGTTTAAACCAAAGATAGACACAAAAAGCTGGAGTAACAGTGGGTCAGGCAGCATCTCTGGAGAAAAGGAATGGGTGACGTTTTGGGTCGGTTCCCTCTTCAGACAGCAAGCCATCTTCATTTGATGCCACTCGTACAAAGTTCTACCAGGCCTACACATAGCAAGGGTCTTGAGTAGTGCAGGTGACTTAAACTGGAAGTGTGAGGCCCCTCGGGTGTTAGCTGAGGGATCTGACTTTGCCTAAGTCGCTGTGAGAGAATTTCCAGAGTCCCCCTTACTGTGACTTGATGTCCTCTTCCAAGTTTTCTCTCTTGGAAGACTCCTCCCCACGGCTACCTCACCTGATAAGCACTTCCTCAACATTCAGCTGGGAATTTCCACAGAGGAGAGACGGCTATTTTGACCATGCTTACGGTAAAGTTAAGAGTTTAGGCTCCCTATGCAGGATAAGACCCTCAGCCTGCCCTCGACTTACAATAATAAGTTGGCAGCTTAGCTGCAACATTTCCACTTGAAATTTTCAGGAGGAAGTTTGGCTTTGATTGCTTTTTATGTGAGAGCACAGATAATCTTTTTTTGCCAACCGTCTGTCTGTCCCTTCCTTCTTTTGTTTGTTTGTATGTGTTAAATGTATGTTTTTAGTGTTCTTTAGCTTGTTTTATGTTGGGAGGGGGGGCAGTTGGGGGAAACCTTTTCTAATCTCTTACCTCGACGGAGAAGAGATTTTTTTCCATATCGTATCTCCGTCCGCACTGCGGCCTAACATCGAGGAGTTGGCGGCCTTTGCTGGAGACTGATTTCGAGAGCTCCACCGCAGTCGCCTGCGGACTTAACATCACGGAGCCCGCGATCCCTTTGCCAGGGATTGACCTCTGAGCTCCACCGCAGAAGTCTGCGGGACTTTAACATCGCGGAGCTCGCGGTCCCTGGTCAGAGACCGACTTCAGGATCTCCAAGTCGCGGGAGCTTCGACCGACCCAAAGCGGAGGCTTCAATGCCAGCTGGGGCAGCTTCGACTGCCCCGACACGGGGGTTTCGATCGCCCCGACGCGGGGGCTTCGACAGCCAGCTGGGGTAGCTTCGATCGCCCAGACTGTGGATGATTTGACTCCCCTGACCGCGGGAAAATAAAGAGGAAGAAGTTTGGACTTTTTTGCCTTCCATCACAGTGAGGAATGTGGGGAATCCGCTGTGGTGGATGTTTATGTTAACTTTTATGTAGTTGTGTGTCTTGTTGCTTTTTTTTAGTATGGCTGTATGGTAATTCGAATTTCACTGTGCCTTAATTGGCACACGTGACAATAAACTGACCTTGAAACCTTCAAACCAAGGACTTATTGTCCTTGTCATGAAATAAATGATGAACATGAATATTTCTGAAGAGTTATTGGGAATTTTGGGGAGGTGTTTATGGCAAAGATAAACTTTTTAAATGCACTTGTGTCCTTAGTGTTTTTGGAGTACACTTTACAAACTTTACAAATAAATTAAAACATTGCCATTTCATCTGCATTTTCCATGTTCCAACAGTGGCAGGATTTCAAACATATTTCCTTCCGTGTGTCAGCAGTGAGCAATATTCCAGTTAGATAATTTTTTTAAATTTGAACAAGATTAACAACAATCTTTTAAAGCATAACACTGTTTTATTTACAGACATGAATGAATTGCCATAATGTTACGTTGTTAGTGATGGATTGCCGATGTCTGTGTGGAAAGTCCTTTATTGCTCAACAGAGTTGAGAGTTGGTTGTTTATTTACTTGTACTTTCCCGGATACGCAGTGGCAAGTGTGATAATATCTAACTCACATTATTCCTACTTAGACCGTGAACAGCACATCAGTAACACAGGAAATTTATGTTGGCTAATGCAGTTCGCATTGGACCGAGGAACGGGTTGTAATATTTAAACTGAGTCAAGTATAAGCACTGTTAAACGAAGGAAAAAGTATCCACAGACCCTTTCTACACATAATTAATAAATTAATCTATTCCCTTCGCAAGATAAAAGCATGGTGGCAAAGGATTAGAGCCACTGGCTACTATTTAGAAATATTTGTCCAACCACTTCTCAGTGGTAGAAGCCAGATACTTGGGTGCACGTTCATCCCAGTCATTGAAAGCAAATATGTAGATGCAGCAAGTATATAAGAAGGCACGTAGAATGCACAAGGAATGTAATGCCTTGTTTTTTATTAATGCAGGCCCCGGGTAAGGTCATGCCTGGAGTACTGTGTGTGGTTTTGATCTCTTTATCCAAGGCTGTACTTTTCGTAGGGAGATTGCAACAATGCTTCACCGTTCCCATTCCAGGATCGTTGCGTGAGGAGAGATGTCAGTATTCGCCAGAGTTTAGAAAACTGAGAAGGAATCTCCCTGAAACATGCAAAATTCTGACGGTCTGAATGCAAGGAAGATAGCACACTGCTTGTTGCTGAGAGCCAGGGGGGCACAGTCTCGGGATACAGGGTAAATTATTGCGGACTTGTTGAGGAGAAATGTCTGCGTGCAGAGGGTGGAGAACGTATGGCATTCTCACTATGAGAGGTACAGTAGCTGAGAACATGTGGCTGAATATTTTTAAGGAGATAGCTTTCTAGTTACAAGTGGCATCAAGGGGTTTGAAGAGTGTGTGAGAATATGGTGTTGAGATGGCATAATCACATCAGGTAGAGGAGCAAGTTCAAGAGTTGAATGGCCAACACCTGCTATTTTCTACATTCCTGTAATTATCCCGATATTGCGGACAATGGCAATTTGAGTCTTGGACCTTCCTGGCCTGTATGGTTCAACTACTTATTTGGAAGAGCCTTTCAATTTGGATGTCTAATGTTGACCTTCAGGCAATGTTTATTAGAACAACGGGATCATCTGCTGAGAGGTCTGTGCCTGATGGTGACATCCTCCAATTCTGTCATTCTGACAGTTAGGAGTTCAAAGGGCAATCTGCCACACCAACAAATTAACTTTTATGAATAATTGATTTTAATAAGGCAAAAACCTATTTAATTTTCACAGGGAATGTAATAGCAGTTTTAATTCTCAAAAGGTATTCTCACATCTTAAAATTCTTTCTAATGTATTATTTGCCAACATTTATTGATCACCTTCACCACTCTTTGATGGACTCAGATGAGGTAAAACTTTTTCACCCAGAGTGTTGTGAATCTGTGGAATTCTGTGCCACAGAAGGCAGTGGAGGCCGATTCACTGGGTGTTTTCAAGAGAGAGTGAGATATAGCTCTTACGGCGAATGGAATCAAGGGATATTGCAAGAAAGCAGGAATGGGGTACTGATTTAGGATGATTTGCCATATATATATATATTTTTTTCATATTTCAGATACAGCGCGGAAACAGGTCTTTTCGGCCCACCAAGTCCGCACCGCCCAGTGATCCCCGCACACTAACACTATCCTACACACTAGGGACAATTTTTACATTTACCCAGTCAATTAACCTACATACCTGTACGTCATTGGAGTGTGGGAGGAAACCGAACATCTCGGAGAAAACCCACGCAGGTCACGGGGAGAACGTACAAACTCCTTACAGTACAGCACCCGTAGTCAGGATCGAACCTGAGTCTCCGGCGCTGCATTCGCTGTAAAGCAGCAACTCTACCGCTGCGCTACCGTGCCGCCATGATCATATTGAATGGTGGTGCTGGCTCAAAGGGCGGAATGGCCTACTCCTGCACCTGTTTTCTATGTTTCCACAGAAGGTGGCTTACCTGCTGAGTGTAGTTTTAGATTTCCACGATCTACAATTTTTTAAAACTTTTATTTTTAGTTTTAATTAATTGGATTCAGATTATCCAGATTTGAACTCACACTCCCAACCTTAGGAGAACAGAAAACTTGTCCAGTAAAATAACATACATGGTGTCAAGTAGTAACTTTGGTACCCCTATGGAAACCAAATAATTAAAATACAGTTGCACAAGATTGTAGCATCAGTTTGGGTGCAATGTAATAGCTGTTTTTAAAGCTGTAGAATTTAAAGTATCCATGTATTGCTCAGTTTATTAATTTAGGAAGTACGACATTTTTTGCTCACATAACTATTTCTTATTTGAGTGGAGTTAACCAAAATTCAGGTACATCTTTCACTGGAATAATTCACTGAGAATATAGCCATGATTTGTTTTCCATGGTCTAACCTTCTTCAGTTGTCACGCAAAGATAAACAACAGATGAACAATTAAACACCACCACCAGGAAGCTATTTGGCGTCTTGGAGACAAGTTCAGTAAATTTATGAACTCTCTGGAGATTTGTCATATACCGTAACAAGATGTCATTTCTTGATGCCTCTTATGTTTTGTTTAGCAATCAAGTCATTGTTCAGTACCCCACCCCGTTTCCGTCAGTTAAGGCTAGTGATGTTTTTTTAACAAGTCCGTCTCTCAAGAGGCTTGGCAAAGAGAAGGAAATAACACATGCGGGAAGCTGTAGTCTTGAAGTGGCTACTGCCACTTAAAATGCCCAAAACACATCTATCAACAGAGAGGGAAGTCACCAAAATACTTCTCTTCCCCTGAGCATTTCTCGAAGAAAACTTACACAATCCAAAAAGAAATTTCCCTGATTTCCAACACAGCAAAAGCTGTAATTCTCCATTAGTTTCTCAAAAATAAATAAACTCTTGTTACTTTAAGTTGTCCGTTTGAATTTAATTCAATTCTCCAAGCATAAGAAGAGCAAAGCACATCAGGTCTGAAAAGCAGAGATTAATCAATTCAACACCAAAATCCAGTCTCATCCAGGCAGTATACAGACAGCATCTCTGGAGAGAAGGAACGGGTGACGTTTCGTGACAAGATGGGTCTCGACCTGAAACGTCACCCATTCCTTCTCTCCAGCCATGCTGCTTGTCCCGCTGAGTTACTCCAGCATTTTGTGTCTGTCTTCGGTTTAAACCAGCATCTGCAGTTCCTTCCTACACATGCAGAGTTTGGGTTTGAAACATTTAGTCGCAGGTCAGATGATGCTCTAGTTTTGCAAGTTGTGCAGGTTACAGACAATAGACATGGAATCAGTTGTTAAAAGAGTTCATTAATGTTCTCAGTGAACTCACTGTTTTCTGGAGCAATCAGTACGCGTTGTCATAATATTCTGTGTTAAATTTTCATTGTCCGGAATTAGAAATCATTTTCTTTGGAAAACTTTCAGAGAATCAGATCTATTCCATTCATGCTACATCACAAGCAACATGAAGAACACGATTTGACCAAATCTGAATTTGGACTCCAAGAAGAGATTGGATTAACTGAAAGTAAAATAGGACAGAAAAAGAATGGATCGTTTGGTCTCTTGTGCATGATCTACCATTGTATGATGATTAATGAATGAATGAATGAATGAATGAATGAATGAATGAATGAATGAATGAATACGTTTATTGGCCAAGTATGTACACACACAAGAAATGTGCCTTGGTGCTCCGCTCGCAGGTAACAACACAAACATACAGTAAACAATTAAGAATAATTGTTTAATAAGTTAAACCAGTACTTTGGATCTGTCTTCACTGAGGAGGATACAAACAATCTCCCAGATGTTCTTGTGGCCAGAGATCCTAGGGTGACAGAGGAACTGGAGGAAATCCACATTAGGCAGGAAAAAGTTTAGGGTAGACTAATGGGACTCAAGGCTGATAAATCCCCAGGGCCTGATGGTCTGCATCCCAGGGTGCTTAAGGAGGTGGCTCTAGAAATTGTGGACGCATTCGTAATTATTTTCCAATGTTCTATAGATTCCGGGTCAGTTCCTGTGGATTGGAGGGTAGCTAATGTTATCCCACTTTTCAAGAAAGGAGGGAGAGAGAAAACGGGAAATTATAGACCAGTTAGTCTGACATCAGTGGTGGGGAAGATGCTGGAGTCAATTATAAAAGACGAAATTGCGGAGCATTTGGATCGCAGTAACAGGATCGTTCCGAGTCAGCATGGATTTACGAAGGGGAAATCGTGCTTGATTAATCTACTGGAATTTTTTGAGGATGTAACAAGGAAAATTGACAGGGGAGAGCCGGTGGATGTGGTGTACCTCGACTTTCAGAAAGCCTTCGACAAGGTCCCACATAGGAGATTGGTGGGCAAAATTAGTGCACATGGTATTGGAGGTAGGGTATTGACATGGATAGAAAGTTGGTTGACAGACAGAAAGCAAAGAGTGGGGATAAATGGGTCCCTTTCAGAATGGCAGGCAGTGACTAGTGGGGTACCGCAAGGCTCGATGTTGGGACCGCAGCTATTTACAATATACATCAATGACTTGGATGAAGGGATTAAAAGTACCATTAGCAAATTTGCCGATGATACAAAGCTAGGTGGCAGTGTGAACTGTGAGGAAGATGCTATGAGGTTGCAGGGTAACTTGGACAGGTTGTGTGAGTGGGCGGATGCATGGCAGATGCAGTTTAATGTGGATAAGTGTGAGGTTATCCACTTTGGTGGTAAGTATAGGAAGGCAGATTATTATTTGAATGGTGTCAAGTTAGGAAAAGGGGAAGTACAACGTGATCTGGGTGTCTTAGTGCACCAATCACTGAAAAGAAGCATGCAGGTACAGCAGGCAGTGAAGAAAGCCAATGGAATGTTGGCCTTCATAACAAGAGGAGTTGAGTATAGGAGCAAAGAGGTCCTTCTGCAGTTGTACAGGGCCCTAGTGAGACCGCACCTGGAGTACTGTGTGCAGTTTTGGTCTCCAAATTTGAGGAAGGATATTCTTGATATTGAGGGCGTGCAGCGTAGGTTTACTAGGTTAATTCCCGGAATAGCGGGACTGTCATATGTTGAAAGACTGGAGCGACTAGGTTTGTATACACTGGAATTTAGAAGGATGAGAGGGGATTATTAAGGGGTTGGACATGTTAGAGGCAGGAAACATGTTCCCAATGTTGGGGGAGTCCAGAACCAGGGGCCACAGTTTAAGAATAAGGGGTAGGCCATTTAGAACAGAGATGAGGAAAAACTTTTTTAGTCAGAGAGTTGTGAATCTGTGAAATTCTCTGCCTCAGAGGGCAGTGGAGGCCAATTCTCTGAATACATTCAAGAGAGAGCTAGATAGAGTTCTTAAGGATAGCGGAGTCAGGGGGTATGGGGAGAAGGCAGGAACGGGGTACTGATTGAGAATGATCAGCCATGATCACATTGAATGGCGGTGCTGGCTCGAAGGGCCGAATGGCCTACTCCTGCACCTATTGTCTATTGTCTATTGTCTACCCATTTTCTGTTCCTGAAGATTTATTTTTTAAATAGATGGTTGTCTCGTGTATGACTGCTGCTGAGACTGAATCAGTTTCCACAAGTGGGGTTCAGGAAACAGGGCAGTTTGCCGCCCGCACTCCCTCCTATTGTCTGCTGTCTGTAGATGGTGCAGTAGTTTAGTTGCTCATCCTGTTCCTTATGTAGTGGAATGCCATGGCCAATTCACCAAGTGATGACGGTTGCGCAGCAGCCCAACGGTAGAGTTGCTGCCATGCAGCGCCAGAGACCCAGGTTCCATCCCGACTAGGGTGCTGTCTGTACGGAGTTTGTACGTTCTCCCTGTGACCTGCATTGGTTTTCTCCGAGATCTTCGGTTTTCTCCCACACTTCAAAGACGGACAGGTTTGTAGGTTAATTGGCTTGTTTTATGTGTAAATTGTTCCTAGTGTGTGTTAATGTGCGGGGATCGCTGGTCGGTGCGGACTCAGTGGGCCAAAGGGTCTTTTTCCGCGCTGTATCTCTAAACTAAACTAAAGCGTGGCCAGGCTTATCGCAGTGCAGGTGGTGGTGTTTGGGAAGCTAATATTCTGACCACCTTTTCTAAGTTTACCATACATCTATTGCTGATTGTGGTACAATTGTATCGTGTAGCCCATCTGGATCATTTGCCTCCATGGACTCTTTGACTTACTTCCTTTTGTCCAGAGCCTTTTTGTGGATGACAAACATCTGGCTTTAAACGAATTGGAGGTTCTTTGGAAAGACGAGAAACACCAGTTAAAGTGCTGCTGCAGCAAGGTGTGGCTGCCAACCATTGGGAGGTGGAAGTGGTGGGCTCCTGTCAGGACCTGACTTTGGTACAGGACTTAGATTTTCCCACCACTCTGTGTTTAGCCATGGTTTTTGTGACCAGTCCAATTGAGTCTCGGGCTAATGGCAAGTCCAAGGAGGCTGGTGCTTGGGGACTGATAGCGATAATAATACCATTAAATATCAAGGGTAGGTGACCAGTCTTACTCTTGTTTAAGTTCGTCATTGCCTGACACTTTCCCAGCACAAGCTTTAACAGGCCTGACCCGAGGGTCCTCTTGGTCTTGTCGCAAATGCGGCATCATTTGCTAGGCAGTTGCAAATGGAGTTGAACACTGCGCAAACATCAGCGAACATCCCCATTTCTGACCTGATGATGGAAAGAGAGTCATCGATGAAGCCTAGGACATTGCTCTGAGGATGTTCTGGGGATGGGATGATCGGCCTCCAACACCTACAACCATCTGGAGTCAAGAGTCAATGTGTGTTTTATTGTCATGTGTCCCAAAACTGAGCAATGAAATTCTTCCTTGCAGCAGCACAACAGATATTTAAACATCGTACTCTGTAAAACCAATAATAAACAACAACAAAAATGTTCAGTATATATTTTTTAAAACAGACATTAGTAGGGAACAAGCTGCTCCTGAACCTGGACGTTACAGTTTTCAGGCTCCTATATCGCCTTCCCGATGGTAGGAGTGAAATGAGAGCGTGGCTTGGGTGGTGTGGGTCTCTGATGATGCTGGCTGCCTTTGTGAGGCAGTGACTCCTGTAGTTCCCTTCGATGGTGGGGAGGTCAGTACCCGTGATGGATGGATTGGATAATACCAGGTGTCACCTGTAGTGGGTGTCACCTGTAGTGGGTATCACCTCGTTGAGGTACCTGGAGAGGGGGGTCACCTCCCAGTGGGTGTGAGGAATGGCATGTGGAGAAGTGTTTTCACTGTCACTCAGTGCTTAAAGGGAGGGTCTGTCACATTAACCGCAAGTCATAAAAACTCTTTAGAAATCCTATGCCAAGCGAGCAGGACACAGATTGAGATAAAAATCTGCAGGAAATTGTGGTTAAAAAAAAATAGAAATGGTGTAAAATTTGATTAATACCTTGAGATGAAACTGTATTCTGTAATATGCCATGTGCATATTGTGTTCATTTATTATTTACATGGAAGATTCTAATGTATATTTTTTCTTTTCTATCAATGGGCCTTTCATGTCAAACTCTGTAAAAAGCATTGGATTCAGAAGGGCATTTCTCAGGCTTGGATTTTGGTTGTGATATATGGTAAGTTTTTATTCTTCTATTTCTCTACAAATGTTGTAATTTTGGCATAGATTATTTTCCTCCAGGAGAGGAGGGAAGTTAACACCTGCACATTTTCCTTCCTCCAATGTTTATGATTTCAAGTCCCATCTAAAGACATGAGCACAAAATTTAGGCTGAATCTCCAGTGTAGTGTCAGCGGGGTAATGCATTTTTGGATGTGGCTTATTTCAGAAGTTGTGTTCTGAGGCTCTGTCCTCTGGCTCAGATGGACATACAAGACTTCAAACAAATTCTTTACAAAAGAGAATGGGAATTATCTACAATCATGATCAATTTTTTACTCTCACAAGAGGAAAGAAAGAGGAATAGGAGTAAATGGCCCTTCTAGCTTGCTTCAGCATTCAATAAGATCCAGGTAGATCTGATGATCTTGGCTTGTCTTCATTTTTTTGTCTAATCCCCATAACCCTTATTTCCCCCAGAGTCATGAATATAGAGTCATGAAATTATGGAGTCATGGAGTCATATCGCTTGAAAACTGGCACTTGGCCCACTGCGTCTATGTCAATCATCGATTATCTATCTCCATACTTGATAGCTCATCCATCGATGATTGATAACCCTTCTCTCAGTCTCAGGGGTCAACTGCTTATCCTGAGCCTAGACTCACTATTTCTGACCAGGAGACATATCCTCACAGCATCTACATTGCCAATTCCCCTCAGAATCTTCCATATTCCAATCAATATGATAGATTATCTGGCATATGCCACGTTGATGGCTTGTGGGAGTTTACTGTTTGGAAATTGGTCTCTTTGTGGTTCATGCTACACCAGTGGCCACAATCCATGAAGAGGTTCACTAACTCTAAATTGCTTTGATATGTGCTGAGATAGTGTAAAATGCTCTATAAATGTAATTATTCCAATATTTCCTTTTTGATGGATTACCTCGTTAACTTTCTCACTTCAACAGACTCTGCAATCACCTCTTGCATTACATACATCTATTTGTTTTTGTTACCATTATCTTGCCGATTCAAGCTTGTTCCCACATTTTAACATCTCGCTATTACATAATGCGTTGCCAATTGAATAATAACTTTCTCCTCAAGTCAGGCAATTCCTCTTCATTGTTTGTAACTTCAGTTTGAAACACTTTCGACACCAGAAAGTTTTCTTGTTAATCAAATGACATCTCAGTACTAGTTGTCAGGCATCCTTCACCATAATTCTCCACCATGGCTGATGGTCTATGGCTCTGTGGTCTATGGTACTTGATTTGTCACAGGTATAGGTACGTGTCACAATTATCACGTTGTCACAGGGGTACAGTGAAATTCATTTTTGTTAACAGTTCAGTACAGGTATCACGATACATAACGACTTAGATACATATCAGATAAGCATCTCAGATACAGTTAAAATGTACAACAGTAGTACACTAATACAGTGCACAGCATCCCCTGTTAGGCGCCATTTTCAGGTCCCAGTTGTTGTAAGTCCAGGGATCTTGATCTGACCATGAAGGTCTGTTGTCCTGGTGGCGTATAAAATGAAGACACATCACGTGGGTCACTTTAAAGACAACACTGCTACTGATGCAAAAATCCTACATAATAACTTTTGGATCGACTGGGCTTACAATGGATGGACTGGGCTTATATTCACTGGAATTTAGAAGGATCTTATTGAAACATCTACATACTATTAAAACTCAGATCTTGTATCAGGATTTGTGTATATATCAGTGATTCCGGCAAAACGGTAAACCGTGGCGCCACGGTTTTTGCACCGCCTTGATCACCAACCTCCCGGCTGACCGGCCGCGATATTTTCATTTAATTTGTTCGTATGTTTTTAAAGTTACAGAGGTTTTAAAGCGCTGCCCCCCCTTATTGAAGTTTCTATAGGGGGCGCTGCGGTGCGGATTTAGTCTTCAGCGTGTGACGTCACAATGGACAAGCAGCTGCTATTGGGTGTCTGCTCTTTACAAATTTACATCTTTTTTTTTTTTTTTTTTTTTTTAAAGGTCTTCAGCTTGTGACGTCACAATGCTTGTGTGAGATGGTAGCAACATTGTTGCGAAAGGCAGCTGATTGTTTTTTAAAGTTGTGTTTTTTATTGCAAGTCATTTAACATACACAGATCAGCATGGGGCCCCTATGCTCGTGGGCAACCAGAGCAAGTGTTTCGAAAAAAGAAAGGGGAGGTCCCCCTTCCCCCCTCAACCCCTTCCTCCCCACTCAATCCCACCTCCATCCCCACTCCCTCCCCCCTCCCTCCAACTCCACCCTTCCCCCTCCCCTCCCACCCCTTCCCCCTCCCCTCCCACCCCTTCCCCCTCCCCTCCCACCCCTTCCCCCTCCCCTCCCCTCCCCTCCCCCCTCCATCCCCCTCCCCTCCTCCCTCCCTCCCCCCTCCCTCCCCGCCTCCCAGTTACAATGGAAACCCTACGGGGACGGGCCCAACGGGGAAAGAGGGGTACTGGGGAAAGAGGGGTACTGGGGAAAGAGGGGTACTGGGAAAAGGGGAGGTCCCCCTCCCTCCCCCCTCCCCCCCTCCCCTCCCCTCCCCCCTCCCCCCTCCCCCCCTACCCCTCTCCCTCCCCCCTCCCCTCCCTTTCCCCCTCCCCTCCCCCCTCCCTCCCCCTCCCCTCCTCCATCCACACCTCCCTCCCTCCCCCTTCCCTCCCTCCCTTCCTCCGGTTACAATGGAAACCCTACGAGGACGGGCACAACGGGGAAAGAGGGGTACTGGGAAAAGGGGAGGTCCCCCTCCCTCCCCCCTTCCCCCCTCCCCTCCCCCTCCCTCCCCCTCACCCCCCCCCCTCTCCCTCCCACCCTCCCCTCCCCCCCTCCCCCCCTCCCCCTCCCTCCCCCTCCCCTCCCCTCTCCCTCCCCCTCCCCTCCCCTCCTCTCTCCACACCTCCCTCCTCCGTCCCTCCCCCTTCCCTCCCTCCCCCTTCCCTCCCTCCCCTCCTCCCGGTTACAATGGAAACCCTACGAGGACGGGCCCAACGGGGAAAGAGGGGTACTGGGAAAAGGGGAGGTCCCCCTTCCTCCCCCCCTCCCCTCCCCCTCCCCTCCCCCTCCCTCCCCCTCCCTTCCCCCTCCCTCCCCCCCTCCCCTCCCCTCCCCTCCCTCCCTCCCCCCTCCCTCCTCCCTACCCCCTCCCTCCTCCCTCCCTCCTCCCTACCCCCTCCCTCCCCTCTCCCTCCCCCATCCCCCCCTTCCCCCCTCCCTCCCTCCCCCTTCCCTCCCCCTTCCCTCCCCCCACCCTCCCCCTTCCCTCCCCCCACCCTCCCCCTTCCCTCCCCCCCCACTCCCCTCCCGTTTACAATGGAAACCCTACGAGGACGGGCCCAACGGGCACACTTGTGCTAGTACTATATAAAATTCGTAAGGAGTCGGACAGGTTAGATGCAGGAAAAACTTTCCCGATGTTGGGGGTGTCCAGAACTCGGGGTCACAGTTTAAGAATATGGGGTAGGCCATTTAGGACTGAGATGAGGAAAAACTTTTTATAGACAATAGACAATAGACAATAGGTGCAGGAGTAAGCCATTCAGCCCTTCTAGCCAGCACCGCCATTCAATGCGATCATGGCTGATCACTCTCAATCAGTACCCCGTTCCTGCCTTCTCCCCATACCCCCTCACTCCGCTATCCTTAAAAGCTCTATCCAGCTCTCTCTTGAAAGCATCCAACGAACTGGCCTCCACTGCCTTCTGAGGCAGAGAATTCCACACCTTCACCACTCTCTGACTGAAAAAGTTCTTCCTCATCTCCGTTCTAAATGGCCTACCCCTTATTCTTAAACTGTGGCCCCTTGTTCTGGACTCCCCCAACATTGGGAACATGTTTCCTGCCTCTAATGTGTCCAATCCCCTAATTATCTTATATGTTTCAATAAGATCCCCCCTCATCCTTCTAAATTCCAGTGTATACAAGCCCAATCGCTCCAGCCTTTCAACATACGACAGTCCCGCCATTCCGGGAATTAACCTAGTGAACCTACGCTGCACGCCCTCCATAGCAAGAATATCCTTCCTCAAATTTGGAGACCAAAACTGCACACAGTACTCCAGGTGCGGTCTCACCAGGGCCCGGTACAACTGTAGAAGGACCTCTTTGCTCCTATACTCAACTCCTCTTGTTAAGAAGGAACATTCCATTGGCTTTCTTCACTGCCTGCTGTATCTGCATGCTTCCTTTCATTGACTGATGCACTAGGACACCCAGATCTCGTTGAACTCCCCCTCCTCCTAACTTGACACCATTCAGATAATAATCTGCCTTTCTATTCTTACTTCCAAAGTGAATAACCTCACACTTATCTACATTAAACTGCATCTGCCATGTATCCGCCCATTCACACAACCTGTCCAAGTCACCCTGCAGCCTTATTGCATCTTCCTCACAATTCACACTACCCCCCAGCTTAGTATCATCTGCAAATTTGCTAATGGTACTTTTAATCCCTTCGTCTAAGTCATTAATGTATATCGTAAATAGCTGGGGTCCCAGCACCGAACCTTGCGGTACCCCACTGGTCACTGCCTCCCATTCCGAAAGGGACCCATTTATCCCCACTCTTTGCTTTCTGTCTGTCAACCAATTTTCTATCCATGTCAGTACCCTACCCCCAATACCATGTGCCCTAATTTTGCCCACTAATCTCCTGTGTGGGACCTTGTCGAAGGCTTTCTGAAAGTCGAGGTACACCACATCCACTGACTCTCCCTTGTCAATTTTCCTAGTTACATCCTCAAAAAATTCCAGTAGATTTGTCAAGCATGATTTCCCCTTCGTAAATCCATGCTGACTTGGAATGATCCCGTTACTGCTATCCAAATGCTCAGCAATTTCGTCTTTTATAATTGACTCCAGCATCTTCCCCACCACTGATGTCAGACTAACTGGTCTATAATTACCCGTTTTCTCTCTCCCTCCTTTCTTAAAAAGTGGGGTAACATTTGCTATCCTCCAATCCACCGGAACTGATCCTGAATCTATAGAACATTGAAAAATGATCTCCAATGCTTCCACTATTTCTAGAGCCACCTCCTTAAGTACCCTGGGATGCAGACCATCAGGCCCTGGGGATTTATCAGCCTTCAGTCCCATCAGTCTACCCAAAACCATTTCCTGCCTAATGTGGATTTCCTTCAGTTCCTCCATCACCCTAGGTTCTCCGACCCCTAGAACATTTGGGAGATTGTGTGTATCTTCCTCAGTGAAGACAGATCCAAAGTAACGGTTTAACTCGTCTGCCATTTCTTTGTTCCCCATAATAAATTCCCCTGTTTCTGTCTTCAAGGGACCCACATTTGCCTTGACTATTTTTTTCCTCTTCACGTACCTAAAAAAACTTTTGCTATCCTCCTTTATATTATTGGCTAGTTTACCCTCGTACCTCATCTTTTCTCCCCGTATTGCCTTTTTAGTTAACTTTTGTTGCTCTTTAAAAGAGTCCCAATCCTCTGTCTTCCCACTCTTCTTTGCCATGTTATACTTCCTCTCCTTAATTTTTATGCTGTCCCTGACTTCCCTTGTCAGCCACAGGTGTCTCTTACTCCCCTTAGAGTCTTTCCGCCTCTTTGGAATAAATTGATCCTGCAACCTCTGCATTATTCCCAGGAATACCTGCCATTGCTGTTCTACCGTCTTCCCTGCTAGGGCCTCCTTCCAGTCAATTTTGGCCAGCTCCTGCCTCATGCCTCCGTAATCCCCTTTGCTATACTGTAATACCGACACTTCCGATTTTCCCTTCTGCCTTTCCATTTGCAGAGTAAAACTTATCATGTTGTGATCACTGCCTCCTAATGGCTCTTTTACCTCTAGTCCCCTTATCAGATCAGGATCATTACACAACACTAAATCCAGAATTGCCTTCTCCCTGGTAGGCTCCAGTACAAGCTGTTCTAAGAATCCATCTCGAAGGCACTCTACAAACTCTCTTTCCTGGGGTCCATTTCCAACCTGATTTTCCCAGTCTACCTGCATGTTGAAATCTCCTATAACCACCGTAGCATTACATTTTTGACACGCCAATTTTATCTCCTGATTCAACTTGCACCCTATGTCGAGGCTACTGTTTGGGGGCCTATAGATAACTCCCATTAGGGTCTTTTTACCCTTACAATTTCTCATTTCTATCCATACTGATTCAACATCTCCTGATTCTGGAGTTGTGAATCTGTGGAGTTCTCTGCCATAGAAGGCAGAGGAGGACAATTCACTGGATGTATTCAAGAGAGAATTAGATAGAGCTCTTAGGGCTAATGGAATGAAGGGATATGAACAAAAAAAGCAGGAACAGGGTACTGATACTGGATGATCAGCCATGATCATAAGGGCCGAATGGCCTACTCCTGCACCTACTTTCTATGTTTTCACTTTACTGCCATGCTGGTGTTAACTTGCCTCTTTCCAGTATATTCCATTTTTTTATTACATGTTTGTTGTTTTCACAGAACTTGTGAGTTGGGAAGGAGTCCAGACGTGGAATTATGAATATTCTCTGACAGAAATGACATGGCCAGCTGCCAGAGAGTACTGTCAAAAGTCCTTCACTGACCTAGTTGCCATTCAGAACGAAGAGGAAATTAATTATCTCAATCAGATGTTGCCAAAAAGCCCAACTTACTACTGGATTGGAATCAGGAAGATTGGTGGTGTTTGGACCTGGGTTGGAACAAATAAATCACTGGGTGAAGAAGCAGAAAACTGGGCTGCAGGTGAACCAACTCTCGGGGGCGAGGATTGTGTAGAAATTTACATAAAAAGAGCAAAGGAAGCGGGCAAATGGAACAATGAACCGTGCACAGAAAGAGAGAAACGGGCTTTATGCTACCTAGGTAAGGCCCAGTTCACCTCTTTCTTTGAAATATATTTAACTTTAAAAATTAGTTACTAAACGTTTACTAAAAAAAAATGGGCGTGCAGTGCTGATTTGATGCCAGGACTGCCAAATGGATCTTAATGGTTCAGCTGTCTCAACCTTCGGTAGGTAATCATATGTTCAGCAGCAGCAAGTACATCCCAGTGACGGTGAGTTGCTGATTAGTTTACATTAAATGGTGAAATAAATGAAGAAATGTGTGGTGTTTTTCAGGGGAGGATAAGGTGGTTTTCATCCATTCAAGATTCAAGAGATTCAAGATATCTTTATTTGTCATCCAAAAAACAAGTTTTTTGAACGAAATTTCGTCACCCACAGTCCAACAATAAGAGCAATAAAATAAGCAAATTACACAACCCCAACCAACACAAAACCCCCCAAAAAGAAACATCCATCACAGTGAGTCTCCTCCAGTCCCCTCCTCACTGTGATGGAAGGCCAGAATGTCTTTTCTCTTCCCCTGCCGTCTTCTCCTGCGGTCAGGCTGTTGTCGTTGCCATGTTCCAGGCTGCGCCGGACGGTGAAATGTCCGCAACGGGCCGACCCAAGCCCCGCTGCAAGTCGGGGCGGTCGGGGCTCCCGACATTGAAGCCCCCGCCCAGCAGAGAAAATTCCGTGGCCTATTTTAGGCCGCGCCGGACGGTGAAATGTCCGTGACCCAAGCCCCGCGATCTGGGGCGGGCGAACACGCTGCCGCTGCCGGAGCTCCCGATGTCGGCATCCACGCGGCCCGAGCCTAAGGCGAGTCGCAGCCGCTCCCGCAGCCTCCGAGAACGGCCGGCTCCGCTGATGGTGAGTCTGATCCGCGGGCTCTGCGAACCAGAGCCCTGGAGGCCGCCAGCTCCAGGAGTTTGGCCGATGGTAGGCCGCAGCAGGAACGGAGACACGGCCCAGAACACAAAGGTCGGGTCTCCGTTCGGAAGGGACAAATATACAATTTTACAGTTCCTCCCTCCCCCCCATACACACACACATAGTACACAACCACAAAAACACGACATCACATTTACAATTAAGACAAAATCCCCCAACAAAAACACAAAGACAAACGGACTGCAGGTAAGCCGCAGCTGCTAGGGCAGCGCCGCCATCTGATGCAACCATGCAGAAATTTAGCATTGACGAGAGTACATTAATCTTCAGGTACCTTCACAGTAAGGGGCCGCTGCAGACCACTGACCAGTTGCTCCACACTCCAGCTGCTCTGACCCTCGGAGTTCAAAACCGTCGGCACAGCTGAATTCGCACGTTGTGTTGTAACTGAATGGTGCACGTGGTTTTGAGCAGGTCATGGTCATCTGTTCCTGATCCTCCAGAGTTGCACATTGTACAGCTGCAGGAAGCAAAGGAGAATTAGTCAAGTTTTAAACCCAATCAAATATACCTCAGAAAAAGGCACAAAGTGCCAGAGTAACTATGCGGCTCAGACAGTATTTTTGGAGAACCTGGACAGGTGACGTTTCGGGTCAGATATATCACCTCTCCATGTTCTCCAGAGATGCTGCCTGAGTTCAAAGCCTGCAGCTCAGTGAACCTTACACTGTGTTTTCCAGCAATGCTGCCCAACTCACTGAGTTACTCCAGTACTGTGTCTGTTTTTGTAAACCTGCACCATGTGTCTCAAAATACCTCAGACTTATTGATGCTGCTGCATGATTACTATCTCCGGTGTAGTCTGAATAGTTTGGGCTTTGTAGTGTCCTCTTGTCACCACCTGCCAATCTCAGAAGGACACATTGAAACCCACACTTGGTTTTCTATCTGTTTGGCGACTCACAATCCACAACGTTACTAACACCTCCACGTGCTCTGACATTGTTCAACAATCTGCCGTGTGGGATCTTAAAGAAAGGTTTCTGAAAATCCAAGTATATTACATTTACTGGCTTCCTCTCTTCACATCTGATACAATCTCCAATTGATTACTGATTATACATTTAGTCAAATATGCATGGTTTTGTGCATCCTGGGCATGTTCCTGTCAATTAGCAAATACCTCATATTAAGACTTCTAAATAGATCCCCCATTGTCATAGTGAGGCCCAGCGCAAGTTGGAGGAACAGCATCTGATATTTCGCTTGGGTAGTTTACACCCCAGCGGTATGAACATTGACTTCTCTAACTTCAGATAGTTCCTCTGTCTCTCTCTTTCCCCTCCCCATCCCAGTTCTCCCACTAGTCTTCCTGTCTCCTACTACATCCTATCTTTGCCCCGCCCCCTCCCCTGACATCAGTCTGAAGAAGGATCTCGACCCGAAACGTCGCCCATTCCTACTTTCCCGAGATGCTGCCTGACCCGCTGAGTTACTCCAGCATTTTGTGTCTACCTTCGATGTAAACCAGCATCTGCAATGTTTTTCCTAAATAGATCGTGAATGCAATAAATCACAGATGCTCTATTTTTAATGCCAGTGAAGCGAGGGTCAAGAATCACCTTGGCAAGTTGGCACTGGTGCTGTCCACTGACCAGTAACAGCACAGTCGATCCTGCTCGCTCCACTCAATGTAAATCCATCTTGGCAGCTAAAGCTGCACGTTGAGCTGTACCTGAACTTTTCTGAGCAGGTCATAACCACCTGGTCTTGTTTCTCCAGATTTTCACATTGCACCGCTGTGGAAAGTCAAGAAGACTTAGTTCAGTTGTAATTCACAAAGCAAGCTTCTGCAGACTGAATGCACGGTATTCCTTCCAATCCTTTTTAATAGTTTGTGAATAGTGTCCTCTTGTCACCACCTGCCAATCTCAGAAGGACACATTGAAACCCACACTTGGTTTTCTATCTGTTTGGCGACTCACAATCCACAACGTTACTAACACCTCCACGTGCTCTGACATTGTTTAACAATCTGCTGTGTGGGATCTTAAAGAAAGCTTTCTGAAAATCCAAGTATATTACATCTACTGGCTTCCCCTCTTCACAGCTGATACAATCTCCAATTGATTACTGATTTATACATTTAGTCAAATATGCAATTAGTTTAGTTTAGTTTATTGTCACATGCACCAAGGTACCGTGAAAAGCTTTTATTGTGTGTAACTAGTCAGCGGAAAGACAACACATGATTACTATTGAGCCATCTACAGTGTAGAGATACATGATAAGGGAATAACATAAATAACCTTTAGTGCAAGTAAAGCCAGTAAAGTCCGATCAAAGATAGTCTGAGGGTCTCCATTGAGGTAAATAGTAGCTCAGGATTACTCTCTAGTTGTTGGTAGGATGGTTGAATTGTCTAATGATAACTGGGAAGAAACTGCCCCTGAATCTGGAGGTGTGTATTTTCACACTTCTGCACCTCTTGCCTGAGAGAAGAGGGGAGAAAAGTGAGAGGCCGGGGTGCAGCACATCATTGATTATGCTGATTATGCTAATGGGCCGTGCCTTTGCAATCAATAGTGGAACCATTGATTTGGGCTTTTTTTTCCATTGGAGTTAATTAATCTTCATGTACCTTCACAGTGAGGGGCCAGTGCTGAGCAGTCCTGAGTTGCTACACTCTCCAGCCTCTGTGAGCCTTTGAGTTCAAAGCAAGTAGCTCAGTGGACCTTGCACTGTGTTCTCCAGCAATGCTGCCCAACTCACTGAGTTACCCCAGTACTATGTGTCTGTTTTTGTAAACCTGCACCTTGTGTCTCAAAATACCTATGACTTGCTCAGTTTACAACTCCAAGGCAATGTTTTCAGTGAACATCATGATGCAACCATGCAGAGATTTAGCATTGACTAGAGTACATTAATCTTCAGGTACCTTCACAGTGAGGGGCCGCTGCAGACCACTGACCAGTCGCTCCACACTCCAGCTGCTCTGACCCTCGGAGTTCAAAACCGTCGGCACAGCTGAATTCGCACGTTGTGTTGTAACTGAATGGTGCACGTGGTTTTGAGCAGGTCATGGTCATCTGTTCCTGATCCTCCAGAGTTGCACATTGTACAGCTGCAGGAAGCAAAGGAGAATTAGTCAAGTTTTAAACCCAATTAAATATACCTCAGAAAAAGGCACAAAGTGCCAGAGTAACTCCACGGCTCAGACAGTATTTTTGGAGAACTTGGACAGGTGACGTATCGGGTCAGGACGCTCCTTTATTTGAAAAAAGGACACTACCAGATATATCACCTCTCCGTGTTCTCCAGAGATGCTGCCTGAGTTCAAAGCCTGCAGCTCAGTGGACCTTACACTGTGTTCTCCAACAATGCTGCCCAACTCACTGAGTTACTCCAGTACTGTGTCTGTTTTTGTAAACCTGCACCATGTGTCTCAAAATACCTCAGACTTATTGATGCTGCTGCATGATTACTATCTCCGGTGTAGTCTGAATACTTTGGGCTTTGTAGTGTCCTCTTGTCACCATCTGCCAATCTCAGAAGGACACATTGAAACCCACATTTGGTTTTCTATCTGTTTGGCGACTCACAATCCACAACGTTACTAACACCTCCACGTGCTCTGACATTGTTCAACAATCTGCCGTGTGGGATCTTAAAGAAAGCTTTCTGAAAATCCAAGTATATTACATCTACTGGCTTCCTCTCTTCACAGCTGATACAATCTCCAATTGATTACTGATTATACATTTAGTCAAATATGCAATTAGTTTAGTTTAGTTTATTGTCACATGCACCAAGGTACCGTGAAAAGCTTTTATTGTGTGTAACTAGTCAGCGGAAAGACAACACATGATTACTATTGAGCCATCTACAGTGTAGAGATACATGATAAGGGAATAACATAAATAACCTTTAGTGCAAGTAAAGCCAGTAAAATCCGATCAAAGATAGTCTGAGGGTCTCCATTGAGGTGAATTGTAGCTCAGGATTACTCTCTAGTTGTTGGTAGGATAGTTGAATTGTCTAATGACAGCTGGGAAGAAACTGCCCCTGAATCTGGAGGTGTGTATTTTCACACTTCTGCACCTCTTGCCTGAATGAAGAGGGGAGTAAAGGGAGAGGCCGGGGTACATCACATCCTTGATTATGCTGATTATGCTAATGGACCGTGCCTTTGCGATCAATAGTGGAACCATTGATTTGGTTTTTTTTTTCCATTGGAGTTAATTAATCTACAGTTACCTTCGCAGTGTGGGGCCAGTGCTGAGCAGTCCTGAGTTGCTACACTCTCCAGCCTCTGTGAGCCTTTGAGTTCAAAGCCTGCAGCTCAGTGGACCTTACACTGTGTTATCCAGCAATGCTGCCCAACTCACTGAGTTACCCCAGTACTATGTGTCTGTTTTTGTAAACCTGCACCTTGTGTCTCAAAATACCTCAGACTTGCTCAGTTTACAACTCCAAGGCAATGTTTTCAGTGAACATCATGATGCAACCATGCAGAGATTTAGCATTGACTCGAGTACATTAATCTTCAGGTACCTTCACAGTGAGGGGCCGCTGCAAACCACTGACCAGTCGCTCCACACTCCAGCTGCTCTGACCCTCGGAGTTCAAAACCGTCGGCACAGCTGAATTCGCACGTTGTGTTGTAACTGAATGGTGCACGTGGTTTTGAGCAGGTCATGGTCATCTGTTCCTGATCCTCCAGAGTTGCACATTGTACAGCTGCAGGAAGCAAAGGAGAATTAGTCAAGTTTTAAACCCAATTAAATATACCTCAGAAAAAGGCACAAAGTGCCAGAGTAACACCACGGCTCAGACAGTATTTTTGGAGAACTTGGACAGGTGACGTTTCGGGTCAGGACCCTTCTTTATTTGAAAAAAGGACTCTACCAGATATATCACCTCTCCGTGTTCTCCAGAGATGCTGCCTGAGTTCAAAGCCTGCAGCTCAGTGGACCTTACACTGTGTTCTCCAGCAATGCTGCCCAACTCACTGAGTTACTCCAGTACTGTGTCTGTTTTTGTAAACCTGCACCATGTGTCTCAAATTCCTCAGACTTATTGATGCTGCTGCATGATTACTATCTCCGGTGTAGTCTGAATACTTTGGGCTTTGTAGTGTTCTCTTGTCACCACCTGCCAATCTCAGAAGGACACATTGAAACCCACACTTAGTTTTCTATCTGTTTGGCGACTCACAATCCACAACGTTACTAACACCTCCACGTGCTCTGACATTGTTTAACAATCTGCTGTGTGGGATCTTAAAGAAAGCTTTCTGAAAATCCAAGTATATTACATCTACTGGCTTCCTCTCTTCACAGCTGATACAATCTCCAATTGATTACTGATTATACATTTAGTCAAATATGCAATTAGTTTAGTTGAGTTTATTGTCACATGCACCAAGGTACCGTGAAAAGCTTTTATTGTGTGTAACTAGTCAGCGGAAAGACAACACATGATTACTATTGAGCCATCTACAGTGTAGAGATACATGATAAGGGAATAACATAAATAACGTTTAGTGCAAGTAAAGCCAGTAAAGTCCGATCAAAGATAGTCTGAGGGTCTCCATTGAGGTAAATAGTAGCTCAGGATTACTCTCTAGTTGTTGGTAGGATGGTTGAATTGTCTAATGACAGCTGGGAAGAAACTGCCCCTGAATCTGGAGGTGTGTATTTTCACACTTCTGCACCTCTTGCCTGAGAGAAGAGGGGAGAAAATGGAGAGGCCGGGGTACATCACATCCTTGATTATGCTGATTATGCTAATGGGCCGTGCCTTTGCGATCAATAGTGGAACCATTGATTTGGGCTTTTTTTTCCATTGGAGTTAATTAATCTACAGTTATATTCACAGTGAGGGGCCAGTGCTGAGCAGTCCTGTGTTGCTACACTCTCCAGCCTCTGTGAGCCTTTGAGTTCAAAGCCTGCAGCTCAGTGGACCATACAGTGTGTTCTCCAGCAATGCTGCCCAACTCACTGAGTTACCCCAGTACTCTGTGTCTGTTTTTGTAAACCTGCACCTTGTGTCTCAAAATACCTCAGACTTGCTCAGTTTATAACTCCAAGGCAATGTTTTCAGTGAACATCATGATGCAACCATGCAGAGATTTAGCATTGACTCGAGTACATTAATCTTCAGGTACCTTCACAGTGAGGGGCCGCTGCAGACCACTGACCAGTCGCTCCACACTCCAGCTGCTCTGACCCTCGGAGTTCAAAACCGTCGGCACAGCTGAATTCGCACGTTGTGTTGTAACTGAATGGTGCACGTGGTTTTGAGCAGGTCATGGTCATCTGTTCCTGATCCTCCAGAGTTGCACATTGTACAGCTGCAGGAAGCAAAGGAGAATTAGTCAAGTTTTAAACCCAATTAAATATACCTCAGAAAAAGGCACAAAGTGCCAGAGTAGCTCAGACAGTATTTTTGGAGAACTTGGACAGGTGACGTTTAGGGTCAGGACCCTTCTTTATTTGAAGAAAGGACACTGACCAGAAATATCACCTCTCCGTGTTCCCCAGAGATGCTGCCTGAGTTGGAATAGGAGCAACAAGTAAACAACTGAAGGAACGCAGAAGGTCCTGCAGCATCTGCGGGCCAAAGGGGACGCAGAAGGTCCAGCAGCATCTGCAGGGCAATAGGAACGTTGAGCATTCAGGTCAAGACCCTGCATCAGGTCCTTTCCCACAAATAGATGCCTCAGGTCCTGTCAGTATTCCCCAGCAGTTTGCTTTGTGCGTGTAATCTTCACAGATTAGCCAACTACTGAAAACTGGAGAGTTTCCAAGCTTTCTTGCATTTTCTCATTCATTTTCATGCAAAGGAAGAGCTTCCTTTCAGACGTGAAGTGTCAGCTGACTTAAACTAAGGTAGCAATTGCCACCCAGACGTTGGGCCCTGGGCACATGACCTGGACAATGGGGTGATGGTGGTGAGGGGAATGAGTGAACCCTGCTGCATTTGTTCATGCTCCCTTCTGGAAAATAACATGGTCCAAGACATGAACTTGCCCTCAGTGCTTTGGGATAATAAGTGAAAAGTGACCAGTTGGAGGAAATAATTGATATGACAAGTGCCATATGATAATCCATATGATAATATGGCAAACGCAATGTTACCATTTATTTCAAGAGGGCTAGAATACAAAAACAGGGATGTAATGCCGAAGCTCTGTAAGGCGCTGGTCAGACCACATTTGGAATCTTGTGAGCAATTCTGGGCACCATATCTGAGGAAGGATGTGCTGGCCCTGGAGAGGGTCCAGATGAGCTTTATGAGAATGATCCCAGGAATTAGTGGGTTAACATTTGATGAGCATTTGACGGCACTGGGCATGTACTTGCTGGAGTTTAGATGAGGCGTTTCCACTAGTGGGAGAGTCTAGGACTAGAAGCCATAGTCTCAGAATTAAAGGATGTTCTTTTAAGAAGCAGATGAGGGAATTTCTTTAGTCAGAGGGTGGTGAATCTGTGGAATTCTTTGCCACAGAAGGCCAAATCAATGGCTATTTTTAAAGCAGAGATAGATAGGTTCTTGATTAGTACGGACGTCAGGGGAGAAGGCAGGAGAATAGGGTTAAGTGGGAGAGATAGATCAGCCATGATTGAATGGTGGAGAAGACCTGAAGAGCTGAATGGCCTAATTCTGCTCCTTTCACTTATGACGTTATGACCTTATAATAAACGGCAATAATGTCTCCACTAACTGAAGGAAGAACTGGAATGTAAAACAAAAAATAAGGCAAAAAACTATTTTAATTGAAAGTAATGATTTGTCTTTGATTTGATTTGACTATATATCTCACATAATATATCATGTCTTTTTACACAAGTAAATTCTAACCCTCTATAAAGGCACTTACCATGTTCACACTCTGGTCCATAGAATCCATCATTGCAGAGACATGAGTAATAACCAATGGTTTCTATACATTCTCCATTATTACTGCAGGACTTGGGACTGCATGAAGCTTGAACAAATAACATAAATCATTGCCTGTTAAGAACTTTTACACATACGGAAGAATATCTGTTAGAAGTGATGGTGAACTAGCAAGGCATTTAGTTTAGCTTAGTTTAGTTTAGTGTAGAGATACAGCGCAGGGACAGGCCCTTTGACCCACGAGTGCTCGCCGACCAGCAATCCACGTACACTAACTCTATCTTACGCACATCTTTAATTTTACTAAGCCGACCTGTACGACTTTGGAGAGTGGGGGGAAACTGGAGCACCCGGAGAAAACCCACGCAGGTCATGAGGAGAACGTACAAACTGCTTACAGACAGCACCCGTAGTCAGGATTGAACCCGGGTCTCTGGTGCTGTAAGGCAGCAACTCTACCGCTGCGCCACCGTGCTGCCCAACATTATCGCCGTGAATATTGTAATTTCCAAAATTCCATTTTATCACATTTACAGTGTAATTAGCAAGTATTTTTTCCATGCTCAAATTCCAAATTGGGTCATTCTTAATGGCTATTCTTATGTTTTGTTGCTCATGAAGTTATGCTTTTTTTCTCAGAAAGGACACAATTGATGAATTAACACTGGATTAGGAATGTATGCAAAGAATTACTTTCGCAAAGGTTTGGGATATATATATATATATATAAAACCTTTAGTTTAGATGTGACTCTGAGTTTAAAGATGAATGTGATGAGAATATGAACATCTTTTTATTCTTACCTGTGTAACACAAAGGTCTTTTCTTTTTGCCACAAGCAATATCATTCCATTTCCCTGGATCAAGTTTTCTCTTTATGTACATTTCCACACAATCTTCCTTCCCAGTTTTTCCTACGTTATTCGGTTCACCTTTAGCCCAGTTCTCTGCTTCTTTGTTGAGTGGCTTTGCGGTGCCAACCCAGATCCAAGTATCATTAACTTTCCTGATTCCAATCCAGTAGTAAGACTTTGCAAAAGGAACATTTTCATTCAAATATTTGATTTCTTCTGCATTCTGGATTGCAACCATGTCAGTATATTTTTCTTTACAAAATTTCCTTGCATTATTCCAAGGCATTTCCTCCTTGCTATGATTATAGGTCCAGCCATAGATTCCTTCCACAAGCAGTAGTTCTGTGAGGAAAGAAGAACTCCAATAAATCAGTTCCACTGTTTGGCTCAAGCATTTTCCCCTTTTTTTCATGTTTCATGTTGTACCTCCCAGGTAAATTTCATGCCAAAATCTAAATGCTGAAAATCTAAAATGGAATAACAGAAAATGCTGTAAATACTCAGCAGGTCTGGTTGTATCTATTAGAAGCGAAGTAGACCCTTCTTCAATCTGAAATGTTAGCCGCTTCGCTGCTCATAGATGTCACCTGACCGGCTGAGTAATTCCAGCATTTTTTGTTTTTAATTGATACTAGACGACCCGTGTACCCATTGGGTTCCAGTTGAGACGCCAGCGATCTCAAAATATATATATATATGCATGTTCCCGAAATACAGCCAAAACGGTACACGAGAACGCAGCAACTTGAACAAAACTTGATGCTGCACCCCGCAGGCGAATGGTGAGTAAGGTGCCCCTAAAATTGATGAGACTTTTAGTTATATATAGATTATTGCCATTTTATGGAAAATGTAAGTCTTCTATTTCTGCCACCCATAAAGTTATCCGGAATCTGTTTAGGAGCTAGGGTAAGGTGTTTCTTTCTATCCCAATTGCAACAAAGAAACCCATTCTCTTTCTTTGTGACATGTTTTGATTTTCTGCAGAAGACTTCCCATGGCATTTTTGAATGCAATTTTAGCTTAAGGGCAAATAATGTGGAATACATGTTGGATTGGATGAAAAAAGGATTGGATTGAGACCAAATAAGCTCCATTTAGTATGGCCTTTATAGCCATTAAACAGAGGAATTTGGGCAGATTTGAACCCCTCTCCATATGAAAGTCCTGCATCTGACATGCTGAAATACCAAGTGTATTCTTCTTTGCTAGTTGTCACTGCACCTTGTTAGTATCATAATGCCTTAATCCGTATTTAAGGGAATGGGACGCAGCTGCTGCAATCGCAGTGTTAAAATGCAATACGATATCCTTGTATTTTACATCACTACCATCTTACCAAGTACAACAATGGCGATGAACTGCATTCGACTTCCACTTCCCAGTATTTGTGAGGTTTGTTGGGTGACTTTCATTGCCATTTTGTTGTATCTACAGATAATAAGGTGTGATTGATAATTGTTGTCAATTAGAAATGACGACATCTTAAATGTATATCACAAATTTTACTCAATAACGCATTATGTTTAATAATCGATTGTAAGGCTTAATCTTCATGTATGTCACAAATATGAAATTATGGCATACAATGTTCATATTTCGCAGCCTAGTAGCTTCTGTTACACAATTTCACACAAACATGTTAATGTCATAATTTAAAAAACATGATTCTTCATGAAACATATCTATGACTCAGTCTCCTCAACTCGTAGAGACATCAAGCTTTGGGCTGGAAAAGCCATAGTCCTGACGGGACTTTCCTCCTGAGTGACTATTATTGTACAGAATCATGCTTGCTATTCCCTCCAGTCAGGTACAGCAACCACTAGCAAAATTCTGGTTGCAACCAATACAGAGCAAAATGTAATAACTTTCCAGGTTTTAAGGCCCATATATATTTTTTTAAATTGCATGAGCAAACTAATTTCTCCCTTGACTAAAATTTATCCCTTGAATAAGCAATGGTAGATGAACCCTACAAAGTCTTCAGTTTTCATATGATATATATATAGGCATATATCATATCATATGATATATGCTATGATACCTGGCAGCATAACCTGTGGCTGCTCGATCTGTATTGCTCTTCGGAGATACCGATCTGCTCTAAAGCTGTCATTTGCTCATGGAGTCATAGGGTGATATAATGTGGAAACAGGCACTTCGGCCCAACTGGCCAACATGTCCAGCTATACTAGTCCCACCTGCCTGCGCTTGGTCCATATCCCTCCAAACTTGTCCTATCTATGTACCTGTCTAGCTGTTTCTTAAATGTTGAGATAGTCCCAGCCTGAACGACCTCCTCTGGCAGCTTGTTCCATGCACCCACCACCCTTTGTGTGAAATTGTGAAATATTTCTGTGCTGGCTGCTGGTACTGTTGAGAGTGGGATCCATCTAGGATTTATATTATGAGTCAGGACATATTTTATAGTTGGCTCTGCATTGCCAAATAATTATTTTTATTATAAACCTGTTCCTTATAGCTGGCTGTTTTGCCAAGTGGCTGTTTTGGGTTCATTCTGTCCCAAACAACGATTACTTTGGCAGCAACTCATTATTTCAGAAGAAAAGGTTCTGAAGAGAATCTTATCTGGAGAAAAGGTTTGTCAATGTTATTTTCAGACGAGAAAATTTATGTTGAAGAATAGAACAAAAATTGGATTTAATATCAGATTTTAGGATGACATTGGTTTTGGCATCATAAGTTTCACATTTCCCAACATTGTATCTGTGCCATGAATAGTATTAATCTTATCTCTGAGTGAGTAGGTTTTGTGTTTAAGTCCCACGGTGGAGGTTTAAACACATATATCTAGGCTGGCACCGAGGCAGTGAAAGAGCACTGTGCTGTTAAATGCGTTGTTTCTCAGGTGAGTTGTTGGTTTGAGTTCATGCCTGCTATCTGAAGCAGGTCTCAAATATCCAACACCCGCAATAACCTGCCCAGTGGATATCTTTCAATCGCCATCCCAAATCAATAAGTATCTGATCTCGATTGAATGGGGGAACTTGCTGCGTGTGATTTCAGCACTACTTTACCAAAATAATCACACTTTGAACTGCACCGTAAAGCACTTTGGGGTCTTGCCAAAATATATTTTCTCAAGTGCTGATTGTTACAGATTGGGACTGAGCTAGCTTGCATCAGCATATATGTGGTAACGTGCTGTCGGTACCAGCACACTTGCTCATCACCTCCACAAAGGTAGCAATATCTAACCTGCCATGACCCTCACGTACAAATTTGATTTACTTGGCCTTTTTATATGCTTCCCTTCCGAATTTAAAAAAAATTTTCATTAACTGCAAATCATCTCTTTCTCTGATTCCATTGTCCTATGAACCAAAACTGAACATCCTACAGCACATCGAATAAAAGATAATTTGAAGGAATTGTCAAGTTTTAAGAAATTAGCACGTTATGGTGTCAGTAAAGAATCTTATACTCTTCCAAATATAAGATTTGATAACGTCAATAACTTTCCATGCAGAAAACACAGTAGCCTATATTATGATATAATATATTATGATATAATATATATATTCATAATATCCCAGATCCAGTATCAATATATATCAATATATCCCTTACCAGGTCCCGACACAGAGCACCGCAGTTGATTCTTCGGCTTTGTGAATGTTCACTTGAAGGTTGGATGAACCGAACTTAGTTGTGTCTGTTGAACTGCTGTGGGAAAGAACACTGCCGTTTCACTGTAGCAGGTGGCCTTATATCTTTATTCACAGTTTCCTGTCCTTTTCCAGAAAGTTTCCCCATGTCATGAACTAATTAGAATAAAATGGACGGAACTCTATTTTTAATGGCCAAATGTTTATGGACAGACATCAAAGATTTTATCTGTCGCCTGCCTTGAAAGAGAATTCCCATCAGTTCCTGCGTTACAGATTTGTCCATCTTTGGTGTAATGTTTCAATTATTTAATTTGCCAGTGTAATATGCTTTCCAAAAAATGTTAGCTGTGGTTATGAGAGAGATGCCACAACTGACCAGGCTACCAAAAAACCTTGTTTCACAAGTTCAGCCTTATTCAAATTATGAAGTGACCACTGTGCACCAGTCTTCCTTATCTTTCTCACACCACTTGCACCCCTTTAACATTGCTGGTTGTGCCATTCTCCTTCAAAGCCTTTTCTATGTTTAATGGCCTCGGTTGCTTCCACTTACTTCACGCATATCTGGTCATAACAAGAGAATGGCCTGAAAAGGTGAGTGTGCCCTCAGCTTCACCAGGGAGTGACCTTGGCTACTTATTTCACAGGCTCATTCCGTTCTTTGGTCTGAAGATGTCTCTGGTTCCATTCCTGTTTCTAGTATATCTCACCATCATTCATTGTCCCAGTAAGGTCAAACCATTTGATGAGCTAAGGTTTCTGCTAGTTGAATATTGAGAAGTTATTGCCTTTGGCCCCTATGTTCAATGGCCACCAATTCCATTCCCCTTTCCTACCAGTGTCTCAGGCTGAAGGATGGCGGCCTGAGTTCTTTCCCACAGGGATGGCGGCGCTGCCCTAGCAGCTGCGGCTTACCTGCAGTCCATTTGTCTTTGTGTTTTTGTTGTTTTTGTTGTCTTAATTGTAGTTGTGATGTGGTGTTTTTGTGTTTGTGTACTATGTGTGTATGTGGGGGGGAGGGGGGGAACTGTAACATTGTAAATATGTGTCCCTTCCGAACGGAGACCCGACCTTTGTGTTCTGGGCCGTGTCTCCGTTCCTGCTGCGGCCTACCATCGGCCCAACTCCTGGAGCTGGCGGCCTCCAGGGCTCTGGTTCGCAGAGCCCGCGGACCGGACTCACCATCAGCGGAGCCGGCCGTTCTCGGAGGCTGCGGGAGCGGCTGCGACTCGCCTTAGGCTCGGGCCGCGTGGATGCCGACATCGGGAGCTCCGGCAGCGGCAGCGTGTTCGCCCGCCCCGGATCGCGGGGCTTGGGTCGGCCCGCCGCGGATATTTCACCGTCCGGCGCGGCCTGAAATAGGCCACGGAATTTTCTCTGCTCGGCGGGGGCTTCAATGTCGGGAGCCCCGACCGCCCCGACTTACAGCGGGGCTTGGGTCGGCCCGTTGCGGACATTTCACCGTCCGGCGCAGCCTGGAACATGGCAACGACAACAGCCTGACCGCAGGAGAAGACGGCAGGGGAAGAGAAAAAGACATCCTGGCCTTCCATCACAGTGAGGAGGGGACTGGAGGAGACTCACTGTGATGGATGTTTCTTTTTGGGGGGTTTTGTGTTGGTTGGGGTTGTGTAATTTGCTTATTTATTGCTCTTATTGTTGGACTGTGGGTGACGAAATTTCGTCCAAAAAACTTGTTTTTTGGATGACAAATAAAGATATCTTGAATCTTGAACGAGGTTGTTTCAATCAGTAATGCTCACGCTCACACTGAGGCAGGCTTCCAGACCAATAATGTTTCCTTCTCAGACAGCCACAAACCATCTACTACAGTCTGGTGGGATTGCTGGAGATCCCCAGACGTGACTTCTTGGGCTTCCTCACATCTCACCATTACAGTCATGGAGTCATAGGGTATAAAGCTATACAGCACAGCAACAGGCCCTTCAGTCCAACTCATCCAAGGTACCTACCCGAGCTAGTCCCATTGGCAAGTGTTTAGTTTAGTTTAGTTTAGAGATACAGCGCGGAAACAGGCCCTTCGGCCCACCGGGTCCGCGCCGACCAGCGATCCCCGCATATTAGTCCTATCCTACACACACTAGGGTCATTTTTTACATTTACCAAGCCAATTAACCTACATACCTGTACGTCTTTGGAGTGTGGGAAGAAACCGTAGATGTTGGAGAAAACCCATGCAGGTCACGGGGAGAACGTACAAACTCCATACAGACAGCGCCTGTAGTTGGGATCGAACCTGGATCTCCGGCGCTGCATTCGCTGTAAGGCAGCAACTCTACCGCTGCGCCACCATGCCACCCTGTGTTTGGCCCTTACTCCTGGGATGGCAATGTCTTCGGCATTTATCTCTGCAATTCCTTTAGGAACCACCCTGTATCGCAGCTTCTTTTTCTCTGATATTTGGCCAACCTTTCAGTCGGCGGTCTTAATATTCTCATCTGGGGCCAACGATTCTTTGTGATACCACTCCTGTGAAGAACCATGGGCCACGTTATCATGTTAAAAACTTTATGTAAGGGCAGAGTGTGGACATGCAGGATAAAACTAATGACAAAGTTACCGCCTGACTTGCTGAGTGTTTCCAGCATTTTCCACTTTTGATCACCAACACACATTATTATCATTATTGCAGTTCTGTTTGTGGGAGCTTTCTGTGCATGAATTTCCACATTCCAACAATGTCCACACTTCTTTGGGTGCAAACAGTTTTGAGAGATCTTGAAAGGGACGTGGAAAATGCTTTCTAAATGCAAGTGGCTGCGTTCACATGCAAGGCCAAATAATGAGTGTCAGCTAGCAATCATCGCCTTGGCGGCAGCACCATATCCTGCCGCCACAAGCAGGAGTCATTAGGTGCGATGTCAAAATATGAACTCTCGCCAGCTTTCTTCCCTCGCTGAGGTGTGAAGCTTCTGTCGCCACTCTGGCTCAAATGCTGCCAGTGTTGTCCAGGAATCGAGACTGATCTGTGTTATTCATCACAAACAGGATGATGCATTTTCCACCGTGACAATCAAGGAGTTGCCTTTAAAAAGAGCACCTATTGACAGAAGACATTTCCTCTCTTTTATAATCATTTCCACACTCACAGCCAGAAGTGTGACTCGTGACGAGAACTAAAGCTTTTCCAATAAGGAAGGAAAGTGCCGTATTCTGTCCAAAAAAAGGCTTCTGTGCCTCTTCTTGTCAGATAACCTAGTGCCAGAATCGACTAGAAAATATGGGACCGTGCCGGTAACTGACTACTTTAACCCCTTTTGAAGTTAGCACAAGGTTCATATACAGTAAATATTTTTGTTGGTTTTGTATGCAGCAGGTGAGAACTAAATTAAATCAGTATTTACTAAACATGCACTTGACACCAACTGGTTATTCCATGAGCAGCTGATCAGACTCTCTGAAGCTAATGTAACCCGAAAGGGATGGACAGCACCTAACTGAATACGCTGCATCTACACTCCCTACAAAGTTCCGTCAGTATATCCATCTATTCTTTTCCTTCATCCACTTTAGCTTCCCTTAAGTGTATCAAAAGTGTATCAAAAGGACATATACACCGATCAGTCAAAACATTATGACCTGATGAGCCAAAACATTATGACCACCTGCCTAATATGCTGTTGGTCCTCCGTGTGCAGCCCCATACGCAGCAGGGTGCGATGCACTGTGTATGGTGACACATTCCTCCCGTGACCACCATTAAAATTTTCTGTGACTTGTGCCACAGTAGACCTTCTGTCGGCTCGGACCAGACAGGATAGCCTTCATTGCCCTCGCGCATTGATGAGCCTTGGGCACCCAACACCCTGTCGCCGGTTTGTGGTTTGTCCCTCCTCGGACCACTGTCGGTAGGTACTCACCACTGCTGACTGGGAGCACCCCACAATCCTTGCCGTTTCAGAGATGCTCTGACCCAGTCGACCGGCCATAACAATTTGGCCCTTGTCAAAGTCGCTCAGGTCTTTACTCCTGCCCATTTCTCCTGCATCCAACACATCAACTTCATGAACTGACTGTTCACTTGCTGCCTAATATATCCCACCGCTTGACAGGTGCCATTGTAACAAGATAATCAATGTTATTCACTTTGCCTGTCAGTGGTCATAATGTTTCGGCTCGGTGTATCATGGGGTCCCAGGTGTTCATTGGAAGCAGGAAGATCCCAAAACATGGCCCCATACATGAACAATGGTAGCAAACAATGTTTCCTACATTCCATTAATGTTTGGAATATTGTGCCTTAAAAAGGAATAGTTTTTTTTTTAAATTACTCAATCAGCACAGGACAAAAGAACAACAGGATGTTATCTGAGACAGATCCCCAATCAAGGGCTCACAACGGGCAAGGCAGAGGTAGCCTTAAGCTAATGCGTAGAGAGGCAGCAGCAGACAGCAGGTGAAAGCAAAGCCTTACAATGCTTCATGATTACAGTGCCCCATACTTAATGAGACACAACACAATTTGTGCTCTCATGGGTCTTGACTCGAAACATTGACAATTCCCTCCACCTCAACCTGCTGTGTTGCTCCAGCTTAAAACAAAGTGCTGGCACAACTCAGCAGGTAAGGCAGCATCTGTGGCGGGAAGTGGAGAGATGACGTTTCGATTGGAACCCTTTCTCAAGACCCAAAACGTCACATGTCCATTTCTCCTGAGTACAAATGTAGATACAAAATACTGGAGTAACTCAGCGGGTCAGGCAGCATCCCAGGAGACAAGGAATGGGTGAGGTTCCGGGTCGAGACCCTTCTTCAGACTGAGTACATCCAGCAGTACATTCTCGGGCAGCCTTGTCTGTTTCAGATACTAATGTCCTCCCAATTTTAACCATTTTATTTCACATGACTGGCATTTCTGAATTTATTTTTAAATATCCGTGTCCAACAAAGGTGAAATGAGCAGAAAAACTATGCAGGGCGCAATTTCAAATCAGATTACATATTTTGATCAAACATTACATTAATTTCCCTTATTTTAATTTCATCTTGTGAAATTAAAACATGTGAAAAGTTCTAAATAAAACATTTCCTGTTATATGTCGTCATGCGATAAATAACTGTAAGTCTGACGTTGTTTTACCATATTAGTAACTTTATCTCAACGTCTGTCCAATCCATCACGCGTATGAGACTATTCATCGGACGTTCAGGCTGTAATGCTTCCGCTGTAGAACAGCATCTCTGGAGCGAAACACCACAATGAGTCACCACCCTTAGGACAGAAAAAGAGGACAGTTCCCAAAGAGATAAACAAATTGCCAGTCAAAATAGATATTTGAGCGTAAGTGAAAAATTCGCTTTAAATTTTTTGTATTAAAATTTTGTAAATTTTAAATATTGTGTATTATTTTATTGAATGTTCACTTAGGGATTCAAGGAGGCGTTTTTGTCAAGTTCTCTCTCTCCTGAGACTTGTTTTAAATCCCACAAATATATGTGTCTGAAAGATAATCAGGCGATCCAAGACGTTGGGGAATAACTTAGCAAGGCCGACGCTCCGGAAAACTGATGACTTCATGAGTGAATTACTTGTCATGAGTCAGAATCAATACAGAGTCAAATAGGCCCTTTGGTCCAACTTGTTCATGCCAAATAAAATATCCCTATATACCAGTCCCATTTGCCTACATTTGCCCCATATCCCTTTAAACATTTCCTATCCATATACCTGTCCAAATGTCTTAAATGTGATTTTATCTGCTCAACCACTTTGACTGGCAACTCGTTCCATATATCTATCACCTTTGTATGGAAAAAGTTGCCTCTCATGTTCCTATTAAATTTTAACCCACTACCTTAAACATGGAACAGTGTAGCGAAAGAACAGACCATTTGGCCCACAAAGTCTGTGCGAACATGATGCCAACCCCATCACTTAACTACGTGCATATAACCCATATCCCTCCATTCCCTGCATATCCACCAAGCATGACATTCGGAGGCTGCAACAAATCGTTCGATCAGTTCAGAAGGTTGTCGGCTGCAATCTTCCCCCCAATGACGAACTGTACACTGCAAGGGCCAGGAAGCGAGCGAGCAAGATCACCTGTTCAGTACTGCCTTCAACCACTGAAGGTCACCTCACCTTCTGTCTCCTTTCTCTGTTCATTTATTTATTTACTTATTTATCTATTTATTCATTTCCCTATGTTCTCAAAATCTCTGTAAAGCGTCTTTGAGTATATGAAAAGCGCTATATAAATAAAATGCATTATTATTATTATTATCTCTGACCCCTCTCACCCTGGCCACAAACTCTTTGAAGCACTTCCCTCTGGAAGGTAGAGGCACTTCCATCTGTCAAAGCAGCCACAGCCAGACATAAAAACAGCATTTTTCTGAGAGTAGTAGCTCTACTCAATAACCAAAAGTCTGTAGTCTCTTTTTGCTCTGGTTTATTTCACTCACATGTTTAAACTAATGCTGCATTCTTAATATTTTAATGTTTTATGCTTTATTCTTAATTGTTTACTGTATGTTCGTGTTGTTACTTGCGAGCGGAGCACCAAGGCACATTCCTTGTATGTGTATATACTTGGCCAATAAACTTATTCATTCATTCATATGCCTAACCAAAAGTCTTTTAAATACCACTAATGTATCAGCTTCAACCATGGGATTGATAATGCCCATTTGAGAAACATAGATTCTGCCACATTGGCATTTACAACGGGCTTCTGCCACCTTGGCATTTACAACAGGCTTCTGCCACCCTGGCATGTGTAACAGGCTTCTGCCACCCTGGCATTTACAATGGGCTTCTGCCACCCTGGCATGTGTAACAGGCTTCTGCCACCTTGGCATTTACAACGAGCTTCTGCCACCCTGGCATGTGTAACAGGCTTCTGCCACCCTGGCATTTACAATGGGCTTCTGTATCACCCAATGTTGTAAATGCCATCTCAAAAAGCTCTTTCTCTACTTTGGACAGTTATTGGCTGGAGATTCCCGAAAGTCAATGGAGATGTTGTATTTTTTGCCTTTGTCTCAGGTAAGCTCTTCCTGTTAAGTGAGCTGACAATCGTATTAGTATGTTTTCCCTGAGCCAAAATGGAATCAATATGTTCAGGGACTGGAGTGGGAATAGGTTTCCACGACTGGTCTCTGATGTTGCAAGTTAAGCTGGACTTTCAACGGCTCATAGTCGACTGTTTCATAATCCTGGTCGTCTGTCCCTGTCTTTTCCTGAATTTCACTTTTTTCCCAGCTGGGACTTTCCGAAACAATGGGCTTAAAACATTTCTTGAAGAACAAAGTCGAGCAAATTTAATTTCAACAGTCTGTGGGGAAATGACATCAAAGCTTGTTTATTATAATGTAATTAGTCATCGCCTCTGAACAATCATTTAAGAATCGTCTTTTTTCCCTGAGGAAGAGTGATTAGTAAAATCCCAGTAAAAGACATAATGTGCTGGAGTAACTCAGCGGGTCAGGGAGCATCTCTGGAGAACATGGATAGGTGACATTTTAGAGTGCTGGAGTAACTCAGTGGGTCAGGCAGCATCTCTGGAGAATATAGATTGGTGACATTTCACAGAGTGCTGGAGTAACTCAGTGGGTCAGGCAGTATCTCTGGAGAACATGGATCGGTGACGTTCCGGGTTGGGACCCTTGAAGAAACATGTGTCATTTTTTCTAAACAAGCATCTGCAGTTCCTTGTGTAATATCTCAGAACAGCTACATATAAGGCCGTAGCTGGGCGATTCTGATGTGGTCTCACATGCAGTATTAGAGTTAGACAGCACAGAAACAGGTCCATTGGTTATCGAATCGTTGAGAGCCCATCTAGCAACACTTAATCAACTCCACCTAGATTCTACCACTCACCTGTACTTGAAAGGCAATTTAGAACAGCTAATTAATGTGCCAAATCAAATGTCTTTAGGGTGTGGGAAACAACCAGAGGTCCAGGGAAAATCTCATGTGGTCACAGGGAGAACATGCAAACTCCTCACAGGCAGCATCTGGAATTAGGATTGAACCCTGGTTGCTGGAACTGTGAGGCAGCAGAACTACTTGATATTAGTGTTACCCTAACCTGCACAATTATCACATATTTTTGTGCAAAGTCAATTTTGTTGTACATCGTTGCAGACCAAACCAGAAGCTCACAACAAAAGGGGCTTCTTGTTAAAACCAGACAAAACAGTAGGCAATATGAGTGGCATACTTTGGGCAATAAAATACCTTTCTGAAGCATTTTTACTGTCGAGAAGCTATCGAAAGAAAAATAGATGCTGCCCAGGATTCGTGGCACTGAGATTGTGATCTGACTTTTCATTTCAGTACTTTGGTGGGTTTCCTCTTTTTGCCCTGTGCACCCATCAAGTGAAAGTGCACCAGCAAACCAAAGCTGCACTCAGATAGGAGAACAGAATAGAAACTGTAACTAACTGAGATTGGTACACCTCATTAACCCACAGATGCCACTTCCTGAGGTTGGTAATGCCCATTATATTATCAGAAAGATGCCTAGAACATGATGTGTCCTAAGTCAGTTATGTTTCTTATCAGGATCCAGCTTAGAGATAGTCATAGATATAGTGTGGAAACAGGCCCTTTGGTCCAAATTGCCCACAACGGCCAACAGGTCCTAACTACACTAGTCCCGCCCGCCTGTGTTTGGCAAAGATATGATGTGATGTAAAAATGTTCAACTCCAAACGTCTCAATCTCCTATGTTTCTGTGCCCATTTCTTCCCATGATATTCAAATTCTGATCATTCTTGAAGGTGCGAGCAAAAGTAATTCCATTTATGAAAACTTGAGTCTAGTCTTTCCTCCATTAAAGAGGAAAGAGGGTGTCTGAGGAAATCAGTGGGTGAAACCTTAAGAACTACTCTCAGATTTAGTCACCGCCATTAGCGTGGTATCTTCAGTGACTTTAGTTTAGTTTAGATTACAGTGTGGAAACAGCCCCTACGACCCACCAAGTCCGTGCCGACCACTATCACCCTTACACTAGTTCTTTCCTGGACACTAGCGACAATTTTACATAAGCCAATTAACCTACATCATTCCAGCCTCACTAAAGAGAAGACGAATCAAAAAGAAAGCTCTGGCTTGGATGAAAGATTACTTCATGCCGAAAGACTGATATGTACTGTTTTGGGATAATAAGTCCTGAAACATTCATTCTTGTTTCTCTTCCAAGTTAGGAAAAGGAGACGTACAACGAGATCTGGGTGTCCTAGTGCATCAGTCACTGAAAGGAAGCATGCAGGTACAGCAGGCAGTGAAGAAAGCCAATGGAATGTTGGCCTTCATAACAAGAGGAGTTGAGTAAGTTGAGTATAGGAGCTAAGAGGTCCTTCTGTAGTTATATAGGGCCCTAGTGAGACCACACCTGGAGTACTATGTGCAGTTTTGGTCTCCAAATTTGAGGAAGGATATTCTTGCTATTGAGGGCGTGCAGCGTAGGTTTACTAGGTTAATTCCCGGAATGGTGGGACTGTCATATGTTGAAAGACTGGAGCGGCTAGGCTTGTATACACTGGAATTTAGAAGGATGAGAGGGGATCTTATCGTGACATATAAGATTATTAAGGGATTGGACACGTTAGAGGCAGGAAACATATTCCCAATGTTGGGGGAGTCCAGAACCAGGGGCCACAGTTTAAGAATAAGGAGTCGGCCATTTAGAACAGAGATGAGGAAAAACTTTTTCAGTCAGAGAGTTGTAAATCTGTGGAATTCACTGCCTCAGAAGGCAGTGGAGGCCAATTCTCTGAATGCATTCAAGAGAGAGCTAGATAGAGCTCAAGGATAATGGAGTCAGGGGGTATGGGGAGAAGGCAGGAACGGGGTACTGATTGAGAATGATCAGCCATGATCACATTGAATGGTGGTGCTGGCTCAAAGGGCTGAATGGCCTACTCCTGCACCTATTGTCTATTGTCTTCGATATACACTGTCTGACCCACTGAGTGTTTCAGTATTTTCTGTTTTTGTTACAGGAAAATCAAACCTTCTTTGTCTGATTGTTTTTTTCTAATGCAGCAACATCCAAACATACACTATGAATATGAGTGGGGAAAGCTGAGCAGTATTATGTTTTTAAAGGGAAGTAGTCATTCTGGTTTAATCTTGCTACGTGGTTATCTTCAAACCTCATCGTATCTTCCTGTTATTTTGATTAACGATGAGTTCTTGCAGCATATCACGTCTTGTTTACCTGCGGTTTCAATTTTCTTCCTGAAAGTGTGCACAAGGGCAGTATATGACTCAGCACTTAAACTCCCACTCCCATTCCCAATCTGACCTTTCGGTCCTGGGCCTCCTCCATTGTCAGAGTGAGGCCCAGCGCAAACTGGAGGAACAGCACCTCATATTTCGCTTGGGTAGCTTACAGCCCAGCGGTATGAACATTGACTTCTCTAACTTCAGGTAGCCCTTGCTTTCTCTCCCTCTCCACTCCCTCCCCATTCCCAGTTCTCCCACCAGTCTTACTGTCTCCGACTACATTCTGTCTCTGTCCCACACACTCCCCTGACATCAGTCTGAAGAAGGGTCTCGACCCAAAACGTCACCCATTCCTTCTCTCCAGAGATGCAGCCTGTCCCGCTGAGTTACTCCAGCATTTTGCATCTGCCTCCGGCAGGATAGAACTACCAGGCCCATCAAGCCTGCCACATAATTCCATATGATCATGGTTGATATACAGGTGCTCCTCAGCTTACGACGGGGTTCCGTTCTGAAAAACCCATCGCAAACCGAAAATATTGTAAGTCGAAATGCATTGAATACACGCGATCACGTGGCCGGAAGCGAGCTGCAGCTCGCTAAGGGGCGCTGCCGTTTGCACCATCGCAAAGTCGAACTATCGCAAGTGGGAGCATCGTAAGCCGGGGAGCACCGGTATGCTGGCCTCAGCTACACCTCTTGTACCACTTCCCCTTGTCCTCTTTTTATTCATCTTTCAACTATTTAGTTATCTTCATCTCAAGTATAACTAATGATCTGGCTTCTGCCATCCTAAAGGGCAGAGATTTCCAGAGATTCACTATCCTCTTGAAAGATTTTAAATGTAAACACACCAGTTTTAAATGGACGGCCTCTTATCTTGACGCTATGTTTGTTAGTACAGCGCTTTCAGTGCCAGAGACCCGTGTTCAGTCCCGACTACAGGTGCTGTTCGTACGGAGTTTGTACGTTCTCCCCGTGACCGCGTGGGTTTTCTCCGAGAGCTTCGGTTTCCTCCCACACTCCAAAGACGTGCAGGTTTGTAGGTTAATTGGCTTTGTATAAATGTAAATCGTGTGTGTAGGATAGTGTTCGAATGCATGGATCACTGGTCGGCGCGGACCCGGTGCGTCTAAGGGCCTGGTTCCGCGGTGTATCTCTAAACGAAACTAAATTAAACTACATTTTATTCTGTTCACTAAGAACTGGGAGCCAGAAACTCTCAGTTGTAACATCCTCTACTAGTTGTATCTCTCCAGCCTGAAACTTGGTAATCATTTTAAAACCATGAATTGATAAGAATCACACACAGTCATAAATAGAGGTAAATAGTTCACTGGTCTTAAAACATTCGTATGGTTAAACTCAAAGGTTTAGGGAACTCAAATAATAAATATATCAGCAGGTTAGACTGGAAACATCTCGAGATCCGTCAAGCTTTCTCTGCTCGCCGGGGATTGTGTTTAAGTAAAATAATTAGATGATCAATTCTTATAAATAAATAGGGCATAAAAATCTTACAGAATTGTTCAAATGATGTTGTTAATGTGAAATCCTTGTCCCCAAAGCCGCAATGACTCATGATTACTCATATTGTCTCATACTATGATTCAGCCCATCGTGTCTGTGGCAGTTCTCAGGTCAATCAATCCCTCCTGTTCCCCCGGTTATTGCCTGTAAATTATTTTCCATCCTAAATTAACCTTTTGTTGTCCAAATACCCACCTGCGTTGTGGGATAAAGGATGTACCGGTGGGCTATCATGGCCAATTAACCCATCAGTACACATTTGTGATGGGGAAGGAAATCGGAGCATCTACGGGGAACCCACAAAGTCACAAGGAAAGGCTAGAAACTCCACCCAGATGACACTAAAGTTCAGGATTAAACCCACGTCACAGGAGCTGTGAGGCAGTGGCTCTACCAGCTGTACCACTGTAACACCATTTGTACAGTGGCACCACCATAAGGATAGCGGAGTCAGGGGGTATGGGGAGAAGGCAGGAACGGGGTGCTGATTGAGAATGATCAGCCATGATCACATTGAATGGTGGTGCTGGCTCGAAGGGCCGAATGGCCTCCTCCTGCACCTATTGTCTATTGTCTATTGTTTTCCTCTTCTGTTTCTCCTAAATAAGTTGTGCATCATGAACTTTCTGTTTTCGGCTTGGCGTCAGCTAGCTGATATTTCAGTATTTAGCTTGGTGTCTCCCCCAGTTTGGTGTTGAACATGGTGGCATTGTTTGGTGTTGAACATGGTGCCATTGTTGGATACCTGACGTGCAAGCTGTCAAACAGACCTGTAACTCTCAAACCTAGAGTTCCAACTGCCTGCGCGATCCAACTTCTGGATCATTTTGACTTCATTTGTTAACTCTCGCATTTCCCCCAGCACCTTGGTTTGATCCTTTTGGTGTTGGTCAGCTTCGCAGTTCTGACCTGAAGAAACTCAGTTTGCTTCTTTTGTTTTTTCCCAGCAACTATCTCAAAACACCAGGTGGAACTCCTGCCTCAGAAAAACCTTCCCTTGATGAGGAATCTGTTCAGCATCTCTCCCAAATTGCCAGGACAGAGATCAGGAGCTGTTGATGCAAGGCTGCTTGGGGACATGCAATAGAGAAGGCCACATTTTCTTTAGCTTTTTGATCAAATCCTGTCTGTGTTGGCTGTTGCTTTTCTGCCAAGTTGTTTCAATGAGGAGAGAGGAAGTCATGCAGGGTACTCTGGAGGATGAAAATAAAAGAGAAAGCCTTGAAGGATCTGCCAAAGTGTCTAAATGTTGGATAACAAGGGGCATTTTCCACTGGATATCTGCCGATTTGCCACACATCCATTGAAGGGCAATATTGTATTCCTTCCCCGCACCCTTGAAAAGTGGCAGGCCCTCAATAACAGAACTGGTGGAATCGGACAGTGGAGGAGGCCAGGGGCGAGTTAGCCATTGCTAGTGCTTCTCCACTCATGGGCCTCGAGCTTGTAATGTCAAACAGCGGGCCATGTGTAGGAAGCAACTGCTGATGTTGGTTTAAACCAAAGATAGACACAAAAAGCTGGAGTAACAGTGGGTCAGGCAGCATCTCTGGAGAAAAGGAATGGGTGACGTTTTGGGTCGGTTCCCTCTTCAGACAGCAAGCCATCTTCATTTGATGCCACTCGTACAAAGTTCTACCAGGCCTACACATAGCAAGGGTCTTGAGTAGTGCAGGTGACTTAAACTGGAAGTGTGAGGCCCCTCGGGTGTTAGCTGAGGGATCTGACTTTGCCTAAGTCCCTGTGAGAGAATTTCCAGAGTCCCCCTTACTGTGACTTGATGTCCTCTTCCAAGTTTTCTCTCTTGGAAGACTCCTCCCCACGGCTACCTCACCTGATAAGCACTTCCTCAACATTCAGCTGGGAATTTCCACAGAGGAGAGACGGCTATTTTGACCATGCTTACGGTAAAGTTAAGAGTTTAGGCTCCCTATGCAGGATAAGACCCTCAGCCTGCCCTCGACTTACAATAATAAGTTGGCAGCTTAGCTGCAACATTTCCACTTGAAATATTCAGGAGGAAGTTTGGCTTTGATTGCTTTTTATGTGAGAGCACAGATAATCTTTTTTTGCCAACCGTCTGTCTGTCCCTTCCTTCTTTTGTTTGTTTGTATGTGTTAAATGTATGTTTTTAGTGTTCTTTAGCTTGTTTTATGTTGGGAGGGGGGGCAGTTGGGGGAAACCTTTTCTAATCTCTTACCTCGACGGAGAAGAGATTTTTTTCCATATCGTATCTCCGTCCGCACTGCGGCCTAACATCGAGGAGTTGGCGGCCTTTGCTGGAGACTGATTTCGAGAGCTCCACCGCAGTCGCCTGCGGACTTAACATCACGGAGCCCGCGATCCCTTTTCCAGGGATTGACCTCTGAGCTCCACCGCGGAAGTCTGCGGGACTTTAACGTCGCGGAGCTCGCGGTCCCTGGTCAGAGACCGACTTCAGGATCTCCAAGTCGCGGGAGCTTCGACCGACCCAAAGCGGAGGCTTCAATGCCAGCTGGGGGAGCTTCGACTGCCCCGACACGGGGGTTTCGATCGCCCCGACGCGGGGGCTTCGACAGCCAGCTGGGGTAGCTTCGATCGCCCAGACTGTGGATGATTTGACTCCCCTGACCACGGGAAAATAAAGAGGAAGAAGTTTGGACTTTTTTGCCTTCCATCACAGTGAGGAACGTGGGGAATCCGCTGTGGTGGATGTTTATGTTAACTTTTATGTAGTTGTGTGTCTTGTTGCTTTTTTTTAGTATGGCTGTATGGTAATTCGAATTTCACTGTACCTTAATTGGCACACGTGACAATAAACTGACCTTGAAACCTTCAAACCAAGGACTTATTGTCCTTGTCATGAAATAAATGATGAACATGAATATTTCTGAAGAGTTATTGGGAATTTTGGGGAGGTGTTTATGGCAAAGATAAACTTTTTAAATGCACTTGTGTCCTTAGTGTTTTTGGAGTACACTTTACAAACTTTACAAATAAATTAAAACATTGCCATTTCATCTGCATTTTCCATGTTCCAACAGTGGCAGGATTTCAAACATATTTCCTTCCGTGTGTCAGCAGTGAGCAATATTCCAGTTAGATAATTTTTTTAAATTTGAACAAGATTAACAACAATCTTTTAAAGCATAACACTGTTTTATTTACAGACATGAATGAATTGCCATAATGTTACGTTGTTAGTGATGGATTGCCGATGTCTGTGTGGAAAGTCCTTTATTGCTCAACAGAGTTGAGAGTTGGTTGTTTATTTACTTGTACTTTCCCGGATACGCAGTGGCAAGTGTGATAATATCTAACTCACATTATTCCTACTTAGACCGTGAACAGCACATCAGTAACACAGGAAATTTATGTTGGCTAAATGCAGTTCGCATTGGACCGAGGAACGGGTTGTAATATTTAAACTGAGTTAAGTATAAGCACTGTTAAACGAAGGGAAAAGTATCCACAGACCCTTTCTACACATAATTAATAAATTAATCTATTCTCTTCGCAAGATAAAAGCATGGTGGCAAAGGATTAGAGCCACTGGCTACTATTTAGAAATATTTGTCCAACCACTTCTCAGTGGTAGAAGCCAGATACTTGGGTGCACGTTCATCCCAGTCATTGAAAGCAAATATGTAGATGCAGCAAGTATATAAGAAGGCACGTAGAATGCACAAGGAATGTAATGCCTTGTTTTTTATTAATGCAGGCCCCGGGTAAGGTCATGCCTGGAGTACTGTGTGTGGTTTTGATCTCTTTATCCAAGGCTGTACTTTTCGTAGGGCGATTGCAACAATGCTTCACCGTTCCCATTCCAGGATCGTTGCGTGAGGAGAGATGTCAGTATTCGCCAGAGTTTAGAAAACTGAGAAGGAATCTCCCTGAAACATGCAAAATTCTGACGGTCTGAATGCAAGGAAGATAGCACACTGCTTGTTGCTGAGAGCCAGGGGGGCACAGTCTCGGGATACAGGGTAAATTATTGCGGACTTGTTGAGGAGAAATGTCTGCGTGCAGAGGGTGGAGAACGTATGGCATTCTCACTATGAGAGGTACAGTAGCTGAGAACATGTGGCTGAATATTTTTAAGGAGATAGCTTTCTAGTTACAAGTGGCATCAAGGGGTTTGAAGAGTGTGTGAGAATATGGTGTTGAGATGGCATAATCACATCAGGTAGAGGAGCAAGTTCAAGAGTTGAATGGCCAACACCTGCTATTTTCTACATTCCTGTAATTATCCCGATATTGCGGACAATGGCAATTTGAGTCTTGGACCTTCCTGGCCTGTATGGTTCAACTACTTATTTGGAAGAGCCTTTCAATTTGGATGTCTAATGTTGACCTTCAGGCAATGTTTATTAGAACAACGGGATCATCTGCTGAGAGGTCTGTGCCTGAGAGTGACATCCTCCAATTCTGTCATTCTGACAGTTAGGAGTTCAAAGGGCAATCTGCCACACCAACAAATTAACTTTATGAATAATTGATTTTAATAAGGCAAAAACCTATTTAATTTTCACAGGGAATGTAATAGCAGTTTTAATTCTCAAAAGGTATTCTCACATCTTAAAATTCTTTCTAATGTATTATTTGCCAACATTTATTGATCACCTTCACCACTCTTTGATGGACTCAGATGAGGTAAAACTTTTTCACCCAGAGTGTTGTGAATCTGTGGAATTCTGTGCCACAGAAGGCAGTGGAGGCCGATTCACTGGGTGTTTTCAAGAGAGAGTGAGATATAGCTCTTAGGGCGAATGGAATCAAGGGATATTGCAAGAAAGCAGGAATGGGGTACTGATTTAGGATGATTTGCCATATTTTTTTTATTTTTTTTCATATTTCAGATACAGCGCGGAAACAGGTCTTTTCGGCCCACCAAGTCCGCAGCGCCCAGTGATCCCCGCACACTAACACTATCCTACACACTAGGGACAATTTTTACATTTACCCAGTCAATTAACCTACATACCTGTACGTCATTGGAGTGTGGGAGGAAACCGAAGATCTCGGAGAAAACCCACGCAGGTCACGGGGAGAACGTACAAACTCCTTACAGTACAGCACCCGTAGTCAGGATCGAACCTGAGTCTCCGGCGCTGCATTCGCTGTAAAGCAGCAACTCTACCGCTGCGCTACCGTGCCGCCATGATCATATTGAATGGTGGTGCTGGCTCAAAGGGCGGAATGGCCTACTCCTGCACCTGTTTTCTATGTTTCCACAGAAGGTGGCTTACCTGCTGAGTGTAGTTTTAGATTTCCACGATCTACAATTTTTTAAAACTTTTATTTTTAGTTTTAATTCATTGGATTCAGATTATCCAGATTTGAACTCCACACTCCCAACCTTAGGAGAACAGAAAACTTGTCCAGTAAAATAACATACATGGTGTCAAGTAGTAACTTTGGTACCCCTATGGAAACCAAATAATTAAAATACAGTTGCACAAGATTGTAGCATCAGTTTGGGTGCAATGTAATAGCTGTTTTTAAAGCTGTAGAATTTAAAGTATCCATGTATTGCTCAGTTTATTAATTTAGGAAGTACGACATTTTTTGCTCACATAACTATTTCTTATTTGAGTGGAGTTAACCAAAATTCAGGTACATCTTTCACTGGAATAATTCACTGAGAATATAGCCATGATTTGTTTTCCATGGTCTAACCTTCTTCAGTTGTCACGCAAAGATAAACAACAGATGAACAATTAAACACCACCACCAGGAAGCTATTTGGCGTCTTGGAGACAAGTTCAGTAAATTTATGAACTCTCTGGAGATTTGTCATATACCGTAACAAGATGTCATTTCTTGATGCCTCTTATGTTTTGTTTAGCAATCAAGTCATTGTTCAGTACCCCACCCCGTTTCCGTCAGTTAAGGCTAGTGATGTTTTTTTAACAAGTCCGTCTCTCAAGAGGCTTGGCAAAGAGAAGGAAATAACACATGCGGGAAGCTGTAGTCTTGAAGTGGCTACTGCCACTTAAAATGCCCAAAACACATCTATCAACAGAGAGGGAAGTCACCAAAAGACTTCTCTTCCCCTGAGCATTTCTCGAAGAAAACTTACACAATCCAAAAAGAAATTTCCCTGATTTCCAACACAGCAAAAGCTGTAATTCTCCATTAGTTTCTCAAAAATAAATAAACTCTTGTTACTTTAAGTTGTCCGTTTGAATTTAATTCAATTCTCCAAGCATAAGAAGAGCAAAGCACATCAGGTCTGAAAAGCAGAGATTAATCAATTCAACACCAAAATCCAGTCTCATCCAGGCAGTATACAGACAGCATCTCTGGAGAGAAGGAACGGGTGACGTTTCGTGACAAGATGGGTCTCGACCTGAAACGTCACCCATTCCTTCTCTCCAGTCATGCTGCTTGTCCCGCTGAGTTACTCCAGCATTTTGTGTCTGTCTTCGGTTTAAACCAGCATCTGCAGTTCCTTCCTACACATGCAGAGTTTGGGTTTGAAACATTTAGTCGCAGGTCAGATGATGCTCTAGTTTTGCAAGTTGTGCAGGTTACAGACAATAGACATGGAATCAGTTGTTAAAAGAGTTCATTAATGTTCTCAGTGAACTCACTGTTTTCTGGAGCAATCAGTACGCGTTGTCATAATATTCTGTGTTAAATTTTCATTGTCCGGAATTAGAAATCATTTTCTTTGGAAAACTTTCAGAGAATCAGATCTATTCCATTCATGCTACATCACAAGCAACATGAAGAACACGATTTGACCAAATCTGAATTTGGACTCCAAGAAGAGATTGGGTTAACTGAAAGTAAAATAGGACAGAAAAAGAATGGATCGTTTGGTCTCTTGTGCATGATCTACCATTGTATGATGATTAATGAATGAATGAATGAATGAATGAATGAATGAATGAATGAATGAATACGTTTATTGGCCAAGTATGTACACACACAAGAAATGTGCCTTGGTGCTCCGCTCGCAGGTAACAACACAAACATACAGTAAACAATTAAGAATAATTGTTTAATAAGTTGAACCGGTACTTTGGATCTGTCTTCACTGAGGAGGATACAAACAATCTCCCAGATGTTCTTGTGGCCAGAGATCCTAGGGTGACAGAGGAACTGGAGGAAATCCACATTAGGCAGGAAAAAGTTTAGGGTAGACTAATGGGACTCAAGGTTGATAAATCCCCAGGGCCTGATGGTCTGCATCCCAGGGTGCTTAAGGAGGTGGCTCTAGAAATTGTGGACGCATTCGTAATTATTTTCCAATGTTCTATAGATTCCGGGTCAGTTCCTATGGATTGGAGGGTAGCTAATGTTATCCCACTTTTCAAGAAAGGAGGGAGAGAGAAAACGGGAAATTATAGACCAGTTAGTCTGACATCAGTGGTGGGGAAGATGCTGGAGTCAATTATAAAAGACGAAATTGCGGAGCATTTGGATCGCAGTAACAGGATCGTTCCGAGTCAGCATGGATTTACGAAGGGGAAATCGTGCTTGACTAATCTACTGGAATTTTTTGAGGATGTAACAAGGAAAATTGACAGGGGAGAGCCGGTGGATGTGGTGTACCTCGACTTTCAGAAAGCCTTCGACAAGGTCCCACATAGGAGATTGGTGGGCAAAATTAGAGCACATGGTATTGGAGGTAGGGTATTGACATGGATAGAAAGTTGGTTGACAGACAGAAAGCAAAGAGTGGGGATAAATGGGTCCCTTTCAGAATGGCAGGCAGTGACTAGTGGGGTACCGCAAGGCTCGGTGTTGGGACCGCAGCTATTTACAATATACATCAATGATTTGGATGAAGGGATTAAAAGTACCATTAGCAAATTTGCCGATGATACAAAGCTAGGTGGCAGTGTGAACTGTGAGGAAGATGCTATGAGGTTGCAGGGTAACTTGGACAGGTTGTGTGAGTGGGCGGATGCATGGCAGATGCAGTTTAATGTGGATAAGTGTGAGGTTATCCACTTTGGTGGTAAGTATAGGAAGGCAGATTATTATTTGAATGGTGTCAAGTTAGGAAAAGGGGAAGTACAACGTGATCTGGGTGTCTTAGTGCACCAATCACTGAAAGGAAGCATGCAGGTACAGCAGGCAGTGAAGAAAGCCAATGGAATGTTGGCCTTCATAACAAGAGGAGTTGAGTATAGGAGCAAAGAGGTCCTTCTGCAGTTGTACAGGGCCCTAGTGAGACCGCACCTGGAGTACTGTGTGCAGTTTTGGTCTCCAAATTTGAGGAAGGATATTCTTGATATTGAGGGCGTGCAGCGTAGGTTTACTAGGTTAATTCCTGGAATAGCGGGACTGTCATATGTTGAAAGACTGGAGCGACTAGGTTTGTATACACTGGAATTTAGAAGGATGAGAGGGGATCTTATCGAAACGTATAAGATTATTAAGGGGTTGGACATGTTAGAGGCAGGAAACATGTTCCCAATGTTGGGGGAGTCCAGAACCAGGGGCCACAGTTTAAGAATAAGGGGTAGGCCATTTAGAACAGAGATGAGGAAAAACTTTTTTAGTCAGAGAGTTGTGAATCTGTGGAATTCTCTGCCTCAGAGGGCAGTGGAGGCCAATTCTCTGAATACATTCAAGAGAGAGCTAGATAGAGTTCTTAAGGATAGCGGAGTCAGGGGGTATGGGGAGAAGGCAGGAACGGGTTACTGATTGAGAATGATCAGCCATGATCACATTGAATGGCGGTGCTGGCTCGAAGGGCCGAATGGCCTACTCCTGCACCTATTGTCTATTGTCTATTGTCTATTACAGTTTAAATGTGTGAGTGAAATAAACCAGAGCAAAAAGAGACTACAGACATTTGGTTATTGAGTAGAGCTACTCACTTAACTCCAAGCCCTTGGTCAACAAAAGTAGGCTCTGTTTAATGTGGATAAAGAGATACTCACCTGACTTCCTGACTCTATTTGCGGGTGAGTTTCTAGATTTTCGTCTTTTGACAGTAGCCCATAGTTGTCTTTTCTGCTGAGTCTATTTCCCTTTAATCACATCAAATGAAGAGGAGGACAGGCAGTACCTGTGGGGAAAGATAGGGAATTGAAGGTTCAAAATAATGGCCTTTCGTCAGAACTTGGAAAAGATCAATGGGTCTTAAGATGTGGAGGAAGCAGGGGAGCAGAGGCCAGTTAATGGCAAAAGCTGGAAGAGATGACAAAATGTGTGATGGTGCTAAACAGGACAGTGCAGATGGAAGGTAGTGATGACAAAATGTGTGATGGTGCTAAACAGGACAGTGCAGATGGAAGGAAGACACAAAATGCTGGAGTAACTCAGCGGGTCAGGCAGCATCTCGGGAGAGAAGGAATGGGTCACGTTTCGGGTCAAGACCCTTCTTCAGACTGATGCATTTTGGTGCAAATGGAAGTTCTGCTTTGGTTTTACTGGAGCATCGGAATTAGGACTTTGCGCATTTTTTGCACGAGTATTTATTTTTTCATTTTTGTTTATTATATATTATCTCTGCGTATTATATTTACATGCCTTTTATTCTGCCTCAAGTAATAATTTCATTATTTTGTTGTTGGTACATAAGATAATTAAACACTTGACTCTTGACATGACTTGACCCTTGTCTGAAATTGTCAGATATCAACCCTTCCTTCACCCCTGCTTTGACCAATTTTATGGAAATAACATTTATTTTATGCCATTACCAATTTGCACAATCAAGTTGCTCATCCCAATGTTTGAATAGAAATCAGCAGAATATTTCTGTCAACATCTACAGATATTAGGGACAGATAAACGTTTTAAAATATTGCACCTTTCATCAAGGTTCTGAACCTCAGCGATCAGGAATGAATTCAGGATATTATTCTTTCTGAATTCGACTTTCTTTGCTTATTATTTTTTTAAAGATTCAAAGTACGTGCTGCAGTCTCCGTTACATAGCAGCAGCTAAAGGTATCGCACCATATTTCTATGCATTCATTAACGGGCTGTCAGCAAACTTTGCTTGATTAAATATGTTTTTAAATGTAAAAGATTTACTAATTGACTCAAATTGGTATTCAGTAGCAAAAGCGAATTATCCGCATTGAGAAAAAAAAAACTGTCCCCTCAGGTTTTGCAGGATGTTTGCTCATCAGAGAATTTGATGTCAGTCAGGGAAGTTACATTTGTGGGTTGAAACTACAAACGCAGAGAGCCGCAGTGCTGCACTGCACAAACAGACTAAAGAACATGAAGCTCGTATAACTATCAAAACATCAGCGACGAGAACAACTAGAGAGAAGAAAGCAAAAAAGAAACACAGAATTTTCCTAAAATGGTAGGTTATGTTATTTTATCTTTTACCCAGTGAAGAAAGCGAATGGAATGTTGGCCTTCATAACAAGAGGAGTTGAGTATAGGAGCAAAGAGGTCCTTCTGCAGTTGTACAGGGCCCTAGTGAGACCGCACTTGGAGTACTGTGTGCAGTTTTGGTCGCCAAATTTGAGGAAGGATATTCTTGCTATTGAGGGCGTGCAGCGTAGGTTTACTAGGTTAAGTCCCGGAATGGCGGGACTGTCATATGTTGAAAGACTGGAGCGACTAGGTTTGTATACACTGGAATTTAGAAGGATGAGAGGGGATCTTATCGAAACGTATAAGATTATTAAGGGGTTGGACACATTAGAGGCAGGAAACATGTTCCCAATGTTGGGGGAGTCCAGAACCAGGGGCCACAGTTTAAGAATAAGGGGCAGGCCATTTAGAACAGAGATGAGGAAAAACTTTTTTAGTCAGAGAGTTGTGAATCTGTGGAATTCTCTGCCTCAGAGGGCAGTGGAGGCCAATTCTCTGAATACATTCAAGAGAAAGCTAGATAGAGCTCTTAAGGATAGCAGAGTCAGGGGGTATGGGGAGAAGGCAGGAACGGGGTATTGATTGAGAATGATCAGCCATGATCACATTGAATGGCGGTGCTGGCTCGAAGGGCCGAATGGCCTACTCCTGCACCTATTGTCTATTGTCTATTGTCTACCCATTTTCTGTTCCTGAAGATTTATTTTTTAAATAGATGGTTGTCTCGTGTATGACTGCTGCTGAGACTGAATCAGTTTCCACAAGTGGGGTTCAGGAAACAGGGCAGTTTGCCGCCCGCACTCCCTCCTATTGTCTGCTGTCTGTAGATGGTGCAGTAGTTTAGTTGCTCATCCTGTTCCTTATGTAGTGGAATGCCATGGCCAATTCACCAAGTGATGACGGTTGCGCAGCAGCCCAGCGGTAGAGTTGCTGCCATGCAGCGCCAGAGATCCGGGTTCCATCCCGACTAGGGTGCTGTCTGTACGGAGTTTGTACGTTCTCCCTGTGACCTGCATGGGTTTTCTCCGAGATCTTCGGTTTTCTCCCACACTCCAAAGACGGACAGGTTTGTAGGTTAATTGGCTTGGTTTATGTGTAAATTGTTCCTAGTGTGTGTTAATGTGCGGGGATCGCTGGTCGGTGCGGACTCAGTGGGCCAAAGGGTCTTTTTCCGCGCTGTATCTCTAAACTAAACTAAAGCGTGGCCAGGCTTATCGCAGTGCAGGTGGTGGTGTTTGGGAAGCTAATATTCTGACCACCTTTTCTAAGTTTACCATACATCTATTGCTGATTGTGGTACAATTGTATCGTGTAGCCCATCTGGATCATTTGCCTCCATGGACTCTTTGACTTACTTCCTTTTGTCCAGAGCCTTTTTGTGGATGACAAACATCTGGCTTTAAACGAATTGGAGGTTCTTTGGAAAGACGAGAAACACCAGTTAAAGTGCTGCTGCAGCAAGGTGTGGCTGCCAACTATTGGGAGGTGGAAGTGGTGGGCTCCTGTCAGGACCTGACTTTGGTACAGGACTTAGATTTTCCCACCACTCTGTGTTTAGCCATGGTTTTTGTGACCAGTCCAATTGAGTCTCGGGCTAATGGCAAGTCCAAGGAGGCTGGTGCTTGGGGACTGATAGCGATAATAATACCATTAAATATCAAGGGTAGGTGACCAGTCTTACTCTTGTTTAAGTTCGTCATTGCCTGACACTTTCCCAGCACAAGCTTTAACAGGCCTGACCCGAGGGTCCTCTTGGTCTTGTCGCAAATGCGGCATCATTTGCTAGGCAGTTGCAAATGGAGTTGAACACTGCGCAAACATCAGCGAACATCCCCATTTCTGACCTGATGATGGAAAGAGAGTCATCGATGAAGCCTAGGACATTGCTCTGAGGATGTTCTGGGGATGGGATGATCGGCCTCCAACACCTACAACCATCTGGAGTCAAGAGTCAATGTGTGTTTTATTGTCATGTGTCCCAAAACTGAGCAATGAAATTCTTCCTTGCAGCAGCACAACAGATATTTAAACATCGTACTCTGTAAAACCAATAATAAACAACAACAAAAATGTTCAGTATATATTTTTAAAAACAGACATTAGTAGTGCAAAGTCAAAAATAATGGCCCCAGGTCTCTATAGTATTTGGAGGTTGTAGTGTTTAACAGCTTGTTGGTTGTAGGGAACAAGCTGCTCCTGAACCTGGACGTTACAGTTTTCAGGCTCCTATATCGCCTTCCCGATGGTAGGAGTGAAATGAGAGCGTGGCTTGGGTGGTGTGGGTCTCTGATGATGCTGGCTGCCTTTGTGAGGCAGTGACTCCTGTAGTTCCCTTCGATGGTGGGGAGGTCAGTACCCGTGATGGATGGATTGGATAATACCAGGTGTCACCTGTAGTGGGTGTCACCTGTAGTGGGTATCACCTCGTTGAGGTACCTGGAGAGGGGGGTCACCTCCCAGTGGGTGTGAGGAATGGCATGTGGAGAAGTGTTTTCACTGTCACTCAGTGCTTAAAGGGAGGGTCTGTCACATTAACCGCAAGTCATAAAAACTCTTTAGAAATCCTATGCCAAGCGAGCAGGACACAGATTGAGATAAAATCTGCAGGAAATTGTGGTTAAAAAAAAATAGAAATGGTGTAAAATTTGATTAATACCTTGAGATGAAACTGTATTCTGTAATATGCCATGTGCATATTGTGTTCATTTATTATTTACATGGAAGATTCTAATGTATATTTTTTCTTTTCTATCAATGGGCCTTTCATGTCAAACTCTGTAAAAAGCATTGGATTCAGAAGGGCATTTCTCAGGCTTGGATTTTGGTTGTGATATATGGTAAGTTTTTATTCTTCTATTTCTCTACAAATGTTGTAATTTTGGCATAGATTATTTTCCTCCAGGAGAGGAGGGAAGTTAACACCTGCACATTTTCCTTCCTCCAATGTTTATGATTTCAAGTCCCATCTAAAGACATGAGCACAAAATTTAGGCTGAATCTCCAGTGTAGTGTCAGCGGGGTAATGCATTTTTGAATGTGGCTTATTTCAGAAGTTGTGTTCTGAGGCTCTGTCCTCTGGCTCAGATGGACATACAAGACTTCAAAAAACTACTTTACAAAAGAGAATGGGAATTATCTACAATCATGATCAATTTTTTACTCTCACAAGAGGAAAGAAAGAGGAATAGGAGTAAATGGCCCTTCTAGCTTGCTTCAGCATTCAATAAGATCCAGGTAGATCTGATCTTGGCTTGTCTTCATTTTTTTGTCTAATCCCCATAACCCTTATTTCCCCCAGAGTCATGAATATAGAGTCATGAAATTATGGAGTCATGGAGTCATATCGCTTGAAAACTGGCACTTGGCCCACTGCGTCTATGTCAATCATCGATTATCTATCTCCATACTTGATAGCTCATCCATCGATGATTGATAACCCTTCTCTCAGTCTCAGGGGTCAACTGCTTATCCTGAGCCTAGACTCACTATTTCTGACCAGGGGACATATCCTCACAGCATCTACATTGCCAATTCCCCTCAGAATCTTCCATATTCCAATCAATATGATAGATTATCTGGCATATGCCACGTTGATGGCTTGTGGGAGTTTACTGTTTGGAAATTGGTCTCTTTGTGGTTCATGCTACACCAGTGGCCACAATCCATGAAGAGGTTCACTAACTCTAAATTGCTTTGCTATGTGCTGAGATAGTGTAAAATGCTCTATAAATGTAATTATTCCAATATTTCCTTTTTGATGGATTACCTCGTTAACTTTCTCACTTCAACAGACTCTGCAATCACCTCTTGCATTACATACATCTATTTGTTTATGTTACCATTATCTTGCCGATTCAAGCTTGTTCCCACATTTTAACATCTCGCTATTACATAATGCGTTGCCAAGTGAATAATAACTTTCTCCTCAAGTCAGGCAATTCCTCTTCATTGTTTGTAACTTCAGTTTGAAACACTTTCGACACCAGAAAGTTTTCTTGTTAATCAAATGACATCTCAGTACTAGTTGTCAGGCATCCTTCACCATAATTCTCCACCATGGCTGATGGTCTATGGCTCTGTGGTCTATGGTACTTCATTTGTCACAGGTATAGGTACGTGTCACAATTATCACGTTGTCACAGGGGTACAGTGAAATTCATTTTTGTTAACAGTTCAGTACAGGTATCACGATACATAACGACTTAGATACATATCAGATAAGCATCTCAGATACAGTTAAAATGTACAGCAGTAGTACACTAATACAGTGCACAGCATCCCCTGTTAGGCGCCATCTTCAGGTCCCAGTTGTTGTAAGTCCAGGGATCTTGATCTGACCATGAAGGTCTGTTGTCCTGGTGGCATATAAAATGAAGACACATCACGTGGGTCACTTTAAAGACAACACTGCTACTGATGCAAAAATCCTACATAATAACTTTTGGATCGACTGGGCTTACAATGGATGGACTGGGCTTATATTCACTGGAATTTAGAAGGATCTTATTGAAACATACTATATAAAAGTCGTAAGGAGTCGGACAGGTTAGATGCAGGAAAAACTTTCCCGATGTTGGGGGTGTCCAGAACTCGGGGTCACAGTTTAAGAATAAGGGGTAGGCCATTTAGGACTGAGATGAGGAAAAACTTTTTATAGACAATAGACAATAGACAATAGGTGCAGGAGTAGGCCATTCAGCCCTTCGAGCCAGCACCGCCATTCAATGCGATCATGGCTGATCACTCTCAATCAGTACCCCGTTCCTGCCTTCTCCCCATACCCCCTCACTCCGCTATCCTTAACAGCTCTATCCAGCTCTCTCTTGAAAGCATCCAACGAACTGGCCTCCACTGCCTTCTGAGGCAGAGAATTCCACACCTTCACCACTCTCTGACTGAAAAAGTTCTTCCTCATCTCCGTTCTAAATGGCCTACCCCTTATTCTTAAACTGTGGCCCCTTGTTCTGGACTCCCCCAACATTGGGAACATGTTTCCTGCCTCTAATGTGTCCAATCCCCTAATTATCTTATATGTTTCAATAAGATCCCCCCTCATCCTTCTAAATTCCAGTGTATACAAGCCCAATCGCTCCAGCCTTTCAACATACGACAGTCCCGCCATTCCGGGAATTAACCTAGTGAACCTACGCTGCACGCCCTCCATAGCAAGAATATCCTTCCTCAAATTTGGAGACCAAAACTGCACACAGTACTCCAGGTGCGGTCTCACCAGGGCCCGGTACAACTGTAGAAGGACCTCTTTGCTCCTATACTCAACTCCTCTTGTTACGAAGGCCAACATTCCATTGGCTTTCTTCACTGCCTGCTGTACCTGCATGCTTCCTTTCATTGACTGATGCACTAGGACACCCAGAACTCCCCCTCCTCCTAACTTGACACCATTCAGATAATAATCTGCCTTTCTATTCTTACTTCCAAAGTGAATAACCTCACACTTATCTACATTAAACTGCATCTGCCATGTATCTGCCCACTCACACAACCTGTCCAAGTCACCCTGCAGCCTTATTGCATCTTCCTCACAATTCACACTACCCCCCAGCTTAGTATCATCTGCAAATTTGCTAATGGTACTTTTAATCCCTTCGTCTAAGTCATTAATGTATATCGTAAATAGCTGGGGTCCCAGCACCGAACCTTGCGGTACCCCACTGGTCACTGCCTCCCATTCCGAAAGGGACCCATTTATCCCCACTCTTTGCTTTCTGTCTGTCAACCAATTTTCTATCCATGTCAGTACCCTACCCCCAATACCATGTGCCCTAATTTTGCCCACTAATCTCCTGTGTGGGACCTTGTCGAAGGCTTTCTGAAAGTCGAGGTACACCACATCCACTGACTCTCCCTTGTCAATTTTCCTAGTTACATCCTCAAAAAATTCCAGTAGATTTGTCAAGCATGATTTCCCCTTCGTAAATCCATGCTGACTTGGAATGATCCCGTTACTGCTATCCAAATGCTCAGCAATTTCGTCTTTTATAATTGACTCCAGCATCTTCCCCACCACTGATGTCAGACTAACTGGTCTATAATTACCCGTTTTCTCTCTCCCTCCTTTCTTAAAAAGTGGGGTAACATTTGCTATCCTCCAATCCACCGGAACTGATCCTGAATCTATAGAACATTGAAAAATGATCTCCAATGCTTCCACTATTTCTAGAGCCACCTCCTTAAGTACCCTGGGATGCAGACCATCAGGCCCTGGGGATTTATCAGCCTTCAGTCCCATCAGTCTACCCAAAACCATTTCCTGCCTAATGTGGATTTCCTTCAGTTCCTCCATCACCCTAGGTTCTCCGACCCCTAGAACATTTGGGAGATTGTGTGTATCTTCCTCAGTGAAGACAGATCCAAAGTAACGGTTTAACTCGTCTGCCATTTCTTTGTTCCCCATAATAAATTCCCCTGTTTCTGTCTTCAAGGGACCCACATTTGCCTTGACTATTTTTTTCCTCTTCACGTACCTAAAAAAACTTTTGCTATCCTCCTTTATATTATTGGCTAGTTTACCCTCGTACCTCATCTTTTCTCCCCGTATTGCCTTTTTAGTTAACTTTTGTTGCTCTTTAAAAGAGTCCCAATCCTCTGTCTTCCCACTCTTCTTTGCCATGTTATACTTCCTCTCCTTAATTTTTATGCTGTCCCTGACTTCCCTTGTCAGCCACAGGTGTCTCTTACTCCCCTTAGAGTCTTTCCGCCTCTTTGGAATAAATTGATCCTGCAACCTCTGCATTATTCCCAGGAATACCTGCCATTGCTGTTCTACCGTCTTCCCTGCTAGGGCCTCCTTCCAGTCAATTTTGGCCAGCTCCTGCTTCATGCCTCCGTAATCCCCTTTGCTATACTGTAATACCAACACTTCCGATTTTCCCTTCTGCCTTTCCATTTGCAGAGTAAAACTTATCATGTTGTGATCACTGCCTCCTAATGGCTCTTTTACCTCTAGTCCCCTTATCAGATCAGGATCATTACACAACACTAAATCCAGAATTGCCTTCTCCCTGGTAGGCTCCAGTACAAGCTGTTCTAAGAATCCATCTCGAAGGCACTCTACAAACTCTCTTTCCTGGGGTCCATTTCCAACCTGATTTTCCCAGTCTACCTGCATGTTGAAATCTCCCATAACCACCGTAGCATTACATTTTTGACACGCCAATTTTATCTCCTGATTCAACTTGCACCCTATGTCGAGGCTACTGTTTGGGGGCCTATAGATAACTCCCATTAGGGTCTTTTTACCCTTACAATTTCTCATTTCTATCCATACTGATTCAACATCTCCTGATTCTGGAGTTGTGAATCTGTGGAGTTCTCTGCCATAGAAGGCAGTGGAGGACAATTCACTGGATGTATTCAAGAGAGAATTAGATCGAGCTCTTAGGGCTAATGGAATGCAGGGATATGAACAAAAAAAGCAGGAACAGGGTACTGATACTGGATGATCAGCCATGATCATAAGGGCCGAATGGCCTACTCCTGCACCTACTTTCTATGTTTTCACTTTACTGCCATGCTGGTGTTAACTTGCCTCTTTCCAGTATATTCCATTTTTTTATTACATGTTTGTTGTTTTCACAGAACTTGTGAGTTGGGAAGGAGTCCAGACGTGGAATTATGAATATTCTCTGACAGAAATGACATGGCCAGCTGCCAGAGAGTACTGTCAAAAGTCCTTCACTGACCTAGTTGCCATTCAGAACGAAGAGGAAATTAATTATCTCAATCAGATGTTGCCAAAAAGCCCAACTTACTACTGGATTGGAATCAGGAAGATTGGTGGTGTTTGGACCTGGGTTGGAACAAATAAATCACTGGGTGAAGAAGCAGAAAACTGGGCTGCAGGTGAACCAACTCTCGGGGGCGAGGATTGTGTAGAAATTTACATAAAAAGAGCAAAGGAAGCGGGCAAATGGAACAATGAACCGTGCACAGAAAGAGAGAAACGGGCTTTATGCTACCTAGGTAAGGCCCAGTTCACCTCTTTCTTTGAAATATATTTAACTTTAAAAATTAGTTACTAAACGTTTACTAAAAAAAAATGGGCGTGCAGTGCTGATTTGATGCCAGGACTGCCAAATGGATCTTAATGGTTCAGCTGTCTCAACCTTCGGTAGGTAATCATATGTTCAGCAGCAGCAAGTACATCCCAGTGACGGTGAGTTGCTGATTAGTTTACATTAAATGGTGAAATAAATGAAGAAATGTGTGGTGTTTTTCAGGGGAGGATAAGGTGGTTTTTCATCCATGGGAGGTGATGTGATAAGTGCTGAACGATCTTAACCCACAACTTGCTGTTTAGTTTAGTTTAGAGATACAGCGTGGAAACAGGCCCTTCGGCCCACCGGATCCGCACCGACCACCGTTCCCCACACATTAACACTATCCTACACACACCAGGGACAATTTTTATATTTACCAAGCCAATTAACCTACGTCTTTGGAGTGTGGGAGGAAACCGAAGATCTCGGCGAAAACTCACGTAGGTCACGGGAAGAAAGTACAAACCCCGTACAGACACCACCCGTAGTCGGGATTGAACCCGGGTCTCCGGCGCAGCAAGCGTTGTAGGGCAGCAACTCTACCACTGCGCCACCGTGCCGCCCTGTTACTTTGTACAGATCTTCCAAGGGCTTATTTGCAGCCTAAAGGCTGCTCCACCCTCACAGCAAGGCCCCCATTGCACGACAACAGGATGTTACGTAAACCCAGGGTATTCAGGAACCTTCAGAAAATGCTACATGTGAGTTGTGTGCACTCCAGTTAAAAAAAAATCCTCGATCAAACTTGCCACCTGACCCAGCAACAACCGTAATGCCAAGGCTCTCCATGAGCATTTATGCACTGAAGTAAAAGCAGCCTAGAGCCAGAGATATTCACAGCACTTTGCAATTGATCATCTACTGATAATCAGGCAGCTTTTAATGTTTTAGATTTTTTAGATTTACAGATACAGCGCGGAAACAGGCCCTTCGGCCCACCGGGTCCGCGCCGCCCAGCGATCCCCGCACACTAACACTACTAGGGACAATTTTTACATTTGCCCAGCCAATTAACCTACAAACCTGTACGTCTTTGGAGTGTGGGAGGAAACCGAAGATCTCGGAGAAAACCTACGCAGATCACGGGGAGAACGTACAAACTCCGTACAGACGGCGCCCGTAGTCAGGATCGAACCCGGGGCTCCGGCGCTGCATTCGCTGTAAGGCAGCAACTCTACCGCTGCGCCACCGTACATGAATACATGAATCGTCCAGGCTGATTGTCCTCCCACAATATCCACACATACACTCGCTGAAGGCATCCCTGAGCAATGAGGGAGCGGGAAACTGGGAATACAACATTACTCGAGGGTTTTGATATTAATTGTAGTTCCACTACAATTTTCGAGGCAGAGATACCCTATTAAACAAAAGAATGGGATTGAAGCTATCCTAACCCTAATCCAAGGACACACAGCGAGTACTTAAAAATAGTGCTCTTCTGTTTAACTTCCAGTGAGGATGATGAAAACTATACTGGAGACACAAGGAACTGTAGATGCTGGAATCTTGAGTAAAACATAAAGTGCTGGAGTAACTCAGTGGGTCAGGTAGCAGGAAATGGATAATCGTTAATTTGGGTCAAAACCCAAACCATCACCCATCTATTCCCTCTGTAGATGCTGCCTGCCCTGCTGAATTACTCCAGCACTTTGTCTTTTACATAAAACTATGCTTCTTTACTTAAAGAATATTAAATGGTAGGATTACTTTTTTCAGATACCTAACTAAGATTGGTCAACTGACCTGGATAGAGAAGGTAGTAGGCTGTAGAATTAGAAACTGCAAGTCAGGGCCGGTACACTGATCAACAGAAAATAAACATTGGTCACATCTGTGTGTCAAACTGTATTGATACCATGTAGCTGTAGACATAAGGTGCAGGATCTTCCTCTGAAGGAGCATCCATTAGAAATGTGGGTGTACACTGCCGACGACAATCCCTTTTAAAGTGTGTTGGAAATATGGGAGGTACATGCTCAAATTAGTCAAAATGTGCTCCCATGATGTGAGGCTCATGGTCATGTGCGCAGATGTGAAAAGAGTCGTTTAGGATTACAATTTCCTTGCCGGAGATGCGATTGTTTTCCGGATCGTATCTCCGGTCGCTCTGCGGCTTAACACCATGGAGCAGGAGGCCTTGCCTGGGACTGACTTTGAGCCCCACCGAGGGGCATGAACTTACCATCTGAGCGTGTGATTCCTTGCCTGGGATCGACGCTCCAACCGCGGCCTTCGGACTTTAACATCGAGGAGCTCGCAATCTTGGGTTGAGACCGGTCGGGAGCTCCAAAGCTGCACAAGGTTTGACAAGCCCCGACCAGGGGTAGATCGCCCGGGGTGGGGGAGCTGAGACCCCCTCCACCCAATGCAGGAGCTTGATCGCCCCGACAAGGAAAGCTCGCCGCCGGCTACGGGAGTCAAGATCGTCCCGTCAACGGAAGGTTAGAGGCCCCTGACCGCTGGAGGACAAAGAAGGGAGAGATTGAACTTTTTTTCGCCTTCCATCACAGTGAGGAATGTGGAGGAGTCACTGTGGTGGATGTTCATGTTAAAATGTATTTTGTGTGTCCTGTTGCTTTTTATTGTTATGACTGTATGGCAAAACAAATTCCTCATATGTTGCAAAAACATACTTGGCTGATAAAGTGTGATTGTGGTTGTGATTGATTGTGATTAATGCATTTGCTTTCTTTTGACAGCTTCGTGCAAAGCTGCATCGTGCAGTGGAAATGGAGAATGTGTGGAAAATATCGGCAATTATACGTGCCGGTGCAGTGAAGGGTATCATGGGTCAGAGTGTCAACATGGTAAGTGCGGCAAGCCCGTCGTGGTTGATTTTAAGATTGAAGTTCTATTGCACAGTTAAAATAAATTGTTGAAAATATTAAGAAAAAGTACTCGTGTCGTGACCTCTCTGTCGCGGGCGTTTCTGAGGTTATCTCACTGGGCTCAGGGTTACAAACCCTTTTCCCCTTCCCCTCCCCCTCCCCTTTAACACCGCTCTTCCCCCCTCCCTCCCCCAAACCAGCCCCCTCAACAACCCCACTCCCCTGCCACAGACTCTCTCACGAGAGAGAGGGTCTGCCATCTTCTACACTGCCGTGTGCTGGGGTAGCAGGGCGAAGGCCGCGGACACCAACAGAATCAACAAGCTCATCAGGAAGGCTGGCTCCGTCCTGGGGGCGGAGTTGGATTCATGGGAGGTGGTTTTGGAGGGGAGGATGCTCCTCAAACTGCGGAGCATCTTGGACAATACAGCTCACACTGGTCAACCTGAGGAGCACCTTCAGCAACAGACTGGTTCCACCAAGATGCAGCACAGAATGCCACAGGAGATCCTTTTTCCCTGTGGCTATCAAACTGTACAACTCTTCCCCTTCTGTCATGGGGTAAACTGACTCCCCCTACCCCCCCCCCCCCCAATCTTTGCACATCCCCAATCCTGGACTTTCCACTTGTCACTTTCATTTCATGTTTCATGTATCTTGTTGTGTTTTTTTAACTGTAGGCAGACCAGACTCCTGGGATAAGTAAAGATCTATCGTACGGTACCAGAGGTCAGAATTGAACCTGGGATGTTGGATGTAAGAGGCAGCAGCTTCATGAGCTGAGCCACTGTGCTACCCAAATGCAATCCAATTTCTGTAAAAAAACATCATGTGGCTTTCTAAACAAAATGGTCAATTATGATATTTCATTTTCTGGATCAATTTATTCTTTTTCCAGCACTTTTAAAATATATTTTAATAGTTAACTAAACATTTCCCTGCTTGTGAAAATTCTCTGGATGAAATCTACAATTCATCTAGTTTGCTGACAGCACAGCTACAGATGCCAGAGACCCTCTCATCTCACAACAGCAGGCACCTTAGCTGCCCTTAGGAGATCCCTCCCTCATCAGATGCTGCTCCACCCATTGAGTTTATTCAGCAGTTTATTGCTATCTTTATTCAAATTGTAATTCACAATTTTTAAATATGCTGTCAGTGATCTCTGCAAAGTTATACATCACCTAACCCATTCTAGATTCAAATCACTTAAATTATTCAACTCAAGGCAGGGCACCAAGGTGGCACAACGGTAGAGTTGCTGCTTTACAGCACTTGCAACGCCAGAGACGCAGGTTCGATCCCGACCACGGGTGCTGTCCGTACGGAGTTTGTACGTTCTCCCCATGACCACTTGGGTTTTCTCCGAGATCTTCGGTTTTCTCCGAGATCTTCGGTTTCCTCCCACACTCTAAAGACGTACAGGTTTGTAGGTTAATTGGCTTGTACACTTGGTATCAGTGTAAATTGTCCCCAGTGTGTGTAGGCTTGTGTTAATGTGCGGGGATCGTTGGTCGGTGCAGATTCGGTGGGCCGAAGGGCCTGTTTCCGCGCTGTATCTCTAAACTAGCTCATAGATCTTGTCTGAGCCTGAAGAAGGGTCCCGACCCAAACGTCATCCATCCTTTTTCTCCAGAGATGCTGCCTGACCCGCTGAGTAACTCAAGCACTTTGTGTTTATCATCAGAGATCTTGCTGATAATCAGTGATCAGCTCCTTCTCTGACTGCCATGCACATATCCAGAAGCTCATTGGACATAGGAACAGAATTAGGCCATTTGGCCCATCGAGTGTGCTCTATTATCATGGCTGATCTATTTTTCCCTCTCAACCCTATTCTCCATAATTGTCCACTGTAGCCCACCAGCACATCCTTTATCTGATAATGGAGGTGGGTATCTGGACAATAAAGGGTTAATTTAGGATGCATATGGGAAAATAATTTACAGGGAGTAACCATGGGAACAGGAGTGGTTCATTGATCTGAAATCCGCTACAGACATGATGGGCTGAATTATGGTATGAGAAAATATGAATTAATTGTTATAGGAGCAGAATTAGGCCATTCGGCCCATTAAGTCAACTCCGCCATTCAATCTTAGCTGATTTATCTTTCCCTCTCAACCCCATCGTTCTGCCATCTCATAATATCCTTTGGCACCCTTACTAATCAAGAACCTATCAACCTCCGCCTTAAAAATACCCTATGACTTGGACTCCACAGCAGTCTGTGGCAATTAATTCCACAAGATCAGCTACCTTGTGGCTAAAGAAATTCTTCCCCATCTCTATTCTAACGGCACATCCGTTCATTCTGAGGTTGTGCCCTCTGGTCCTATTTTCATACTTCCCATTCTTTATCCTCTTTGAGCATTGAAATGGATGTGTCATCAACTGTGCAGTCAGGTCCTGATTAGTTAGTTAGGCCAAGTTTTGTTTCCAGATTGGCCGTGTGTCCTTGTTTCTTTACTGTTATCTTGTCAAGAGACCAGACTGTTAGATAACGATGCGATTTGGCTTCATTAAGTCAGTCAAGGCTAGGTTCGTCAATCAACCATTTCCTGTACATGTTAAACTGCCCTTTCATTGTCACAGTTACTGCTTTACCAGTCTTTTCAAAATGACAAAACAAATCAGGCAGGTTCCTTGATAGCAGCTTGTTTTTTTTTTGTTAGGGGATCAGGAGGATAATCCCACATTAGTCCTAATGCTAATAGTTTATACATGTTGTTTAATCACAAGTTGATATGATTTTTTATTTTTTTACTTCTAAATAACTTCTATTTTTTTACAATTATTTTAGTCAAGTCAATTGATTTTAAATGTTGCTGATTATCAGAAATGTTTAATTATCTGTTAAAAAATACCTTTTTGGAAAGGTTATGTCTGCCGTTATGTCTGCCGTTATTCATTGAAGAAATATGCAATCAGCATGAACATAAAATCAAAGGGCAAACACAAGGAACTGCAGATGCTGATTTACCAAAAAAGACACAAGGTGCTGGAGTAACGTCAGCGGGTCAGGCAGCATCTCTGGAGAACATGGAATGTGACGTTTTGGGTTGGGACCTTTCTTCTGTCTGATTTTAGTCGGGGAGAAAGGTGGGGGTGGAACAAAGTCAGGCCAGTAATAAGTGGATACAGGTCATAGAGTCATAGAGTGATACAGGGTGGAAACAGGACCTTCGGCCCAACTTGCCCGCACCGGCCAACATGTCCCAGCTACACTAGTTCCACCTGCCCACGTTTGGTCCATATCCCTCCAAACCTATCCTATCCATGTACCTGTGAATGCAGGTGAGGGGGGTGGGGTTTGATTGACAGATGATTGGACAAGGGCCAAGGTGAAAAGATGAAAAATGTTAGATAAGGATAGAAAAGGTGTGAAACGTGAAGCCAGAGGTAGGAATATAGGTGGAGGGAGAGAGGGGGGAGGGAAATGGAGAACTGGGTATGCATGCAGGTGGGGCACAGGGAAGAAAAGGGAATAAAAGGGGACATGCAAAAGAGAGGAAGATTGATTACCTAAAATTGTAGAATTCAATATTCATCCCCCCTGGGTGTAAGCTCTCCAATCAGAACATGAGGTGCTGTTCCTCCAGTTTGCATTTCAGAGAAAACCCACGCAGGTCACGGGGAGAACGTACAAACTCCGTGCAGACAGCACCCGTAGTCAGGATCGAACCCGGGTCTCTGGCGCTGTAAGGCAGTAGCTCTACCGCTGCGCCACCCTGCTGCCCATGTAAACTAGGCCACAACAACTGCACTGAATGCAGTAAATGAGTTCAGAGGAGGTGCATGTGAACCTCTGTATCACCCAGAGGGACGGCTGAGGTTCCTGGATGGGTGAGAGACAGGAGGTACAGTGTTACATCTCCTGCCCTTGCAATAGAAAGTACCTGAGAAGGGGGTGGTTTAGCTTGGAAAGAGTTGGGTGAGCCCAGGAGTTGTGCAGGGAGAGGTCTCTGTGAAAAGCCGAAAGAGCAGGGGATAGGAAGATCTAACAAGGGATGGGATCACGTTGAAGGTGGCGGAAATGTTAGAGAATGAGGAGGCTGGTGGGGTGAAAGGTTAGGACTGGGGGAAATCTATCATGGTTCTGTCTGGGGGGAGGGGGAGCAAGAGCACAAGTACCAGACACGGAGGAGATGTCGCGGATGGAGCCTTCTACAGTTGCAGGGGAAAGTACCTGTGGAGGGGGTGGTTTGGAATCTTCTCTGTCCCGTAGTTCTGCTCTCATCCCAGACACAACAGGATAGAGTTCCCTGGTCCCCACCTTTCACCCCACCAGCCTCCTCAACCAACACACAATTCTCTGCCATTTTCGCCACCTTCAATGTGATTCTGCCACCAGTCACATCTTCCCGTCTTCACCCGCTTTTCACTTTCCGCAGAGACCACTTGCTCCACAACTCGTTGGGTCACTCATCACTTCACGCCCAAACCACCCCCTCCCCAGGTCCTTTCCGCTGCGGCCACAGCTGTCCCCATGTCTCCTCCCTCACATCCTTCCAGCGACCCCTGCAGCCTTTCCAGAGGTTCACATGCATCTCCTCTAACATCGTTTTACTGCATTCAGTACTCCCGGTGTGGCCTCCAGGACATTGGCAAGGCCAAGCAGAGACTAGGCAAAGACAGTGTTCAGTTTTGCTGAAAACTGGCACTTTATATAAGAGCAGGAGATACCACCATAGCAATCATGTTCAACTGGGATCCGACAAGACAAACGTACTGCACCAATAGACAATAGACAATTGACGATAGACAATAGGTGCAGGAGTAGGCCATTCGGCCCTTCGAGCCAGCACCATCATTCAATGTGATCATGGCTGATCATTCTCAACCATTTTGCCTGCCATTAAATCTCCAGATCAGTTCTACTGATAAATTCTATTTTCAATGGATTTCAGAATGCAATGATCCATATTCTGAAATAAATATGTTTATTACTATTTTTTAATGGCAACCTAGAATTATAACTAATTCACAGTTTAACTAGTTATTATCCTCTTCTCAACAAAAATGAAGAAAACTCAATCTTCTATAAAAATCGTGGAAGTGTGTGGGAAAAATAATTTATGTAAAGCAGTGTTTGTTATGATGAGTGACCCCATTATTCCCTTATTATGTATCTGTACACTGCAAGTGGCTCCATCGTAATCATGTGTGTTCTTTCCGCTGGCCGGTTACCACGCAACAAAAGCTTTTTGTTGTACCTGGGTACACGTCACAATAAACCTAAATTAAACTAATTGTTCATTGGAGGACTTTAGGTTGATCATGACTCTTTGATGGCACCACATGAGTGCATGTGTGGACCATAGTGATTCGCCAGTGCAGTCATGAAGGTTGGGTACAATCTCCAAAGATGCACGAGGTGTCATGGTTTTCCTTGCAACTGCCCATTTTGGAGCAGATGTTAAAATACCCTGGCAATGAGGTGTAGTGTCCTCCAATTACCCTCATGTTTATGAGATGTCCAAACTCCATATGTTGTCGGTTTGCCTGCCCAATGCCGTTTTACTTTGATATGTGCTTTGTGGATTTACAACAGAACACATTTATATAAAAGTGCAATTATTATTCATTTCTCCGCTTTCTGTTCCAGCTGTGAAATGTGATGATCTGCAGCTTCCCAGGAATGGATATCGGAACTGTTCCCCTTTAGGTGGAAGCTTCACTTACACATCAGTCTGTAACTATAGCTGTGTGGAAGGGTTCTCATTGAACGGGGTGGAGAGTCTGCAGTGTGACAGCTCTGGAAGATGGTCATCACCCAGACCAACTTGTGAAGGTAGTCTGTGTTTAACATGCATTTACATCATTCTGACCATTCCATGAATGTTGAGACCCACCAGGGTACTGACAAGTACTGATTTTGAATATTTGTTTTGAGGAATAGCGTGAAAATATAAAGGGCTTAAATGTATCTTCACCATTCCAGTGGTTCAATAGTGGTTTACTTGTCACATATGCAACTGCACAGTGAAATTAATTCTGCATAGATTACAAGGCGCTGCCATTTCTGGCGCCAGAATTCAAAGTCCAAAGTCCGGTCGGCCCGCGTGCACGCTGTTCTGAAGCAGTTGCTATGAGCCGATGTCCCTCCCCTCCCCTCCCCTCCCCTCTCCTCTCCTCTCCTCTCCTCTCCTCTCCTCTCCTCTCCTCTCCTCTCCTCTCCTCTCCTCTCCTCTCCTCTCCTCTCCTCTCCTCTCCTCTCCTCTCCTCTCCTCTCCTCTCCTCTCCTCTCCTCTCCTCTCCTCTCCTCTCCTCTCCTCTCCTCTCCTCTCCTCTCCTCTCCTCTCCTCTCCTCTCCTCTCCTCTCCTCTCCTCTCCTCTCCTCTCTTCCTCTTCTCTTCTCTTCTCTTCTCTTCTCTTCTCTTCTCTTCTCTTCTCTTCTCTTCTCTTCTCCCCTCCCCCCCTCCCCCCCCCTCTCCTCTCCTCTCCTCTTCTTGCCATATTCGTGCCCTGCAGCGGTGGAGGGAATGACCTGCTTCACCCTCCCACCAGCCCTTGCTTCTGGGAATGGACATTGAGCCGATGGACCTCTCCTCTCCTCTCCTCTCCTCTCCTCTCCTCTCCTCTCCTCTCCTCTCCTCTCCTCTCCTCTCCTCTCCTCTCCTCTCCTCTCCTCTCCTCTCCTCTCCTCTCCTCTCCTCTCCTCTCCTCTCCTCTCCTCTCCTCTCCTCTCCTCTCCTCTCCTCTCCTCTCCTCTCCTCTCCTCTCCTCTCCTCTCCTCTCCTCTCCTCTCGTCTCTTCTCTTCTCTTCTCTTCTCTTCTCCCCTCCCCCCCCCTCCCCTCCCTCTCCTCTCCTCTCCTCTTCTTGCCATATTCGTGCCCTGCAGCGATGGAGGCAATGACCCGCTTCACCCTCCCACCAGCCCTTGCTTCTGGGAATGGACATTGAGCCGATGGACTTATTTCCGTGCTGCATGACTCCATGACTCTATGACCATGATCGATATTACAGATGCCATTTTTTAGCTGGTGGGAACCTGCTTTAAACTGTTCGCTGTAAGCCTGAAAACTATAATGTCCTGGTGCAGGAGCAGCCTCTTCCCTACAGCCACTAGGTTATTAAACTCAACAACCTCAAATAAGCTCTGAACTACATAGACCATTATTTTTATTATTCCACTATTATTGTTTGTTTGTTTTTTATGTGTGTATGTGAGTGTGTATACACACACTGAACTTTTTTTCTCATTTATGATATTGTTTACAGTGCACTATGTTTACATATTCTGTTGTGCTGCTGCCAGCAAGAATGTCATTGTTCTATGTGGGACAGATGACAATAAAACACTCTTGATTCTTAATGTCAGGCCTCAATTATGAGAGGCTGTAGATGTCCACAAAAACCCCAGCCAGTTGATCCTGGTAGAGTTTTAGAACGTGGCCAGGTAGACCATCAGGCCCAGTCGCTTTTCCAAGGGTTCACTCTGGTGAAGGATCTTCTGACGTCAGCCTCGGTGACTGAGACTACGATGCCATCGTGGACTATGCGGGCCGGAGAAGACACACCAGTCACTCCATTTTGAAGCATGCGTAGAATGTAATGACCTCACCCGGGCGTGCAATGACCTCGCCCTGGAGCGATGCTTTGCTGTCGCCTGAGCTGCCGCTCGGTGTCTCCTTGCAGGACGTGATGGCGTGCAAGACCTGCCACAGCTGCCAAACGGCCTTCCCGTCTTCCAATTTAGGGTGAAAGTGTGTCTTAGGCTTTTTGCTCGCCTTATCCAGGTCTTCTTCTTCTTCTTCTTCTTCTTTCTTCTTTCGTGTCCATCATCCATGTTTCAAATGTTGACATCGCTGTCATCGTCCGTCCTGAAAAGGACGCAGGCTTCCGGCGACAATCAGTGGGAGCCTTCACCGTACCTGGACTTACTGTATTAATCAGTATTTTGCGATGATATAGCTCAGAGAGAAACAATCCAAGGTTCCTGCCAAGGGAAACAGCTGTCCGCGCTCCATCTGAACATTTCTGCTTATCTAGGAATCAAGAAAATCATGTACTTGCTGTTCTTACATTTCTACCTCTTTACGACCATTTAAATCTAGTTTAACTGTTTTAAGTGTCTCGAGGCATCAGAAACATGAACAAAGTATTCAAATTGATAGCGATGTATGGTCAAACTTAGAATGCTCTTCTTCTTAACAAAGATTAAGGAAACCCCATGATACAATATGTTGTAGGTGTGTGAAAACCCTAATTTCACGCAAAGCATTGTTTTTAGGATGAGTGATTTCATTTTTCATTGGGGAGCTCGGGGTTGATGGTGGCTCACTGACAACACAGCATGACTACGTACAGGGCCCAGAGTGCAGGCTCTGCACTCTGATGGATGCTTTGAGGATTTCCAGTACAAAACACATTTTATAAAAGTCCAATTATTATTCATTTCTCCGCTTTCTGTTCCAGCTGTGAAATGTGATGATCTGCTGCTTCCCAGGAATGGATATCGGAACTGTTCCCCTTCAGGTGGAAGCTTCACTTACACATCAGTCTGTAACTATAGCTGTGTGGAAGGGTTCTCATTGAACGGGGTGGAGAGTCTGCAGTGTGACAGCTCTGGAAGATGGTCATCACCCAGACCAACTTGTGAAGGTAGTCTGTGTTTAACATGCATTTACACAATTGCTTACTATATTACAGCGAGCGCTAAAACCTACTGATGAGCACTGATTTTGAATATTTAATGTGAGGAATAGCATGAAAACGAAACAGTTTTACATTTACCATCATTGTTTGTCCCCGTGATTATGCCAGTGCTTCATATAATGGTATGAAATATCGTTGATTGAGAGCGTGTGGCGCTAATCCCTTTAAATAGCATCATCGTTCTTTATTATTAATAATTAGCTGATAAGATATCCTTCTCTTTCTGCTTTAGAAACACGCCATAATTATCCTTAGTGTAAGAAAATAACTGCAGATGCTGATACAAATCGAAAGTATTTATTTCACAAAATGAATGAAGAAGGGTCTCGACCCGAAGCATCACCCATTCCTTCTCTCCTGGGATGCTGCCTGACCTGCTGAGTCACTCCAGCATTTTGTGAAATAAATACCATAATTAACCTTATTTTATTCTGGGTGTGATCGGGGTCGTATTTCTCCTAATTTATGCTGTGAGAGCAACCAGTTATTTTCACTTGAGTTTTTCGGACTCAGCTGACTAAGCTGTAAGTGACCTTTCTGCTCTGTCCTTCTGTCTCTCACATCTTTCAGTTGATTTTGCAAAAGATCAGGCAGATCCAGGAAACAGCTTGCTACGTTTTCGAATTATCAAATCGATGTAGTCAAAATAATCGTAAAATAATCGTAGCTGGGGCACAAACAGCTCCACAAGAAAGAACTGGTTGTTTCCACTGACAACAGGACAAGTGAAAATAACTCCAATGTTTACCCACAATCTGGACTGGTGTGGTGCTCGACCAGGTTCATGATCCCCTAACCACCCTGGACCTGCTCTCTTTATGCTTCGTGAATTGCAAAATTGCCTTTCAATTAGTTCAGGTTTTTTTTTAGTTTGGAGATAAAGGCCCTTCAGCCCGCTGAGTCTGCGCCGATCAGCGATCCCTGTACATTAGCTCTGTCCGACACACTAAGGAACAATTTACCATTTTTGCCAACGCCAATTAACCTACAAACCTGGACGACTTTGGAATGTGGAAAGAAACCGGAGCACCCAGAGAAAACCCGTGCAGTGAGGGAGAGAAAGTACAAAACTCCCTACAGACAGCTCCCGATGGAACCTGGGTCTCTGGTGCTGTCAGGCAATAACTCTACCGCTGCATGCCGTTGTTAGGAGTCACCGACACTTCAGCAGCGTGTTTTTCGTCACTTCTCTTAGACACATCCCTGGGGTGAAGAATAACTTGCTTCCACTCAGTTTCTCTTGGTTCTGAAGAGGTTGATGAGCCTTTTGTGGGATCCATAGACTGTCAGGAGTGAGGCAGGAGACGCTTGAAGGAATGGATGGGATGAGGGGTTAGTGAGGCAGTTCACTCCTCTTGCCATTTATATTGGCCCTCCATGTGCAGCCAACGTCTGGTCGTCAGATTGGTATCACCACTCCAGATGCTCTTATTTAATGTTGTGAGATCGCAGGCCAAGAATTTATACGAGGAGAACGTTATACTTTCCAAGTTGAAAACGTGTTTGGAATATTGCCTCAGTAAACTCTTACCATTACAGATCTTGGGTAAAAGGGCCATTTTGGGAGCATGGTGTTGGGCAATAAAAACTGTGGCCCGCACATCAGAGCCAACTGAATGCAAGTCGGGCATTGCTCTCTTCCCCTGCCAGTGGATTTAGAGGATTTTGATTGGATTTAGAGTGTTTATGGTTTCTTTCCAATGTTTTGTGATGCCTGTTGTACATACTCTAGTTCTCAGATGAGTCCAGGAGACCAAGGACCATAGGCCATGAGCTTTGTGCCAGGTCTGAGGCCATGATCATCAGTCTTTGCTGAAAAATGACTATTGAGATATGGGAGGATGTCCGTGTTTTCCAGAATCTCATTGTGAAAACATTATTACAGGGGGCCGTGTTGGTTGTGGGGATGAGTGGCTAGGGGCCTTTGTTTTGTAGATGCTAAGTGTGAGACCACACTCTCTCGGTTGCTTCAGGCAGCAATAACTTGGAGCTCGGCCTCAGAACATGTACAGATGCAAGTGTCTTTACACTGCCACACAGTGCCTGAGGTCGGGGTAACCTTGGTTCTGAAGAGAAGGTTGCATAGTTTCCCATTTTCGTATAGATTGGCTCAACTCGACTTGTTGGAGGTGAAGCTCAATATTGCAGCTAGAAAATCTGCGGGAAGCCCATTTGTGTCCTGCATGAATCCTTGGCTGGAATGTGTAGCACTGCCAACACACTGATGACATCAATTTGTGTCACCGAGTCAGTTCAGAATCCTTTGGTTAAGGCCACAGCCTGTATGCCTGCATGTAGCAGACACTAGACGGAAATGACTTTCTGCAGCAGTCAAACATTTGTCAGCTGCCCCACATTTCGCCTCGTTTTGTTTAGAGATACAGCACGGAAACAGGCCCTTCGGCCCACCGGGTCCGCGCCAACCAGCAATCCCTGCACATTAACACTATCCTACACCCACCAGGGACAATTTTTACATTTACCAAGCCAATTAACCTACAAATCTGTACTTCTTTGGAGTGTGGGAGGAAACCAAAGATCTCGGAGAAAACCCACGCAGGTCACGGGGAGAACGTACAAACTCCGTGCAGACAGCACCCGTAGTCGGGATGGAACCCGGGTCTCAGGCGCTGCATTTGCTGTAAGGCAGCAACTCTACCGCTGCGCCACCGTGACCGTTTGACAGAGTGATGTCAAGCAGGTCATGATTGGTGATTGATATTATCTCTGCATTGGGCTTGTGGTGAAGATTGTATCCATCGTGCCTTAGGGTGGGGGAAGTATACATTGTGCAACTCTGCAGCCAGAAGGAGGTGGCATTCGTGGTGGACTAGGCAAGCAGAGAGACCTTCCTGTAGGTACACAAATGGATTTCGCTCCTTCCCTGAAGAGGACCATGATCACCAGCATCTCACGTCCGCTGACATCTCTTCCTCTTCGCGGTGCGGGAGAATAGAATTTGTGTTGGTGTTGCTCAGAGAGAAATGGTCTAAGCTTCCCGACACTTACGTAATCTGCACTTCCTGCTGCACTTACGTAATCTGAATGTTTTTATCCATTTTGCAAATCAGGGGGATTGTCAGCCTTACTGCTTTTCTGTTCATTACACATATCTTCAAGAACATTTATTAATTTCAACTCCTTAAGATTCAAGATTCAAGATCAAGATTCAAGATATCTTTATTTGTCATCCAAAAAACAAGTTTTTTGGACGAAATTTCGTCACCCACAGTCCAACAATAAGAGCAATAAAATAAGCAAATTACACAACCCCAACCAACACAAAACCCCCCAAAAAGAAACATCCATCACAGTGAGTCTCCTCCAGTCCCCTCCTCACTGTGATGGAAGGCCAGAATGTCTTTTTTCTCTTCCCCTGCCGTCTTCTCCTGCGGTCAGGCTGTTGTCGTTGCCATGTTCCAGGCTGCGCCGGACGGTGAAATGTCCGCAACGGGCCGACCCAAGCCCCGCTGTAAGTCGGGGCGGTCGGGGCTCCCGACATTGAAGCCCCCGCCGAGCAGAGAAAATTCCGTGGCCTATTTCAGGCCGCGCCGGACGGTGAAATGTCCGCGGTGGGCCGACCCAAGCCCCGCGATCCGCTGCCGCTGCCGGAGCTCCCGATGTCGGCATCCACGCGGCCCGAGCCTAAGGCGAGTCGCAGCCGCTCCCGCAGCCTCCGAGAACGGCCGGCTCCGCTGATGGTGAGTCTGGTCCGCGGGCTCTGCGAACCAGAGCCCTGGAGGCCGCCAGCTCCAGGAGTTGGGCCGATGGTAGGCCGCAACAGGAACGGAGACACGGCCCAGAACACAAAGGTCGGGTCTCCGTTCGGAAGGGACACATATTACAATTTTACAGTTCCCCCCCCTCCCCCCCACATACACACATAGTACACAAACACAAAAACACCACATCACAACTACAATTAAGACAACAAAAACAACAAAAACACAAAGACAAATGGACTGCAGGTAAGCCGCAGCTGCTAGGGCAGCGCCGCCATCTTGGTTACATCTGATTTGACCTTTTTTAAATGTCCCCAGATTACAAAACTATTTACAAAGCATTAGACTTGGCAGCAGTGAGATGCCAAACCTAGCATTGTGCTTCTTATTTTTTTTTTTTTTTTTTTTTCTTTTTTTAAGTACGGTAAATTACAATAATACAACAGGTATATCTTAATACATTTTTTATACCGCTTCCTTTTTTTGAGCTTTAAGAAAAAGATAGAAGTAAAGAAGTAAAGAAAGAAAGTGCGCAAGAGTCGTGAAGTGCAAGAGAGTGTTGGGAAAAGAAAGCCCCTTGGAAAAGAAGTTAGAGAAGGAAGTAAAGTAAGAAAGTAGACCCTAGAAAAGAAAGAAAAAAAAAAAAAAAAAAAAAAGTAGAAACAATCGCTCTATTATAACATTAAACTCCGCAGGAAGGGGACTACCAACCAAGTCTGTTTTGTTGTTTTACCTCCCGTTACCAGGTCCTGATACCATTTATTTATTTATTTCTTTGTAAAATTACTATTGCACCTCATGCTTGTAATAGGTCCAGAAACGTAGACCACGTCTTTTGGAATTGGTCTGCTTTACCTGCTAAGAGGAATCTCATCTCTTCCAAATGTAGTGTTTCAAACATATTTGATATCCACATTTTTATTGTTGGTGTGGGCGCATTTTTCCAGAATTTCAGTATGAGCTTTTTTCCCATTATTAGCCCGTAATTAAATAAATTCTTCTGAAACACGTTTAATTCAGGGTTACCTTCCGATATTCCAAAAATGATCCATTCTGGTTTTGGTACCAGTTTTATTTTGATTAATTTTGAAAAAATATCAAATATTTCATACCAGAATTTTTGGATTTTTGTACAAAAAACAAAAGAATGCGCTATAGTAGCTTCTTGACACAGACATTTATCACAAATTGGTGAAACATTCGGGAAGATTTTATTTAATTTAGTTTTTGAATAATATAATCTATGTAATGTTTTGAATTGGATGAGCGTATGTCGTACGTTGATCGAACATTTATGCACCTGTAGTAAATGATTATCCCAACTCTCTTTTGAAATTTTTATAGCTAATTCTTGTTCCCAGTCTCTTCTAATTCCATCTGTTGTGGGTATTGCTATGTTTAAAATGATATTATATAAATACGATATTAGATTAGCTGATTCCGCCTTTGTCTTCATTGCTTCATCCAGTAAGTCGGAAGGCATATTATAATAATCTTTTGTATATTTTTTCAGATAATCACGAATTTGAAGATATTTAAAATATTGGTTATTTTTCAAATTATATTTCAGTTGTATTTGTTGAAATGATAGTAATTTTCCCAATTCATACAAATCTTCGAGCGATTTGATTCCCATTCTTTCCCATTGTATAAATGATTTGTCTATAATTGATGGTTTAAACGATGGATTATTGACTATTGGTATTAAAAGAGATAAGTTTCTTAATTTTAGATTCTGTTTTATTTGTTTCCATGTTCTAATTGTGCTATGTATAATTGGATTTTTATTATAATTTTTATTATTCAGATTTATTGGTGAGAGGATAGTCGCTCCTATATTACTCGGGGAGCAGTCCCCTTTTTCCATTAAGATCCAGGCCGCCTGATGGGCAGAATTGTCCAGCAGGTGAATCATATTTTTAATATTTACTGCCCAATTATAATACATAAAGTTAGGGAGCGCTAGACCCCCCAACTCTTTTCGTTTATTAAGGTGTGCTATTTGTATTCTATGGGATTTATAATCCCATATAAAATTTGTAATATCTGAGTCCAATTTTTTGAAAAACCTTTTAGGAAGATATATAGGTATTGATTGAAATAGGTATAGGATTTGTGGTAAGAAAATCATTTTTATAGCATTTATTCTGCCTATTAAGGACATCGGAAGTGTTTTCCAGAATTTAATCAAATTATTTAATTTCTTAAGTAGGGGATTATAATTGGCTTTAAACATATCCTGGTAATTTCTAGTAATTTCAATTCCCAAATATTTGAATTTTTCTGTAGCTATTTTAAAAGGGAATTTCCGGAGGTGTGTTGAGTCTTTTGGATTTATCGACATAATTTCACTTTTGTTCCAATTTATTCTATATCCTGAAAAGGATCCAAAGTCCTCAATTAAATTTAATATGTTTGGTATACTAATTTGTGGTTTTGTGATGTACAGTAGTACATCATCGGCATATAGGGATATTGTGCTTCTTATGAACAAAGACTAAGAAAATTCTGTCTTCGATTAAATATTTTTTTTGCACGTTTATGTGAAATCTAATTTAATGCACAGCATTGACGCAATATGCTGGAGTAACTCAGCGGGTCAGGCAGCATCTTTGGAGAGAAGGAATGGGTGACCTTTCGGGTCAAGACACTTCTTCGCGACCCGAAACGTCACCCATTCCTTCTCTCCAGAGATACTGCCTGACCCGCTGAGTTACTCCAGCATACCTCCAAGCTCATCAGAGGAAGGCAGGATAGAAGTGAGTACGTGGATTGGCTGATCAATTAAATTAGAAGTTTGGTGAATTGGCCAATTAGACAATTTAGTGACTGATATAAACAAGGCTTGCACAAGGGGTGCAGTCCTGTCTGGCTGAGGTGAGGAGGTTACACTTGTTTTTGACACTAAAGTAATGGAGTAATGGCGGACAAGTTGGTGCAGTGTGTTTCCTGCAGGATGTGGGAAGGTAGGGACACCGCTGGAGCTTCTGGGAGCTACACTTGCAAGAACTGTGTCCAGGTGCAGCTCCTGAATGAACGTGTGGTGGAGTTGGAAAAGCAGTTGGATGACCTCAGGGCCATCCGGGAATGCGAGAGTTTCCTGGACAGGACCTACTGTGAGGCTGTCAAGCCGAGGGTCCAGGTTGAGCGAAAGCGGGAGACCGTTTCAGGGGGGAGTGAACGTGGACTACAGGAGACTCCGGTAGCTGTGCCTATTGCAAACAGGTACACCCTCTTGGGAGCTGTCGGGGCAGATGACGCTTCCAGTCCGAGCGGCGGACAGGTTGGCAGATCTAATCCAGGCAAGGAGACCCGACCGGGGAGACCAAAGTCGGGAAGAGCCATAGTAGTGGGTGACTCCATTGTCCGAGGTACGGACAGTAGATTCTGTGGCCGCAGGCGGGACTTGAGGATTGTCTGTTGCCTCCCTGGTGCCAGAGTTCAAGACATCACGGACCGGCTTCAGAACATCCTAGTGAGGGAAGGCGATCAACCGCAAGTAGTTGTGCACGTGGGCACGAACAACGTCGGGAGGAAGAGGAAGGAGATACTGCAACGTGAGTTTAGAGAGTTAGGAAGAAGACTGAGAAGGACGACGTCAAAGGTGGTTGTCTCTGGATTGCTTCCTGTACCTCGTGCTGGTGAGGGCAGGAATAGAGAGATCGGGGAAATGAATGTATAGCTGAGGGGCTGGTGCAGGGAGCAGGGATTTAGATTTCTAGACCACTGGGATCTCTTCTGGAGTAGGGGTGACCTGTACAAATTGGGAATATGGAGATGGAGTTAAAGGGGAAGCGAATACAGGAGAAATTGCAAAGGACTCTCGAATGAATGAGAAGGGAAGTTCTAGAAGGGATAAGAGAGTAAGGTCAGGGCCAATTGTGACCGGTGTGAGAGGGGAGGTGAATACCGAAGTTAAAGTGTTGTATTTAAATGCACGAAGTATAAAAAATAAAGTGGACGAGCTTGAGGCTCAGTTAGACATTGGCAAGTATGATGTTGTGGGAATCACAGAGACATGGCTACAAGAGGACCAGGGCTGGGAACTGAATTTTCAGGGGTACACAATGTATAGAAAAGACAGACAGGTGGGAGGAGGGGATGGGGTCGCTCTGTTGGTAAGGAATGATATTCACTCCCTTGCAAGGGGTGACATAGAATCAGGAGATGTAGAATCAGTATGGATAGAAATGTGGAATTGTAAGTGTAAGAAGACCCTAATGGGAGTTATCTACAGGCCCCCAAACAGTAGCCTCGACATAGGGTGCAAGTTGAATGAGGAGCTAAAATTGGCGTGTCGCAAAGGTAATGCTACGGTGGTTATGGGAGATTTCAACATGCAGGTAGACTGGGAAAATCAGGTTGGTAATGGACACCAGGAAATGGAGTTTGTGGAGTGCCCCCGAGATGGATTCTTAGAACAGCTTGTACTATAGCCTACCAGGGAGAAGGCAATTCTGGATTTAGTGTTGTGTAACGATATTCTTGCTATTGAGAGTGTGCAGTGTAGGTTTACTAGGTTAATTCCCGGAATGGCGGGACTGTCGTATGTTGAAAGACTGGAGTGACTAGGCTTATATACACTGGAATTTAGAAGGATGAGAGGGGATCTTATCGAAACATATAAGATTGTTAAGGGGTTGGACATGTTAGAGGCAGGAAACATGTTCCCAATGCTGGGGTAGCCCAGAACCAGGAGCCACAGTTTAAGAATAAGGGGTAGGCCATTTAGAACGGAGATGAGGAAAGACTTTTTCAGTCAGAGAGTTGTAAATCTGTGGAATTCACTGCCTCAGAAGGCAGTGGAGGCCAATTCTCTGAATGCACTCAAGAGAGAGCTAGATAGAGCTCTTAAGGATAGTGGAGTCGGGGGGTATGGGGAGAAGACAAGAACGGGGTACTGATTGAGAATGATCAGCCATGATCACATTGAATGGTGGTGCTGGCTCGAAGGGCTGAATGGCCTACTCCTGCATCTATTGACTATTTTGTGTCTACCTTCGATTTAAACGAGCATCTGCATTTTTTTTCATGCAAAGCATTTTGTCCCTGCACTCTGATGGGTTGGCTTTGAGAATTTCCAGTATAAACACATTTTATAAAAGGTGCAATTATTATTCATTTCTCTGCTTTCTGTTCCAGCTGTGAAATGTGATGATCCGAAGCTTCCCAGGAATGGATATCGGAACTGTTCCCCTTCAGGTGGAAGCTTCACTTACACATCAATCTGTAACTATAGCTGTGTGGAAGGGTTCTCATTGAACGGGTCGGAGAGTCTGCAGTGTGACAGCTCTGGAAGATGGTCATCACCCAGACCAACTTGTGAAGGTAGTCTGTGTTTAACATGCAATTGTACAATTCTGCCGCATTCCACAACAAGTGTTGAGACTTACTGGGGGACAGAAAGGTACGGATTTGAGTATGTGTTTCTGGGTAGAGTGTGAAAATACAAAAGTCTTAAATTCATTTCCATACTTTTACAATGAGCAAGAGTGTGCGATGCAGTCCTTTTAAATATTATACCATTATCTATTATTAATAATTGGCATGGAATATATTCTCTTCTTTCTGCTTTAGAAGCACAGCACAATGAACCGAACTTTGTCCTGAATGTAACCAGGGCCATATTTCTAACAATGTATGGTGCAGGAGCAACCAGTTATATTTTCTTGAATTTTCCCGACTCCTCTGACTAATTATAATGATATAGAGACGTATAAAATTACAAAAGGACTGGACAAGCTGGATGCAGGAAAATTTTTCCCAATGTTGGGGGAGTCCAGAACCAGGGGCCACACCGTTTAAGATTAAAGGGGAGGCCATTTAAAACTGAGGTGAGAAGAAACCTTTTCACCCAGAGAGTTGTGAATTTGTGGAACTCTCTGCCACAGAAGACAGTGGAGACCAATTCACTGGATGAATTTAAAAGAGAGTCAGATAGAGCTCTAGGGGCTAGTGGAATCAAGGGATATGGGGAGAAGGCAGGCACAGGTTACTGATTGTGGATGTTCAGCCATGATCACAATGAATGGCGGTGCTGGCTCGAAGGGCCAAATGGCCTCCTCCTGCACCTATTTTCTATGCTTCTATGTTTCTAATTGTAAGTGAGATTCTCTGTTCTGACCCACACAGCCCAATGGTACAACTTTCAGTTAATTAAAAAAAATATCAGGAAGGGTCTGGAAACAGCTTGCTCCTCCATGTTTAGAAAGTAGCCAGATTATCAAAATAATCTTCAAGTAATCGTAGCCAGGGCATATGTTTCTCCAAGAGAAAGAGAACAGGTTGCTTTTTCTGAGAACAGGACCAGTGTAAATAACTCGCACTGATTCCCCTCGATCTGGGCTGATGCAGTGCTGGATCAGCACATGATCATCCACCCACCTTGGACCTGTTCTCCTTACTGAGTAGTTGACTGTACCATGTCTCTTTGTTGCTATCCTGTCACATGAGATAGGTTGTGAACAGTGTTGGTCAGACATCACAAGTTTTATCAATGTACAGCTGAATTAGAAATTGGCTTTCAATTGACAGGAGTCACCACTTCAGCAGTGTGTTTTATATTACTTCTCTTAGACACTCTCTTTGGGTGTATATGAGCTGAGAGGAATGTTATACTTTTCTAAGGGAGCACTGAAAATATCTTTGGAATGTTACCTCTGTGTAGGGGTGCCAACGATCTCACTCCCAAATACGGGACAAGGTGACGTCACCGCCCCACGTGACCTCTCCCAACCAGCGGCCACGTGCTCCTACTCCACCAATGGCGGCCGCCCAGGCAGGGAGGCGGGTTGCTACGCGCTACGCGACCTCGGTTAGGCGGTGCCCAGGCCTCAGGACCTAGAGTGTCGGAAACCTCGAGTGTCGGGGCCTAAACTGTCGGGGCCTACAGCGCTCCCCGGGCCTAATACGGGACAAGGTCAGTCCCGTACGGGACAAACCAATTTAGCCCAAAATACAGGATGTCCCGGCTAATACGGGACAGTTGGCAATGCTACCTCTGTACCTCTAGTGATCTTTTACTATTATAGTTCTTGCATTAAAGTGCCCATTTTGGAAATGTGGTGATAGGCAATCAAAAGTGTGCCCCACATGTCAGTCACGTGAGTGCAAGGCAGGGATTGAGGGTTGGCTTGTTGCCCTGAGAGACGATACAAATGTTCCTGGTGTGGGGGAGCTGGCATTGACTTTCCCCACGCCAGACAGCAGGGACACCTTCCTTTCGTCACCACAAATGGGTTTCTCCCTTTCCTTGAAGATGATCATGATCACCCGCCTCTCAGGGTCATTGACACCTCCTCCCGCCCACGGTGCAGGAGATGAGGATTGTCCCTCGTTAGTGTGTAGGGTAGTGTTAATGTGCGGGGGGTCGCTGGTCGGTGTGGACTCAGTGGGCTGCAGGGCCATTTTCCGTGCTGTATCTCTAACCTAAACTAAACTAAACAATAACTTGCAGCTTGGCCTCACAACAGAATGAAAAAAACAATCCAAGGCTGTGGACAGGAATTGTCCATTGTGCTGGCTGCATCTGAAAGTTTTTGGATACCAGAGAATCAGGAGAATAGTCATAAGATCATAAGTGATAGGAATAGAATTAGGCCATTCGGCCCATCAGGTCTACTCCGCCATTCCATCATGCTGATCTATCTCTCCCTCCTAACCCCATTCTCCTGCCTTCTTCCCATAACCTCTGACGCCTGTACTAATCAAAAATCTACCTATCTCTGCCTTAAAAATAACCACTGACACACAATCATCCTGTATAAGAAAGAACTGCAGATGTTGGTTTACACCAAAGATAGACACAAAATGCTGGAGTAACTCAGCGGGACAGGCAGCATCTCTGGAGAGAAGCAATGGGTGTCGTTTCTGGTCAAGAAGCTTCTTCAGACTGAGAGTCAGGGGAGAGGGAGACACAGAGATAAGGAAGGGTAAAGTGTGAAAAGGAGACATCGAGCTGGATAGCAGGAGGAATCACAGAGGGGGAGCAGCGAAAGAGGATGTTGCAGAACTCTTGGTGGAGAGAGGAGGAGAATGTCTTCAAAGTAGGCGTACCTTGAGATTTTGCAGTGGAGCAGACGAAATATGGAGAAAGGAACTACATATGCTGGTTTACACCGAAGATAGACACAAAATGCTGGAGTAACTTGTAGACAATTAGTAGACCATTTGGCCCTTCAAGCCAGCACCGCCATTCAATGTGATCATGGCTGATCATTTACAATCAGTACCCCGTTCCTGCCTTCTCCCCATACCCCCTGACTCTGCTATCTTTAAGAGCTCTATCTTGCTCCAATACTCAACTCCTCTTGTCATAAAGGCCAACGTACCATTAGCTTTCTTCACTGTCTGCTGCACCTGCATGCTAACTTTAAGTGACTGATGAACAAGGACATCCAGATCTCTTTGTACTTCTGCCTTCCTGTTCTTTCCACCAAAGTGGATAACCTCACATTTATCTACATTAAACTGCATCTGCCATGCATCTGCCCACTCACACAACTTGTCCAAGTCACCCTGCATCCTCATAGCATCTTCTTCACAGTTCACGCTGCCACCCAGCTTTGTGTCATCCGCAAATTTGCTAATGGTACTTTTAATCCCTTCATCTAAGTCATTAATGTATATTGTAAATAACTGTGGTCCCAGCACCGAGCCTTGCGGTACCCCACTAGTCATTGCCTGCCATTCTGAAAGGGACCCGTTTATCCCTACTCTTTGTTTCCTGTCTGCCAACCAATTTTCTATCCATGTCGGCACCCTACCCCCAATACCATGTGCTCTAATCTTGCCCACTAATCTCCTATGTGGGACCTTATCAAAGGCTTTCTGAAAGTCCAGGTACACTACATCCACTGGCTGGGACAGTCAGCATCTCTGGAGAGAAGGAATGGGTGACCTTTCGTGTCGAGACCCTTCTTATTGTTTTTCTGCTCAATAAACATATTTTCTAACAAAAATTAAATAAATTTCCACTCCTTACGATCAGTTAAATCTAGATTGACTATTGTTAAATGTCCCTAGATTACAGAAACATTTACAAAGCATTAAACGTGACAGCAGTGAGATGCCAAACTTAGAATGTTCCTCTTATGAACAAAAATTAAGAAAATTCAATCTCTATAAAATATTTTGCATGTGCATGGGAAATCTAATTTTATGCTAAGCATTGCTTGTTAGGATGGGCGATACCATGTGTGATGTATACATGCAACAATATGGTAAAGCTGCTATGTGATGTATACATGCAACAATATGGTAAAGCTGTGCCTGCGCATTTGCTAAAATAGACAATAGACAATAGGTGCAGGAGGCCATTCGGCCCTTCGAGCCAGCACTGCCATTCAATGTGATCATGGCTGATCATTCTCAATCAGTACCCCGTTCCTGCCTTCTCCCCATACCCCCTGACTCCGCTATCCTTAAGTACACAGTTAAAATGGCGATCTTGTGTCCAGACGTGTGTTGTTTTGGTCTCCCACTCAATGCATGCTTTTGAGAATAATACTGAGTAGAACATATCACCGTGTTTCATCAGAGAGTTTGGGGTTGATGGTGACTCGCTGACTCAGCGTGACTGCATGCAGGGGCCAGTGTGAAGATTGGGTGCAATCTCCAAAGTACAATGGATGAGGTGCCAAATTACAGTTTCCTTCCATCTGCACATGTAGCAGATATTAAAATACACAAGGCAACGAGGTGCAGTTTCCCCAGTTCCCCTCTCTATTGTGGGATGGTCACGTTCAATATGGTGCGGGTCGGCCACATACTGATTGTCTCTGCACTCTGATGGATGCTTTGAGAATTTCCAGTACAAAACACATTTTATAAAAGTGCAATTATTATTCATTTCTCCGCTTTCTGTTCCAGCTGTGAAATGTGATGATCCGTCGCTTCCCATGAATGGATATCGGAACTGTTCCCATTCAGATGGAAGCTTCACTTACACATCAGTCTGTAACTATAGCTGTGTGGAAGGGTTCTCATTGAACGGGTCTGAGAGTCTGCAGTGTGACAGCTCTGGAAGATGGTCATCACCCAGACCAACTTGTGAAGGTAGTCTGTGTTTAACATGCATTTACACAATTCCATACTATACTACAAGTGTTAGATCTTACTGAGGTACCTGAGATGAGTATGTGTTTTTTCAGGAACAGTGTGAAAACGATAAGTGTTTTGATTTTATTATGTTGGTTTTATATAATTACCTGAAATATCAGTGCTTAGTGGAGTGTGTGTTGTCACTGCCTTGAAATATTATCATCAATGGCTTTCATTAATAATTAGTTTACTTTAGTTTAGTATTCTCACAAGTACTGAGGTACAGCGAAAAGCTGCAAATGTCAAAAGTTGCTATCCAGTCATCAAAAAATCTTTGCATGATTAAAATCCAGCAATCCACAGTGTACAGATACTGGAAAACACGGTATATTATTTAGTTGAAGATAAAGCCCGATTACAGATAGTTCAATGGAGAAATGGGAGTGACTGAGGTGAGGCAGGTCCTTGATTATGCTGCTGGCCTTGGCGAGGCAGCGTGAGGTGTAGATGGAGTCCATGGAAGTGAGATTGGTTTGCGTGATGGTCTGGGCTACATCCACATCTCTCTGCAATTGCGTGCGGTCTAGGGTGGAGCTGTTCCCAAACCAAGCTGTGACGCGACCCGAAAAAATGCCTTCTACGGCACATCTGTAAAAGTTGATGCGAGTTGTTTGGAACATGCTGAACTTCCTCGGCCTAGAAGTAGGAAGTAGAGATGTTGGTGTGCTTTCTTTGCCATTGCTTCGATGTGGCTGGTCCAGGACATATTGCTGGGGGGGGCCGTACGATGGCAGCCTCGCCAATGGTCTGTCTCGTCTGCTTCCTTCATTGCGTTTTTAGTTTGTTGTAAAATGTATGTTTGTTTTAGGTTATCTTTAGTTTTGTATTATGTGGGGTGGTGGGGGAAACTTTTTTACTCTCTTTCCTCGACGGAGACGCGACATTTTCCGTGTCGTATCTCCATCTGCACTGCGGCCTAACATCGTGGAGCTGGCGGCCTCTTGCTGGGACCTCGGAGCTCCAACCGCGGGAGCCTGCGGACTTTAACAGCGTGGAGCTCGCGGTCCCTGGTTAGGGATCGACTTCGGGAGTTCCAAGCCGCAGGAGATTCGACTGCCCCGATTGCGGGAGTTTCGATTGCCCCGACGCGGGAGCTTCGATCACCCCGACCGCGGATGGTTCGACTCACCCGACCGCGAGAGAAAAAGGAGGAAAGAAGATAAGACCGTTGCCTTCCGTCACAGTGGGGAATGTGGAGGAGCCGCTGTGGTGGATGTTTGTCAAATTTGATGTAGTTGTGTGTCTTGTTGCTTTTTTGGTATGACTGTATGGCAAACCAAATTCCTCGTATGTGGCAAAACATATTTGGCTCATAAATTACGATTATGATTATGATTATTTTTACTCAGCAATATGATGGTTATAAGAACTTGAAGCTTTTGACCATCGCTACTTTGGCGCATCAATGTATCTCACAATCGAGTACTACTTCACTTCCTGAAGATTACTCCCATAATGAACAGAGAATATATCCTCCCCTTTCTGCTTTAGAATCCACTATAATTAACCTTGTTTTTTTCTAAAAGTTATCCTGTCCTTATTTCGAATAAATTTATCCTGCGGATGCAAACAAATACTTTTCGTTACAGCTAACTCCAATCGTAAGTAGGTCTTTCCTGGTGGGTCTGACACAGCCCACATCTCAGCTTTCAGTATCATATATGTGTATATATATATTTTTTAAACTTTTGTTTTAGGTGCTGAGCAAAGGCAATATGCAACTAAAGTGGCCATCGGCACAGCCAGTGGGGCTTCAGCTTTGTTACTGTCCCTGCCTTTTCTTGGTTACATAATCAAGCAGTATCGAAAGAAAGGTAAGGCTCCAAAATTCTCACTTTTCTTTATTGCGCTAGCATCTTATGTAACTTGAGTGTGTTCTGAGTCTGGGAGAGTACAAATACCCATCTGCTTTGAGTTGAGGTGAGTTTAGTTTATTGTCACGTGTGCCGAGGTACAGCGAAAAGCTTTTGTTGCCTGCTAACCAGACAGAGGAAAGACAATACATCACTACAATTAAATCAACCACAGTGTACAGCTACATGTTACAGGGAACAGCGTGAATAACGTTTGGTGCAAGATCAAGCCAGTACGGTCTGATCAAAGGTAGTCCGAGGGTCTCCAATGAGGTAGGTGGGAGTTCAGGACTGCTCTGTCGTTGTTGGTAGGATGGGTCAGCTGCCTGATAACAGCTGGGAAGAAACTGTCCCTGAATCCGGAGGTTTGTGTTTTCACACCTATACTTTTTTCCCGATGGGAAAGGGGAGGAGAGAGAGTGGCCAGATGACTTTCAGGAGCAAACTGGGCCTTGATTCAGTGCTTTATAGCTGGTGCAACCCAGTCAAACATAGCTGCTGTTTTGCGATTGGGGTGTTAGTTTACTAGACTCGCGTATGCCTCGGATGGGAATTGGACAGCAAATTATTGCCAGAAGGTCCAAATACAGCAGTACTCTCAGTAATGCACCTGGGACCTATGTCAACATGGCAAGCAACTCCTTAATTATTTATCTCCTTAATGATTGAACTGAGGAATCTGTACTGGGCTGCACAGAATCAGACCCAGGAGAGACAATACTCAGCTCAATGTCAAATTATGTACAGGTTAAAAAAAAAAATAGGGGAGAGAAAGTTTTGATTGAGAGAGGGAGATGTAAAAGAAAAATCAATCTAAAGACAAAATGTATTCAATATTTCATTTTCCTTTCATTTCCAACAATACTTGGCTGATGCATTCAGATCCATCTTGTAAAACTTTGAGTAGTAATAGTGTGTTTTGGAGTTGGACCAGTTGTTTGCAGTAATTAAACGTAAAACATGTTAATATATCTACTTCGTTAGAATAGTAGCATCAAGTGGTCCCTTAAATCCAAAGGGGGAAGCAGACACCATTTATGCAAAGATCAGGCAACATGGGCAGAAACGTGTGGAGTTTTTCACTGAACTCTCAAATTGCACTCACCAGAAGTTGCTATCCTGGTTAAACTTGGATAACAAGAAGCCTTTGTTTGTGGACTAGTTTGATGATTTTAGCTGCTTCATTAAATGCCATATCTGCTTCGCCTGGCATTCCTTAATCTTTTTCTTCTTCTGGCGTATGGCGTGCACAGCCTAAAGTTGTAGGTCAAGGGTGGACATCCAGGCCAGGGCAGCATCAGTTGCTGGGTGGATGGCCTTGATGACACCAGGGAAAAGCCTCAGTGAGGAGTCATTCACGATGTGTGGGATGGTCTGGTCTGGATATCCGCAGTCACAAGCAGGGCTTCCTTAATGGTACTCTAGATTATTTTCTCACCCCTGTAATGTAGCTCTTTTGTCCATGTTTGAACCAAGCTTGAAATGAGGCCAAGAACTGAGTGTTGCAGGCAAAGTCTAAACTGGACATTTGTCAGCATGTTACTGCTGATTGGAAATCTATAAGCATCAATATTTGAGATTTGAGACAATTGATTGGACCTCCAGTATAGAATAGAGTTTGATAGCTAAAAAGATGATGAAAGATGATGATTGAGTAATGAGTGGAGCGAATTAAACGCTGACCCATAATGCCAAATTGATCTCATGTTACAGAACATAACAACATAACAAGTGAGAGAGAAATAATTTCACAAACAAATTCCTTGATCTCCAACAGTCTATCTGCCACTTTTCTGAACTCCAACAGTCTATCTGCCACTTTTCTGAAATTATACCCCTTGATCTTTATATATTTTGTGAAAATGAAAGAGGAATCGTGGCATAACCTTTTTTTCGGGACTTTTATTTGTATATTGGAAGGCAAGGTAGCATGAAGAAATATGCAGAAAAAGATCTTGGCCTCACTTGCTCGTGTCTATTTTGCTATTGCTTAATTGTTCATAGTGGCACCTAGATTGCCTTCCACAATAAATAAGTTCCCGTTGAAAATCCTAAGAACTCTCTAAATTTTAATTTTGTTGACCTGAAATGTTAACCTTTGTTTTGCTCGTCACTCGTTAACCTGCTGAGAATTACCAGTATTTTCTGTTTTTATCTCAAAATTTGAGTGCTGGGTATGTGGCTGAGCACTGGCCTTGGTCATGTGAATATAAATATAGATGTGCAATTAACACGATTGAAATACATTTTAGACAAGTTCCAGTTAGATGGCAGCAAATTGGGTTGGCCAGAATCGCAGCGCCTTGTGCAAGGCTTTTTTATCGTTGAGGTCTGCTGTCTATTTACCTATTTACCTAATGATTTGAGCTAATTGCAGTCATTTAAGGTCAAGCTTCACTGACCACAGTCGGCAGCTTTAAACATCATCCATTTTACACGTTTAGCAGTTTGTAACAAAACAACTGATAGCACTTTTAGTTCTCATGAGCTGCAATGTTTCCTGCTGATGATTCTGCTGATATTTCTTTTTAACTGTCTCGTAGTTCCCCTTATCACGATATAGCAGAGATATATTTAACTAAGCATCAGATACGTTCTGTTAAGGATCTCACCACAATATTGACTGACACCTATGAAAAAGATTCAGATCTTTCACACCATGAAATTTGTAATGTATTTTCGAAACCCAAAGGTTCACTTATCATTGAGTATGTTGTTGATGGTAAGTGCTCGGGCTTTGACTCGAGGGGCTTTGGTGAAGCGGCAGAGCAGAGGATGACAGCAGGTCAGGGCACGGTCTATTGTTTACTCTGTGTGATTTCCTTTTTTTCCCTTGTACTTGGTCCAATAGTCTAATACTTAGTCCAATTGTACTTATTTTCTTGATTAGTACGGGTGTCAGAGGTTATGGGGAGAAGGCAGGAGAATGGGGTTAGGTGGGAGAGATAGATCAGCCATGATTGAATGGCGAGTAGACTTGATGGGCCGAATGGCTTAATTCTGCTCCTACTACTTATGATCTTATGAAAAGCGATGACAGGTGAGAGAGTGAATGCTCCTCCTGGAGGATTGACACAAAATGCTCAGCGGAACAGGCAGATTTTGTGATTGAAACAGATTTTGTGTCTTCGGTGTAAATCAGCATCTGCAGTTTCTTCCTACGCATCCCCCTAGAGGATGTTGGAAGTCAGGGATACTTCCTGCGACCATGAGTACTACACATGCAAGAGGTGCATTCAGCTGCAGTGCCTGTCGGACTGCATTAGGGAACTGGAGCTGCAGCTGGATGACCGCAGGCACTTGTGGGAGATGTGAGCATTACAGAGAGGTGGTGATGCCTCGGGTGCAGGCAGAGAGTAGATGGTGACCACTAGGAAAGAGAGTAGGCAGAGTGCAGAAACCCCCAGTGGCCATTCCCATCTAAAACAGCTCTACCCTTCTAGATACTCTTGGGGTGTGACTCCGAATCTGAGGCAATGCAGGAAAGGGTGAAATCAAGCAGAGCCAGAGTGATAGGAGACTCATTAGAACAGGATATTCTCAATGAGGTTCTGTGGCAGCAAACGAGACTCCAGGATGGTGCGTTGCCTCCCTGGTGCCAGGGTACAGGATGCCTCGGAACGGCTGCAGAATATTCTCAAGGGGGAGAAGAAGCAGCCAGATGTTGTTGTGCATGTTGACACAAATGATATAGGGAGGAAAAGGGAGAAGGTCTCGATGAGTGATATGGGGGAGTGATGATAAGAAGTTAGGCAATAGGATAAAAAGCAGGACTTTGAGAGTAGTTACGCCCGGATTATTCCCTTTGCTATGTGCTAGTGAGAGTAGGAAGACTAATGAAAGCGTGGCATCGGAGTTGGTGCAGTGGGCAGCATTTCAGATTTTTGCACCATTGGGATATCTTCTGGATCAGAGGTGACCTAAACAAGAGGGAGGGGTTGCACTTGAACTGGAAGGAGACCAATATCCCTGCAGGGATATCGTTAGTGCTGCTTGGGAGAGTTTAGACTCGAGTGGCGGAAGGTGAGAACCAGAGTAGTACCTCTGCAAATGGAAGAGCTGATGGGAAGGTAAAGGTTAGGATCAGTAATTCTCCAAGGAATGACAGACAGGGAGAGGTGATGGAATACGGTGAAGCTGAAAGTGTGTTTATTTTAAGTGTGTGAATTATTTTTAGAGGGGAGGAGAGAAAGTGGTGTGAGTCTAGGTGAGGCACAGGGAAGAGGGGGGACAAGGGGGGCAGGGAAGGAACACGATGTTTGGTTAGTTATCTCAAATTGGAGAATTGGGGAAAGGGTCGATATTTAAAGATGTGCAGATCACATTGTTTTGCACAGAGGGTGCTGGGTGCCTGCAACGGGCTGCTGGGTCAGTGGTGGAGGAGGAAACGATGGTGGCATTTAGGAGGCTTTTACATGGACACGTGGATGTGCATGGAATGGCAGGGTATGCATCATGCGCAGATAGACAGGATTATTTCAGCACGGCATCATTTTCAGCACAGACGTTGTGGGCCGAAGGGCCTGTTCCTCTGTTCTACATTTCTATGTTCAATGTTCTATGTTCAAATACACCGAGATGTTTAAAAATAATAATAGGAATTTATTTCTGCTTTTGTTTTCTAGTAATGATGGAACGTTTGTCACTATAAGGTAATTCTACATTTTCCATGATGTGTCCCCTTTGATCACTCGTTTTCACACCTTTCCCTTCCATATCTCTGTCTCCCTCTCCCCGACTCTCAGTCTGAAGAAGGGTCTTGACTTGAAACGTCACCCGTTCCTTCTCTCCAGAGCTGCTGCCCATCCCGCTGAGTTACTCCAGCATTTTGTGTCTATCTTCGGTGTTCCTTCCTACACGTAGCAAATCCCCAAACTGACACCTTGTTAGGCTTCAAGGAATGAGCTCTACTGATTATATCTAAACACTATTTTTTAATGTGCTCTGCTGAAATAATGATCACAATTCATCACCTTTTGTACCTTAATTACAGGACACAAAGAAAGTGGGAAATCACAAGTGTCAACCAGACAAAAAGTGGAAAGCTTAAGCATGCTTGAAATATTTTTACTTCACAAACAACCTGAGGCCTTCGGTTACAATGATTGTCTGAACAAAACAAATGGATTAAGTATTGAAATACCAAATAATGTTATCATTGAAAGATGCACCATTCTAAGCTTAAATATGAACATGAACCATTCTATGTTTCTAATCATAGTTGCTAGAAAACACCAATGTTTGCATCTCCACTAATTATTATGAATCAATTTTGTTGATGCTATTTAAATGCATAAAATACCTGCAAAATTATATATATTTTAAATCAATTAGCTTGTTTGGTTAATGCACAAAGATGAAACTGTCCTTGAACAACCAGAATATTAGCTTCCATTTATATAGTGCTCGTATGTAGCAAAATATTGCAGGGTTATTTTTCATTAGAAAAATATGACATTCAGAAAAAAAAATCAAATTGTTCTTTTTGCAAGATTTCCTTTTGTAGAGTTCAACTACATTTGATGTTAAAATTAAGAATTCAAGAGGGTGAAGAGACCAAAGTCAGAGATTCAAGAGTCTAAAGTCAAGAATATTTAATTGTCATAGGTACCAAACAGTGAAATTCTTATTTGCAGCAGCAGAACAGGCCTGCAAACACAATACACATAGATAATATATAATCAAAAAAAATTTAAATGGATAACTGCAATCCTAGTGCAAATAAACCGAAAGTGCTTAGTGCAACCAAAGACTATCCATTGAAGTTCATAGTTGAGGTTCGTGTTGTGTATTGTTCAAGAGCCTGATGGTTGTTGGGAAGATGCTATTCTTGAAACTGGTGGCCATGGTTTTCAGACTCCTATACCTTAATTCCAATGGTAGGTGTGAAATTAGATCGTGGCCAGGGTGGTGTGGGTCTTTGATGTTGGCTGCCTCTTTAGGCAGGGTCTTCGATGGAGGAGAGATCAGTACCCCTGATGAACTGGGTGGTGTCTATCGCTTTCAGTAATCTCCTTCGTTCCCCAGCGTGCAAGCGGCCGAACCAGACCATAATGCAGTCAATATGCCCCCTACCATACAACTGCAGAAGTTCAAGACATATCATAATTCTGTAATACTGTTATTAATGTGACTGAATGTTCAAAACTCCCTAGACAGTTTGCAGCAGGATAGCTTAAAATACATTTAGCTGGGCAGTCTACAATGCGATACCTTAAAGAGAGAAAAACCCCACAAAGTGCTGGTGTAACTCAGCAGATCAGGCAGCAACTCTGGAGGACATTGATTGGTAAAATTTTGGGTTGGGATCCTTTGATTCGTTACCTCTACTGAGATGTAATGTTAAAAGGTGCTTGAACACCTTTGCTGGAGGGAAGGAAATGAGCAGATATCGCCTCTGTTTAATATCTAGTGATCTCTGGTGGAAAGTGTCTGTGACAATCACCGTTTAGCCTCCCACATTTAAAGCAGTACCAAATGATATTCAGCATCAGTCAAATCAGACAGCGGAAGTTAGCAAATGCTTGAACTGTAGGAAGAAGATAAAACCTGCTGACAGACAATTGAAGGGGAAAAATTTGCTGCTTCTGATCATGAGAGAAGTGCAAGGAAACTGAAGATTTTGACTAGTTTGATAATCTGAATGGTACTAAGTTGTTCATTACTGTAAAAACCTCAACTCACGAGGAAAGGAGAACTATAACCCAGACATGTCTCATCAACTGCAATGATTTATGACATTCTACAGCACTATATAAATGCCAAACTGAATTTAGTGTACCATTTAGTCAGCTTCTTCCTGTGATAGCATTTATAGGATCTCCCCTCATTATTTCACTTCATATGTTGCCACATATCGGCATAATAACTGATTGTGCAAACAACCCTGAAATAAATAAACCAGTAGTTGCAGCCCCAGTATTTATTGTCTATTATCTCATTTTGAAGAGTCTGCAAGAGAGAACACTGGACCTCAGTTTTCCTGAGATATATTGGGGCTTGTTTGGTTATCAATTCAGCGATTCAGTTTTTTCATTGCTCTGCGTGAAGTTATTCGTATTAACATGTTATTGTCTTTGTATCAATCTCATATAATTAAAATTCTGTCTGTCTTTTTACTTATAATTGCCTCGTGTGTTTGTACCATAGCTGGAAATATTTGTTTAAACTGATACATCTCCATGAGAGTATTTAGAATTTAATTTGTTAGGCTCCACTACAGTTATGTGCGCCCTTTAGCTTCCACTGACAGCACGGGATCAGTGATTCGTGTCTGTTTACCTACTTTTGCCATCGGATTGAGAAGCAGCTTAGCCAAAATAGTCTTGATGTAATTAGAAGACAATATGCCAACGCCTTCACTTCCTCAGAAAACTAAGGAAATTTGGAAGGACTCCAATGACTCTTACCAATTTCTAAGCTGCATCAGTATCAATCCTTAGTATAAAGAAGGGTCTCAACCTGAAAAGTCACCCACTCCTTCTCTCCGGAGATGCTCCTGACCCGCTGAGTTACTCCAGCATTTTGTGTCTACCTTAGTATGGCAACTGCTCTGCCCAAGACAGCAATAAACTGTAGAGTAATGGATGCATCCCAGTCTATCAGGCAAACCAGGTTCTCCCCCAAACCCAAACAACTCTGTCTCTGCCGCATGCTGCCTGGGGAAAGAAGCCAATGTAATCAAGGACCACAGGAGATACAAGGAAATGCAGATGCTAGTTTACAGAAAAAGACACAAAGTGCTGGAGTTACTCAGTGGGTCAGGCAGCATCTGTAGAGAACATGGATATGTGACGTTTTGGGTGGGGACCCTTCTTCCGACTGTCTTCAAGGTATGCTACTTTGAAATGAAACTTCCATAAGATATGCCCACTCTGAAGGTCCACCTCAATCATTGAATCATTGAACCCTTTCTCACTGCTCCCCTCTGAGTCCTGCATCTATCCATGTTCTCTAGTGATGCTGCCTGACCCGCTGAGTTACTCCAGTACTCTGTGAAACGTCATCTATCCATGTTCTCCACAGATGCTGCCTGACCCGCTGAGTTACTCCAGCACTCTGTAAAACGTCACCTATCCATGTTCTTTAGTGATGCTGCCTGACCCGCTGAGTTACTCCAGCACTATGAAACGTCACCTATCCATGTTCTCCACAGATGCTGCCTGCCCTGCTGAGTTACTCCAGCACTCTGTGAAACGTCACCTATCCATGTTCTCCAGAGATGCTGCCTGACCCGCTGAGTTACTCCAGCACTGTGTGTCTTTTTTTGTATATCTGCATCTGCAGTTTCTTGTGTCTCCATAAAAGGATGATTGATAGCACTCTCATGATAAATGGAGTGATTACTTGGAAGTTGTAGATGTTCTTCCTTTTCTTGTTCACAATATTGCTTCTCAAATTGAAAGAAAAGATTTAGATTTAGATTTTTTAGATTTAGAGATACAGAGGCTGGAGGCGGAGAAAGACCTTAAGTTTTCCTTCATTATTTGTATCATTAATGAACGATATGCCTCTGACCAGGACAGAAACTGGTAACATCGTTTATTTCTCTGAACCTCCATTGCTTGAAGCCATTGACTGAGTTCAAGGTTTCATCCATAAACCACAGGTAGTTCTGCCATGTCACGCATTTTCATTTCACAGATATAACACAATTGATATTTAGGGATCTCTATCTGTATTATGCCGGCTGCATTGGTTCTTACACGACTGGAGATCGACAAGCATACAGAATGCTGGCCTGGGGTAAGAAAAACTGCATGTATCCTCCCTGCAGTAACAAATCCCATTGCCTCTTGAGAACACAGTCTATCACTGTGGATAGCCACTGAGATTGACAAGAATTGCTTCCACTCTCTTTTGTGTAATCATAATCATACTTTATTAGCCAAGTATGTTTTGCAACATACGAGGAATTTGATTTGCCAAACAGTCATACCAATAAAAAGCAACAGAACACACTAAATACATTTTAACATAAACATCCAATGATACTCTATCAAAAAATGTAACATGGTGCTTTAAGTATTTTTCACTTGCAGTAGCAAAAATAAAGCTGTAGCTATTAAAATGATCTTTGTTTGAAAATCCTGGGGGAGAAATGATTTTGGTGTTGCGAGTCTGAAACTTTCTAGCCTCTAACCCCCTTTCTCACAATTGTTTTTTGCAACTTGATTTTCTATAACACAAGGTTTCTTAGGAATGCAACTTTCCCCTTTCCTCTCCCCCCTCGCCCACCCATGGCCCCGGGGAAGACTCCCTGGCCAGCAACGTCCATGGGTCGTCAGTTGGGGTAGGGTTGCCGGGCCCGCAGGAGAGGTTTGGACCCAAAGGGGGCCACGCCCGTCTAGTGTACATTATTTACAACTCTTTTTCCTTGTGGTGCCATTTTCAGGGAGCTATGGACCAGGACCCCGATATCTCTCTGCACATCCGTGGTGTTAAAAGTCTTGCAATCAACCTTAATCCAACCTAGCACGTTGCAACACCTCACAGTTGCTCTGACGGATTAAACTCCGTCTGCCATTTTTAGGCCCATTTCTGTGGTTGATTTATATTCCGCTGTATAAAATGTGGCTGTATAAATTACAATAAATTTAGCGGCAGCCACCTTAAACTGAAACAATAAAGCTCTCACAAATCAAGACCACAGGAAGAGTAAGTAAAATATTTCTTGTAAATTTATCCAATTGTTATTGTAAGTGTATGAAAATACGATCTTTGGTAAAAGTGTTTTTTATATAATTAATTCGTGTTTGATTTCTTTCTTTTTTTTTGCTAAGATCTGAGTCTCAGATGATAAATAAAATATTACTGTGGATTTTGTTGGTTTGGAATACACAACAATCTGTGAACCCATTTCCAGTAAGGTAAACCAAAAAGTAGATTCAAAAACATGCCAGGACTGTATTCCTGTCAGATTACATTTCCAGTCACTGACCAACAACAGAGATCAGTGGGGAATAATATCCAGAATACTCAGAACCAGTTCCTGATTCAGCAATAAAGAAGTATCTTCTTCCTCTGAATTTCTATTTTTTACTTATTCGAACAATGATAAAATAACAAATTCAGAGAAGGGAAGGGTACATCTCAAAGGTGAATGACCCAAACAGAGAGAGTGGCAACCTGAAAGGAAAACATCTTTCATCGGGATATTGAATTCCCGCTAGGTACTGGAAAATATTCATCAGAAATCATATGGAAAATATTTCATGTGCTCATCTTTTTTTAAAAATGTGAAAACAATTAAATGGAAAATAGATTGAGCAATAATCGGTAAACAAAAAGTGCTGTTACGAGCAGTGAACATTGGGAGAACGTGCTCCGCTGCATCCAATCCATTTATTTCTGCCATGATTTGAAAACATTGAACATTTCCAAACCTCACATTCATCCTAGAGACACGGTATTGACAACAAGGTGTATCCTTGCAGGTCCATGGAAAGTGCAGGACGGGGAGCCAAGGCGACATTTAAAACATGGTTTAGACCATGAAACATGGGCTGCACGGGGAGCTGATCAGCTCCCATTGAGACGAGCGGCTTGTTTTACACAGGGAGACTGGGCTGATTAGCCCCGTACTGATTGGGATGGAGGAGAATATAACTGAACTAACTGAAACATGTTTGCAAGGGGAATTATTAACAAGATAGATGTTGAGAGGATGTTTCCCTTCATGAAGGAATCGTGAACAAGAGGGCTATTTTACAAATACGTGGTCATCCATTCTAAGATGGAGATGAGGAAGGATTTCTTGTTTGGAATTCACTGCTCCAAAAAGACATGCAGGCTAAATCAGAGCCAAGGTACACAGTGAGAGGGGATCATGAGTTTGGGGAACAGGCAGGGAAGTGGAGCTAAGGCAAAGATTAGGTCAGCCATAATCGTAAACAATTGTGGGGTTGACATAAGACTAAGAGGCTTGCTCCTCCTCCTGTTCCCTAGGTTCCATCAGGATCAGGCTGAAATTGCATAGAAGTGGAAAGACGTTGTGCCATTGTTTCAGTGTCTGCACAGTAGCTAACACCTGAACCAGTAGAGGCAGTGTAATGATATTATCATTTCAGCAAAGAAGTGGGCAAGATGTCCTGTCTCCACTCAACCTCGGCTAGTTGTGAAAAAAATTAAAAAACTTAAACTGCTGGAAATCCAAAGCAAACGAAATGAATGGAAACAGCCAGATGGTCAGACAACATGTACAGAAAGGGATAAAGAATCAATCTTTCAGGCACGAGGTCCTTCACCAGAACTGGAAAAGGGAAACAAGTTAAGTTTTAAGTTGTAGAGAGGGTTACATAGGACCATGGGAGTGTCTGATATGGTGAATCCAAATGGGTTAATGCAGCAGTTAGATTTAGATTATGCTTAGCTGCATGTGTTATGTGTTGCCATTAACAGGGCTGTGGGACCTGCTCAACTGGACAGACAGTACTAACTGGGAGTGAAAATTGGGAGTGAAAAACTGAGTCAAAACCTGGCTAGTTCGGCTGTAGACTAAACAGAAATAAGCTCGTTCAGGTATAGACGAAAAGAAAGAGTGCTTTGGTTTTTAATTTTAGAGATACAATATGGCAACAGGCCCTTTAGCCCACCGAGTCCACCCATTCACACTAGTTCTATGCTATCCACTTTCTCATCAACTCCCTACACAATAGGGGCAATTTACAGAGGCCAATTAACTTACAAACCTGCACGTCTTTGCGATGTGGGAGGATCTTGTAGAAACATATAAAATTATAAAAGGACTGGACAAGCTAGATGCAGGAAAAATGTTCCCATTGTTGGGGGAGTCCAGAACCAGGAGCCACAGTCGAAGAATAAAGGGGAGGTCATTTAAAACTGAGATGAAAAAAAAAAATTCACCCAGAGAGTTGTGAATTTGTGGAATTCTCTGCCACCGAAGGAAGTGGAGATCAATTCGCTGGATGAATTTTTAAAAGAGTTAGATATAGCTCTAGGAGCTAGTGGAATCAAGGGATATGGGGAGAAGGCAGGCACAGGTTACTGATTGTGGATGATCAGCCATGATCACATTGAATGGCGGTGCTGGCTCGAAGGGCCAAATTACCTCCTCCTGCACCTATTTTCTATGTTTCTAAACCAGAGCACTCAGAGGAAGTCACAGGCAGAACGTGTAAACTCCACATAGACACACCTGAGGTCAGGATCGAACCTGGATCTCTGGCGCTGTGAGGCAACAGATCTACCGTTGAGCCACTGTGCCGTCCCTACTGCGGCTGGACGGCTGCCAAGCAGTGGTATATCGGGTGGGTGATGCACCAAACCAATGCCAGCTTGGACATTGAGCAGGGAGTAGGGGTGGCAGCAAGTGGGTGATAACAGCTGGTGGGTTACCTAAAGTTGGAGAGTTTAATATTAAAGCCCAACTGGTTATAACCCTCTCAGACAGAAGATGCGGTATTATTCCTGAAACTTACATTGGATCTTGTTAAAATGCATGAGGCCATAGACAATTATTTATTCATAAAATGCTGGAGTAACTCAGCTGGTCAGGCAGCATCTCAGGAGAGAAGAAATGGGCGACGTTTTGGGTCGAGACCCTTCTTCAGACTGATGAAGGGTCTCAACCCGAAACATCGCCCATTCCTTCTCTCCTGAGATGCTGCCTGACCTGCTGAGTTACTCCAGCATTTTGTGAATAAATACCTTCGATTTGTACCAGCATCTGCAGTTATTTTTTTACACTACCTGAGGCCATAGACAGGTAGTTCAGAGTGAGGGTGGGATGAAGAATGAAAGTGGTGAATTATAGCTAGTTTAATTCTTCATCTGACTATTCTTTACATAAGGAGAGCATTATAGTTCACAGTATGGTGAACTGATAAGGTCTCATTGAGCTCCCATATAACTAAAGCATAGAACCAAGAACCTGCAAATGCTGGTTTACAAGAAGACACAAAATGCTGGAGTAATTCAGTATCTCTGGAGAACATGGGTAGGTTGCCACTACTACAATCAGACTGAAGAAAGGTCCTCACCTGTCCATATCCTTTTTTAACTAAGGCATAACTTAACTAAGACATAACATAAGGTCTGAAGAAGGGTCTCGACCCGAAATGTCACCCATTCCTTCTCTCCAGAGATGCTGCCTGACCCGCTGAGTTACTCCAGCATTTTGTGTCTACCTTTGATTTAAACCAGCATCTGCAGTTCTTTCCTACACATAACTTCCCTTATTCTGTATATGATTTCTCAAGCAATAAATAATAACGTTGTTAGCTTTCCCATTACTTGCTGTATGGTGTGGGTGTCCCAGTTTCTGCATGTTTCTGATATGTTAGCTTCTGCCATGCCTTTTAATGAGAGAGGCTCCCTAATCCATGACAGTAAACTCACTTCTCATACATGCATCTGTATTATTTACAAAGACTGGAATGGTGGGGGGGGGGGGGGGGGGGGTATATAATTGGGAAAAGCATCAAGACATTCAGCATTTTCCAATTGTTACTCAAAAATGTTTTATTGGCGGGGATGGACACCAAGTGCTGGAGTGACTCAGCGGGTGAGGCAGGAAAATGAATAAGCGCCGTTTCAGGTCGGGACCCTTCTAAAATCAGCATGTGCTGCTCCTCTTTATTACATTTCGGTGGCGGCTCCTCTCCTGCTCCAGTTATTCTTTATCCAGGATATCTTACATCCGTGCAGTGACCCCACCTCCCGCCGTCTGGGCACTACTGGCGCCGGATACATCGGGGCCCGCTGGCCCAGGCCACTCGGCCCATCCCCTCCCGGCCCGTCCCGCTGGCCCAGGCCACTCGGCCCATCCCCTCCCGGCCCGTCCCGCTGGCCCAGGCCACTCGGCCCATCCCCTCCCGGCCCGTCCCGCTGGCCCAGGCCACTCGGCCCATCCCCTCCCGGCCCGTCCCGCTGGCCCAGGCCACTCGGCCCATCCCCTCCCGGCCCGTCCCGCGGCCACCCGGACCATCCCCCGCCTGCCCACTCGGCCCATCCCCTCCCGGCCCGTCCCGCTGGCCCAGGCCACTCGGCCCATCCCCTCCGGCCCGTCCCGTCCCGCCTGCCCGCGGCCACTCGGCCCATCCCTTCCCGGCCCGTCCTGTCTGCCCGCGGCCACTCGGCCCATCCCCTCTCGTCTGCCCACTCCCGACGCCGCTAGCTGAGTCCTATCGCCCCCCGCCTGTCCACTCGGCCCATCCGCTCTCGCCTGTCCCCTCGGCCCCCGCCTATCCACTCGGCCCATCCACACCCGCCTGTCCCCTCGGCCCATCCACACCCGCCTATCCACTCGGCCCATCCACACCCGCCTGTCCCCTCGGCCCATCCACACCCGCCTGTCCCCTCGGCCCATCCACACCCGCCTGTCCCCTCGGCCCATCCACACCCGCCTGTCCCCTCGGCCCATCCACACCCGCCTGTCCACTCGGCCCATCCACACCCGCCTGTCCACTCGGCCCATCCGCTCCCGCCTGTCCACTCGGCCCATCCACTCCCACCTGTCCACTCGGCCCATCCTCTCCCCCCCCCCCCGCGATGCCGGCGTTGCTGGTGTCCGCCTGTCGCGCCGCCCGCCCCGCGTTGCGCCGCCTGGGCCTGTCCGCCCCCCCGCGGCAGCAGCAACAGCGCAGGGACATGGCGGCTCTGGCCGGAGTGGCCGACGTGGAGATCGACCCCGACGGGGTGTTCAAGTACATCCTGGTGAAGCTGAGCCGCAGGGACGGGTCGGAGCACAAGGACATCGTGCGGGGCACCAAGAGCGCCGAGTACCACAGTAAGCGGGGCCGGGGCTGAGGCTGAGGCCTGCACCGCCCTTACCCTCAGTCAGTGCCTGGGGGCTGGGTGCTGGGGGCTGGGTGCTGGGGGCTGGGTGCTGGGGGCTGGGTGCTGGGGGCTGGGGGGGGGGGGCTGGGTGCTGGGGGCTGGGTGCTGGGGGCTGGGTGCTGGGGGCTGGGTGCTGGGGGCTGGGGGCTGAGGCCTACACCGTCCTTACCCTCAGTCAGTGCCCGGTGCTGGGGGCTGCACCGCCCTTACTCTCAGTCAGTGCCTGGGGGCTGGGTGCTGGGGGCTGGGTGCTGGGGGCTGGGGGCTGGGTGCTGGGGGCTGGGGGCTGGGTGCTGGGGGCTGGGGGCTGGGTGCTGGGTGCTGGGGGCTGGGGCCTGCACCGCCCTTACCCTCAGTCAGTGCCTGGGGGCTGGGGGCTGGGGGCTGGGGCCTGCACCGCCCTTACCCTCAGTCTGGGGCCGGGGGCTCGGGGCTGGGGGCTGAGGCCTGCACCGCCCTTACCCTCAGTCAGTGCCTGGGGGCTGGGTGCTGGGGGCTGAGGCCTACACCGCCCTTACCCTCAGTCAGTGCCTGGGGGCTGGGGGCTGGGTGCTGGGGGCTGGGGGCTGAGGCCTACACCGCCCTTACCCTCAGTCAGTGCCTGGGGGCTGGGTGCTGGGGGCTGGGGGCTGGGTGCTGGGGGCCGGGGGCTGGGGGCTGGGTGCTGGGGGCCGGGGGCTGGGGGCTGGGGGCTGAGGCCTACACCGTCCTTACCCTCAGTCAGTGCCCGGTGCTGGGGGCCGGGGGCTGGGGGCTGGGTGCTGGGGGCTGGGTGCTGGGGGCTGGGTGCTGGGGGCCGGGGGCTGGGTGCTGGGGGCCGGGGGCTGGGGGCTGGGTGCTGGGGGCTGGGGGCTGGGTGCTGGGGGCTGGGTGCTGGGGGCTGAGGCCTACACCGTCCTTACCCTCAGTCAGTGCCCGGTGCTGGGGGCCGGGGGCTGGATGCTGGGGCCGGGGGCTGAAGCCTGCACCGCCCGTACCCTCAGTCAGTGCCCGGGGTTCACGCTGACGGGGTGGCCCTCAGGTCTGGTTGAGTTGGACAACACAGCAACGGGCTCTGTCTGTTATTGTGTGGTTGCCTTTGCATTACTTAATATTGTGCAGAGTACAAGGATAGCCTCCGCAGTTATGAAGTGACCAAATAAAGCATTGGATGGTTCATGTATGTCAGGGTTAGGGTTTCAATTTGGCAGGTGATCTAATCCATCTGTTACAAGGTAAGGCAAGTTGATTTATATAGCACATTTCAGCAACAAGGCAATTCAAAGTGCTTTACATAAAACCTTAAAGAGCAGTTAAAAGCAACTAAAAACAGTCATTAAACATAGAAAATAGGTGCAGGAGGAAGCCATTTGGCCCTTTGAGCCAGCACTGCCATTCATTGTGATCATGGCTGATTATCTACAATCAGTAACCTGTACCTGCCTTCTCCCCATATCCCTTGATTCCACCAGCCCCGAGAGCTTTATCTAACAAGATTAAAGAGAATAGAAAATAAAAACGAGCTAAAATAAAGTAAGACAGGTATAAAATACAAGAATCAAAGTTGCAGTGCATTGTAAGAAATGAATAATTATTTGATTTAATAAAAGGCAGCGTCAAACAGAATAGTCTTCAGCCTCATTTTAAAAGAACTGAGAGTTGCAGCGGACCAGCAGTTTTCTGGGAGTATGTTCCATATATGTGGTGCATAAAAACTAAACGCTGCTTCTCCTTGTTTAGTTCTGACTCTGGGGACAGAAAGCAGATCTGTCCCAGACGACCTGAGAGGTCTGGATGGTTCATAATGTAACAGAAGATCAGAAATGTATTTTGAAGATCAGAAATGTACATGCCTTATTTAGCAGCCTAGAGGTCAAAATATGGAACAACCGAAAGCTGTAATCTCACTGGAACAAGCCTGTGTTTTATAGGGGTAGTGGGAAGGGAAATTGTATGCGTTTGCTAAAGTAATTTCATCTGCAAAAACCCTATGGAAGAGGTCCTGCAGTTTAAGGGCATTGAGAACCGTTGAGTTCAGTAATTATAAAACAAGAAATACTGGATATGCTCAGCAGGTGAGGCAGCATCAGTGGAAAAGCTAACTGAGTTAATGTTTCAGGTCAAAGACTTTACAGCAAAACCGGGAAAGCAAGAAAACTAGTTTTTTTAGATTTTAGAGATACAGCGCAGAAACAGGCCCTTCGGCCCACCAAGTCCGCGCCGCCCAGCGATCCCCGCACATTAACACTATCCTACACACACTAGGGACAATTTTTTACATTTACCCAGTCAATTAACCTACATACCTGTACGTCTTTGGAGTGTGGGAGGAAACCGAAAATCTCGGAGAAAACCCACGCAGGTCACGGGGAGAACGTACAAACTCCGTACAGACGGCGCCCGTAGTCAGGATCGAACCTGAGTCGCCGGCGCTGCATTGGCTGTCAGGCAGCAACTCTACCGCTGCGCCACCGTGCCGCCTGTTAGTCTGAAGTTGCAGAAAAGGTTGAGATGATAGGACATGGGGAATATATCTCATAAGATTGAGACTAAGGTTGCTGTGTGTTTATTTCAATTTGTGTTCTTTGTTGACCTTCTAGGATACCGGGTCTAACTTTTCCCAGAGGCATGTGCAATGTCTAGAAGGGACATGTGGCACAGGTTATGGAGATTAAGAATCCTATGAGAAGATTCTTGATCCTGAATGAAGGCCCTACCCATGACAACCCATAGTTCATTGTTTTCCTTTATAATGTCATAGGGAACCCACTTGTGATTTCCCACTACGTATGCCCACAGTTGAGGGTTTCAACTGGAAGAATTTATTTGTGAAATTTGTCTAAATGAGGGGAAAATGTTTACCCATTAGTTCTGTAAATTGTATCACATAATGCAGTGGATACCATTTTGATCACAACTCGGGCCACCCAATAGGTTGCAACGTCCTGTGCATTTATTTGCATGTCCGGAGAATGCAGAGTTGGCAACTGGCAAGGCCAACCTTTGTGGATTTAATGCCAGCGCTGCCAGATGGGTAGTGATGGCATCATGAATTAATGGTGCATAAGAAATCTAGTGTTATGGCTGCAAGAAAAAACCCTCACTTGAGCTTTTTCAAATGATTCTCAATGACTTGCAGATTTGTGGTTGATTCATATTCTGTTGTGCTGCTGCAAGTAAGAAGAAGAAGGAGAAGGGTCTCGACCCGAAACGTCACCCATTCCTTCTCTCCTGAGATGCTGCCTGTCCCGCTGAGTTACTCCAGCATTTTGTGTCTACCTAAAAATTTCATTGTTTCATCTGGGACATATGACAATAAAACACTCTTGACTCTTGATTAAGTAGTATTTTTGGTTGCAGCTCACACAGAACCTTGGAGAAGGTAGGACATCCTGAAGAGTTTGACGCCACTGTTAGTGAGTGGTAACGTGTCTCTTTCTGTTGACGAAGTGGATGCCCAGATGTAATCCTCATTAATTTGACAGCGACGAGGGGGGGAAAGGCATGGAGGCATGGAACCATGGAGCCTTGAAACCACAACACCCAGTGGAAACACATGGAGTCACAACCAAATTTCACACAGAAAGTAGCTGAGATCAGGATTGAACCCAGTTCAAATGAACTATGAGGCAGTTCTACTGAGGAACTAGCTAGGTTACAACCTCAGCCATGCACACTGTGTTCATACCACTATGTCAGGTGACTCTTCTGACCCATGGTAATCTGACTACAACTGCAGTGAGAACCACAGAGTAACTGGCAACATATTAGAGATCACCAGAGGGGTTCTGCAGCAAATTAATGCGTGTATGTATGTATCTGAAGACATATCTCAATTGGCTGCAAAGCAGTTTCTTGCTTTATTTTTGGTTACTGTGTCCTCTGCACCTGAGCCAATGTGTGGAAGGACCCAGGGGAGTTTGTTGGATGAGACATGAAATGTAGGCAAACTGCGTGGCTGTTGGGCACCAGCTCCATGGAAGCTAATTTTGTACTGGGCAGCTCATTCTTCTCGACTGCTGAGCTGCTGCAGCCAATTATGTAGCCGTGTACTAAAAGAGAGGGATGTAAGGGTATTGGGTGCATCTCATGCACTTCCAGTTATAACTCACTGTCTATCATGAGTTAGAAGTGAAAGACCACATGAGATGCCAGTGCGAATGTCATAACGGCATAAGTGATAGGAGCAGAATTAGGCCATTTGGCCCATCAAGTCTACTCCGCCATTCAATCATAGCTGATATATCTCTCCCACCTAACCCCATTCTCCTGCCTTCTCCCCATAGCCCCTGACACTCGTCCATGTCCAAGTTTTGGTAAGTGGGCCTAATAGTGGTAAGTCGAAACCCTGATGGACGGAACTACTCCTTAGCACCAGTATACCCCACTTTGATTGTGGAGCAGAGTGTGACACTTGTGTTACACTCTTGGGAAAGGGGTTTGTTCTTTTCTTTGCTGCCTGTGGCCACACATTGAACATGACATTTTACCAGTGCATTGTTGGGATTGGCATCATTATTCTTTTTCCCCTCGTTGACCTAGCGATCTAGTGCTGTGCATGAATGAAAATTGGTCAATCAGGACTCTTTGTTCTGTTTTTCTATGAAGCTTCTACAGCTTTTGGAATTACTTCCATTCCCGGTCGGAAACAAGCAGGATGTAGTTAGGAGGCTAATCCTTTTAAAATTTAGGAAAGCAGAAAGCACAGGGTGGTATAATGTTAAGAAAGTGGAAATAGTTGGCATTAAACAGGATAGGGCTCATGGAATAAATGAAATAAGGGCAGGATTAACTCATTCAACCCCTTGAGCCTGTTTAAGATGATGGCTGATCTTCTATCTCACACTCTTATTTTCCTGCCATACATTCATATTCCTCGATCCTTTCAATATTCAGAAATCTATCGTGGCAATTGGGGAAAAAAAGGTTAAAACAAATCAATCTTTACACAGATTATGTGATTTAAGAATAACTGTCTGAATTCCCGGAGAAAGGCCAAAATGCATGTTCTGAATTGCACAGATAAGTTTAAAAAAAAAAGAAACACTGAATTGGTTGTAGTCCTGTGTATATCTTTTTTGAGATGTGATGTTAGTGACATTGCAATCCCTCATTAGTCAGAAATCACACTGAAGTATTTAAGTTAAGTATTTAGGGGCGGCGCAGTGATAGAACTGCTGCCTCATAGCACCAGGCACCCGGGTTCAATCCTGACCTCGAGTGCTGTCTGTGTGGAGAGTTTGTCCATTCTCCCTGTGACTGCGGAGGTTTTCTCCGGGTGCTTCGGTTTCCTCCCGCATTCCAAAAACGTGCAGATTTGTAGGTTAATTGGCTTCTGGACATTGACCCTAATTAGGATACAGAATTAGTGTACGGATGATTGATGGTCGGCATGGACTCGGTGGGCCAAAGGGCCTGATTCCATTCTATCTTTAAAATCAGTTATTGTATGATTAGTGAGAGAAGTGCATGTTTTTTTTATCATCAATCCTGCATGTAATTTTAGTTTCATAAATATGTTGGCTTGGATCTAGAAACTCTGGAGGCTTAGTTGATGAAAGTAGTGACACTAGATGAATTATAAACCAGGTCCTTTCATCTTCTCCAGATCACATCTTTGAAAAGCTGACTTCTGAAATGGAGAAAGTGGAGCTGGATTGCAAGTGCCTGGGTGGAGGGAAGATCGATCACAACAGCAAGCAGAAGAAAATCCGAGTGTTTGGCCTTTCCACGGTGAGTACTTATTGCAACTCCTGAAGAGGAAACTACCTTGAAAAGAATATCCCATTATGAAGAAGCCTGTGATCTCCTGGGAATTAAGGTTGGGAATGAAACGCGGAGAACAATATCGGCATATTCATTGTGTGCTGTCTTCCTTTTCTTTACTGGAATTAGTGCAGGGAAGTCGATGATGGCAAAGTGTGTTGAGTTCACTATTTATGGACAGTATAATAGGTGGTTAATTAAAATCAGCAGCCTGTTCCAGTGTCGAAGATCATGGTCCATCTGGTAGATTATTCAGCAGGACAATGGCTTCAGCCCTTTCACCATTGAGTGAGAGCAATCTAGTGCAGTAACACAGTTGAAGGAACTCAGGCAGTTCATCAATTTCTGATATATTTCTGAATTATATGAACTTTTAGGTTTATATTCAGTCCATGCTGCTTGTAAGGTAAGAATATAAACACAAAAAGCTGGAGTAACTCAGCGGGACAGACAGCATCTGGAGAGAAGGAATGAGTGATGTTTCGGGTCGAGACCCTTCTTCAGACTGGTTAGGAATAAAGGAAGTGAGAGATAAAGGTGGTGATGTGGAGAGATAAAGAACAATGAATGAAAGTTATACCCATTCCTTGTCTCCAGAGATGCTGCCTGTCCCGCTGAGTTACTCCATCTTTTTACGTCTACGGTTTAAACCAGCATCTGCAGTTCCTTCTTACACAGGAAAGAATATAAAACATTTGCCTTTGTGTGGACATCAGTGCTGCATTAACTTGAAGGGGAAAAAGTGAGTTGCCTGACCCCCAGGAGACCAATGCTGGCCCTGCTTTGAACTAAAGCCAGGGGAAGCAGGGCTGTGGCCGGGATGAGTGCTATTATGTCCTGATTGTGCCATTGCCAGATTTGTCAAAGGTCATCCGGTGCTTCCATAGCATGGAATTCTGTGCTGTGCAGTCAATTCCCAACAACACACTGCAGCTGCTAAATGTGGAAAACTGGCACCTTTCCAGAACTCTGTGCCGGGAAAACCTTGAAGTTTGATGTGGTTGCAGCGAAGGAATCGTGAGGAAAGGTCTTCATCGAAGACTGAACGGCCATTGTGACGCCGGGTACGAAGTCTATGTGTAAATTCCTTGAACTGTTTAGTTGGTGGAGACCAAGCCATTGTCCACCAAGAAGGATGTATTAGGCATTCTTACACCTCAGGTTTTGCGTTGTTACCTCATTAGCTTTGGCAATTCATGGAAGGCCTTTATTCCCTCTGGGCTTCAGATCTGTAGTGTACCATAATAATAATAATAATAATGCATTTTATTTATATAGCGCTTTTCATATACTCAAAGACGCTTTACAGAGATTTTGAGAACCATGTTTAAGTCTTCATTGTACTCCCTTCCTTTCTTTAGTTTGGTTTAGACATACAGCAAGGAAACAGGCCCTTCGGCCCACCGAGTCAATAGACAATAGACAATAGGTGCAGGAGTAGGCCATTCAGCCCTTCGAGCCAGCACCGCCATTCATTGCGATCATGGCTGATCACTCTCAATCAGTACCCCGTTCCTGCCTTCTCCCCATACCCCCTCACTCCGCTATCCTTAAGAGCTCTATCCAGCTCTCTCTTGAAAGCATCCAACGAACTGGCCTCCACTCCCTTCTGAGGCAGAGAATTCCACACCTTCACCACTCTCTGACTGAAAAAGTTCTTCCTCATCTCCGTTCTAAATGGCCTACCCCTTATTCTTAAACTGTGGCCCCTTGTTCTGGACTCCCCCAACATTGGGAACATGTTTCCTGCCTCTAATGTGTCCAATCCCCTAATTATCTTATACGTTTCAATAAGATCCCCCCTCATCCTTCTAAATTCCAGTGTATTCTGTGTTCCAGAGTCCGCGCCAACCAGCAATCCCCGCACATTAACACTATCCTACACATACTAGGGACAATTTACACACACACCAAGCCAATTAACCTACAAACCTGTACGTCTTCGGACCTGTATTGCTCTGCTGTACTGTCAGCACAATAAATCACCACAACCCAAAATGAAGGGGCATCCAGCCCAGCCAAACCTTTGTACAACGCACAAACAAGCCCATCGGCTCAACTTGTTTTGGCCATGTTGGTACGTGACCAGATGGGCTGCTCTTTGCTCTTCGTCAGGGTTGATGTTGAGTTGCTGGTCACGCACAGTGCTGAGGACTAGACTGAAAATATTTTACCTGTGATGAAACAAGAGATATCACATAGTGTTGGAAAAAAACCTGCAGATGCTGGTTAAAATCGAAGATAGATACAAAATGCTGGAGTAACTCAGCGGGTCAGGCAGCATCTCGGGAGAAAAGGAATAGGTCACCTTTCGGGTCGAGACCCGAAACGTCACCCATTCCTCTCCTGATATGCAGCCTGACCCGCTGAGTTCCTCCAGCATTTTGTGTCTACCTAAGAGATATCACATTATCCCCATACTTAAACATAATAAACTAATTTATATTCCTGCATCCTGCCAAGTTGAAATATCAATTGTCCAGATCACACAATAGCATTTGCATTCTATGAATTAGCTTTAAGACACTCTTGCTAATATCCCATTCATTAACTTGCTATCTGTTTTAGTTCAGCTCTGTGAAATTCTTTAGGACATCTCCATTACTTAAATCTCCTGCTCTCAGTGCAACATCTCCTGGGCTTGTGTTAACTGTGGCTTACCTGGCACCATTTCAAGGAGGCTTCAGAGTCTGTGACGAATCCTAAACTCACACATCATCCATGTTTATTTGGCAACTGGAGCAGGAACTCCAGCTGCATGTACCCTTCAGAAGCCGTAGTGTGCAATGAGAGTGAATATAATTCATGTTAATGCCCTCTCTCTTTTAGGGTTTTGGGAAAGCAGATCACTCCATTTCTGTGGAAAAGTTGAAGACTGTGTACAAGGACTATGACATTACCTGGTCAGACGAAACCAAATAATAACAACGATTCTCTGGACTATTCTCTGTCAAAAAGATCAATGTAAATCCTTGTTCAGGTCCTATGTGTTTCTGGATGAGTTCCATTTATTGGTACAATTTAGTTGACCTGTGAAGATGCTCAAGGACTTTGCACACTTTGATGGTATTAAAAGGTGACAGTACAGAATGTAGTTTGAAATTCTTTGTTTAATAAATTGTACATTGTGAGTCTGGCTCAAATATATTGTACAGATTCAACTGGGCTATAGATTGGTTTTTTTATGAATCCCTTATCTTTTCTGGTAGAGGCAATGTTTTGTGCTGGTGTTTGTCACACGTATGGATTTCTACTTGTGTGCTCCATCTGTACTTTTTAATTAGGTGAAATATACTTGTCAAAGTGCTCCACTGAAGTTATGTAGTTCAGGGAATGTTGAATAGTGGAGCAACTGACAAATTAAATTTATTTCATTCAATATATTTTGAATTAAAATATACATTACCATATTGTAATATGATAACTACTGAGTTGTCATGAAAAATATAATTAAGTCCGCTATTGATTTTAAGAAAATTATGTTACCCTCTCTGGTCTCTGTATGATGCCAGGTCCACAATAGAATCATACAACATGGAAAGGCCCTTTGGCCTGCCATGCCATGCCAACCATATATTAACAATTTAGACAAAGAAATTACCGATGTCCTTGTACATCAGTAACATCTCCAAATTTGCGAATGGCGAATGGCCTATTGCACCTATTTTCTATGTCTATGTTTCTACAATAGTCCCACCTGCCTGCATTTGGCCATATATCCCTCTTAAATCTTTCCTATCCATGCACCTGTCCAAATGTTTTTTAAATGTAATAGTTTCTGCCACAACAACCATTGCTCAATCCATATACCCACCATCCTCTATTGGGAAAAAGTTGCCCCTCAGATTCCTATTAAATCTTTCCCCTTTCACATTAAACCTATGTCCTTTGGTTAGTTTAGTTTAGAGAAATAGCACGGAAGCGCCGACCAGCGATCCCTGCACACTAACACTATCCTACACACACCAGGGACAATTTATAATTTACATTTATACCAAGCCAATTAAGTTACAAACCTGTACTTTGAACTGTGGGAGGAAACCGAAGATCTCGGGGTAAAAGACACTGTGTGTTTCCTATCTCTTCCCCTTATGATCATGTACACCTCTATAAAATAATTCCTCAGCAACCGTTTCACAGTGCTGATCCTGTTTGACAAATACCTCAACTCTCCCATCAGTATGTGCATAAATGCCTGGGTCTACCAGCAGGCCTGACTACCACCCATGGTGGCACAATGGATGAATGGTGCTACAGTCTTGGTTGTTCGCTGGACTACATGGCATCAAGTCCACCACAACCATGGAAATGTGCTATCAAATTCCCCGAAAGTCATCTGTTCGCCAAAATAAATAGGTATCACAAAATGCTGGAGTAACTCAGCAGATCAGGCAGCATCTCAGGAGAGAAGGAATGGGTGACGTCTCGGGTCGAGACCCTTCAAACTTATGTCAGGGGGGCGGGGCAAAGAGGTGGAGACAGGAAGACAGAGGGAGAACTGGGGAGGGGAAGAGAGAGACAGAGGAACTATCTAAAGTTGGAGAAGTCAATGTTCATACCTTTGGGCTGCAAGCTGCCCAAGCGAAATATGAGGTGCTGTTCCCCCAATTTCCGGTGGGCCTCACTATGGCACTGGAGGAGGCCCATGACAGAAAGGTCAGACTGGGAGTGGGAGGGGGAGTTGAATAATAACACTAGGGAACACACAAGCCTATTACAGTTATATTAACCTGTGACAGTGTTAGAAGGAATGACGAGAATAATTATAATAAAAACAAAATCTTCACATTGAAAATACCTGCCATTTTGTTGCAAGACACAAGTATCACACGACATAGGGTAGATATGGAACACATTTAACAGTGCAAAACTGGTCTTCCGCAAGATGCTGAGAGCATTTTGCAGACTTAGAATGGTATTTCACACTGGTGAGTAAGGTCATTATACACCATATTGTTCACTCTGCCATTACCATCATGCCTGGTTATGGGACGGCAGTGTGGCAGGGCTAATGGAGCAGCAGCCTTCCCACTCCAGTGACCAACCGGGGTTCACCCATTGTCTCTTAATCTGTCTCTGTGGGGTTTGCATGTTCTCTCCGTGACCGCCAGTTTCCTTCTACTTTACAAAGGAATGTTGATAGGTAGGTTAATTGGCCACGTAAATTGCTCCTAAATTGTCAATATGTAGTAAAATCTAGAAAGGGTTGATGAAAATGTGGGGAGAATAAAATGGATTAAAGTAGGTTTGGTGTATAATGGATGCTTGATGGTTGGCACAGATTCCTTTGGCCTGAGAACCTGTTTCCTTGTTATATGATGTTTGGGGGGGGGGGGGACCACCGCGAGAGAGGGGGAAGAACAATGGGGACCCGCCGGGAGGAGGAGGAGGAGGAGGAGGGGAGTCAAAGGAGCCGGCGGGGGTACGGTGTAACTTTGTTAGCGCCATTTATGTGGCGACTATTTGCATACCTTGGATACGCAAGCAAAGACTCTCACTGTGCCTTGTCACCTGGGACAAAGTACAGGTGCTCCTCAACTCACAATGGGGTTACGTTCCGAGAAACCCATCGCAAACCGAAAATATCGTAAGTCGAAATGCTTTTAATACACACGATCACGTGGCCGGAAGCGAGCTGCGGCTCGCCACGGGTCACTGCCGTTTGCACCATCGCAAAGTCGAACTATCGTAAGTTGAAGCATCGTAAGCCGGGGAGCACCTGTATTCCATTCGGTGGCTCTGTGACAATGAGGGCATGCTGGAAATAGTACCAGGTATAAGAAGAAATTTGCCTCCCAGCAGAAGCTGGACCTCATGGATGAATATGTGTTTGCATGAGGACGGTGTGCCCAGCTAAACAATCGCAACCAATGGATCAGAACAAAGTTTTGCTGAGCTACCAATCCATTCGTGAATGCTGGTGTGACAATGAAACAACTAACAGGAGGAGAAGTTCACAGGAATGCCCCATCCAGAGGCATACCTTCAAGACAAGGAAAGCAGATATCCATAAACGGGCATGTCTCCCTCCGTATACTATCCTGACTTGCAAAAAAACATGGTAGGTTGGTTAAAATTCTTGAAACGTTGGGTTCTCAAGAGTACAGGAAATAAGTGCAGGCTTCGACAGTGTTGAATAGACTGAGAACAAACGTAATTTGTCAGATGTTTGGTCGGTTGAAGAGCTACTCGCACATCTCAGTTAAATATTAAAACTAAAAAGATAAACATCACATAAATACCAAACAAGGGACAAGCGTTCTAGTGGGATGGAGGGCCACAGCAGTAGTAAAAGAGACATATTGTATGCTGTGTATTTTCTGTTTAGGATAAACCTTTCTGCTTCTGTTTTTCAAGGTAATACAAGTTAAAAAAGAAACACGATGCATGGAACACATTTATTGCGGTTAAGCTGCTGCATGAATTCAGTTTGAACGTGGTTTTGGTTGACCTCAGAAACTCTGTCTGGTAAATTTTAAACCGTTGTAAAGACACATGTTTTGTACTGGAGTTTAGAAGGATGACAGGGGATCTTATAGAGACATATAAAATTATAAAAGGACTCGACAAGCTAGATGCAGGAAAAATGTTCCCAATGTTGGGGGAGTCCAGAACCAGGAGCCACAGTCTTAGAATAAAGAGGAGGCCATTTAAAACTGAGATGTGAAAATACTTTTCACCCAGAGAGTTGCGAATTTGTGGAATTCTCGGCCACAGAGGGCAGTGGAGGCCAAATCACTGGATGGATTTAAGAGAGAGTTAGATAGAGCTCTGGGGACTAGTGGAATCAAGGGATATGGGGAGAAGGCAGGCACGGGTTACTGATTGTGAATGATCAGCCATGATCACAATGAATGGCGGTGCTGGCTCGAAGGGGTGAATGGCCTCCTCCTGCACCTATTTTCTATGTTTCTAACACGATCAAGGCATTATTACAGCCGGTGGAAATGCCTGTTTCGTTTCAACTTTTAACAAGTCTTTTGATAGCATCTGTAATTAAAATAAGGAACAATCACTTCCAATGCAGAAACTAACAAGCAAGCATTATTCAAAAAGCATTTTTACAGTTTGTCGTCGGGCAGATATTGTTTGTCAACTCCTCCCATATTGAACTGCAGCATTTGAATGAACAATGATAAAAAGACCACTTTCATGTTACTGGAGCAAAAATACATGCAAGGAGGAATTCTCCTGAGCAGCCTCTGAACGCCACCTTATGATCAATGATGGAAGTTTAAATGCATGTTTCGGAATTGGCAAGACTGCTCTTTAAAGTTGGAGCCAATTTTCAATCGAATAAGAGAGAAGGGTTAAATAACGGGAGGCCAGGACATCAAAGTATGTTGGGCAGCAGGCTGAGGACGAGGAAGATTGGGGAGTTTTTCTCTTTCCTTCAGTGGATGTAGGCAGTCAGAGAGTGACACAATGTGAAACAGGCCCTTCGGCCCAACTTGCCCACACCGGCTCACATCTTTGTCTTGTCCCCTCCCCTGACATCAGTCTGAAGAAGGGTCTCGACCCAAAACGTCACCCATTCCTCCTTCTCTCCAGAGATGCTGCCTGACCCTCTGAGTTACTCCAGCATTTTGTGTCTACCCCTGGCTAACATGTCCCAGCTGCACTAGTCCCACTTGCCTGCGTTTGGTCCATATGAGCCAGCTTTTATAGCCTTTGAAAAGGTGCTAGTGAGCTGGTTTCTGGAACTGCTGCTGTCCTTGAGGTGTGGTATACACACAATGTAAGGAAAGAGCTCCAGGATTTTGACCCAGTGGCGGTGATGGATCGGCAGTATATCTCCAAGTCAGTATCATGTGTGGTTTCCAAGTGATGCAGTTATGATTTCTGCAGTGCATCCTGTAGATCGTACAAACTTCTGCTGCTATGTATTGGCAGTGGAGGAAGTGAATGGTTGTGGATGGGGTGCCCATCAAGTGGGCTGTTATGTCCTGCATGATATCGAGCTTCTTATTGTACTCATCCAGACAAGTAGAGAGTATTCCATCGCACTCCAGACTTGAGCCCTGTAGATGGTGGGCAGGCTTTGAGGAGATCACAGGTAAGCTACTCGCCAAAGGATTGCTAGCCTCTGACTTGCTCTTGTGGCCAGATTGTGTCTACGGCCACTCCAATATCTGGTTAATGGTAACTCCCAGAATATTGATAGTGGGAGATTCAGTGATGGTACCACCATTGAATGTCAGGGGGTGATGGCTGGATGTTCTCTTGTTGAATATCGTTTGTGCCTGGATCTGATGTGGCGTGGATGTTACTTTGCTACCCATCAGCCCAGCCTGGATATTGTTCAGGTCTTGTTGTATTGGGTTGTCGCCGACCTCATGAAGTGAGGATTCATGATTGGTGCTGAACACGAAGCAGTTATCAGTGAACATTCCTGCTTCTAACGTCATGCTTGAAGGAAGGCCATTGATGAAGGGGCTGAAGATGTTTGGAGCTGGGACAGTACCCTGAGGAACCCTGCATAGATGTCCTGTGGCTGGACTAATTGCCCTCCAACTACCCTAACCATCTTCCTTTGTGCTATGGAGGGTCCAGCTGGCAGAGGGTTTCCCCTGATTCCCATTGACTTTGTGTAGAAAGCTGGTTAATACACAAATGGACACAATGTGCTGGAGTAACTCAGCACATCAGGCAACATCTCTGGACAACATGGATAGGTGTTGTTGCAGGTCGAGTATGAAGAAGGATCACAACCCAAAACATCACTTATCCATGTTCTCTAGTGATGCTGCCTGACCCGCTGAGTTACTCCAGCACTCTGTGAAACGTCACCTATCCATGCTCTCTAGTGATGCTGCCTGACCCGCTGAGTTACTCCAGCACTCTGTGTAACGTCACCTATCCATGTTCTCTAGTGATGCTGCCTGACCTGCTGAGTTACTCCAGCATTCTGTGAAACATCACCTATCCATGTTCTCTCGTGATGCTGCCTGACCCGCTGAGTTACTCCAGCACTTTGTGTCCTTTCCAATTGACTTCAGCTTGGCCAGGGTTCCTTGATGCCGTACTCGATCCAGTGCTGCCTGTAGGTCAAGGTCAAGTTACTGTTGATTCTCCTCCAGAGTTCAGTTGTTTGTCCATGTTTGGACTAAAGCTCCACGGGGGGTCAAGAGCTGAGTGACTTTGGCAGAACTCAAATTGAGCATTTGTGAGCAAATTTTAATTTCAGATACAGCGCGGAAACAGGCCTTTTCGGCCCACCAAGTCCGCACCGCCCAGCGATCCCCACACATTAACACTATCCTACACACACTAGGGACAATTTTTTACATTTACCCAGTCAATTAACCTACATACCTGTACGTCTTTGGAGTGTGGGAGGAAACCGAAGATCTCGGAGAAAACCCACGCAGGTCACGGGGAGAACGTACAAACTCCTTACAGTACAGCACCCGTAGTCAGGATCGAACCTGAGTCTCCGGCGCTGCATTCGCTGTAAGGCAGCAACTCTACCGCTGCGCCACCGTGCCGCCTAGCAGCACTGCTTGATAACATAATCACTTCCCACTTCCATCATTTTGCTGGTGACCGGGAGCAGCCTCACAGGGTGATAATTGGCCAGTGTGGATTTGGCCTGGTTCTTGTGGACAGTGCATACCTGGACAATATTCCACCTTGTTGGGTGGATGCCAGTAACACAGCTGTACTGGAACAGCTTGGCCTGGGACACAGCATACTCTGGAGCACGAGTCTTCAGGACTACTGGTGGAATGTTGTCGGGGCCCTTCGTTGTTACTGTATACAATGCTCTTAGTTGTTTTGTGGCATCACATGGACTGAATCGAATTGCAAGAGATAGACACAAAATGCTGGATGCAAAATGGGTGACGTTTCGGATCGAGACCCTTTGCTGTTTATGATGTTTGGCATCAAGGTACCAAGCCCAGATCACAGAGCAGCAATTACATTCTATGCAGCAAATTTAAGATACTCTTGGTCATACCATTCATTAACTTGCTATATGTTTTTGTCGAAGCTAAATTCCCTGAAATTCTTTGGGATATCTCCATGTGCCAAAACATTATGACCACCTGCCTAATATGCTGTTGGTCCTCCGTGTGCAGCCCCATACGCAGCAGGGTGCGATGCATTGTGTATTGTGACACATTCCTCCCGTGACCACCATTAAAATTTTCTGTGACTTGTGCCACAGTAGACCTTCTGTCGGTTCGGACCAGACGGGATAGCCTTCGTTGCCCTCGCGCATCGATGAGCCTTGGGCGCCCAACACCCTGTCACCGGTTTGTGGTTTGTCCCTCCTCGGACCACTGTCGGCAGGTACTCACCACTGCTGACCAGGAGCACCCCACAAGCCTTGCCGTTTCAGAGATGCTCTGACCCAGTCGTCTGGCCATAACAATTTGGCCCTTGTTAAAGTTGCTCAGGTCTTTACTCCTGCCCATTTCTCCTGCATCCAACACATCAATTTGAAGAACTGACTGTTCACTTGCTGCCTAATATATCCCACCCCTTGACCGGTGCCATTGTAACAAGATAATCAATGTTATTCACTTTGCCTGTCAGTGGTCATAATGTTTTGGCTGATCGGTGTATGTAAATGCTAGAGTAGAGATTTATTTCCTCCTTGCCCTCTTCTTCTGAGAGTGGCATCACTTATGCTTGTGTTAACTGGTTGCTTTTGTGTCACCTTTTCATGGAGGTTTCAGAGTCTGTGCCTGAACTCACACAATATCCATATGTATTTGGCAGCTAGCCTCACCCTTTGAATATGAGATTGGGCACTCCATTACAAGTAGCCCTGTCATGTAATGGTCAGGATGATTCCTCTATTTGCTCCGGGCATATCTTCATTGAATAAGGGTTGATCCAGGCTGATGGAAGACCAGGTGATATTAGTTTAGCTTAGTTTTGTTTAATTTATTATTGTCATGTGTAATGAGGTACAGTGAAAAGTTTTTATTTAAGTGCTATCTAGTCAAAGAAAATACTTTACATGATTACAATCAAGAGGTCCACTGTGCACGGATAAAGGGTAGGCCATTTAGTGCAAGATAAAGTTCAATAAAGTCTGATTAAAGATAGTTCAAAGGTCTCTAATGAGGTGGACGGAGGTCAGGACCGCACTCTAGCTGATGAGAGGACAGTTCAGTTGCCTAATAACATCTGGGAAGAAATTGTCCCTGAATCTGGAGGTGTGCATTTTCAAACTTCTGCTCCTCTTGCCTGCTGGGAATGGGGAGAAGAGGGAGTGGCAGCAGTACTCTGATCACGTACACATGCACGCACAGACACACACACACACATACACACGCCCGCACGCAAACACACAGCCACACACGCGTGCGCACACACCACACACACTCACGCACGCACACACACGCACACACGCTCACGCACACACACACAAACGCACACACACACACACGCACACTCAAAATGAATGCAGACACTCAGCCTTCGCCAACTCCATTCCTTTCTCTTTCTGTGCTCACAATCCCTGATGCCCTCCTTCCTGCAGAGAGCCACACGCTGTGCAACTGCACATCCGTACCAGCAGTGGTTTTGTACAGTAGAACTACACCCTGAATAACCAGCAGCTCCACACAGTGATGACTAAAGATAAGTTACCACGCAGCCCAGAGGCGAGAATGGGTAGCTCACCAATGGCAGCAAATTCTGACCCCATGTGTTTTCTAACTGAGTACAAAAATGTTGATTCATATTATCTGGAAAGTTGCAAAGCTGAATGAATGAATGAATGAATGAATGAATGAATGAATGAATGAATGAATGAATACGTTTATAGGCCAAGTACGTACACATACAAGGAATGTGCCGGTGCTCCGCTCGCAAGTAACAACACGAACATATAGTAAACAATTAAGAATAAAGCATAAAACATTAAAGCATTAAGAATACAACATTACGGTTTAAACATGTGAGTGAAATAAACCATAGCAAAAAGAGACTGCAGACTTTGGTTATTGAGTAGAGCTACTACTCGCGGAAAAACGCTGTTTTCATGTCTGGCTGTGGCTGCTTTGACAATCGCCTTCCAGAGGGAAGTGCTTCAAAGAGTTTGTGGCCAGGGTGAGAGGGGTCAGAGATGATCTTGCCCGCTCGCTTCCTGGCCCTTGCAGTGTACAGTTCGTCAATGGGGGGAAGGTTGCAGCCAACAACCTTCTCAGCTGATCGAACGATAGCTACAAAAGGATCAACACTTGAAAAGGACTTCTGCTGCCTAAGTTTTATTTAAAATAACATACTGTGGTTGAAAAAATTGTCATTGTAGCCCTGCTAAGAATATCTGTGGCAGAAATAAACACCCATTCAAGGCTGATGGCAGACCATCCCTGGCACTGAGTCACGATTCAACTTGAGATGATTTGGTTTCCTGGTATGTTTGCATGTATGTGCCCAATATCTGCTTATGTCAACTTTGACAGTTTCACAGTGGATTGATTATGTTATACATTTCACACTTCAATTTCCGGCGCCCAATTTTGCTTTCACCCTCTCGGCTTAACAGAAGCAGGAAATCTGAGCTAATTCTGTTCAAGGTGATGAAAATGTATTTACCATTGTATGTCAGCGTTTTGAGCCATGCCTTATTTATTCTAAGTGTTGGAAATGTAGTTCTTTATTGTTCATGGCATATTCACCTAACAAGATCTGAGAGATACTCCTTTCCCGTGTTGTTTTTGGACAGACCTCATTTGTGTAACACATTTTAAAGTTTTGTTTTCATGTGTGTAGGTTTCGGAGTTAGTCATAGAGTGGAAACAGCCCCTTCAGCCCAACTTGCCCACAGTGGCCAACATGTCCCAGCTACATTAGTCCCACCTGCCCACGTTTGGTCCATATCCCTCCAAACCTGTCCTATCCATCTACTGTTTCTTAAACATTGGGATAGTCCCAGCCTCAACGACCTCCTCTGGCAGCTTGTTCCATACACCCACCACCCTTTGTGAAAAAGTTACCCCTCAGTTTCCTATTAAATCTTTTCCCCTTCACCTTAAAGCTATGTCCTCTGGTCCTCGATTCCCCTACTCTGAGCAAGAGACTATCCGATCTATTCCTCTCATGATTTTATACACCTCTATAAGATCACCCGTCATCCTCCTGTGCTCGAAGGAATAGAGTCCCAGCCTACTCAACCTCTCCCTATGGCTCATGCTGAAATGATGACATTGAAAATGGACAATGCAGGAACCATAGAAGTGACCAGTTATGGGTCATTTGTAAAGAACATTTTTAGTGCCTTAGCAGCCATATAAGCAAGGCAGCTTATGTTGCAGAATTTTCAGAGTTGGAAGAAAAGTCCATTGAACATCATCATTAAAAATGGCTGCTTTTCAGTTCCCTCCAGCAATGAGCCAGAAATTGCAAGATAGAAAACAGATGAAACATGTATAGTAGCTGTTGAAGTCAAGATAATAGAATCTCCTACTCCATGACCAATTGAACACTTTTCCTCTTCTCCCTTTTTTTTTTTTTTTTTTTGGTGTGTTTTTGGGGTTGTGTAATTTGCCTATTTTAATGCTTTATTGTGTAATCTGCCTAATTTAATGCTTTTATTGTTGGACTGTGGGTGACCGAATTTGGATGACAAATAAAGCTATCTTGAATCTTGAATCTTCTAACAGATGCGGCCTATGTGACTTCAGCGGAAAAATAGAGGAAGTGTAGGAAAATAACTGCAGATGCTGGTTCAAATGAAGGTAGATACAAAATGCTGGAGTAACTCAGCAGGTCAGGCAGCTTCTCAGGAGAGAAGGAATGTGTGACATTTCGGGCCGAGACCCTTCTTCTTCCGCACCCAGCAGAAACCTATTTGTTACATAGAGAATATGGAAACGTTACACAGACAGCATCTGAAGTCAGGGTTGAACCTGGAGCTTTGACGCCGTGACACTAACAGTTGCATAAAATGCCTATGGGGAAAGGCCAACGTTCTGGTTCCACTTCCTGGAGAAATGGAGGAACTCAAAACTGCTGCATTTGATCTTAACCTGTCCTACTTCTTGCAAAATGTCGGCGCAGTACAACGCCATTTTTGGGGGGTTTGGAGTGGCGTGGGCCAAATGCAGGCAGATGGAACTAGCCCAAGATGCCAATTTGGTCTGCATGGACAAGACATGTTGAGGGTCTACAGTGTTCTGCAGTTCAATGACTCTATAATGCACTAGGTGTTACGGTGGCGTAGCGGTAGAGCTACTGCCTTGCAGTGCCAGGGACCCGGGTTCAATCCTGACTACGTGTGCTTGTCTGTACGGAGTTTGTACGTTCTCCCCGTGACCTTCATGGGTTTTCTCTGAGATCAGTTTCCTCCCACACTCCAAAGTATTACAGGTATGTAGGTTAATAGGCTTGGTGTAAATGTAAAATTGTCCCTAGTGTGTAGGGTAGTGTTAATGTGCGGGGATCGCTGATCGGTGTGGACTCGGTGTGGACTCGGTGTGGACTCGGTGTGGACTCGGTGTGGACTCGGTGTGGACTCGGTGTGGACTCGGTGGGCCAAAGGGCCTGTTTCTGCGTTGTATCTCTAAACTAAACTAAAACTAAACTTTGTTGTTTGGTTTTAAGTTAGTCTACTGTACCAGCTACCTTTTGGTCAGACAGACAAGTACGTATTTAGATTGGGGAGAACTCCCTGTCATTACAGTGGCCCTTGGTACCTGAGCAAGTACTCATAAGATCATGAGACATAGGAGCAGAATTTGCCCATTCGGCCAGGTACTCCACCATTCGATCATGCCTGTTCTACTTTTCGCTCTCAACCCCTTTCTCCTGCCTTCTCACTGTCACCTTTGACACCTTTGAATTTACTCCGTTGATAAGCAATGTTACCATATGTGCCAACATTGTTACCAGTAGTCACAAAGTGCATAATGGAGATGGTGAAAGGTTGCCCAGAACACAGCACAGTCTCTCCAATATACAAGGGAAAAGGTTTCTCATAATGCAGAGGTCTGGTACTCATTCACAAACATGCCTTACAGATAGGGTTGCCAACTGTTCCGTATTAGCCGGGACATCCCGTATTTTGGGCTAAATTGGTTTGTCCTGTATGGGACCGCCCTTGTACCGTATTAGGCCCGGGGGAGCACTACGGGCCCGGACAGTGTAGGCCCGGGGGAGCACTACGGGCCCGGACAGTGTAGGCCCGGGGGCCACTGTAGGCCCGGACAGTGTAGGTCTGGACAGTGTAGGTCCGGACACTGTAGGCCCGGACAGTATAGGTCTGGACAGTGTAGGTCCGGACAGCGTAGGTCTGGGCAATGTAGGTCCAGACAGTGTAGGTCCGGAGGTCCAGGCGCTGCCTAAAGGGGGTTGCATAGCAACCCGCCTCCCAGGCCTAGGCGGCCGCCATTGGTAGATCGGGAGCCCGTGGCCGCTGGCTGAGTGAGGTCATGTGGGGCGTGGGGTGGTGACATCACCTTGTCCCGTATTTGGGAGTGAGGAAGTTGGCGACCCTACTCCTGCACCCCACCCCTTAACCCTCACTGCCTTCACTCTGTTCTGTATTTTACCCCTTGTCTTTGTTTGAATGCCCCAACTCCACACAATCACACCATTCTCTAAGGTCAAGAACTTTACTTCCTATGATTACAACTTATTCAATAATAGTTGTGTTTACAAGATGTTGTGTTTACAAGATATTGTCCTGATTATATAACCATTTCTGTCAGTTACCAGCAGGTGGCATGATGACACCATTGTGATTTTTATCTTTTTATTTAAATCATTTACGTGCTTATAGAATTGATATACTCTTGCCCTGTGGCTGTGGAAACGCTATTTCCACGGGGATAGGGAGGCAGAGGCAAGCCTCAACCACCCTGAGGCTTCTTGGTGTTTCCTACAGTCACCTAATTGTTTTGCCCCTGAAATACATTGTAAAAAGTTGTGAGAGGCAGTGACCAGCTCCTGCATTTAATGAGTCCAGTTACCGCAGAAGCATATACCCCGACTGACTGGAGAACCTGAGATAGTGCACAGTCAATGAGCACTTTGCATCTGCATTCACCAAGGAGAAGGACATGGAGAACAGTGAGACCAATGTGGGGAATACTAATGTGCAAGGACGGTTTGAAATCAAGAAGGATCTGCTGTTGGGGTTCTTGAAGAGTATAATGGTGGGTACATCCCAAGAGCCTGATGGAATCTATCCTAAGTTATTAAGTGTGGAAATTGCACGAGCCTTGGTGAAAGTCCTTGCATTTTTCTCGCCAGAGGCAAGATCCTGGAGGACTGAAGAGTAGCCAACGTTGTTCCTTCATTTAAGTAGAAAGATCCAAGGAATTATAAGCTGGTACACTCCTCACTGGGAAGATATTGGAGAGGATTCTTCAGGATCGGGTTCACTCGCATTCGCAAGAGAATGGGATAATTAGGAACTGTCAGCATGGCTTTACAAGCGGCAGATCATCTCTTGAGTTTTGTTTGAAGAGGTGACGAAGGTGACCGTTGAGGGGAGGGCTACAGATGTTGTCTTTATGCATGTTAGCAAGGCCATCAAGGTTGGCTGACCAAAAGATCAGGATGCACAGGAGTCACGGTGGCTTGGCCGTTTGGATTCAGAACTGGCTTACTAATAGAAAACATAGAAAAATAGCAGCAGGAGTAGGCCATTCGGCCCTTCGAGATGGTTGTGTTGGAAGGGCATTATTCATACTGGAGGTCTGTGACTACTGGAGCTCTGCAGGGATCTTTACTGAGACCTCTGTTGTTTGTTAATATATATATAGACAATAGACAATAGGTGCAGGAGGAGGCCATTCGGCCCTTCAAGCCAGCACCGCCATTCAATGTGATCATGGCTGATCATTCTCAATCAGTACCCCGTTCCTGCCTTCTCCTCATACCCCCTGACTCCACTATCCTATATATATGAAGTGGTTATAAATGTAGATGGATTAGTTTGCAGACGACAACAAGATTGCTGGAGTTGCAGGCTGTGGGAAAGGCATTCAACGTACACAGTAGAATATAGAGCAGCTGCAGAAATGGGCGGAGAGATGTTAGATGGAGTGTAATTCGAGGACGTGTGAGGTGTTGCACTTTGGGAGGTCGAATGTAAGGGGCAAGACCCTTTAATGGCAATACCCTAAACAGCATTAATGTAGAGAGGAATCTTGGGGTCCAAGTCCATATGGCTCTCTGAAAGTGGCAACACAAGTAGATAGAGTGCTTATGATATGATATGTAGATATAATATGCTTGCGGGATTGGTCCGTTGTCATTATCAAAAACCACTGCGTTTCATCCAAGTTGTTGAGTCATGCCTGTGAGTTGGATTGGCGGTATTTGCAAGATATTTGGCTGTGGGCAGGAACAAGATCGCATGCCGATTACAGATGACAAAGGCCATCTTGAGTTGTAATCCTCAATACTGGAGTTTATTCATTATCCAGTTGTTTGTTAAATAATTCAAGAGTTCTCATCATTGATCAATGTATCTCACCCTCTATTTGTTCTTTTATGAAGGAGAACTTCCTGGTATCGTGAACTTCCTACTATGACGTTTTACTACTTGAACCTACGTTGTCGTGTCCTGGTCCCACAATTCAGCTCATTATATATTCCTGTTTTCTGTTCAGGGCAAAGAGTGAGTGCAGGAGGTGGAATTTTCTGTCTAAAGTGGGCTGCACATTGGCACAGCTGGCAAGGCTGCTGCCCTTCTCCGTGGATTGTCACCTTGTCGTGGTGGAGAAGCTTGTATGGTCCTGAGATCCTGAGAGCGATGCCATCTGGAGCTATGCTCCTGGTAGGGTCACCCATGGCGGTAAGGTCGAGGGGGAGGTCCCTGACAAAGAGCAATCCAACCAAGACCTCAATGGTGGAACAGGCGGAGGATGAGGGCTGACTTTAGTGGAGCGTCACAACGGCTGGGAAGGCGGATGAAGGCTGCAGCAGGAAAGGGTCCCCGGTCGTCTTGGACTCCATGCCACTGGATCCTGACCCAGACCTGTCAAGGGCCGTGTGGTGGCTGTCTGTGCACCAGTCTCCCCACGTTAAACAAAGTCACGCACAGGCGTTTTCCAACCCTATGGAGAGGACAGTCATACTCGCTTCGAGTGACCACCGAGGATGAAGGCTGCTGCCTCACAGTACCAGACACCTGGGCTCGATTCTGCTCTCAGGTGCTGCTTGGGTGGAGTTTTCACATTCTTCCTGTGATTGCTTGTGTTTCCCCCTGGTGCTCCAGTTTCCTCCCACATCCCAGACACACATGGGTTTGTAGGTTCATTGGCCTCTAGTAAATTGCCCTTAGTGTATGGGGAGTCAATGAGAAAGTGTGATAACAGACCGAGTGTGAACCGGTGATGGATGGTCGGCCTGGACTTGGTGGACGCAGGGCTTGTTTCCATGTTGCATCGTTGTGTTGAAGGAGGTGGTCAGAAACGAAGTCCACACTGAAACCACCTGTTGCAAAGCATGGCTCTCTGCCAACACAACTAAGTCTTCAGTCTGAAGAAGGGTCTCGATCCGAAACGTCACCCATTCCTTCTCTCCCGAGATGCTGCCTGACCTGCTGAGTTACTCCAGCATTTTGTGAATAAAAGCCTTCGATTTGTACCAGCATCTGCAGTTATCTTCTTATACAACTAAGCAACAACTCCAGCAATACCCTTTTAAATTTGTTCAAGATTCCAGCATCTGCATTTCCTTGTGTCTGATTTTTAATTTTGCCTGTTTACATTTTCGTTCATGAACACAGTTAATGCAAGTGCCTCAATAATAATTGTCTGACATTCCATTATTTCAAAGAAGGGCACAATTCGTGACCGCTGGGATAAAATAAAGATATCAAAGATCCGTGTGGTGCTGTGGATTAAAGCAATTTAGCCGGTGGACCGCAGGACCCAGCGAGCTCAGGATTGCGTTCTCGTGATTGCTGCAGAATCCAAGGTGGAGACACTATGAGCAAATGTGTTTTGGTCATTTTGTGCTGCAGGTTTGGTGGGGCGGAGGCTGAGAAGCACAGTCAACGCGTAAAACAGAAAGCGAAGGGGTTAATTCTTGGTTCCTGTGAAGTGCTGTTCACGGAACAGCCCCGGGCAGGGGATTGATTCCTCGCTCAGTCATCAATATACATTGTGATGTGGCATTGTTGTGGTCAGAGAGAGAGAGCACACTGAAAGGTAATTCTGCTGCACCAATGGCCAATTATATCGCCAGCTCTTATTTATCATTTTATGAAATATTCTTCAAGATGTTATATCATATCCTCATTGACCCAATAATTTCATGTAGTTAAATGGTTATGTGTCCCGCTCTCCACATTGCGTTGGAAACCCTTGGCCTGAAGGTTGTGGTGAATATATAGTTCTGTTGATCAGTGGGACCGAGTTTAACGGGCTAAATGGCATCCCTTGCCTCCTAATGCTGCAGAGGGATATGGACCAAACGCGGGCAGGTTGGACTAGTGCAGCTGGGACATGGTGGCTGGTGTGGTGGGCTGGTTGGGCCGAAGGGCCTGAATCCATGCTGTACCACTCAATATGGTTTTAAAAAACATATATTTATTTGTTTATTTTTCCAGTCAATTGACCGTACAGTTGTGAAAGTTAAATAGTACGAAATCATTATATCAAAAATAAAACAATATAATCGCACATCATATTCTCTGACCGAAAAAAAAGGTGTGGCAGAAGCCAAAGCTTATTGTGCCTAACCTTAATACTTATGTTCCTTATGTTCTTAAGTTTACTGATATAGTCCCAAGAACACATTGAGATATAATTTAATAACTAAAGATGTTCTGCCTCAATTATGTTTTCATTTGTAACCAATCAAGTTATCTGGTATAATCACCTTTTGTTTCATTTTGTTTTAATAGCAACTCCATTATTGACAAATCACTCCAGATCAGGAAATCATCTTGTATATACGTAAAGATTCTTCATGAAGGTGACTGTGCAAGCAATTTCTATGGGGAAGATGAAAAAGGAATGAATCTGTTTTTAAACCATTCTGCGCTTCCCAAATAATGGACACTCTGCCCAAGCGCTAACATGGAAAGACAAGAGTGTCCAGATGCTGTAATCTTGGGCAAAAACACAGTGGTGGACAGGCTCAGTGGGTCATTGCAGCAACTGTGGAAGGAAATGGACAAGTGACATTTTGGGTCAAGCTGCAGATGGGTCCTGACCCACAACGCCTGTCCAATCTCCTCCACAGATGCTGCCTGTCCTGCTGAGGTCCTCCAGCACTTTGTTTTCTTTTTCACAGGGACAAAGGGAGTTGTTTTCCAATTTATTGGGCTAAACTGGACCTTGATAAACTTTTGAACATATGAGCTTGTGGCTAATGCAAATCTCCTTGAACTTGTGCAAGACGTTGCATCTGATCCAGCAGTGCTCTTAGTGTAAAGTGTATGTGAAAAATATCAGAAGTTACTTTGAATAAACCAATGTGAGCTGCACAACCATTGCATGACATTGGATTCGTGGCTTAAATTTCAGGGATGATAAGTGTTCCCGATATTAGCTAAGTCTTTATCTTTGTTTATGATCTTTCTGGAGAAATCTCACGAAAGACCAAAGTGATACTGAGCATAATTGAAAAAGAACCTTATGCTTTCTCTTGCAATTATTCATTGTTCTTTTGTCTAATTGGACTTTCTGTACTGCCCACACCATCTTTAGTGATCTTCTGATAATTGTTCAGATATGTTTACCGTGGTCTTTCTCTATAGAGTGATTAGTCTCTCTCTGGCTATCACTATTTAACAACTTAGCTTTCACTTTACCTTGAATTCTCCTTTCTTAGCTTTGCATGTGCAAGGATGCATTGAAATTCACCACTGATTGAAAAATATTCAATTTTATCTACCTCAGCGTGGCTTGCCCAAGTCACCCCTCATTAATGAGAGTCTCTTGACGTCTGACACTAACATTAATTCTACTGTTCTCTGAAATCCATTGCTTTTCCAGCTGAGTTTGACCACTTCAGCTTCTTCCGAAGCTGCCTTTATCCTATCTAGAATTTTCGATTATTATATAGGTTTCCTTTTACAGGAATTCCCGGCTTGCCTCATTTCATAGTGTTGCTTAAAGCAGAACAAAATCGGGTATGTGTGGCATTTATGATCTTGCTGCAGGAGTGTTATTCCAGCCGTCAATTAGCGTTCTTCAAACCTGAGCTCTTGGGATTTTTTTTGTGACAATTTTCAAAGATAATTCATTACAGAAACAGTCTACCCTCCTGGTTCAGAGAATATGAAATTGAACATTATGATTCAATCACTGTGGCCTCACCAGACTTCAGCCTCCTCTATCCATAATCTTCAGTTCATTACAAATTCCACTGCTCATGTCCTTTTCCATATTAAGTTCCAGTCAATTGCCACTCTTTCTTAATTGACCTGGATAGCATCAGTCTTATAAATTTGAAAATCGTTACCACCCTCAAAAGGTTTTTGGATATTAAGGAAATCAAGGGCAAGCGGGTTAATGTGGAAAAAAACCCACGAAGGTTGGCTGCAATCTTACTGACTGGCGCAAGGAGTCAAATGGCCTTCTGTGCTTCCATTTCTTTTGTTTTCAAACAGTCTGCACCTCCGAGTGCCCCTAATGCCACTTTTGGCTTTCAAGCCTCCATTTGACACATTAAAATGCATTAAAGTTCCCGAACACAGCCATCTTCTCCAGCATCAATTTCTTTACCAAACCTCTGCCTGAGATGCACTGATTCGTGAGGTTGAAATGTTCGAAAGCCCATAAGCTTGTTGGCGTCAATTATTTCTCCTTGGTGCTGAATATTATTACACTGGGGGTTGGTAATTGGTCCTCCATGCTGTGATAGTGTTGATACAGCACACGTGCACACGGTTTAAAGTGTGCTCGCCAATAGTTCAAGCTGCCAAGAGCAGGAAAGCATTGCAGAGTTGGCAAGTATTGGTGGATAATTTGCTTGCAACGGAATTGTATCTGGCATGGCCATTACCACTGAAGGAATAAGTAAATTCCAGTGCGTGTTATCTTGAAATAACCATTTCCTGTGGCTATGTCTCCCACAGTTGTTCTGTAATATCTGAGGCTATTTAAAACTAAGTCCACAAAAACCCCTTCAATGATCCCATTCATTGAGTGTACGTACACCGATGAGCCAAAACATTATGACCACTGACTGGCGAAGTGAATAACATTGATTATCTTGTTACAATGGCACCTGTCAAGGGGTGGTATATATTAGGCAGCAAGTGAACAGTAGGTTCTTGTAGATGATGTGTTGGATGCAGGAGAAATGGGCAGGAGTAAAGACCTGAGCGACTTTGACAAGGGCCAAATTGTTATGGCCAAATGACTGGGTCAGAGCAACTCTCAAACGGCAAGGCTTGTGGGGTGCTCCCGGTCAGCAGCGGTGAGTACCTGCCGACAGTGGTCCGAGGAGGGACAAACCACAAACCGGCGACAGGGTGTTGGCACCCAAGGCTCATTGATGCACGAGGGCAACAAAGGCTATCCCGTCTGGTCCGAACCAACAGAAGGTCTACTGTGGCACAAGTCACAGAAAATTTTAATGATGGTCATGGGAGGAATATATCACAATACACAGTGCATCGCACCCTACTGCATATGGGGTTGCACACGGAGGACCAACAGCATATTAGGCAGGTGGTCATAATGTTTTGACTGATCGGTGTGGTGTTGGGAGAATGACAATAGCAACTGGCAATAATTAAACACTAGAAGTCCACGCATCGTGTAAACACTCCGTTTAATAATTAATGGATACAGCCCCCGCCGCTCACCGCACATGCCCAAGTTCAATTTCTAACGGCCATTGTGTTATTCTCCGCCCACACATGAACGCCCGCCCCCCGGACCCCGTGATTGGTCGGCCCAGATCACGCCCGGTCCACGCGAGAGTTCGAGCCCGATAAACGACGGTTCAAAGCCAAAATGGCTCAGCCCTCCACATGACCTCCCCCCCCCCCCAGAACCGGAGTACTGGAGGTGGTTAGGCTGCCAGTGAGGTGGCCTGATCTTGTGTATGCGTCTCCTGTGTCCGGGGGGTGAGTTGAGAGTGGGTTTGGTTATGATGGTGGACGGCGGGGTTGTGCCACCTGCACTGGGTGGTCAATGTCCAAGTGTGCCGGCTTAAGACGGTTTCACCTAGTAACTTAAAAATAAGGTTTGGTTGACAGTTCTGAACTCAGGTTGTTGCTGGAGTGGAATCATAATGTGGAGAATCTCATCATGGCATGTATCAGTTCCTTGGTAGAGCAGCTAGTTAACAGTCTTTTGTACAGCTTTATTTACAGTTGCATTCCCTTTTCGTGAATGCTAATGCCCTTTCTGCTCCCACCATTCTCTTCTTGTTCTGCTGAAAAAGTTTTAGAACTGCAGAGGAATGACGCGGGCAAGAAATATGTGGAAACAAGATAAAATGCCGTGATTAGTTGAAATTGTGATGTTGTGCATGACAAAAGAAACAGATCCAAGGTGTTGTGACTAAAAAGATAAGTTGCCCGATTGTTAAGTAAAACCACACAGAAAGACAAGTCTGATCCAGACAAGAACTGGTGCCAGAAAAGATAAGAACTGGTAGAGGAGTGTGCTGAGGAATGTGTGTGATTAACTACCCGTGAATACTCAGGTATAAATGTACTGTCTGTGCACAATTCAAGTGAGTGGGACCACGAGGGACAGCGAGTATGTAGCCATACTCGGGTTGCTCTCCCACTCCCGCATGTGTGAATAAAAAGGTATTGTTACTTTCTTAAGGTGTTTAATGTGGTTTGGTGTCTGAAAGCGCAGGAGATGAACTTTAACACTGCCACCTTCTAAGATTTAATGGGATGTGAATCTTTGGGTCTTTTTATTCTTGTACCTTGTTTAAAATTGGCCTATTTTGTTTACATGGCCTCACCTTGTGTTTCCTATGTAGAGGTACTGTTTCACCCTTCTCTTCATTAATTTTCACCTGTCCATGTCACCAGTCTGCACGCTGCTAATATCTGCAGCTAGTTGTGGACTACACCTCCTCCACTGGGTGCCAGTGTGTGTGCCCGGGACAGTTCTATGCATCAGATGCACAAACATCCCATAAGCAAAGCCACTGTTGTTGTGGGACCCACTTCACGTCCACCATTGTTTCTTTTGGCGAGATCTTCCATTGAAATTGAATCGAACAAAACGCTGTGCCAGGTACATAATTTCCAGGCAAGGCGATTTTATTTCAAAACAAATCTTGTCCGTTGTCTGTTTAAACCTCCTCGGGTCAAACTGTGGGTTTGATATCCCAGAGAGAACAGATGGCACCTTTTGGATAGATGATTTTTATTTGCAGCTGAATGATTATTTCATCAACGAGACTGTATTTCAATCTATAAATGCCCAGAAACTGGGTCTTGCTCTAGGTGTGCTAAACAAGTGCTACATCCAACAGTAGTTCCAAGTTGATCCCTCAATAACAATAATGTTGTGGTGTTTTGTTCGAGCATCAGGCGCCAAATTAGGACCTGTGGGGTTCCTGACCACTCCGAAGAACGCCAGGAAATTACTGTGTGGCAGCAGCATAATGGCTACGTTCAGCAGATCAACAAGCGTGATAGATGTTCCTTTAGGAGGAGAAATTTCTTTAGTCAGAGGGTGATGAATCTGTGGAATTCTTTGCCACAGAAGGTTGTGGAGGCCGTGTCAATGGATATATTTAAGGCAGAGATAGATAGATTCTTGATTAGTACAGGCATCAGGGGTTATGGGGAGAAGGCAGGAGAATGGGGTTAGGAGGGAAAGGTAGATCAGCTATGATTGAATGGCGGAGTATAGTTGATTGGCCGAATGGCCTCATTCTGATCCTATCACTTTTGACCTTATGAGGGAGGCTGTCAAAGTAAACAACTGGATATAGGTCATCTACAGCAATTGGGTGGAGAAAATGCAGATGTTTAATCCAAGCATCTGTGAGTGTTGCATGTTGGGAAGTCAAATGTAAGGGGAAAATATATGTTAATGACAAGACCCTTATTGTTATTTATTTATTTATTTAGCTTATTTGTCATTCCACTCCTTACAGATGATGCAACGAATGGGAGGAAACAGAGTGCCTCCGGGGGCCATAGTGCAATACAAATGCAAAACATATAGACAGGATGACAGTGCAGTGCAATACGATACATATAGACAGGGGATTAAAGCATGTATATGATAAAGGGTAAAGCATTAACAGCATTGATATACAGTGAGATCTTGGGGTCCAAGTCCATCACTCCCTGAAAGTGACAACACAAGTACATAGAGTGGTACAAAGGACATATGGTATGCTTGCTTTCATAAGCCGGGTATTGAGTGTAAGAGTCAGGAAGTCATGATACAGCTTCATCATAACTTTGGAGGGGGTGCATGCTGCTAAGAGTGATGGTGGAGGCAGAAACGATAGTAACTTTTAAGAGGCATTTGGACAGGCCCCGGATATAGAAACATAGAAAATAGGTGCAGGAGGAGGCCATTAGGCCCCTCGAGCCAGCACCGCCATTCATTGTGATCATGGCTGATCATCCACAATCAGTAACCCGTGCCTGCCTTCTCTCCGTATCCCTTGATTCTACTAGCCCCTAGAGCTCTATCTAACTCTCTTTTAAATTCATCCAGTGAATTGGGCTCCACTGCCTTCTGTGGCAGAGAATTCCACAAAATCACAACTCTCTGAGTGAAAAAGTTTCTTCTCACCTCAGTTTTAAATGGCCTCCCCTTTATTCTTAGACTGTGGCCCCTGGTTCTGGACTCCCCCAACATTGGGAACATTTTTCCTGCATCTAGCTTGTCCAGCTAGATTTTATACGCCTCTATAAGATCGCCTCTTATCCTTCTAAACTCGAGTAAATACAAGCCCAGTCATTCCAATCTTTCCTCATATGACAGTCCTGCTATCCCAGGGATTAACTTTGTGAACCTACGCTGCACTGCCTCAATAGCAAGGACGTCCTTCCTCAAATTAGGAGACCAAAACTGCACACAATTAACCAAATGTGTTCTCACCTTGGCCGTATACAACTGCAGAAGGACCTCTTTGCTCCTATACTCAAATCTTCGCGTTATGAAAGCCAACATGCCATTAGCTTTCTTCACTGCCTGCTGTACCTGCACACTTACTTTCAGTGACTGGTGTACACCAAGGTCTCGTTGCACTTCCTCTTTACCTAATCTGACACCATTGAGATAATAATCTGCCTCTTTGTTTTTGCCGTTAAAGTGGATAACCTCACGTTTATCTACATTATACTGCATCTGCCATGCATTTGGCCACTCACTCAACCTGTCCAAGTCACCCTGGAACCTCCTAATATCCTCTTTGCAGTTCACACTGCCACCCAGCTTTATGTCATCTGCAAACTTTCTAGTGTTACTTCTAATTCCATCATCCAAATCATTAATATGTATTACAAATAGTTGCCACCCAGGCACCGAGCTTTGCGGCACTCCACTCGCCACTGCCTGCCATTCTGAAAAGGACCCTTTTATTCCTACCCTTTGCTTCCTGTCTGCCATCCAATTCTCTATTCATGTCAATACCCTACTCCCAATACCACGTGCTCTAATTTTGCTCACCAATCTCCCATGTGAGACCTTATCAAAGGGTTTCTTAAAGTCTAGATACACTACATCCACTGGCTCCTTCATCCATTTTACTTGTCACATCCTCAAAAAATTCCAGAAGATTAGTCAAGCAGGATTTCCCCTTCATAAATCCATGCTGACTTGGACCAATCCTTTTACCGCTATCCAAATGCTCCGTTATTACCTCTTTAATAATTGACTCCAGCATCTTCCCCACCACCGATGTCAGGCTAACTGGTCTATAATTCCCCGTTTTCTCTCTCGCTCCTTACCTGAAAAGTGGGATAACATTAGCTACCCTCCAATCCACAGGAACTGATTCTGAATCTATTGAACATTGGAAAATGATCACCAATGCGTCCACGATTTCTAGAGCCACCTCCCTGAGTACCCTGGGATGCAGACCATCAGGCCCTGGGGATTTATCAGCCTTCAGTCCCGTCAGTCCACCCAATACTATTTCTCCCCTAATGCAAATTTCTTTCAGTTCCTCTGTTTCCCTAGATTCTCCGTCCTTTAGTACATTTGGGAGTTTGTTTCTTCCTTAGTGAAGACAAATCTGAAGTACCTGTTCAACTCTTCTGCCATGTCCTTGTTACCCATAATAATTTCACCCACTTCTGCCTTTAAGGGACCCACATTTGTCTTTACTAATCTTTTTCTCTTAACATACCTCAAGGGGCTTTTACTGTCCTTCTTTATATTCTTGGCCAGCTTCCCATCGTACATCATCTTTTCAGCCCGCATTGCCCGTTTAGTTACCTTCTGTACAAATGGATATGGAGGGATATGCATCATGTGCAGGCAAATGAGGTTGGTTTACCTAGGCATATTTTTAGGCACAAACATTGTAGGTCAAAGGGACTGTTCCTGTGCTGGACTGCTCTCTGTTCTAAGCACTGTCTGCGCTGGACATTATCTAGAGCACTGCATTTCACAGCGTTTATGTTCCTTTGCTGATGCTCTCTATAACCTCACATTAACCTATCAATAGGTTGACTTCATCTACAATTTATCTCCATGCCAATCCAGGCCTTGTCTTATCCCCATGTCTTATCCAATGCTCTACCATCTGCTCATAGAGTCATACAGCGTAGAAACAGGCCCATCAATCCAACTGGCCCATCAATCCAACTGGCCCACGCTAACCAACATGTCCCATCTGCACTAGTCCCACCTGCCCATATCGCTCTAAACCTATTCTCTCCACAGACATTGCCTGACTCGGTTCCTCCAGCCTTTTGCTTTTTTTTAACATCCAGATTCCAGAATCTGCTTTTCCTTCTGCCTCTATCTTCACAACAAAGTTGCTTTCTCCCAGTTCTGATGAAGAATCTTTGATCTGAATCATTACCAGATGCTGCTTGGCCCGCTGAGTGTTGCTAACATTTTCAAGTTTTGTTCAAGGCTAAAGTGCCTTTTACACCTTGTTTGCGTGGACATCGCGCCATGTGGGTTGTGCTAGAACTATGGATCTTACCGATTATAACAGCATGACTTCACTCTGACCTATAATCCCTGGTCAAAGCTATTCAAAGGATGTATATGATGTATGTAATAAGGATTAACTGTGATGTGTGTAATAAAAGACACAACCCTCAAATGAGATGAGGTTAGAGACATTTATTTTAATTTATTTTAGCCAGTTGCCAGCAAGGCAGCCAATGCCGGGTTGGATGATGTTTCCAGCAGGACCTGATGGAAGTAAAAATAAAACTGTAAATAATCAGATAATAAGATACCCAATAATCTAGTACTGACACAAAAAGCTGGAGTAACTCAGCGGGACAGGCAGCATCTCTGGAGAGAAGGAATGGGTGACGTTTTGGGTCGAGACCCTCCTTCAGACAGTAATAATCTAGCCTTGTCTACATGGAGATGTAAACTATCATTGATGGAGATTGCAAAATTAGTTTTGGCTTGACGTTGTTAAGCAGATATTTTGAGTCTTTAGGGATGAGAGAGACATTTGTTTTCTTGTAAGCTTTACTTGTGGGATGTTGCAAGGTCTATTTTATGTGGATTTTAGGCATGTACAAACATCTTTTCCCGTTTAGTACAAATGTGTCAGATGTAAACAAAGAGGAAGGAAGTCCATATATTCTCTGTACGTGGATCTGCTGGAAGTAGTTAAAATTATGAAGTGTATAGGCAGAATGGATGGCGATAAATTGTTCCCATTGGTGGAAAAGTTAAAAATCAGTGGATGTAGAAGGTCTGAAATATGCTTATGTGATTTGGTTTCGTTTAATTTGGTTAGAGTGGAGGCAGATTCAATTGTTGCACTCAGAATGGAGACGATGTGTATCTTAGAAAGATCTTGCAGAGATTTGGGGAGTATGCTGGATGGTTCTTACATGGAACTGTTATGGGCTTGACGGGCTAAGTGGTCTCTTTCCATGTGGTAACCATTTTGTGATTTTATTGCGCATTGTCTTGATCCCAAAAGTCAATGAGGAAATTGATTCCCATATTCCATGGGGAAGTGTATCCGTCTAGTGCAGAACTGTCCCGCAATCCCTGAGAGGACCAGGATGAGGATGTAGCATAACCTGTCAGAGTGAACCAGTAACCCCACATCTATCTCCAAACTCAAAAGCTGAGGGCTCTGGCCTTTCATTGGACCACTGCTTTTAAATCTTAGTGATAAAGAAATTACTCCCCTTAGGATTAGGGATAGTATGAGTGGCCTCACTCTCTCACTGATCGCAGATGTGCGGACCCTGATGCTGGTCGTGACCCTTTGGCCAAATACCATCAGTGAGAATGTTCACAACTACAGTGCACTCCGTCCAGCCATGGACTGAAGGCTCTATTTCTTGGGAAACTCGATGGTGGATTTCCACCGTGAGGTAGATGGAAGTGCCGCCCCCATTCACCTTCATCCCAGAACCTTGCCTTTTGGTTGGGAGCACAGCCACACTTCACGATTGCTTAACATGAACTTGGGTTGAGAATTTGCTCAAACAACAGCAGGTTTCTAGAGCTTAGAGCTCCAAGGTCGTATTTTTGAAGGGACTGCTTTTATATTACATTTCCCTTTTCCCATTAACAACATGATGCAATAAATTCCCAAGGTTGAATCCCTCGATACAATATTTAGATCCAAGAATTTTAATCTTGGATTCTCTGGTAGATTTTGAGAGTGGGAATTTTTCATTATCAAATTTTCTTCGCACTTGCACGTCAACGTAATATATTGGAATGTATGGAAAATGTTTTGCACCTGTATGAGTCAATTCAATGTCAGAGAAATATTGGAAAATATATTCCGCTTGCTAAGCTGAGGTCCAAAATAATTTCTATTGTGTCCCCTGCAAAATAATTTCTATTATGTTCCCTGCAAGGATTTCAGCTTTATTAAAGAAATAGGTTTTGGCAGAAATCCAACTGATCTTCATTATTTCCGAGTTGCTGGTGTGCTAAGTGTCAAACCACACTATCTCCAGGGTGGGGTTGACCCAGTAACTGGGTTTAGTAATTGAATTGAGTGAATAGAACGTCTATGCTATTAACAACCAGAGATCAACACGTTTCTGCTTGGCAGGTAAACAAAACTTGGGCAAATCCCTATTCTCCTGTCACTGTTTAACTGAAATGGTGTATTTCTGTACAATGATGGCTGTGTGCTGCATTTACTTTAGCTTTGGTACTACAACAATGACTTAATCCTCCCGATGAGCTACTGGAATATATAATTGTGGGCTATTAAAAATTTAGGATGCATGACTTGGGTTCCAGCTTGGAAGCCAATTCTAGTCTGGCTTCTTCCTATTATTGTGTAGAATCATCCCATGTGTTTTCCTACATCTACAGCTGGAGGCAGAAAGGGTAACGATAATTTGGCTGAATTTAGGGGCAAGTCACTTTATGTCAGCTGTGACTTTTAATTTTAGTAAATGTATTTAATTTTTTCGTTAAAGAATTTGGGTGTAACTTTTCGACTCCCCAAATGGGATATATTTTCTTCTTTGTTTCCTGAAACTGTTCACTTTCTGGCTGATGTGCCTCAGATATTGGCAGCCTAAGGCGTCAGAGAAACCTGATGGGAAAAGTCAGCAGTTTAAAGATTTCCTTGCTAAACACAGCACACAGTATTTTGTGTGTTCTGTTGCTTTTTATTGGAATGACTGTGTGGCAAATGAAATTCCTTGTATGTTGTTGTAAAACATACTTGGCTAATAAAGTCTGATTATGATTATGATTTGTTATCTGTGCACAGATAATGCTAGTAGTTCAGAAGAGTTTATTAACATTCAAATTTAACTTTAGAAAAACTGTCTTGCTCAAGCATCTGCTCAACTTCAGTGAAAGGTGAATCAAACATTTTTTGATTATCTTTTAAATCAATTCTGATTTTGGGTTTGGTGGGTGGCATTTGGAAAAAATGTTTAGCTTCATCTGGGGAATCGGAGTTCTCCTTTTTCTGCATCTGTTGGCCTACAAACAGATGGGAACTGAGCGTGGGAGGGATGTTTTAAAAAAAAAACAGACACCATTATATTCCTCCAGTTTTTGTAAAGTATGACCTTTTTAAAAATATATATATATATCTCCTTGTGCAATGTAATGCAACACCACACAAGAAGTTATTTAGGTGCAGTTGACTATTTGGAGATTCATGAACAAATATAATTCTTTCTCTGCCAAGTCTTCCCGTTAGTCCATATTTGGTCCATGCTCCACACTAACGTCCATGGCAGTGTTTCAAGGCTGCTATCCCACTGTGTTGCACCATGCCCAGCATGGGCACCACAGTGTCTTCAGTGCACCAAATAACCTCAAAGCAAAGACCAAGTCCTAATTCCTTTCATCCTTGGAATTGACTTTTGGACCACAATATTCAGGATTAATACTGCAGTTCCCAACAGGTTAAAATGTTAAATACTTCGGGTCAACAAAGGCGTCTTCAGCTGATTTCTTCGGAAAAAAACCCTCTGATGGTCCTCTGCCAGAATGCCTCATGCTTTTCGACATCCTACGGAACCGTTTTCTTTAAAAGCCTCGCACAATAGCTGAATTGTTGTTAAGAAGTCTTGAAATGTTGTGTTTCATTTTGCAAATAAAGAGCAATTATGGTGGCCTGGCAATGCAGTGTGACTGAAAATAAGTCTTCCATCTTACAAAGCAACGAGTGATTAATGTTATGCAAATAGTCATATCTAAAATACTAGATCTTAAAAAAAGCTATTTGAAAAATGTTTTCACCCAGAGAGTTGTGACTCTGTGGAATTCTCTGCCACAGAAGGCAGTGGAGGCCAATTCACTGGATGTTTTCAAGAGAGAGTTAGATTTAGCTCTTAGGGCTAAAGGAATCAAGGGGAAAAAGCAGGAATGGGGTACTGATTTTAGATGATCAGCCATGATCATATTGAATGGCGGTGCTGGCTCAAAGGGCTGAATGGCCTACTCCTGCACCTATTTTTCTTAGTTTCTATGTCTCTAACTAAACGGGCCCATCTATAAGAATTATTTATTTGCCAATGGCTCTGTATATGAAGAGACATTAAACATATCCCTCACCTGGTGCCAGGGGGAAATAAGAAATTTGACTGTGAAATTAATTAACATAGAGTTAGTGCTGAACTTAAACTATTGTTAACTTGTGTAGTTTCTCGATGTAAATGTGTGTCTAATTACACATCTTCTGCCTCTGGCATCCTTGGTCTTTGTTTTAATAATACTGCTGTGTTCTCTGAGCTATTTCCATCCCATTAAATTTAAATATATGAATCTCGCAGTTTAGTGCAGGGTCATACAGCAAGGAAACAGGCCCCTTTGGCCCAACTCATCCATACCATCTTCGATTGGGTTGCACGCAAACAAAGCTTTTCATTGATGTCACCTTGTCCCTTACTTGGGAGTGAGAAAGTTGGCAACTCTACTCTTCCCCCCATCCACCTCACTCTCCCCCATCCTCCTCACTCTCCCCCATCCACCTCACTCTCCCCCATCCACCTCACTCTCCCCATCCACCTCACTCTCCCCCGTCCTCACTCTCCCCCGTCCTCACTCTCCCCCGTCCTCACTCTCCCCCGTCCTCACTCTCCCCCGTCCTCACTCTCCCCCATCCTCACTCTCCCCCCATCCACCTCACTCTCCGCATCCTCACTCTTCCCATCCTCACTCTCCCCCCATCCTCACTCTCCCCATCCACCTCACTCCCCCCCATCCTCACTCTCCCCCATCCACCTCACTCTCCCCCATCCTCACTCTCCCCCATCCTCACTCTCCCCCATCCACCTCACTCTCCCCCATCCTCACTCTCCCCCGTCCTCACTCTCCTCCCGTCCTCACTCTCCTCCCGTCCTCACTCTCCCCCGTCCTCACTCTCCCCGTCCTCGCTCTCCCCATCCTCCTCACTCTCCCCCCGTCCTCACTCTCCCCCGTCCTCACTCTCCCCCATCCTCACTCTCCCCCATCCTCACTCTCTCCCCATCCTCACTCTCTCCCCTCCTCACTCTCCCCCATCCTCACTCTCCCCCATCCTCACTCTCTCCCCTCCTCACTCTCCCCCATCCTCACTCTCCCCCATCCTCACTCTCCCCCATCCTCACTCTCCCCCATCCTCACTCTCTCCCCATCCTCACTCTCTCCCCATCCTCACTCTCTCCCCTCCTCACTCTCCCCCATCCTCACTCTCCCCCATCCTCACTCTCTCCCCATCCTCACTCTCTCCCCATCCTCACTCTCCCCCATCCTCACTCTCCCCCATCCTCACTCTCCCCATCCTCACTCTCCCCCATCCTCACTCTCCCCCATCCTCACTCTCTCCCCATCCTCACTCTCCCCCATCCTCACTCTCCCCCATCCTCACTCTCCCCCATCCTCACTCTCCCCCATCCTCACTCTCTCCCCATCCTCACTCTCCCCCATCCTCACTCTCCCCCATCCTCACTCTCCCCCATCCTCACTCTCCCCCATCCTCACTCTCCCCCATCCTCACTCTCTCCCCATCCTCACTCTCCCCCATCCTCACTCTCCCCCATCCTCACTCTCCCCCATCCTCACTCTCCCCCATCCTCACTCTCCCCCATCCTCACTCTCTCCCCATCCTCACTCTCCCCCATCCTCACTCTCCCCCATCCTCACTCTCCCCCATCCTCACTCTCCCCCATCCTCACTCTCCCCCATCCTCACTCTCTCCCCTCCTCGCTCTCCCCCCATCCTCCTCACTCTCCCCCCGTCCTCACTCTCCCCCGTCCTCACTCTCCCCCGTCCTCACTCTCCCCCGTCCTCACTCTCCCCCATCCTCACTCTCCCCCCTCCTCACTCTCCCCCATCCTCACTCTCCCCCCATCCTCACTCTCCCCATCCTCACTCTCCCCCATCCTCACTCTCTCCCCATCCTCACTATCCCCCATCCTCACTCTCTCCCCATCCTCACTATCCCCATCCCCACTCTCCCCTATCCTCACTCCCCCCTCCTCACTCTCCTCCCTCCTCACTCTCCCCCATCCACCTCACTCTCCCCCCATCCACCTCACTCTCCCCCCATCCTCACTCTCTGCCTGTCTTCCCCGGTGGTCCTCCTCGCTCACCGTGTCTCTCCATGGCCCTTCTTGCTGCCCACCGGCCCACCCTGCTCCTCGATGGCGGTGGCTCGGGGCTGTGTTCAGACGTGGCCCGGCCTGATTGTCCTTTGTCGCCCTGGCCACATGTGTTTCCACTGTCGTGTTTCCAAATGTCTTTGAACTTATTCACTCAACTCCACATCTTAACTTTTCATCAAAACAATCTTGGTTTATCAGCAATATCCTTTAGTTGGAGCTCAGTGAAGATGTGTGAAGCCACATTCTTACTTGCTGCAGCTTTGCAGTGATGGACTTTTGTATTTCTATATTTTATGTTCTAAAAGTGGCTTTGCAAGCGTTCTGACTGTTAACGAAGAACTGAAGAGAACATGCTGCTTTGGCGTCATCTTCTGGAGTCTAAAAAACAATGAGTTGGAAGAAAGGCTTGCAACAAATCAGGATCCTACGATAATACCAGGATTACCCAGTGGTGATCCTTCTGGACTTCCAGCGCGTAAATAATAACCCTCAATTAGCTTGCCAACAGAGTATAGGAAAGAAAACTGCAGATGGTGGTTTAAATCGAAGGTAGACACAAAATGCTGGAGTAACTCAGCGGGTCAGGCAGCATCTCTGGAGTGAAGGGATGGGTGACATTTCGGGTCGAGACCCTTCTTCAGTCGTGTCTTGACCCGAAACATCACCCAACCCCTTCTCTCCAGAGATGCTGCCTGGCCCACTGAGTTACTCCAGCATTTTGTGTCTACCAACAGAGTATGATCTGTTACTCAAGGTACAATTTGGGAAGATTTTCCACATAGGCATTCTGCGCCCACGTTAAATAAATAATAGTAGGTACCATTAAACGTGTGTCGATGATGCATCTAGAAACTTGATGTTCATGGTCGTATGCACTTCAGCACCACTGGTACAGACCGGGACATGTCCTCTAACCTACTTCCTCAAATCAATGACCAGCTACTTCATTCAGCTGACATTGAAGAGGAGGTGATTGGCTTGACATCATGCCTGCCACGAAGCTCCCGATCTGCTTCCTGTACTGCATCCCAGCATTGCGTGAGATCCAGCCCTCGACGGAGGTGATGTCCAAAAGCTTGGGAATGGAGCTAGAAAAGAATTTGTCCACACAGTGGTGACGGTATGGGGAGTATAGTTCAAGTCAAGTCAATTTTATTTGTATAGCACATTTAAAAACAACCCACGTTGACCAAAGTGCTGTACATCAGTTCAGGTACTAAGAAACGAACATACAATGGCACACAAACATAACAGCACATACATAAACAGTTCACAGCGCCCCCTCAGAGGACCTCAAACGCTAGGGAGTAGAAATGGGTTTTCAACCTGGACTTAAAGGAGTCGATGGAGGGGGCAGTTCTGATGGGGAGAGGGATGCTGTTCCACAGTCTGGGAGCTGCAACCGCAAAAGCACGGTCACCCCTGAGCTTAAGCCTAGATCGCGGGATAATGAGTAGCCCCAAATCGGCCGACCTGAGATAGAGTGGTGGGTTAGAAGATTTTTGATATATGGGGGGGGGGGGGGGGGGGGAGCCCGTTTAGGGCTTTGTATGTGAATAGGAGGAGCTTGAAGTTGATTTCAAGTTCAGGGCTGAGGACAGGGCCTTGCATTGTCGAGAATTATTGTGGAGGATGTTTTTGCATCCATCCTTACTAATCATGGTCTGTGGGTCAGGGGATGGTGAGACTTCTGAGCTGATGCCAAGACGGCTTCTGCTGCCTACGGATACAGAGTTTCTCATCTACTCCGTGTCTTGAACTAACTGAGTTATCAGCTAGACTGCAAAAGTTTCAGAAAAGAATTTCACATTGTAAAAATCTTGCCACTTGTAGTTGGAAAGAAACCACTCCACTTTTAAGAGGTAGATGCCACTTTTAAGTAACACTGGCATTTTGTGATTTTTTTGGGGGCTTCTGCTGATTTGCCTGCAACCAATGAACCTTGTTCTTGTTCTGGGCTGCTGTTTGCAGCTACCATTTAAAACAGCAGGGGACAGCAAATTAACATCAAGCCTGCAACACGTTGAACAGATGTGGGTTGATCCTGCCATGAAACTCGGGCCCATGTTCAGTGCTAGCTAACTTAGTCCTGGTAAACTCTGAAAACATTGTAAACATGTGGCTCAAGTTTACTTGCTCTTTACCATGATTCAGTTTGAGGGAACTTGCTGCCTACAAACTAGCTGCAACATTTCTTGCATCTCAACATGTACAACAATTAATTGGTTGTAAGGCGATTTGATACATACAAAAGTTATAAAAGTCATCGTAGAGCTACAAGTATTTTTTAAGTGAAAAGCTCAGGCACAGTGGCTCTGGGGTAGAGTTGCTGCCTTACCGAGCCAGACACTCTAGTTTGATGTGTAGGAAGGAACTGCAGATGCTGGTTTAAACTGCAGATAGACAAAACGCTGGAGTAACTCAGCGGGACAGGCAGCATCTCTGGAGAGAAGGGATGGGTTTGAAGCTGTCTATACAGTCTGTATGTTCTCGTTGTGTCTTGTTTCCTCCGGGTGCTTTGGTTTCCTCCCACAATCCTGATAGGTATTGCCTGGAACAATAACATTGTTAACAATAAATTCCATTTGGAATATTTTGGAGGACTAAGAGCCAAGAACAACAGGGTAAGTAATTTCCTAACTAACTTTGAACTTGGTACATCACCCTAACTTACATAAAATGGCTGCAGCCTTTTAAACTGTGTCCCAGCAGAGTCCCGCACAAGTCCCACATCTCCACCCTCTGGGCCGTGTTCTCAATCTACCGCACACGGGCGCACCCGGGATGTTCCCAGCCGGCAGTGATGCCAGCAAGCATGCTCGGAAGTCAACCATTCAAGATGGTTCAAGTCTAAAGACATGCTGGTTTGTAGGTTAATTTACCTTCCGTAAATTGTCCCTAGGATGTAGGTAATAACAGGTTGTGTGGGTAATAACAGGTAATCGTTGGTCAGCACAGACTGTGGCCGAAGGGCCTGTTCTCATGCTGTATCTCTAAGTTCTGCACAGCTTCTCAGGTGTGCACCTACTGCATGGAGTGGGCTCACTCCAGATGGCCTGCTCTCCAGTAGGGCCTGGTCCTTAGTTGTTGACCTGGGAGCCTCCAAACCACATGTTTGTTGCTGGCACAAGATGCCAGTATTCAGACAGGAAAACGTAATCTCAACTGAATGAACAGGAGATGTGTGTAAACTCAGAGTTGACACAAAGCCAACACACAATTCAGTTTAGATTAGTTTAGAGATACAGCGCGGAAACAGGCCCTTCGGCCCACCGGGTCTGCGCCGACCTATGATCCCCGCGCATTAACACGATCCTACACCCACTAGGGACAATTTTTACATTTACCAAACCAATTAACCTACAAACCTGTACGTCTTTGGAGTGTGGGAGGAAACCGAAGATCTCGGAGAAAACCCACGTAGGTCACGGGGAGAACGTACAAACTCCATACAGGCAGCACCTGTAGTCGGGATCGAACCCGGGTCTCCGGCGCTGCATTTGCTGTAAAGCAGCAACTCTACCGCTGCGCCACCGTGCCGCCCTAATGTTCATCTGTTCCTCCTTAATATTGAATTATTTTAGCTTGTTAAGTTTGTAAAGATTCATGCACACAACTGTGCTTCTATTTACAAGGTATTATTACAAGGCTATTTCCTCACAGTAGATGAGCCACTCCAACGCGAGTAAGGTAGGTTGGCCGGTTTTCTTGGCAGAAGTTCTACTCCAAATGGTGCTGCTGTTTGTCACCTCATCAACCCGATAGACACTGCCTTGTACATCACCTATCCATATTCCCCAAGGGTGCTGTCTGACCCGCTGGGTTTCTTCAGCACTTTGTGTCCTTCAATGTTAACTGTTTCTCCTCCACCGCTGTGGAGCATGCAAGTGGAAAACGAAAGTCTGCAGAATTTGGGAATACTCCACAGCGGTGGAGAAAAAACAGAGTTAACGTTGAAGTTCACAAAGTGCTGAAGAATCTCAGCGGGTCAGACAACATCCCTGGAGAATGTGGATAGGTGCTGTTTCAGGTCGGGACCCTTCTTCAGAATGATTGTAGTGGGGGGAAGAAAGCTGGAAGATAGGAGGGGCAGGGCAAAGTGTGGCAGATAATCAGTGAACATAGCTAGGCAGAAGGTGGGGGGGGATTATTCATAGGCAGATGGTTGGACAAAGGTGGGAGATGAAAAAGAACAAGGTGGAAGGCAAAATAATTGAAGAGTTGCAAATTGTGAAGCCAGAGGAAGGAATGAAGGCGGAAGGAGAGGAGGAGGGGAAAATAGGTGTAAGTTCAGGTTGGGCTCAGTGGATGAGGGGAAAGAAAGGGGGGGAGGGGGAAGTATTGAAAAAAGGGAGGGGGAGGGTTTGTTAGTGGTTCCTTAAAATTGAGTATTCAATATTCATACCGTTGGGTTGTAAACTACCCAAGAGGAACATGAGCTGCTGTTCTTCCAGTTTGCATGGATGAGGCTCGGGATAGATAGGTCAGTACGGCACGGTGGCGCAGAGGTAGAGTTGCTGCCTTACAGCAAATGCAGCTCCGGAGACTCGGGTTCGATCCTGACTGCGGGCGCCATGTGTACGGCGTTTGCACGTTCTCCCCGTGACCTGAGTGGGTTTTCTCTGAGATCTTCGGTTTCCTCCCACACTCCAAAGACATACAGGTATGTAGGTTAATTGGCTGGGCAAAATGTTTTGCGGGGATCGCTGGGCGGCGCGGACCCGGTGGGCCGAAGGGCCTGTTTCCGCGCTGTATCTCTAAAAATCTAAAAGTATGGGAATGGGAAGGGGAGTTAACATTAGAAGCTTCAATGACATTGGCCCTTGCCAAAGTCGCTCTGGTCTTTACTCCTGCCCATTTCTCCTGCATCCAACGCATCAACTTCAAGAAGTGACTGTTCACTTGCTGCCCAATACATCCCACCCCTTGACCGGTGCCATTGTACAAGATAATCAATGTTATTCACTTCGCCTGTCAGTGGTCACGATGTTTTGGCTCGTCGGTGTAGGTAAAGACGGGGCAGACCTGCGAGTTAAAATTCTAAATTGTGCCAAGGCCAACTTTGATGGTATTAGGATGAGAAACTCGCTTAAATTAATTGGAGTAGGTTGTTTGCAGGGAAAGGAACATCCAGAAAGTGGACACAAAATGCTGGAGTAACTCAGCAGGACAGGCAGCATCTCTGGACAGGAATGGGTGGCATTTCAGGTCGAGACCCTTCTGAAAGTGTGATGCTTTTCACTCTTTCACTCTTGTGATGACCAGAGTTCAGGGCATTTATTCACAAAATGCTGGAGTAACTCAGCAGGTCAGGCAGCATCTCAGGAGAGAAGGAATGGGTGACGTTTCGGGTCGAGACCCTTCTTCAGACTGACTTCAGGGCATACTTGTTTCTTGGTAGAATGAAGGGGGAGGCAGGTGGGCCGAAGGGAGCTAGGACGACAAGAGAAATTGGGGCTCTGATCAAGGAAAATTAGAAGGCATGGAAGAGGTTTAGGCAGCTGGGATCAACGGTATCCCTGGCGGCGTTTTGTGAACTGAGGAACATGCTACAGAAGGAAATCAATAGGGCCAAAAAGGGAATAAGGATAATCCAAAGAGATTTTATATGTATATTAAAGGGAAAGGAGAGGCAAGAGAGAGAATAGGGTCCCTCAGGAATCAAAGTGGTCATCTCTGCATGGAACCGCAGGAATGGGCATGGTGGTCAATGAGTATTTCTCCTCTGTTTTTACAGTGGATAAAGACATAAAGGCTGGGGAACTTGGGGCGGTCAATGGAAGTGTTTTGAGGGCAGTCAGTATTCCAGTTGAGGAGATGCTAAAAGTCCCAATGCATATGAAGGTGGACAAATCTCCCTGGCCTGATCAGGTATCTGCGAGAACAATGTGGGAAGCTGGAGATGAAAATTGCAGGTGCCCTGACTGAGATTTACCAGTCATCATTAAATACAGGTGAGGTGCTGGAAGACAGGAGGAGGGTGGCAATGGAGGAGGCCCAAGACACAAATGTCAGTGTGGGAATGGGAAGGGGACTTAATGTGGTTAGCAAAAGGGGGAACCGGTAGGCCTTGGTTGAAGGGCGTGTTTCTGTTGTGTATGAATCTGTGGCTCCATCTATTTAAGACATCATATTTCTGGGTGCTACAGTATCTCTGTTACCTTCTGAATATCTCTAAGATTAAGACGAGAGCTCATGTAATCGATTCAGTTGAGTTAACATCGATACTGCATCTTTCCCCATTCCCTGTCCTTGAGCCTATTGCTCGTATTCTCATGACCTCGGGTCCTTTTTAATGTCAGAGGACACGTTTGTCCTTCAAATCTCCAATTACTTCATCACAATTCATTTGTGAACCTCGGCTAATTATGTCCCGCGGCGTGTTGTGAAGCTTTCCTAAATTTCAATCTTATTCGTATTCTGTCAGAAGGTCAAAAAGTGGCGATGTTTACTGATGATCGTGCCGTGTGCAGAATTAAGCTTGCAACAAGACTAAGACCACATCCAGACAGGGGCTGTTAAGCTACAAATAACATTCCTTCCACGCATGTGCCTGACAGCGATTAATACAAAAATTGAGAGCCATTATCATCACTCATTTCCCCATTTTTAATATATTGGGGTCAGCAGGCTGTTACTAATTGTACCTTCCCTTCAGTATGCCACTGTTGGACCATTCCATTCATCCAATGTTCGGACATTCTGCCTGTGGATACCTTCCAAGAATTAAATATAGATTCATGTTTCCATGCAAGTTTTGTTAATAGAGGAACAGCCATGTGAGAGTGTGAGACAAGGGTTGCCAACTGTCCTGTATTAGCCAGGACATCCTGTATTTTGGGCTAAATTTGTTTGTCCCGTACGGGACCGCCTTTGTCCCGTATTAGGCCCGGGGGGTGCTGTAGGCCTGGACACTGTATGCCCAGACAGTGTAGGCTAACGGAGTGTGTTCGGGGAACGGGGCCGAGTGTGTTCACCTAATGGAGGTTGCGTAGCAACCCATCTCCCAGCCCGGGCGGTCGCCATTGGTGGAGTGGGAACACGTGGCCGCTGGCTGGGTAAGGTTATGTGGGGCGCCCTTTGTCCCTTATTTGGGAGTTAGAAAGTTGGCAACCGTATGTGAGACCCACAGGGAGGGAAACTACTTGGTCTGATTCCTGGGGTGTGAAATGATACCTTGTATTCCCAGAACGTTGCAATGGGTTATATGAACCACATCTTGACCAGATCTTTTAGAAACAATGGGCGACAACATCTTTTAGAAGCAATGGGCGACAACATTTGAAATAGGAGATCTTTTCAAATATGTTTTTTTATGAAATACCCTGGACTTGAACTAAAGTGAAATGATTAGTAAGAGTCAGAAAAACCACTCGGAACCTGCCACTACAAAATGACAGCTAGTAAAAGAAAAGTGGCAAGTAACTGCAGTAGAGTTTAAGCCTAATATTATCAAAGAAAGAGTATGCTCAGATATTGTGAGAACAGGGAAATTTATGAACATGATGTGCAGGTTCCATGTGGGAATTTTAAACAATAAATCGAGATATACTATTTATTTCTAAGAAGTGTTGTCTAACTATGTGCAAATTGATTACCACATTTCCGAATGCTTCAAGGTTTTTATTTTAAAAGTATTCACTTGACTCCAATGTGCCCTGGGGCAAGAACAACACCGAAAATGCAGAATCTTCCTTTTCTATCCCGTTAACAACTGGTCAGAATACAGCTGGCAAGATTGCAAACACCACTACTGTGTGGTAATCATATCACTTCAAATATCAATATTTGATCATGTTCATTTTACATAATCAATGACATCATTTATGTGTCATGCACATTGAGGTGTTGTGCAGGAGAATGCAAGCAATTGAGTTCAAAGCTTTCCATTTTACACAACTAAGCTAACCTTTGCTTTGTTTTAATGGATTTTGTTTTGAGCAATGGGGGAATAATTAAAATAATTATTTTGTAAAATAATTATTCTGTGAAGAACTGGAATAAAGAATGTGCCGTTAATCAATACCATTACACACTGCCTGGTATCTTAATAGTTAAGCAGCAAATGTTCTCGGATGAATGTTAAAACAGGCATGCAGTGTCAGTGTTCACTGGGGGTGTGTTCTTAAAACCATTTTTCATGGACAAATACTTGCAAACTAACCAGACTTATCCTGTTGACTTTGGCATATTTGAACAGACCCTTATGGAGTGGTATCCAACATCCTGATTGCATCAGTAGAATAATTGAACCTATACTGTTTGGATTAAGAACATTTTACTTCTTGCCTTTTCACATAACTGGCTTCTCTGGTGTAGGAAACATTCACTGAAACGTTTGAAGGTAAGGCGAGTTAGTGCTTCAAGTGTTTATAGGCGTGGAGAGTTAACATTTTTCATTAGATTTATTTTACGATGTATTTGGTCGAGGTTATTGTTGAAACTTGAAGTGTGTGTGTGTGTGTTTTAATGTAACTGTTGAGGAAGTAACTGTTGGATTTTTTAACGTTTCTTTCATGCATAAAAACAATATGCAAAAGCCACCGCCCACAACAATTTGCAAATATTATTGAACAATATTGGATGAATTTAATTATTATGCAATTCTTAAACAGAACATTAAGTAGTTTAACCCGATTCTTACTGTTTCCCTGTTCAAAGCAGGATCCAGTGGCTCAAAAGTAGAATAAATTACCAATCAAATGTTCTTAAAGCAGATTTGTCCACTTTTACAAGAGGAAGCTTGTAAAGAAATGTAGAGAGTTGTAACCTATGAGGAATATGTCTGTGAGTAGCAGGAACTATAGTCTTGTATACAACGTGGCTGTTTTGGATCAAATCCATATATACACTACTGTATGTAGTGAACAAGGAAAGTAAACCTCTCAAGTCAATCTGGGTACAAATAGTTTATTTTTATGCTGTGTGGCTAGATCAAAATTTACTTTTGACTATTAAGCTTAACTTGGACTTGGATCGTCTACTTCAATATAAATTCCAGAGTTTGCAAAACTCGGACAACATCTTGTGTTGTATCTGCATCATTGGCATGCAAATGTTTCTGTGTTTCTTTGTGCTGTGTCTGGAGTGGAGACCAATACAAGAGTAAGGTTTTAAATTTGGATTCTGGCAGCCCAGACCTGTTATTCTCTGTGTTAAATCCTAAACTCATAAACTGAAAGGAACTCTTTCACGGCACGCTTTGTTTGAAAAGGGCAACACCATTCTCTCTCCATGAGTTCAGGAAGGAATATTTTGTTCCGAAGGAGATATAATGTCGGGGATAAGAATAAGGTGCTGGAATCTCATGCTCTCCCTCAGGGTCAAGGGTCGCTTTCTTCCACACCTGTTCTCTGGGATCTGTGGTGACCAATAGCCCCCCAGACTCTCACGTTACTGGGTGGATGGATTTTTGGGGATATTGTATCCCCTTCACACCTTCAATTGGATGGCACACAGACCTTTAATCTACTCCATATGTTCCTATTGTGTAGAGTCTGTGCTCAATACTTCCCTGCATGCACCTCCATTTTGAACAAGACATGGATTTTCATGAATTGTTGCGTTTGCTACAATTTTTTCTCAAAACTTTGGTAGCATCCATGAAGTAGCTCCCTGTGCTGGAGACCTCTTGCAAAATGAGGCTAGACAAACAAGCTGGAGTAACTCAGCGGGTCAGGCAGCATCTCTGGAGAAAAGGAATAGGTGACGTTTCGGGTCGAGACCCTTCTTCAGACTGAGAGTCAGGGAAAGGGGGAAACAAGAGAGATGAAAAGATAGATGGAACAAATGAATGAAAGATAAGCAAAACACAACGATGATCAAGGGAAGGTTGACCCCAAATTGGTCCTTTGTTGGCTGTGGGGCAAGTGATGAGTGATCCAAACAATGAAACTCAGCAGAACAACAATGCAACTAGTACAACAAACTAGGGTGGGGGAGGGATGGAGAGAGAGGGGATGCAAAGGTTACTTGAAGTTGGAGATCAGTTTTCATACCCCCGCGTTGTAAGCTGCCCAAGCGAAATATGAGATGCTGTTCCTCCAATTTGCGTTCGGCCTCACTCTGACAATGGATGAGGCCTAGGACAGAAAGGTCAGTATGGGAATGGGGAGGGGAATTAAAGTGTTTAGCAACCAGGAGATCAGGTAGGTCCAGATGGACTGAGCGAAGGTTTGTTCAGCGAAACGATCCCCGAACCCGCACTTTGTTTTGCCACTGGGATCGGATATGTCCTGGATCTTTATTTTGGATCATTTTTGGTACAGAGTTCAGAAAGCCTCTTGCAGCAAAATGTCCTTCCTGCCAACCCTCAAACCTGATAAACCAAGCGGCAATATTTTGTGTTGTCAGTGTTGCAGCTGTTGACGTGAGCAATGTGATTTTAAGGGAGTGGATCCAGTGAGAACGTGAAGGATCGGTGCCCAGGCTCAGGGTGTGAATCCTTAGAACATATCAGGGATCTGTATGTACTATTAGAAGATGTTTCTGGAGACTGGCCATAATCAGCATCTCCCAGGCAGTTAAACATAGAAACATAGAAAATAGGTGCAGGAGGAGGCCATTTGGCCCTTCGAGCCAGCACCGCCATTCATTGTGTTCATGGCTGAGCATCCACAATCAGTAACCCGTGCCTGCCTTCTTCCCATATCCCTTGATTCCACTAGACCCTAGAGCTCTATCTAACTCTCTTTTAAATTCATCCAGTGAATGGGCCTCCACTGCCCTCTGTGGCAGAGAATTCCACAAGTTCACAACTCTCTGGGTGAAAATGGTTTTTATCACCTCAGTTTTAAATGGCCTCCCCTTTATTCTTAGACTTTGGCCCCTGGTTCTGGACTCCCCCAACATTGGGAACATTTTTTTCTGCATCTAGCTTGTCCAGTCCTTTCATAATTTTATACGTCTTGAAAAGATCTCATCTCATCCTTCTAAACTCCAGTGAATACAAGCCCAGTCTTTCCAATCTTTCCTCATATGACAGTCCAGCCATCCCGGGGATTAACCTCGTGAACCTACACTGCACTGCCTCAATAGCAAGGATATCCTTCCTCAAATTAGGAGACCAAAGCTGCACACAATACTCCAGATGTGGTCTCACCAGGACCCTATACAACTGCAGAAGGACCTCTTTACTCCTATATTCAAATCCTCTCTTTATGAAGGCCAACATGCCATTAGCTTTCTTCACTGCCTGCTGTACCTGCACGCTTGCTTTCAGCGACTGGTGTACAAGGCCCCCCGGTCTCGTTGCACTTCCCCTTTACCTAATCTGACACCATTGAGATAATAATCTGCCTTCTTGTTTTTGCCACCAAAATGGATAACCTCATATTTATCTACACTATACTGCATCTGCCATGCATCTGCCCACTCACCCAACCTGTCCAAGTCACCTTGCAACCTCCTAACATACTCTTCGCAGTTCACACTGCCACCCAGCTTTGTGTCATCTGCAAACTTGCTAGTGTTCCTTCTAATTCCATCATCCAAATCATTATTCCTTAATTATTCCAGAGAATATCAAAAATCTGACTTTTCTTACTTTCAGGGTTCCTGGGCAAGCTGAACCAGAACATCGTATTAAAGTGTATAAAATCATGAGTGGAATAGATTGGGTAGATGCACAGAGTCTCTTGGCCGGAGTCGGTGAATCGTGGACCAGAGGACATAGGTTTAAGGTGAAGGGGAAAAGATTTAATAGGAATCTGAGGGATAACGTTTTCACACAAAGGGTAGTGGGTGTATGGAACAAGCTGCCAGACGAGATAGTTGAGGCAGGGACTATCCCAATGTTTAAGAAACAGTTGAGGCAGGGACTATCCTATACATGTAAGAAACAATTAGACAGGTAAATGGGTAGGACAGGTTTGGAGGGATATGGACCAAACACAGGCGGGTGGGACTAGTGTAGCTGGGACATGTTGGCCGGTGTGGGCAAGTTGGGCCGAAGGGCCTGTTTCCACACTGCATCACTCTATGACTCTATCAGTTTCCATGTCTGGGAAATGACTGCAGAGAAAATGTCGCAGATTTAGAGAAAATTCCACTTACAATGCGAGTCAAATGGCTGAGCATTTGTGAGTATACAGCAGCACATAATAAATACTCTACCACAGAGGATTGTGCGTGCTGAGTCATGAAGTGCAATCAAAGGTACGTGTGATGGATTTTTGGAATCCGGGGTTGTGGGAATCACCAGAAATGTGCAGCTGAGACCAGAGTTCAGCTGTAATCCTTTTCAATGGCTCGAGGGGCCTTTGATGTCCTCTTCCTATCTTTTATGTGTCTCGATTCTGTTTACCCACCTTTGATTCATATTCCTTAATGCATTTATGCCATAATCTATCAGTCTCAGTTTTTAAATTTTTGTAGCCAAGCCTGGACAATGTTTTGTGTGGGAGTCACGGTCTCCAGTGGTCTGTGCAGTGAAAACATGATGGAAAAACAGGATCGGTGTTATTCCAGCGATAATTATCTACGATAGTTATTTCAGAAATGAATACGCTGAAGCAAAAGTCAAAGTCGCTAGATTCACATATATCATGCGATCTTGCAAGCGTGCACAAAGAGTGACATTGTTTTCTTTTTTTAACAATTGCCAGAGATCGAGAGTGAAAAAAGACATCTTCGGGGGGAAAAAAAAGGCTCTAATAAATGGAAGTGACAAAATGCTTTGTACTTGTTAAAAAAACAGTTTCTCTTATCTTCCAAATCATCCCCCCCCCACCTTTCTTGGGGTTTTTGTTTCGCAGCAGTTGACCTCGTGCAGTCTTCAATGTGATGACGTTCGGCTGCTCCTCCCTGTGGGACCTCGGACATTGGTGGAAAATGCCTCCTGTCTAACTCCAGATCCTCTTCAATCTTAGCGCGGCAGATCAAAGTATCAACGATGAAATCACTTGTCATCATTCTCAATTGAAGATAGTGTCGCCCATACACAGCAGATGAGATATCTGTAAAGTACAGATGGGAACAACATCAAGGCCATTTGTTTGTTTTCTCAGCTGTAACCTCCCACTGTCATTTGTACAACAACCTTCCCTGAAGCTTTACATTTCCCCATCGATTTGTTGAACCCAGCCCAGAAACTGAGCTACTTATGGGTTTGAAAATTAAAGTTGATGTAAGAATAGAGACACAAGAGACTGCAGATGCAGGAATCTGGGGCAAAAAACAAACACAAATAGAGTAGTCCAACTTAACCCTTATTACAATTTAATAATCACCAATCTAACAGCTCGTGTGTAAATTTGCAGTGGGGTAAAATGAATAATTAGAATTTCCTTTCAGCTTCTTCAGCTTCTTATCTGGATGCTGTCAAAATATACAAATGACGACGGTCCAGCGATCGTTTTCCCTTCAGGTGCGCAGAGAAGGAAGGGGAAGGTCACTTTCCCTCAACTCTTGCTGTGAATTTGCCACAGTGGATGCCACAGAATGGGCGGCAGCTGCAGGGACGTACTGAAGTTCAACAGGGTAGTCAGCATGTGAAGAATGTCCATCTGGAGACACCTGTGAAGGTGTAACTGGAACAGCTTCAGGAGAGCTGGGAGGGATAGAAAAGCAAAAACAATCTACTGATGAAACATTTCTAGAATGTATTACTCTTCATATCCATGTGGAATTACTTTGAATCCAAATGGGGCCCTCTCAACAAATGCAATCCAGTAAGAGTGACCACATTGTAGGCATAATGTCTAAATGAGAGCAGGTAGCTTCATGACCTTCTGCAGTTGTACAGGGCCCTAGTGAGACCACACCTGGAGCACTGTGTGCAGTTTTGGTCTCCAAATTTGAGGAAGGATATTCTTGCTATTGAGGGAGTGCAGGGTAGATTCACGAGGTTAATTCCCGGAATGGCGGGACTGTCGTATGTTGAAAGACTGGAGCGACTGGGCTTGTATACTCTGGAATTTAGAAGGATGAGAGGGGATCTTATTGAAACATATAAGATTATTAAGGGATTGGACATGCTAGAGGCAGGAAACATGTTCCCAATGTTGGGGGAGTCCAGAACCAGGGGCCACAGTTTAAGTATAAGGGGTAGGCCTTTTAGAACGGAGATGAGGAAAAACTTTTTCACTCAGAGAGTTGTAAATCTGTGGAATTCTCTGCCTCAGAAGGCAGTGGAGGCCAATTCACTGGATGCTTTCAAGAGAGAGTTAGATAGAGCTCTTAATGATAGCAGTCAGGGGGTATGAGGAGAAGGCAGGAACGGGGTACTAATTGTGAATGATCAGCCATGATCACATTGAATGACGATGCTGGCTCAAAGGGGCGATTGGCCTAATCCTGCACCTATTGTCTATTGACCCACATATCATTACATTCTTCAATAAACTCAGTTGGGGTAGATGCTTCTATTGTAGGACAATGCAATATTAAGAGAACAATGCATTAAAAATATCATACCTGCGCTATAAATGTGAACTTCAAGATTTTACTTTGCAAAGCCTTTGATTTTTCTAACTATTTTTCTTTCTGAATGTCTGTTGCGTTTTTAAGATAAACAATAGCATGTTCCCGTCCAACTATAAATGCAAACCTCAATGTTGGTGAGCAGTCAGAAAGGGAATAATGGTTTGGGAATGGGAACTATGGGCGTGTCTTTGTTCAGAACTTTAGAGACTTTGTTGAAAACATTGCAGCATAAAACTGCGAAAACTAACTTGCATTTGAAAATGCTCTTCCATTTCTTTAAAATAGTTTTTTTCAATTACGAACAGCAATGTAATGATAATTTTATTTTTAATTGCACGCAATCTTGAATAGGCATCCAACACGGTTTTAGGAAAATGTACTAAAACCATGGCATTATATCTTAATCTCTGACTTTGGGTGCAGATGGTTTGAATTCCCCTCTGACTCGAAGAGGCTTAGAGCAGCAGAGTAGAAAATGCTGTCAAGGATGATTGCAGGATTCAGATGATAATATTTCTGTTTTATATTTTCTTTTAATCTTCCTTTCCATCTGATTGCTGCAAAGATGGTTTGACAGACGAATGCAGTTTTTTAAAAAAACATGTGCAGTGGCATTTTAGCTAAGTGACAAAAATGGTTCTGTGAATAGCTGAACAGTTCTGTGCAGAGAGAAAAGTATGAAGGGAATAAACTTTTCCGCTTACTTGCTGGCTTTGCCAAACCCACTGAACATTATTTTCACCACAGCGTGGAAAAAGTATTGCTAAAAGCAGGAGATGTGGATTGATGGTCTTCAGATGACTGTTGTCTACCACTGTTTTTACTGAACAAATACCATTACACTGTACTTGCATATATTAGATTACACTATCCCCAGTACACATTTGAACTGCTGGAATGCATGCATCTTTTAACTGTTGCTTTTAACATTGTCTTCTGTGCTGCGAGGCCAAGAGTTTTGTAAGAGCATTCCAATCCATAAAGGTGAAGAATAATAGGAAAGAAAACTTGCAGATGCTGGTTTAAATCGAAGGTAGACAGAAAATGCTGGAGTAACTCAGGCAGCAACTCTGGAGAGAAGGAATGGGTGATGTTTCGGGTCAAGATCCTTCTTCAGACTGATGTCAGGGGAGGGTGTGGCTCTCCCGAGATGCTACCTGACCCGCTGAGTTACTCCAGCATTTTGTGTCTACCAAGGTTAATAATAATAATATTATTTTATAGACACAAAATGCAGGAGTAACAGACAGCAGGACAGACAGCATCTCTGGAGAGAAGGAATAGGTAACGTTTTGAATCGATCTCTACTACATTTACCTTGATCTCCATTCCCTTTGTCCTATTTTCAAACCTTGCACTTCCTTATCTATGTATCACCCTTTCCCCTGACATCTGTCTGAAGAAGGGTCTCAGCCACAAATGTCACCATTCCTTCTCTCCAGAGATGCTGCCTGACCCGCTGAGTTACTGCAGCATTTTGTGTCTATCTTCGGTGTAAACCAGCATCTGCAGTTCCTTCCTGCACACATTATTTCATATCGTGGCCTCGATCACTGTGTCACAGTAATGTTCCCTGGCAGGATGATTTCAACGCCTCCTGCCTGATTGAAGCTGAGCAGTTGGTGGGTTAAAATCCCCTTGATCTTTTACTTGCCTGAAGCCAGAAGAATCTTGCCCACCACGAGCACATCAGAATCTGATAATGCCATTCAGACAGGCGTTCAACAAAACAGAACAGAGAGATTTGCTCCAGATCAATCCAATAGCGGCAATGGTAAATGTTAGACTTCTCCTTGCGGTTCCTCGTGAGCTCAGGAGCAGTACGTCTTCCTTCTCACTTTCCAAGTGACAGCCTGCAGTTATTTCCATTAATTTACTTGAAGAGCAGGGACCTGTGAATGACACAGGATGATTGAGAGATTAAATTTAAAAGATACTAGACCAAGTGGACCCGTTGGGCCCAAACCTCGCCTGCATTGGTGCAGCACCCTCTCCTCCCCCACTCCCCTCTACCACCCTCCCCCCCTCCCCCGTCCCCCTTCCCCTCCCCTCCTCCCTTCCTCCCCTCCTCCCTCCCTCCCCTCCTCCCTCCCTCCCCTCTCCCCCCCTCCCCCCTCCCCCTCTCCCCCCTCCCCCTCTCCCCCCCTCCCCCTCTCCCCCCCTCCCCCTTCCCCTCTCCACCACTCCATCCCCCTCAACCCCCCTTTCCCTCCTCCCTCCCTCCCCTTCCCTCACTAGGAGATAGATTTAAACATTAAAATATGAATAACTTTAAAAATATAACACCGATTTCAATGAAACTCCTTCCATTAGCACCAAAAGGACGACGGTGAGTAAGGAGAGCCTAAAATTGTTGCGCTATCGTGTACCATTTTGGCTGTAGTTGAGGAACAAACAAACAAACAAACGAGAGTTTTAGTATATAGATGCTGAAAGGATTACACTCATTTCCTCATTCCAATCCCTGCCAATTAAAACCAAGGCACCAATGACAATGGACCTGCTCATCTGTGCTTCGGTGCCTGTGGCATGTTTAATGCATCAGTGTTCCTTATAGATGTTCGCAAGGACTTCATCTGATTTTCTCCTCAGCCATAGGGTCTCCAGTATACACCGATCAGCCAAAACATTATGACCACTGACAGGCGAAGTGAATAACATTGATTATCTTGTTACAATGGCACCTGTCAAGGGGTAGGATATATTAAGCAGCAAGTGAACAGTCAGTTCTTGAAGTTGATGTGTTGGATGCAGGAGAAATGGGCAGGAGTAAAGCAGGGCCGTCTTAACGCATGGGCCTGATGGGCACTTGCCCGGGGGCCCACGAGCATAGGGGCCCCATGCAGATCTGTGTATGTTAAGTGACTTGCAATAAATAAAAACTACTTTAAAAATGTAGGTTCAATAAGTGCTTTTTTCGCAACATTTTCGGTCACTAAGTGCTTCTCACAGCGATCTGTAAGTGCTTTCCGCAACAATGTAGCACCCTAAGTCCATCGCTAAGTGCTTTTCGGTAAGTGCTTTTTGCCGGCACGACGGGGGGGGGGGGGGGGGGGGGGGCTGGTAGGGAAAGGGGGGTGGGGGAGAGTAACGGTAGGGGCCCCAGTACACTGCTTTGCCCGGGGGCCCATAATGCTGTAAAAACGGCCCTGGAGTAAAGACCTGAGCGACTTTGACAAGGGCCAAATTGTTATGGCCAGACGACTGGGTCAGAGCATCTCTGAAACGGCAAGGCTTGTGGGGTGCTCCCAGTCAGCAGTGGTGAGTACCTACCGACAGTGGTTCGAGGAGGGACAAACCACAAACCGGCGACAGGGTGTTGGGTGCCCAAGGCTCATCGATGCGCGAGGGCAACGAAGGCTATCCCGTCTGGTCCAAACCGACGGAAGGTCTACTGTGGCACAAGTCACAGAAAATCTTAATGGTGGTCACGGGAGGAATGTGTCACAATACACAGTGCATCGCACCCTGCTGCGAATGGGGCTGCACACGGAGGACCAACAGCATATTAGGCAGGTGGTCATAATGTTTTTATCTCATCAGGTCATAATGTTTTGGCTGATCGGTGTATCTGTAGTTATTCACAAAATGCTGGAGTAACTCAGCGGGTCAGGCAGCATCTCAGGAGAGAAGGAATGGGTGACGTTTCGGGTCGAGACCCTTCTTCAGACTGATGTCAGGGGCGGGACAAAGGAAGGATATAGGTGGAGACAGGAAGATGGAGGGAGATCTGGGAAGGGGAGGGGAAGAGAGGCACAGAGGAACTATCTAAAGTTGGAGAAGTCGATGTTCATACCACTGGGCTGCAAGCTGCCCAGGCGAAATATGAGGTGCTGTTCCTCCAATTTCCGGTGGGTCTCACGATGGCACTGGAGGAGGCCCATGACAGAAAGGTCAGACTGGGACCCATGACAGAAAGGTCAGACGTAGTGACCATTTGGGCAAGATGCTGGATGCAAACCAGCGAGGTGTCATCTTCAAGGAAATAAAAAAGAAAAATGTACTTTAAAAATACTCCTTTATAAGATATTTATTAGTGTGATAAATAGTTAACACATGTATTCATTATTCATGGCAATTCATGGAATGGATTGTTGGTTCATGTTGGTCGCCTGTTGCAAAATTGCTGAACACTTGACCTCTCTGCTGTAATATCACCCAAAATGGTGTGGGATTCTTGGTTGATCATTCAATCCCACACGGCAATTTAGACATTTGTTTTTTATCTATTCCTGTCATCACACAGATGTTTGCAATTTTAGTGCAATGTCGTTGGCCTCCGAAAGATCCTTTACAGTGCATGTGTCATGCAGCACGTCACAGCTCAGGAGATGTTCCATAGTCTGGAGGCCCCATCCGCACTCGCAGTCTGCCGCATCTTCAGTGTATCCCCACTTCAGCATGTTCGATTTGGTTAGATTATAGCTCATATATATGCAGTGTACCTACTCATCTCAATTACATTATTGTTAATCTAAAAGGATGTGTAGGAAAAAAAATGCAGATGCTTGTAAAAATCGAAGGTAGACACAACATGCTGGAGTAACTCAACGGGTCAGGCAGCATCTCGGGAGAGAAGGAATGGGTGACGTTTCGGGTCGAGACCCTTCTAAAGACTGATGTCAGGGGAGGGGGCGGGACAAAGATAGAATGTAGTCGGAGAGAGGAAGACTAGTGGGAGAACTGGGAAGGGGGAGGGGAAAAAGAGGGAAAGCAGGGACTACCTGAAGTTAGAGAAGTCAATGTCCATATTGCTGGGGTGTAAACCCATTCCTTCTCTCCAGAGATGCTGCCTGACCCGCTGAGTTACTCCAGCATGTTGTGTCTACCTGATCGAAAAGGATGTTCCCTAATTTTAACACCTTGTGTGCGAAAAGGTTGTTTTCTAATTTCTCTCCTAAATGATTTATGTCCACCAATGCTTTGACCTATACATACCCAACAGGAGTTTTTCTCTTTGGGCAATCTAACAATTCTCATCATAATTCTAAAGCCTTGAAAATAATTGTATAAACATGTTATATTACATGCAGAAATAATTGATGTAATCTTTTCTCCTCAATCTAATACTTGGAGCCCAGGAAATGTTTAGATCACTACACAAGGTCCCTTCTCACGTTCATGTATTCTTTGTGTCGGAAGACATCATATGCTGGAGCAAATCAATGGGTCAGACAGCATCTCAGGAGAAAAGGAACAGGTGACGTTTCAGGTTGAGACCTTTCTTCAGACTGAGCATCAGGGGAATGTGTAACTAGAGGTGCGATTAAAAACATAAGTTTTTGACCATTTATGTAATACTCAGGTGAATCCTGTCCTCAAATATATGACCTCACATTTGTCTGTCTATGTGTTACATCTACCACAGTTTCGCTATTTGTCAAACTAGTAAATATCTCAAGCAATGTAATGCCCCTGTCTACCAATGTAATGTCCCTAATTAATGCCTAATTGCTGTGCCACAAACCTTTGTATAACTGGCAAACTTGGAGAAATAGTTCAAAATTATATTATTAAGTTATCAATAATGGTTGATGTCCCAGAATAAAACCTTGTATGGTAACAACAGTCACTTTCTTCCACTTCCGGTATCAACCATCAAACGGCCTTCTTTATCAAACCAGGTCAATAGTTTTTCTTCAGCACCATGGGCTATAATTTAGAATTATTTGTGTGAAACCATGTTTAATTCCTTTGCATACAAGAAACTGCAGACACTGGTTTACAAAAATAAACGCAAAGTGCTGGACTAACTCAGCTAGTCAGGCAGCATCTCTGGAGAACATACTGTAGATGGGCGATATTTCAGGTTGGGACCCTGCTTAAGACTCATTGTAGTAGGGGAGAGAAAGATGGAAGAGAGGTGGGGGCGGGACAAAGACTGGCAAGTGATAGGTGGATACAGGCGGGGGGGGGGGGGGGGGGTTGATTGGCAGATTGTTGGATAAAGGCCAGAGATGAAAAGACAAAGTGTAAGATAAGGAGAGAAGAGACATGAAATGTGAAGCCTGAGGAAGGAATACAGGTGGAAGGGGGGAATGGAAAGGGGAGAATTGTGTGTACATCCAGGTGGGGAAGTGACGGGGAAATAAGGGAGGGGGAGGGGCAGTGTGGTTACCGAAAATTGGGGAATTCAGTGTTCATACTATTGAGTTGTAGGCTACACAATATGAGAATGTTGTTCCTCCTGTCCACATGTTTCCTCACTGACAATGGAGGAGGCCCATGATGGAAAGGTCAGTCTGGGAATGGGAAGGGGAGTTTAAATGATTAGCAGGCATTTGACAAAACAGTTACCTGGTGTCTGCTTGGTCTCAACAACATAAAGCATGCCACATCAGGAGCCACTGAATGCAGTAGAGGAGGCGAACCTCTGTCTCAGCAGGAAGAGCTGCTGGTGTCCCTGGATGGGTGCAAGGGAGGAGGTTTCGGGACAGGTGGTACACCTGCAATTGCAGGTGGAAGTACCTGGGGAGTGGGTGGTTTGTGTGGGTTAACCTAGCATTTGCCGAGGTTGCTGTCTGCGGATATAGGAAAGGGGTGGTGATGGGACCATATGGCTGGTGGTGAGGTCAAGTTGAAGATGGGGATAATGTTGGAGAATGAGGTGTTGGATGTGGAGGCTGGTGAGGTGATTGGGAAGGACCAGTAGAACTCTATGCTTGTTTTTTCTTGTGGGAGGGGGAGCGACAGCTAAACTGGATATAGAGACAATCCCCCGGTGACACAACTTTAGTTTAGTGATACAGCACGGAAACATGCCCTTCAGCCCACCGAGTCCACGCCGACCAGCGATCCCTGCACATTAACACCATCCCACACACACACTAGGGACAATTTACATTTATGCCAAGCCAATTAACCGACAAACCCGTACATCTTTGGAGTGTGGGAGGAAACCGAAGTTCTCAGAGAAAACCCACGCAGGTCACGGGGAGAACGTACAAACTCCATACGGACAGCACCTATAGTCAGGATTGAACCCGGGACCCGGGTCTCTGGCGCTGTAAGGCAGCAACTCTACTGCTGCGCCACCTAGTTCATCAAAAAATAAATCAATTAGATATGAGTCACATTTTACAATGCTACTCTATCTTTATATGTGGAGCCCAATATCTTTCCCACGCAGAAGTTAAAAGCACACTATTCCTCGTCTTTGACTAAAAGATCTAAAATTTACTATTGGCACTTCGTCAGCTTACTTAAGTAATAACTACGTTTCCAGAATTCTCATCTAAATTGACAATTCCTGCCTTCAGAGACCTTTGGAAGATTATGTCTCAAATATATGCATCTTCATCGCAACTAGAGGTGGAAAGCATCAAATCTTGTGGATTTGATAGTTTTAGAACAATGACCTTTCATTGATTACATTAGCTAATGAATTCTGCACGCATTTTCTGGGTATATCGGGTAGATTCTTATTTGATTGCCATTCTGTGAAGACCGATTTAATTATTTAATCAGATTGCCAACTAATTTCATTTGTGACATTACCCACCTCTGATTATTAAGAGTTGATTACATTTTTCTATTTAATATATAGATTGGAAATTTTTGATCTGGGTTAAGACCTATTTTAGAATTACATTTTTTTAATCTGCAAAAGGCAAAATAAAACCTTTTTCGCTCAGCTCGAGCTGTTGAACACCACCAGGCATTTTCTTGTTTCTAATTTCATTAATTCGACATTGATTGTCGCTCTTCTGAAATATACTTCATCCATTCACGCAGGCTTGAAAAACACGATTCCAATTGTTCAATGGTATTTTATCTTCAAGTGTACCCAAGTACAGTGATATATATTTTTTGCTCAGTTTCAACCTAATATAGATTAGGCACAATCAGACTAAGTACAACAGTGCTCTTCCTCTTTCGTTAATCCCCACTTTTTTGTGTTTTGGACCTGTTCCACCATCTCCCAATCAACCCGGTGTGTGGGAGTATCTGCAGTTTGATGAAAGATGTTGGATTCTCAGCAGGAAAAAAAACTGCAGATGCTGGTTTAAATCGAAGGTAGACACAAAATGCTCAGGCAGCATCTCTGGAGAGAAGGAATGGGTGACATTTGGGCCGAGACCCTTCTTCAGACTGATTCTCAGTGTAACCTTCCTGAGGTGCTGTAGATTGCTGCCAGCCAAAGCTTTTCTGTGTAGGTCCAGAGAGAATGATCGGTTTGAGATTACGCTTTCAAAGTTGTTAAATACAAGGCTGTGGTTAATTAAAGGAGGCACATTTATCCATGAAGTATTTGACGTGAAGTCAAGCGTTCAGAAGTGTGACCAAATTGGATTTGAAGTTAATCTCATGCTAAGTACAATTTGAGAGCTGGTTACAGCTCATTAGTTACAGTTACGAGTCGTTTTATTTGTGGCTTCAATATCAAAAGAATAGATTACTACAAGAATGTTGAAGATGTATGAACAATAGTTGGTAGATGGGTTTAAATTAGATCAGTCCGAGTTAACATCTGGTCTTTAAAGCACATTTAATTGAGAGCTTCATATTAATGGTATGTTCCATCCATATCCCATTTTGCTTTCAATGTCGAGGAAGGAACTGCAGATACTGGTTTACACCGAAGTTAGACACAAAATGCTGAAAGTAACTCAGCGGGACAGGCAGCATCTCTGGAGAGAAGGAATGGGTGACGTTTCTGGTGGAGACCCTTCTTCAGAAGTATCTTCTTCTTCAGAAGGGTCTTGACCCAAAACATCACCCATTCCTTCTCCCCAGAGATTGCACTCCAGAATTTTGTGTCCCTTTCAATGTTGAGATAGTTGCTTTGTTTAAAAGTCCTGTGCTGAAAAGATGTTTGTGCCGACCTGAAAAGATTTTAACTTTCGCTGGATTCCTTGTCTAACCTGTCTATCCATCTCCATTTTGTCCAGTTTCCACCCAATCTGTGGAGACGACTCAGAGTTTAAAATCATGACAGAAACTGTCTTCTCAATCTGTGTGGCCGCCCCTTTACTTATTCCCTCTTCCCTGCAGTGCTCTCTTTCATCCTGGTTTAACACCTCCATCATTTAATCTGTCCTCCCTTCCACTCTTTTACGAATCTTTCCATGCATTCTGTGCCCCATCTCATTTTCCCTGCATCTTAAATGTACCCAGTTCTAATGAAAAGTATCCTCTGGTTTTCTTCTGTGGGTGCTGTATGGCAAGCTGGTTATCTCCTGAATTTGTTCTCATTTTGAATTTCTTACATTTGCAATATTTTGCCTTTATTTTTTTTGTGGGATAATTTTGTCTCTTAAGACTGTTTGTAACCGTTGGCCAGCTTTGACTGAATTGTCATTCTTTCTCAGATCTGCTTGAATTCTTACCATGCCCCACAATCTCTCCCTCTTACAATGTGCTGTTCTTTTTTTTAAAAAGTCAAGGCTGTTTTGGTTAATAATTGTCATTCAACTTGTGTATTCTTGTTTACATCTTTGTTACTGCATAGCTAACATGCCTTAAGTGTGGCATTAACTCATTAACATGCCTTAACTCCATAGAGTTCAACTCCCTTCATTTCCAGACTGTAATTTCCCAAGCTAGTGGTCTTGCCTCCTCATGGGCATCAGGTTTGACAGTAAAACACTTTGATTTCAATAAATCCAGGTTTCCTTCAGCACGTTGCATAATGCGCGAAACAAAAGAGGTATTTTAAAGTCTAGTCACTGGTGTTCCGCATGCAAAGCAGCAGCCATTTTTGTGCAGAGCAGACTCCCACAAGGAGCAACGTGATTGTAACACTAACTGGATTGTTTTGTAGTTGTTGAATAAAGGTTAAGTATTTGCCCTTTGCTCACTTGCCTGATTCAGCCTCAGTACATGGTGCATTTAACAAGACAAGGTTAGTGAAAGCTCAAGAATGCTCATGACAAAAGGTTGCATTCATCAAATAACAACGTCACTGCCTGGTTCCCCCCCTGTGAATGTCACTGTGATAAGGGATAGGAGCAGGATTGGGCACGGGAGCACAATTTGGCCATTCAGCACAGCAGTCTGCTCCACCATTTGGTTATGGCTAATCGATTTTACACCCCCCCCCCCTCCACCCCATTCTACCTTCTCCCCATAACCTCTGCCATAGGTTGCTTGGAGTGTAAATTGTTGCTTGGAATGTAAAGTGTCTTTCTTGCTGTTCAATGTTTTTTTTATGGCTGTTAAGCGTGTGCTTTTACTAATTTCATTGAATTGTCTTGTTAGGCTTTGGAATTGTGGATATTCGCCATCATTTGTGCACCTGTGCTCCACTCCCTTGGGTTCTTGATGCTGAAATGAAACAAGATCTGAATATGATTTTTTCTTTATTTGAATAAAAATTACACTACCAGACGTCGGCTTGATAACTTTACCTCCTCTTGTCCATCGCCACACAGAATACTGAGTATAATCTCCAGGCTTCTCTCTTGTCCTGAAGGGCCAATTAGAGTGTAGACTCTCACCTTGCTCTGTCCTGTCTGAAAGACCATTCTCTGTGCATTAAACTACTGACAAAATGGGATTTACTTGTAAACGGGGACAGTTAAAATAGGTGTACGTGCAGGAAGGAACTGCAGATGCTGGTTTACACCGAAGATAAACACAAAATGCTGGAGTAACTCAGCGGGACAGGCAGCATCTCTGGAGAGAAGGAATGGTTTCGGGTCGAGACCCTTCTTCAGTCTGAGAGTCAGGGGAGAGGGAAACTAGAGATATGGAAGAGTACAAAGACAATGTAAGGTCAAAGCAGACAATTGTCTATGGAATATACAATGGTTTATTGTTGGCTATTAATATACAATATATTTGTAAACTGAGCGGAAGATTCAGTGGCTCCATGTGTGTGATGAAACTAAAACTAAAGAGTGCTTATAACTTTTTTTGCTACTCATAATTATATGGCATTGGAAATAAGTCCTTTGCTCCAATTTGTCCATGCTGACCAGGGTGTCTTTCTAAGCCAGTCCAAATGTCTGTGTTCAGCAATATCATTTTAAAGCTTTCCTGTCCCTGTACTTGTCCAAAGGTCTTTTAAACATTGTAATTGTACCTGCATCCATCACCTCCTCTGCCAACTCAACTCATGTATCCACCACCTCTGCGTGGAAAAACATGCCCCTCAAATCTATCTAAATATATATAAATATGACTAAAACTCTCATCTTGTTAGTTTGTTTGTTAGTTTGATGGAATGTACCCGAAATACAGCCAAAACGGTATAAGATAGCGCAACAATTTTGGGCCCACCCTACTCGCCATTCACCTGCGGTCTCGATTTATCAAGCTTTGTTACATTTTAAAAAGCAATTAACAATAAACTTTAATAAATGTGCTCCCCCCCCCCGAGGACTGGCGCCCATCCCGGCGTGCCCCGCGCCTGACCTTTCTCCCGTGGTGCAGCGCGGTGGCAGAGGGTCAAAGAAGATGGCCGTCGCCGTCAAGCTGCCGCTGCAGGAGAGGTTTGCACCCAACGGGTCCACGGCTCACTCTGGCCGCCGCGATGGCCGCCCGGGGCCATGGTGAGTGGCTCCCTCTCCCCTTTCCTCTCCCCCTTCGCCCGCCCACGGCCCTGGGGGACACTCCCCGGCCGGCAACGGGTCCACGGGTGATCAGTTGGGGGTGGGTTGCCGGGCCCACAGGAGAGGCTTGGGCCTAACGGGTCCACACCCGTCTAGTCCCCTTTTAAATCTTTTCTCTCTCACCTTTAATCTTTGTCCTTGAGTTTAAGACTCCATGTAAGCTTGAAGAAATTTTTGTTTTTGTCGGAAGGGCCCAATTGGTGTGTAAACATCTGTAATCTTTTGATGCCCTGTCCACTAGACCATTAGTTTAGTTTAGATCAAAGATAGGCACAAAATGCTGGAGTAACTCAGCAGGTCAGACAGCATCTCTGGAGAGAAGGAATGGGTGACGTCAGCTGTCGCATACAGCATATAATCCTCCAACATTTTTGCCACCTCCAGCAGAATCCCACCACTAGCCTCACCTTCCCATCTCCACTCCTTTCCGCCTTCCACAGAGACCGTTCCCTCCATAACCCATCCCTTCCCACCCAAAACATCCCCTCCCCAGTTACTTTCCCCTGCAACCGCAGGAGATGCAACACCTGTCCACTTACTTCCTCCCTCGACTCCATCCAAGGACCCCGACAGTCCTTTCAAGTGAGGCAGAGGTTCACTTGCATCTCCTCCAACCTCATCTACTGTATCTCCTGTCCCAGGTGTCAACTCCTGTACATTGGTGAGACCAAGCGCAGGCTCGGCGATCATTTCGCTGAAAACCTCCACTCAGTCAGTCTAAACCAACATTGCTAAACACTTTAACTCCCCCTCCCATTCCCTCACTGAACTTTCTGTCCTGGGCCTCTTCCACTGTCAGAGTGAGGCCCAGTGCAAATTGGAGGAACAGCGTCTCATATTTTGCTTGGGAAGCTTACAACCCAGCAGTATGAATATTGACTTCTCTAACTTCAAGTAACCCTTGCTTTCCCTCGCTCTCCATCCCTCCCCCATCCTAGTTCTCCGACCAGTCTGACTGTCCCCCTGATTAAATGTTATCTCTTTCTGCTTCATTGTCACCTTCCCCTAGCTAACGATGATCTATTCTACATTTTCCTTGAACCTCGTCCCCTTTGATGTCTCGTTTTCACACCTTACCCTTCCATATCTCTGTGTCTCCCTCTCCCCTGTCTCTCAGTCTGAAGAAGGGTCTCGGCCCAAAACATCACTCATTCCTTCTCTCCAGAGATGCTGCCTGTCCCACTGAGTTTCTCCAGCATTTTGTGTCTATCTTCGGTGTGAAGGGATCGAACAAGGGGGGGTCGGATAGAGTCGAGGTCAGAAAAGTATTTGAAGATGCAAGCTAGACCTTCTCTTGAATATGAGCAGTGTTTGGGGTAAACTGAGGTGGCAGAATGCAATGCTAAAATCAAATTATAATTATAATTTGACTTTAGCATCATTTCAGGGTAAATAAATTGGGGAAAAAGTGGTTGTTTTATAAGCAACTGGCCTTTTTGAGGAATGTGAAATGGAAAATCAAGTTGGATATGGCCACATCTTTGGGGGGCATTTGCTGGAACATTGATTATGGTGATAATGAAAATCCCTATGGTAAATCAGGAGTTGAATTTCCTTTTTTTTAAATCAAAATGAACTTTATTCAAGTAAAAGATATGTACCAAGCTTCAGTGTTGAAGCCCTGCCGGTTGCAAAGAGTTTCCTGATAAGAATGCACTTTTGCTCTGCTCCGTTAAGCCTGCTTTCAATTGCACAGTTCTATTTATCGACGTTGTGAGAAGGAAATTCCTGGCCAGGATCTTTAGGTTGGACTTGCTGTTCCCTGGTTTGCACTCAAAGCTGTACTTCCTGAGCTTCATGTGAACAAAGGAGTTCATTGGAGCCTGTTTTTTATGACAATAAACTGATCTGATCTGAGAGCAATCTGGGTAAAAGAGAAAGATGGCGTGACTTTCATTGTAAAGCAATTTTGTGCAAATTGGATATACTGGAATTAATGATTGCAGTACAATTTAGGGCACTTTCACAAATAAATTTCAGTAAACTCTAACATTCCCGTTTATAAAAAGAATGCTGCATGTGGCAAACTTGTCCCCTCTGCAGGGGAGTTCATTAAATGGGCCAAAATTTTATATATATATATTTTGAGTTCTTAAAATAACTTCAGCAATTCATCCTCAAGCACTAAAGTGCACAATAGTATAATTAATTCCCTTTCATCATTTCTGTCCTGGGCCTCCTCCATTGTCAGAGTGACGCCCAGCGCAAATTGGAGGAACAGCACTTCATATTTTGCTTGGGCAGTTTACACCCCAGCGGTATGAACATTGACTTCTCTAACTTCAGGTAGTCCCTGCTTCCCCTCTCTATCCCCTCCCCCTTCCCAGTTCTCCCACTAGTCTTCCTGTCTCCGACTACATCCTATCTTTGTCCCTCCCCCTCCCCTGACATCAGTCTGAAGAAGGGTCTCGACCCGAAACGTCACACATTCCTTCTCTCCCGAGATGCTGCCTGACCCGTTGAGTTACTCCAGCATTTTGGGTCTACCCTTTCATCATTGGCTCCTTTTGGCTGGTAACTTAAGGTTTTAACTTGTTGATGTTTCCTGTGTCTATGTATTTGCAAAGGATAGCGACTGGAAGTTGGCACCGGCAAAACTGCACTTTGCGTTTGTCTGCATCTTTGCATTTGCGCACTAAAGACCAGTCCTGAGTGTTGGCATACTTCTCTGAGTGGTTAACCTGAAGGAAGGTAGCAACTAGCCCATTTAGCGTGGGGTGCATATTTATAGGGAACGGTCTGGATGCAGGGTTTACAGCTTGCTATCAACTATCGTTAGTAAGCTCCACAAACATTATTCATTTCAGAATAGGCAATTTGAGGCAAGCTTGTGTGAGTTTACAAATAACTGAAGAGGCCGGCGATCAAATAACCGAAATAAGAACATGAGAGGGAAAACCAGATGTTCCACTAAGCAAGGAGTTAACATTAATGGGAAGGACAAGAGAGAAATAATTTTAGTTTCAAATGAAACGAAACAGTTAGAACAAGCAATAAAAAAAAAGCTGTGAATGAACACGTAACAATCAAACACGTGGATAAAGAGAGAGTTAAAATCTAGATGCTAAGGATGCATAGACACAAAAAGCTGGAGTAACTCAGCGGGTGAGGCAGCATCTCTGGAGAGAAGGAATGGGTGACGTTTGGGGTTGAGACCCGAAACGTCACCCATTCCTTCTCTCCAGAGATGCTGCCTGACCCGCTGAATTACTCCAGCTTTTTGTGTCTACCTTCGATTTAAACCAGCATCTGCAGTTTTTTTCCCGCCACAGGCTAAGGATGGGCTTGTGTAGAACTTGAGTAGGCTAGGAAGGCCAGGGGAAAAGCTACCTTCAAACACCACTCGAAAGAAGAAACAAGGTAGTGACATGAGGATGTCATTCTTCCTCAGGGCAATTTGCGAGAAAATAATCAGGGGGAGTTTAAAAATGTGATTTTTTAAAAAACATTTAAATTTGAGTTGATTTATGTAGTAGACTTGTCAATAATAGTCATTTTTGATCTACAAATTATTATCGAGGGTCTTGACTCAAAACGTCCCCTATCCATGTCCTCCAGAGATGCTGCCTGACCCGCTGAGTTACTCCAGCACTCTGTGAAACGTCACCCTATCCATGTCCTCCAGAGATGCTGCCTGACCCGCTGTTACTCCAGCACTCTGTGAAACGTCACCTATCCATGTTCTCCAGAGATGCTGCCTGACCCGCTGAGTTACTCCAGCACTGTGAAACATCACCCTATCCATGTTCTCCAGAGATGCTGCCTGACCCACTGAGTTACTCCAGCACTCTGTGAAACGTCACCTATCCATGTTCTCCAGAGATGCTGCCTGACCCACTGAGTTACTCCAGCACTCTGTGACATGTCCAGCACTTTGCGTATTAACCAACATCTGCAGTTCTTTGCTTCTGCAAATTATTACCTTATTATTTTGGTTTTAGGTTTATGTGACTTGTTTTATTCTGTGGAATATACAGTTGTGCTTATTTTGTTGAATTATTTATGCTCAATAGAAACTACATTAGATTGTTATGGGGCCTGTGTTTCATTAGAAATTCATTTGGGAATGTTATTATAGAGAATTCCACAAAAGATCCAGATTTTGTGGAATTGTTTGACCCCCCCCCCCCCCAGGTGGCACTATGACAGGACTTTCAGTTTTCAACCTATCACCGAGCAACTGCCATAACATACCTACTGATTGTAAGAATGTCCTGCAATGTGTTCATGTATGTGTCTTGTCCCCACATAAAATGATAACAGATTTTTATTTTCGCTCAGTAACGAAAAATTATTCCAGGCAATAGAGATGTATAAAGTCATGAGAGGAATAGATCAGATGGACACATAGAGTCTTTTGCCCAGAGTAGCAATATCGAGAACCAAAGGTCATAGGTTTAAGGTGAGGAGGGAAAGATTTAATAAAAATCTGAGGGGTAACTTTTTCACTCAAAGGGTGGTGGGTGATTGGAACGAGCTGTCAGAGGAGGTAGTTGAGGTTGATACTATCGCAACGTTTAAGAAACAGTTAGACAGGTACATGGATAGGACAGGTTTGGAGGGATATGGGCCAAACTCAGGCAGATGGGACTAGTGTAGAAGGGACATGTTGGCCGGTGTGGGCATGTTGGGCCGAAGGGCCTGTTTCCATGCTGTAAGACTCTATGACTATGACTCTATAATATAAAATGTAAACATCTGTAAACATTCACAAAAGCAAGTTTGCATTTATTTATTGAATTGTTATTTACAACCTTTGAGTATTTTCAGGAAGTTTTTTCTGAAAGTACCTCAGTGCCTTTCATAGCTTGTGTCTGAACTTGCCATTTTTGTGTGAGCCTGCGATGTAGTTAACAGTTAAGAGAGTCAAGGGGGCGGGCTAGCTCTGAACGTCCATAGTAATGATGAGGGAATGGGGGCCTGGAAAACGGAGGTCATTGAAGTGACGAAGGGCATGTAAGGTGTCTTGGATATAGGTCGGGAGGGATTGGACCAGGGGAGATGGGATAGGTCTGAGGAATGGTCTAGACCTGAAACTTCACCGATTCCTTTTCTCCAGAGATGCTGCCTGACCCGCTGAGTTACCCCAGCATTTTGTGTCAATCTAAGAGAGTCAAGAGTGTTTTATTGTCGTATGTCCCACAATGGAATAATGTCATTCTTACTTGCAGCGGCAGTGGAACAGGCTCGTAAACAAAAGTAGATCAATAAATAACAAAAGCCAATATAGTGCAAAAACAAATCAAAGCCCAAAGTCCCTAATGCAAGCCAGGCAGTTCATAGTTTGGAGTTTTGCTGGAGTTCGTGCTATTCAATAGCCTGATGTTGTTGGAAAGAAGCTGTTCCTGAACCTGGACGTTATAGTGTCTGTGCTTGCAGCTGGGGGGAGGTCAGTACCGTTCAATTAATCAACTGTTAAATGATTTTATTTAGCATTTAGCACTTTCTCTTCATTTTGTTTTCCAAAAGGAAGACCTTGATTGCAAATTTCAAGATTTCTCCAGTATCATTTTCCCACCGTCTAATGTCAACTCTTGCCTCTCTTTTACTCTTTATACTCCTGAACTTTTGGTGTCCTCTTTTGTATTATTGGCTAACTTACCTTCATCTTTTATCTTTCGTTCCCTTATTGCCTTTTTAGTTGCCTTCCGTTGGCGTTTAAAAGCTTCCCGATCCTCTTGCTTCCCGCTAATCTTTGCAATATTATATGCCTTCGCTTTTATTTTGATGCTGAGTTACTCCAGCTTTTTGTGTCGATCTTCACTCTGTATCCTGTTTGAACTAATTATTGTTATTTTAATCAGCCGTCCTTTGATCTAGTCCATCCTCGTGTACCCTATCTATTTTTCTCCTTGAATCAAAATTGCTCTCTGGATGGTACAGCTTGCCATGTTTTGGAACAAATCAACTAGTCCAAATCTGTAGTATAAGAAAATAACTGCAGATGCTGGTACAAAATGCTGGAATAACTCAGCAGGTCAGGCAGCATCTCAGGAGAGAAGGAATGGGCGACGTTTCGGGTTGAGACCTTTCTTCAGACAAAAGAAGGGTCTCGACCCGAAACGTCGCCCACTCCTTCTCTCCTGAGATGCTGCCTGACCTGCTGAGTTACTCCAGCATTTTGTGAACTAATCCAAATCTTCTCTGCAATATTCATGACAAAGATTACCTACCTTTGATCTTCTAAAATCAGTGTTCAAAAAGTTCACGGTTTAAACTGGGTGTGGCGTGCAAGAAACACTTTTCCTCATGTTGGGCATTGCTGTGCGTTAGGTTAAAACCTATGTTTTGCTCTTTATTTATTTTTTCATCGTTTCAATCAAAAATCAATATTTCCCTCCACAATGAAATGTGTTGTTATGCATCATCCCTTAAGTTTAGCAAGCACTTGCTGGAATTGGTCACCCTTGCAATCCTGATGGGATTCCTGCAACAGGGATGCATTGGTTGAAGTCATTCTCAATGCTGTGCCTCTTTTGGAGCAGAGAACTTAGATCATTGGCTTGGATAGAGTTAACGTGGGGAGGATGTTTCCACTAGTAGGAGAGTCTAGGACTAGAGGTCAAAGCCTCAGAAGTAAAGGACATTATTTTAGGAAGGAGATGAGGAGAAATTTCTGTAGTCAGAGGGTGGTGAATCTGTGGAATTCTTTGCCACAGAAGGCTGTGGAGGCAAAGTCAGTGGATATATTTAAGGCAGAGATAGACAGATTCTTGAATAGTACGGGTGTCAGAGGTTATGGGGAGAAGGCAGGAGAATGGGGTTAGGAGGGAGAGATAGATCAGCCATGATTGAATGGCGGAGTAGACTTATTAGGTTATGTGATCATGTTAACCTGGGTTTAATCATTAGCCTTCCTGATACAACAAGGTTTTGGTACGATGTTGGATAGGGGCCCCTGTAAGGTGAGGCTTTGTTTACCTTTCATCCTTCCGATCGTTCCTCACGTTTCACTTCCCCATCTCCCCAATGCTCCGTTCAACCACCCCGAGCCCTCACACCCCTCCAAGCCCTGCAGCTGCACAACCTGGTGCCTGATGATGTTTCCAGTCTCCAGGGCAGACACAAAATGCCGAGTAACTCAGCGGGTCAGGTGACATCTCGGGAGAGAAGGAATGGGTGACGTTTCAGGTCGAGAACCTTCTTCAGACTGGTGTCAGGGAAGCGGGTGGGACAAAGATAGAAAGTTGTCGGAGACAGGAAGACTCGAGGGAGAACTGGGAAGGGGAGGGGATAGAGAGGGAAAGCAGGGACTATTTGAAGTTAGAGAAGTCAATGTTCATACCACTGAGGTGTAAATTACCCAAACGAAATATGAGGTGCTGTTCCTCCAATTTGTGCTGGGCCTCACTCTGACAATGGAGGAGGCCCAGGACAGAAAGGTCAGATTGGGAATGGGAGAGGGAGTTGGAGTGCTGAGCCATCGGGAGATCAGGTATCCATTCTCCAACTCTCTTCCCATTATCTACCCAATTATTATTACATTCCCAACCATAATTCTATTCCTGCCAGGAGTCTCCTCCCCAGCCTGGCACAGACCCTCATTGTGTTGTAAATCTGTGGAATTCTCTGCCTCAGAAGGAAGTGGAGGCCAATTCTCTGGATGCTTTCAAGAGAGAGATAGAGCTCTTAATGATAGCGGAGTCAGGGGGTATGGGGAGAGGGCAGGAACGGGGTACTGATTGTGGATGATCAGCCATGATCACATTGAATGGTGGTGCTGGCTCGAAGGACCGAATGGCCTACTCCTGCACCTATTGTCTATTGTCTATTGCAAGGCCTCTTAAAGTGGAGGTTTGTTGCAAATTGATGTCCCATTTAAGAAAGAATTTTGAGATTAGAAGTACCAAAATAGTTGGTGATTTTGTTTTGAGGTCAATAATAATAGGATTTTTCAGGGAGATTTCCAAAGTACACACTCAGTTGACAATGATACGCACCAGCCAGAGGGGAGAAAATCGACCCAGATTTGTAAAACTGCTTAAATTGATAAAGTCTGACCTGGCATTGCCGTATAATGAGAGGGGCAGTCCTTGCAGCAGACATTGTGCTCAATGTGACTCTCATCACTTAGACTTATAACAAATGTGCAGACATGATGGGTGTACCTGGGATGAATTAAGTTGTTTTGGAAAGCAGTTGTAAACCAAGAAAGGGCGGTAATGGAATATTTTTTTTGGATGCTGGCTTGTGGTGCAATGAGTGAGAAATTGAAATCTGCTTTGCTTTGGAAGACTGGCCCTATATAAATCAGGAGAAAGTCAGGCCAAATGCTTGTGGAAGAAAGATACGCCCAGCTGCACTGATGCAATGAATTCCTTTTGTGCAGCAAAGACCAAGTGAAATTGTTTTGAACTTTTTATGCAATAAATGCTTCCTTTAATTCTCATGTTGCAGAGGATAATCTTCTTAACTTCCATCCAGCTAAGAACACAATGCAAAAGTGAGTTGAAATGTTTTTGTTTTCTGGAGAATGTGTACTCAGTGAAAGCTTGGGTCTCTGTGCAAAGCATTGGCACGATGTAAGGCACAGTATTCATCACTGATGGATGTGGAAAGGTCTACTCCCTTTCAACCCCACATAACCCTTACTGTTGGGGCCTCTGAGGTGACATTCAGCTGGGCGGCATGTGCAATGGGAATAGAATAGGCTTCCAGCCCACCCATGTCCCCTTAGTTCATTCTCCTGCCAAGAAACTAAGAATGCCATTGATGAACAGTCTGCATTGAAAGAGTCTTTGTTTTGGAAGTGACTCGCAGCATGCTATACTGGATGTAAATTAGCAGTAAAAATAGATGACCTCATGCATGTAGGGGTGCCAACTATCTTACTCCCAAATAAGGGACAAGTTGACGTCACCGCCCCGCGCCCCATGCCCCACGTGACCTCACCCAGCGAGCGGCCACATGCTCCCGCTCCACCAATGGCAACTGCCCGGGCCGGGAGGCGGGTTGCTATGCAACCTCCGTTAGGCGCCTGGGCCTCCGGGCCTACACTGCCCGGACCTACACTGCCCGGACCTACACTGTCCGGGCCTACAGCGTCTGGGCCTACAGCGTCCGGGCCTACAGTGTCTGGACCTACAGCGTCCCGGCCTACAGCGTCCGGGCCTACAGCATCCGGGCCTACAGCGCCCCCCCGCCGGGCATAATACGGGACAAGGGCGGTCCCATACGGGACAGACCAATTTAGCCCAAAATACGGGATGTCCCGGCTAATACGGGACAGTTGGCAACTCTACATGCATGGAACAGATGAGAAGATAAGTGGCTGTCTTCAATTGCCATTCACAGATGGGAGTGTTGAAAATCTTTTTATTATTTTGTTGTTATTTTTCACTTAGTCGTTTCATCTGTTAGGCTGTGACAAGATCGTTTCATCTGTTAGGCTGTATTGATCAGTTCAAGAACATACTTTAAATTCATTCCTAGAACCTCAACTGTCATTGATATGAAGACATTTTGACAGCATTGTTTAAGTATTAGCCTGGGTCTTAGATATACACATTTTTGATGTTTTTTTCAGCATTTGAACAAATTGGTTGAATGTAAAGTTTTACCTTTTTCCTACTTTCAAACTCCTCTGGGAATAAGGACTCTTGCCGTTTGGGCCTGTGTGAGCTGGGAGCTTTCTGCACTTCTGAGAAGTGGTAATCTTGCTCTGCAGGATCTTTGGTGGCACCAGACTCTTAAATCCCGAGAAAAGTTGATCCCCAGAGTTTAGGATCAAGTCAGCTGGAAGCACCGTCATCTGAGGTGGACATTCAGTTTGGAGAACTGAAGGCTTGTAGCATCACAGCACATGTTGGAAAGAGGCGGTGAGTCCATGGAAGGAATGATAAGAGAGGACAATAATTTTAAAGTTGAGGTTTTATCAAATCGAAAGTCAGTATTGGTCAATAGTCATTGACTGATGGGTGAACAGTGAACCTTACTCTTGGGCCTCTGAGGTGAATAGCAGATGCTGGTTTACACTGAAGATAGACACAAAGTGCTGGAGCAACTCAACAGGTCAGACAGCATCCCTGGAGAACATGGATAGGAAGTGTTTTGAATCAGGATATTTCTTCAGACTGATTGTGGGGAGGAGTGGTGATGGGGAAAAAATCAGTTCTTTCCGAAGCCTCTGAAACTCCAGAGAAAACAATCAACCTCACATAGAAACATAGAAAATAGGTGCAGGAGGAGGCCATTTGGCCCTTCGAGCCAGCACCGCCATTCAATGTGATTCTCCTTATCGCTAATACCTTCCGAACCAGGTGGCATTTTGGGAAACCTCTTCTGCACTCTCTCCAGTGCTTTCACATCCTTCTCGTAATGAGGCAACCACGTCCTCCAAACGTGGCCTACCAAAGTTTATAAAGCCGACACAGCGTCCCAACCAATAAGGGCAAGCATATCACATACTTCGTGATCACTCTATCTACTTGTTTTGCAACATTCAGGGAAGTGTAGACTTGGACTCCAAGATCCCTCCAGACATCTTTGCTGTTGAGGGTCTTGCCATTAGTTGTGTACTTTCCCCTTGCATTTGTAAACATAATAAACTAAGCAAGTTAATGCACAAGCCGCATTCCTTCCACCTGACCTCTAGATCTTCAACCCACTGATGTAAACAATGACCATCAATTATTGTACTAAGGCTGTAAACAAACAGCTACCTTGTGAACTGACTGATGATCAGCTCGATCAATTATCGCTGGCCTTGGGTTCTGAACTCCCCTGACCTCACCCTCTGTGATGTGTTCACCATCACCACTGACCCCCCCCCCCCCCCCCCCCCTCTCTCTGATACGAAACGGTCTGTCCTCAGCAGAGGCCTCACCTTTGTTCCACTCCGCCCCCACCTCAACGAGTTCCGGATCCGCCACGATGTGGAGCTCTCCTTCCATCGCCTCCACCTCCGGGCCTTTATCCATGGGAAGGAGTCCTCACCACCCAGTGATGACCCCTTCTCCCGTCTCCAATGGACCCCCTCCTCTTGGACTCCCCCGGCTGGCCATCTACCCTCACTAGAACTTTTCATTTCCAACTGCCGGCGGGACGTCAACCGCCTCAAATTTTCCACTCCCCTGACTCACTCTAACCTCCCCCCTCCTGAACGTGCAGCCCTCCACTCACTCTGCAGCAACCCCGACATTATCATCAAACCCGCTGACAAGGGAGGAGCCGTGGTAGTCTGGTGTGTTGACATGGATAGAAAATTGGTTGGCAGACAGAAAGCAAAGAGTGGGGGTAAATGGGTCCCTTTGAGAATGGCAGGCATTGACTAGTGAGGTACCGCAAGGCTCGGTGCTGGGACCGCAGCTATTTACAATATACATTAATGATTTGGATGAAGGGATTAAAAGTACCATTAACAAATTTGCAGATGACACAAACCTGGGTGGCAGTGTGAGCTGTGAGGAAGATGCTATGAGGTTGCAGGGTAACTTGGGCAGGTTGTGTGAGTGGGCGGATGCATGGCAGATGCAGTTTAATGTGGATAAGTGTGAGGTTATCCACTTTGGTGGTAAGAATAGGAAGGCAGATTATTATCTAAATGGTGTCAAGTTAGGAAAAGGGGACGAACAACGAGATCTGGGTTTCCTAGTGCATCAGTCACTGAAAGGAAGCATGCAGGTACAGCAGGCAGAGAAGAAAGCCAATGGAATTTTGGCCTTCATAACAAGAGGAGTTGAGTATAGGAGCAAAGAGGTCCTTCTGCAGTTGTACAGGGCCCTGGTGAGACTGCACCTGGAGTACTGTGTGCAGTTTTGGTCTCCAAATTTGAGGAAGGATATTCTTGCTATTGAGGGCGTGCAGCGTAGGTTTACTAGGTTAATTCCCGGAATGGCGGGACTGTCGTATGTTGAAAGACTGGAGTGACTAGGCTTGTATACACTGGAATTTAGAAGGATGAGAGGGGATCTTATTGAAACATATAAGATTATTAAGGGGTTGGACATGTTAGAGGCAGGAAACAGAACTTGGGGGAAGAGGCAGGAAACAGAACTTCCCAATGTTGGGGGAGTCTAGAACCAGGGGCCACAGTTTGAGAAAAAGGGGTAGTGTAGTGGCCTGGCGGAGGCCAGAGAAAAGGCAAGACGCCAGGCAGTTTTTAGTAAGATTCTTTTATTAGGCTGTGAGCTCCTGCCCACAGCGTAGTCCACCTAGGGATGAGCCACGCCTCCCCTTGGTCTGGCTTTTAACCCCTTACGCCTGTCCGTCACAGGAGGCCATTTAGAACGGAGATGAGGAAAAACTTTTTCACTCAGAGAGTTGTAAATCTGTAGAATTCTGCCTCAGAAGGTAGTGGAGGCCAATTCTCTGAGTGCTTTCAAGAGAGAGCTATATAGAGCTCTTAAGGATAGCAGAGTCAGGGGTATGGGGAGAAGGCAGGAACGGGGCACTGATTGGGAATGATTAGCCATGATCACATCGAATGGTGGTGCTGGCTCGAAGGGCTGAATGGCCTACTCCTGCACCTATTGTCTATTGTCTATTCCCTATTGTCTACTGGACCGAGGCCAGACGACAACTCTCAGACACCTCCTCCTACTTATCCTTGGACCATGACCCCACAGATGAGCACCAGGCCTTAATCTCAAACACCTTTACTGATCTCATCACTTCCGGCTCTCTGCCCTCTAAAGCCTCCAACCTTATCATTCCCCAGCACCGCACGGCCCGATTTTATCTTCTCCCCAAAATTCACAAACAGAACTGACCTGGCAGACCCATTGTTTCTGCTTGATCATGTCCCACTGAATTAATTTCCACATACCTCGACTCCATCCTATCCCCCCTAGTCCAATCCCTCCCTACCTATGTCCAAGATATCTCACATGCTCTCCATCTCCGGTTTCCAGGCCCCCACTCCCTCATCCTTACCATGGATGTCCAGTCACTCTACACCTCCATCTCCCACCAGGATTGTCTTGAAGCTCTTTGTTTCTTCCTCGACCGCAGAACCAGGCAATCTCCATCTACCAATAGTCTCCTCTGCCTAGCAGAGCTGGTCCTTACCCTCAACAACTTCTCCTTCGACTCCTCCCACTTCCTCCAAATCCGAGGCGTAGCTATGGGCACTCACGTGGGCCCTAGCTATGCCTGCCTCTTTGTCGGGTACGTCGAACAATCCCTGTTCCAGGCGTACACTGGCCCTATCCCCGAACTCTACCTCCGCTACATTGACGACTGCATTGGTGCTGCCTTCTATACCCATACAGAACTCACTGAATTCATCAACTTCCCCACTGCTCTTAAATATACTTGGACCATCTCCGACATCTCCCTACCGTTTCTGGATCTCACTATCTCCATCACACGAGGCAGACTATTGACCGACATCTACTACAAACCTACTGACTCCCATAGCTATCTTGACTACAGATCTAAACTTTAAAATGTGAATAACTTTAAAAATATAACACCGATTTCAATGAAACTTCTTCCATTAGCACCAAAGGGACGACGGTGAGGAAGTTGGGCCTAAAATTGTTGCACTATCGTGTACCGTTTTGGCTGTAGTTCAGGAACAAACAAACAAACAAACAAGAGTTTTAGTATGTAGATGGTGCCAAGGATGGTATAATCAGATTGTATGCTACTGCTGGGTCTAGACATCTCAGGAAACCCAGCTCCTGAAGGTTGCCGGATCTGTGCTGGGTCTGTTTCACACATTCCATGAGAAACCTCTTGCAGTGATTCTGGAACAATGTAATGTCCGGGTGGTTTGCCCCAACATTGTCACTAATACTTTGAGTTGTGCTTGAGGCCTTTACCCCAGTGTACACTTTACATAGTGGTATGTGGTGTTCTTCATCATCCGCATTGAGTTTTAAGGGGTCACACATTCTGACATGCGACAGCTCCATAAAATCTGATGAAAGACCCACCAACAACTGTGAAACTTCATGTTTGAGAATATGCAGCAGAGGAACCTCACCTTGGAAGAGTTTCTTGAATGAAGTGAGTCTGCCAAGGTTATATGACAACAACTCAAGGTATGCCAATGTGAGCATATTGGTCAGGCTCTTCAGGATTGAATCATTTGTATGTGTCGGATCTACAATTGCAACTCCTTGGAAGTAGAGTTTTAGAGCTTCATACTGTTCGAGTATTCGGTCTACGCACATTTTCATTGAAAGCCACCTGGTTTGTCCTGCCCTGAGGATATTATGATTGTCTATGTCAAAGAAATCCTGGAATTCTCTGAGAGCATCTGTGAGGCCATGCGGAAATGAGAGTAAATGTTCCTGCACAAGTCCTCCAGTGACTTTGGTAGCTTCAACGAAGCATGAGACGCGCACAGATGAATTAAATGACGAGCATGTGATTGGCATGATCCTTACGAAGCAGCTGAGGAACTGAATGATGGACTCCAAACATAACATTGCACGTTTCAGCACAAAATCCAATGACATTCTCCATTGGAATATGTTTTTCCTGCAAACACTGAATAACTGCGTTGTAGATGGTATCTGCCTTTCCATTCGGCAGATCGATGAGATCGATAAATACAATATTCATTTTGAAGCTTTCTGCATCAAAGTATGTCTCTGATGTCAAAGTATTTAGATTTAGATTTAGATTTAGAGATACAGCGCGGAAACAGGCCCTTCGGCCCACCGAGTCCGCGCCGCCCAGCGATCCCCGCACATAAACACCATCCTACACACACTAGGGACAATATTTACCCAGTCAATTAACCTACATACCTGAGTGCGGGAGGAAACCGAAGATCTCGGAGAAAACCCACGCAGGTCACGGGGAGAACGTACAAACTCCGTACAGACGGCGCCCGTAGTCAGGATCGAACCTGAGTCTCCGGCGCTGCATTCGCTGTAAGGCAGCAACTCTACCGCTACGCCACCGTGCCGCATCTCTGTTGACTTGTCCGATGTCTCATCGATGATTAATGAACATTTGTGACCTTTCAGTTGCTCAACTCCCACTTTCATGTAATGAAAACCTGTATGATTGTGTTGGTAGCTTTCTGTTTATCTACAGTAACATGCTTGAGAGTTTCATCAGAGGGAAATAAACTCCTCAGCAGTGCGAGCAGATCTTCTGAGAGAGATATTGGAAGTTTGTTTCAACTAAGAAACTGCACATCTTTATTTCCATTGTAGAAACTGAACTTGATGAAGACTGAAAGAAGGTCTGGATTCCAGGTTGTGGTTTAGCCAGATCCTCACTCATCTTGGAAGCTTGCTGATGAGTCTTGCTCTCTTTGTGTCTAATAATTGCACTTTTCCCCATAGTGTTGTCCACTTTACAAATGCTAAAAAATGGTACAAACTTCCCAGCACTTTCTTTCTTCATCTGTAGCCACTGTGAAAAAAGCCACCCATCTGAAAACCTGGGTTCATACGTGGCAGACGGACACGACGTAACTGCTTCTGGTGCATCGGACTGTTCCCCATCCTTGCTTGAACATGTGTCACCACGAAGTCCATCACGAATATGATCGTCATTGGAACTTCCATTAGATGCAATCCCTGTTAAATCACTTTCATTGCCGTGTAACGCGATCCACTTCACAACACCATCCAAATCGCTTGGTATTGGATGATTTGATTCTGTACCAATTAAAAGTAAGTAACAAGGTTGGCTGGTCACCAGGGAGGCGTGAAGTGGTGCGTTGACAGCAGTGAAGCCTCGCGACGATGGGGCCGTGGCGGGCGGCGATGCCCCACCACTCCCCATACACGAGGCGATGTTCAGCCTTCCCCAACTACGCACGTGCAACTGCCGCCCTAACTGCACACGTGCAGATACTTCAGTCTGAAGAAGGGTCTCGACCAGAAACATCGCCCATTCCTTCTCTCCAGAGATGCTGCCTGACCCAGCAATTACTCCAGCAATTCACTGGATATACTGTATTCAAGAGAGTGTTAGATATAACTCTTAGGGCTAAAGGAATCAAGGGATATCAGGAGAAAGCAGGAACTGGTACTGATTTTGGTTGATCGGCCATGATCATATTGAATGGTAGTGCTGGCTCGAAGGGCCGAATGGACTACTCCTGCACCTATATTGTATGCTTCTATGTTTCTATGATGGTTTATCTGTGATTGTCATCTGTGAGGCATTGAGAATTGGCGGTCGATAAGTTGTCCGTGAAAGTGTGCTGGGAAAATCTAACTGAGGCTGAATTCAAGGATGCAAAGAAGGTTATTGAACCGTTAAACAAGATTGTAGTTAGTTTCAGTTATTTATTTACTTCTAATGGCATGTTTGATGAGAAACAATTTCCATCATGTTGCAATGCCCCTCTTTCACCCCCATTCTATCTTCTCCCCGTCGGAGTTTCTTCACAGCTATCCAGAAGTTGATCCTCTCAAGGGAAGACTTTTCCACAAGCACCAACTGAACTAAGTTGCCATCATTCACGTGCAAGTCATAAGGTCATAAGTGATAGGAGCAGAATTGGGCCATTCGGCCCATCAAGCCTACTCCTCCATTCAATCATGGCTGATCTATCTCTCCCTCCTAACCCCATTCTCCTGACTTCTCCCCATAACCCCTGACATCTGTTCTAATCAGAAATCTAGCTATCTCTGCCTTAAACATATCCATTGATGGCCTCCACAGCCTTCTGTGGTAATGAATCCCACAGATTCATCACCCTCTGACCAAAGAAATTCCTCCTCATCTCCTTCCTAAAGGAACGTCCTTGACCTCTGGTCCTCGATTCTCCCACGAGTGGATGCATCCTCTCCACATCCACTCTGTCCGAGCCAAGTCTCGAGTACGAGGCCAGTCTATTTGACAGTGAAGGGGTCACAAAGTTCACCTGACTCGTGCATGTTTCAGCAAGAGCCATCAGGTAGGAAGGAGGCTAGGGTCTGGGTGCTTTCTGATTTCATCCTCCCTTGTTTCTTCAGCATTACCCATGTGGATGGAGGGAGAGAGGTACCACTAGAGCTGATTCTCCAGCTACACCTGGTGTCCTGGTCCATAGACATACTGATTTGTTTTTGAAAAGAATGATTGATGATCTCTGTGTTTATGGGTTTTGCATTTGTACGGACAGAAGCTTTCAAAGAAAGATATAATTAATGAAGGGGTTTAACGGGTGGTGGGTTTCTTAATTGATGAGAAATTAAGTAAACAATGTGTTCTCTGGGGAGTTTAGAAGAATGGGAGGAGAGCTTATTGAAAACTCTCTCAGGCTTCGATGCAGGTAGGACGTTACCTCTGGGTGATTAGTCCAGAACAAGTGGTCTCGGAACAAGAGTTTCTGAATGGGTGACAAACCATTTTGGACCACGCAGGGTGGTGAATCTCTGTAAGTCTCAACCTCAGAAGGTGGTGGCTGCTCTGTCGTGTTCATGCAAAACCAATTGCTGGATGTTCAAGGAATCGAGCGACTGGGCAGAAAAATAATGTTATGGTAGAAGATTATTATGATTATCATAATCATAATCACAATCATACTTTATTAGCCAAGTATATTTTGCAACAGACGAGGAATTTCATTTGCCATACAGTCATACCAATAAAAAACAACAGGGCACACAAAGTACATTTTAACATGAACATCCACCACAGTGACTCCTCCACATTCCTCACTGTGATGGAAGGTGAAAAATAGTTCAATCTCTTCCCTTCTTTGTTCTCCCGCGGTCGGGGGCCTCGAGCCTTCCATTGACGGGACGATCTTGGCTCCCGCAGCTGGCAGTCGGGCCCTTGCTTAGGGATGATCAAGCTCCTGCATTGGGGAGGATCTTAGCTTCCCCCATGCCGGACGATCTACCCTGGGTCGGGGCTAGTCGAGCCTCCTGCGACTTTGGAGCTTCCCGACATCAGTCTCGACCCGAGACTGCGAGCTCCTCGATGGTGAAAACCGCAGGCCGTGGTTGGAGCGTCGATCCCAGGAAATAAATCGCAGGCTCCGATGGTAAGTCCACGGCCCCGTGGTGGGGCTCAAAGTCAGTCTCGAGCAAGGCCGCCAGCTCCATGATGTTAGGCCGCGGAGCGACCGAAGATACGATCCGGAAAACAATCGCATCTCCGGCAAGGTTAGAGATTGAAAAAATGTTTCCCCCGGTCCCCTCCCCCACCCCCCACATAAAACAAACCAGAGAACATTAACACAGACTTTTAAAACACACTAAAAATAACAAAAAAAGTTCGAAAAGGACAAACAGACTGTAGGCGAGGCAGCCATCATGCAGCGCCCCCTGGTGGAACTCCAGCACATTAACACTATCCTACACACACAAGGGACAATTTACACTTATACCAAGCCAATTAACCTACAAACCTGTATGTCTTTGGAGTGTGGGAGGAAACCAAAGATCTCAGGAAAAACCCACACGGTCACGGGGAGAACGTACAAACTCCGTACAGACAGCAACCATAGTCGGGATCGAACCCGAGTCTCTGGCGCTGCAAGCGCTGTAAGGCACCAACTCTACCACTGCGCCACCGTGCTGCCCTGATGAGTTATTTTCACTGTGGATGAGTCACACTGAAGGGAACCCTTCCCCATCCTGAAACATGACCTATCCATGTTCTCCAGGTATGCTACCTGATCCGCCGAGCTACTCCAGCACTTTATGTCTTTTTTTTTGTTTTTATGCGGTTGGAATTCTCTGCCCCAGAGGATGGTAGAGGCTGGATCATTCGAAGTACAAAAGGTGGTGATAGATAAATGTTTGAAAGATTGAGGAATTGAAGACTGGAATTGAAGATTGAGGAATTGAGGAATGGAATTCTTTGCCTCAGATGGCAGTGGAGGCCAATTCTCTGAATGCATTCAAGAGAGAGCTGGATAGAGCTCTTAAGGATAGCGGAGTCAGGGGGTATGGGGAGAAGGCAGGAACGGGGTACTGATTGAGAATGATCAGCCATGATCACATTGAATGGCGGTGCTGGCTCGAAGGGCCGAATGGCCTCCCCCTGCACCTGTTGTCTATTGTCTACTGTCTACTGTAGGAAACTGGTACAGAAGAGGGGCTGAGGACAATGTAGATTAGCCATGATCATGTTGAAAGGTGGGGCATGTTGAGGGGCCTGGGTGTCTACTCCTGCTCCTATCTCCTTGAGATCTTGTTCTTGGGACTTCCTCTGGGTCAATGGCTCGAAACATGCAACATTGCAAAGAGCTTCACGTGGGCCAGAATGATGACATTACACTTTTTGGCACTCAAGCAACTTGAGCAGTTTAATAAATGTACCAATATTGTTGTACCTCTGCAACGGATCTCAGTTTCCTCGGATCTGCAACTGGATCCTCGACTTCCTGACCAACAGATCACAATCCGAAAGGACGGTGACAACTCATCCTCTACTGTAATCCTCAACACTGATGCATCACAAGGATGCTTTCTCAGCTTTCTCAGCCTTCTTCTTTACTCCTTACACACCCTCGACTGTGCAGCTAAATGCAAATCCAGCTCAATTTACAAATTAGCAGATGACAACACCTTAGTGGGCCAGATATCAAATAATGACAAGACAGAGTACAGGGAGGAGATTGAGAACCTCATAACCTGGTGCCAAGACAACAATTTTTCGGATCGGGACCCTTCTTCAGTCTGAAGAAAGTTGTTCAGGATTGCTGCCTGACCCGCTGAGTTACTCCAGCATTTTGTGTCTTCCCTGCTTATCAACACATTTAACCAACACATAAAATTTGACAATGGCCACCAATCTATCCTGGTAAAGGAGGTGACGTTGCTTGGATGCAGGAGTTGTGGTTCTCCATCTGCCTGTGAGATCTGTTTTACTTCCTTACCACACCTTGCCCCTACACCATGCCCGTCTACAAGGCCTCTGATATCTCTGCTGGAGCAGCTTCTAATCTTGCCTCTTACATTCATCTTTTCCCAGTCCGCCATCTCCCCCACCCCTGACTCTTTGGTTCCTTCCTCCGTCTGAAATATGCGGGATAACTTTTATTAGTAATTAAGGGGCAGTAATATATAATGGAGGTGAACTGAACAGGTTTGTGTGAACATTCCTATTTGTCAAGGGGTAATGGAAAAGGTTATGTTATAAGCCTGTGCCACTGATCCTCAGAGTTTCTTAGAACTGCACCTAAATAACGAAGTCCTGATGGGTCCCACTTATAAGGTGTGGAATTTATGATCATAAGATCATAAGTGATAGGAGCAGAATTATGCCATTCGGCCCATCAAGTCTACTCCGCCATTCAATCATGGCAGATCTATCTCTCCCTCCTAACCCCATTCTCCTGCCTTCTCCCCATAACCCCATAATAGGCTTGGGTTTGTACACTTGGTATAAGTGTGAAATTGTCCCTAGTGTGTGTAGGATCGTGTTATTGTGCGGGGATCGCTGGTCGGCGCAGACTCAGTGGGCCGAAGGGCCTGTTTCCGTGCTGTATCTCTAAACTAAACTAAACTAAACCTGTGTATGAAAGAACTGCAGATGCTGGTTTAAATCGAAGGTAGACACAAAATGCTGGAGTAACTCAGCGGGTCAGGCAGCATCTCTGGAGAGAAGGAATGGGTGATTTTTCGGGTCAAGACTCTTCTTCAGACCTGTACTGATCTGTCTGCTGTGTTCCGAGGTTGAAAATGGTAAATTGGAAATCCCAAATGCTACAACAATCAGGCGATTTGCCTTTCAGCATTTATCCTTAATAGATCTTCCACATGATGCAATTTCTTGGTGAGGCCACACTCAGATGCAAGGGTCATTGTTGGCTGACACCCCTGAATCTCCACAATTTTCCCAGAGCCTTTGCTGCCTCTGTGCTGTCAGGATGTGCAATTTTTTATCAGTCTGAAGAAACAAAACATCACCCATTCCTTCTCTCCCGAAATGCTGCCTGACCCGCTGAGTTACTCCAGCATTTTGTGTCTACCTGCAATTTCTGATAAGTCGTCACTTTCAAGCAGTGCACTGCAAAGACCAAGTTTATGATTCCCGGCACAAACTTCATGCCAATAGATACCAATAGACATAGCCATGTCTCATACTGCACAAGGTCGTTCAGACCACTGCATATTTTGTTTCAAACCAAGCTATCAACGTTGGTGTTCCAGAAAAGGCAGGTCTTCCTCTCCCTCTCAAACACGAGGCATTTCTACCTTTCCGGATTCAGTTATTTATGCTCCCTTTCAGCCAAACTGTTGCTGCACAAATTCATCCAGAATCCTGCTATCCAACAATACGTTCCTCATGCCATCACTGCTGAGCTTGGTGGCCCATATTGGCTCCCATTTGCCCTGTTTCACAATATATTGTGAATATTGACTTCTCTAACTTCAATTAACCCTTACATTCATTCATTCTCTCTCTCTCTCTCTCTCTCTCTCTCTCTCTCTCTCTCTCTCTCTCTCTCTCTCTCTCTCTCTCTCTCTCTCTCTCTCTCTCTCTCTCTCTCTCTCTCTCTCTCTCTCTCTCTCTCTCTCTCTCTCTCTCTCTCTCTCTCTCTCTCTCTCTCTCTCTCTCTCTCTCTCTCTCTCTCTCTCTCTTTTCCATTTTACTGATTGAATGCCTCATTGTCATCTTCCCCTCAGCTGACAATGATCCATTCTACATTTTCCTTGAACTACATCTCCTTTGATCTCTCGTTTTCACAACTTACCCATCCATATCACCTTCCCTATTCACTGACTCTCAGTCTCAAGAAGGGTCTCAGGGGGTATGGGGAGAAGGCAGGAACGGGGTACTGATTGAGAATGATCAGCCATGATCACATTGAATGGTGGTGCTGGCTCGAAGGACCGAATAGCCTACTCCTGCACCTATTGTCTATTGTCTATTGAAACGTCACCCATTCCTTCTCTCCAGAGAAGCTGCCTGTCCCCTGAGATACTCCAGCATTTTGTGTCTATTTTCACAAGATATATTATTGGTGAGACCAGAAACATAAATGACACCACCTTGTGTTGGAAAATTGCAAGTTATTTTTTATCATTGTTTGCTGGTTAATCTAAATACCACATGATATTGCATGGAATTGTGCATGTATAAATCATGCCAAAAGCACATTCTGTTAAAATGCTGGTCCATTAATTAAACAAAATATGATTGTCATTGCAACTCACGCCAAATGCAAAGCAAGACGAGTAATGTAAGTAACATCCTAGTTATTGTCCCACATGTAATTTCAAATTGCATTCATTTCTGATCATTCAGAAGCATTTTTTTTGCTATCATATGTAATCTAGTCTAACCACTGAGAGAAGGTATAAGATGATCTGACATTGTTTGCCTGTTAACAAAAATGCGTAGGGTGTACAATGTGAATAAGGATTGTCGAACAAATTTCAACAGGGTTATTCAGATAGTATAAAGGTTACAGCAGACATTATTGTAACATTATTGTAAATCCTGCTTATGCCAATGAGCTAAGAGGGAACATGTAGGGATCGATTTATTCACAAAATGCTGGAGTAACTCAGCAGGTCAGGCAGCATCTCGGGAGAGAAGGAATGGGTGACGTTTCGGGTCGAGACCCTTCTTCAGGGATCGATTCCTGGATTCACACTTGGCAGAGGGGTGGAATGTGGGGAAGGAAAGTTCAGCTTTTTTAACATTGCTTCTTTGAAAAAGAGATTTTATTTAATGAATAACTACCAAGTTTCTGTTTTTCCATGCTAAATGATTCTCCAATATAAACGATATTGAACTCTGTGCCTCCTACAGTTCAACAATCTGCAGATGCTGCAAATCTGAAATAAAAATAAAAACTACTGGAAACTCACTGCAGATCAGATAACTCCTGTGGAAAATGACACACGACTAACGTTCAGGTCAAAGACCCTTCATTCAAATTGCGAAGAGTAAGTGTTAACTATTAATATTTAATATTAAGATGTGAAGTTAGAATATTAAATGTGAACACTTTTTTTAATCAATAATGAATGAATGAATAATGTGAATATGTTATTGGTGAAATTGAAAATATTAAGCAATGGTCTCCTGACATAAGTAGATAAGTAATTACAGGAAAAATGTTCCCAATGTTGGGGGAGTCCAGAACCAGGAGTCACAGTCTAAGAATAAAGGGGAGGCCATTTAAAACTGAGGTGAGAAGAAACTTCTTCACCCAGAGTTGCAAATTTGTGGAATTCTCTGACACAGAAGGCAGTGTAGGCCAATTCACTGGATGAATTTAAAAGAGAGTTAGATAGATCTCTGGGGGCTAGTGGAATCAAGGGATATGGGGAGAAGGCAGGCACAGGTTACTGATTGTGGATGATTAGCCATGATCACAATTAATGGCGGTGTTGACTCGAAGGGCCGAGTGGCCTCCTCCTGCACCTATTTTCTATGTTTCTATGTTTCTAATTAAAAGTTTAAGAGCTCAATGTTCCCATTTTTTGCTTGCAGCTCGGTCAGTTTTGTTTATTTATTTATTTATTGAGCTGCAATTTGCAACGACAGAATGTCGGAAGTTCTTCCGTCACCAGATCGTTCAGGTAGGAATATTTATTTTTTAGTATTGGGTGACAATCAATTTCGAGAGTGTCCTTTACTTCAGGGGTGAATAAATGCATCAACGTCACAAAGCAGAAAGAGGGGTTGGGGATGGAAGGCCATACTTTTAATCATTACTTCCTGCTGCATTTCTCTTCGTCCACTTTCTCACGTTGTTGGTGTGTACGGTTCGTTGAAATGCCAGCCCTCCACTAGCGCATCCTTTCAGCTAGGCATCACATTGGAGAAACAGCACCTCATATTTCGCCTGGGCAGCTTGCAGCCCAGTGGTATGAACATCGACTTCTCTAACTTCAGATAGTCCCTCTCTTCCCCTCCCCCTTCCCAGATCTCCCTCTATCTTCCTGTCTCCACCTATATCCTTCCTTTGTCCCGCCGCCCTGACATCAGTCTGAAGAAGGGTCTCGACCCGAAATGTCACCCGTTCCTCCTCTCCTGAGATGCTGCCTGACCTGCTGAGTTACTCCAGCATTTTGTGAATAAATAGGCATCGCATGTTGATGAGTTTTTTGATTGAGGAAGGTACTGCAGCTAGTTCAGATTCTCTCCTCCTCCCCTGGTGTTGTCAAGGGCCGTTTTAATCCAGGGTCACTGATGACTAGTGTCACCAGCTAAGATTTGGGAAGTCAGTATCGGGAAGAGAGGGTGGATGAATGACCCTGTTGAGATTTGTTCAACAGTCCTTATTCAGGTAGTACAACCCAGCACATTTCTGTTACCGGGCAAACTACGTCAGATTGTCTTACATCTTTTCTCAGCAGTTGGTCTAGATTACATACGATACCAGAAAAATTGTTTCTGCGCCATCGGAAATGAAGGCACTTTGAAATTACATGTGGGACATGAACTAGGATGTCACTTGATACAAGACAAGATGGTGCCTTGACCTGCTACACTGTTGGACAGATCTTTAAATTGCCACAAGTACAAATAATCATGCACGTGGTAAATGGTTAACCTGGACAATGAGGCCAGACTCGCAGCACACAGCATAAATCAGCTGATGTTTGAGGAGAAAGCACTTCTTTGCCACAGAAGGCTGTGGATATTTTGAAGGCAGGGATAGATAGATTCTTGATTAGTTCAGGTGTCAGAGGTTATGGGGAGAAGGCAGGAGAATGCTGTTGGGAGGGAGAGATAGATCAGCCATGATTGAATGGCGGAGTAGTCTTCATGGGCCGAATGGCCTAATTCTATTCCTATTCCTTATGACCTTAAGACCGGTCTGAGGAAATTCATTGTCACTTATCGATGAATATATACAGGTAACCAGCAAAATATATTAAAATGTGCAGGTAAATTCCATTACAAATGAATGGACGGAGGATTTCTGCCAAGATGTTTATGATATCCACTGGAAGTTCAAAAAATGGTGGCTATATTCTTGGAGAAATGGCACTGTCATGTGTGTCCTACGGTATCTGCAGAGATTTCAGAGACCCCACCCCCTGGGAAATGCTGGGTGCAGTTTGGACCGTGACTTCCACACCCCTCAACACAGAGGTGTGGCCATGTTCTCTCTCATTCATTCAGTTATTCTGATATTGCACTTAAGTTATTTTTTTCATTACTTCAGATTTATTTATCATTAATTGTATCATTAGTTGTATTCATCATTATTACCATGCACAAAATGCTGGAGTAACTCAGCAGGTCAGGCGGCATCTCGGGAGAGAAGGAATGGGTGACGTTTCGGGTCGAGACTCTTCTTCAGACTGATGTCAGGTGGCGGGACAAAGGAAGGATATAGGTGGAGACAGGAAGATAGAGGGAGATCTGGGAAGGAGGAGGGGAAGGGAGGGACAGAGGAACTATCTAAAGTTGGAGAAGTCGATGTTCATACCGCTGGGCTGCAAACTGCCCAGGCGAAATATGAGGTGCTGTTCCTCCAATTTCCGGTGTGCCTCACTGTGGCACTGGAGGAGGCCCATGACAGAAAGGTCAGACTGGGAATGAGAGGGGGAGTTGAAGTGCTCGGCCACCGGGAGATCAGTTTAGTTAATGCGGACCGAGCGCAGGTGTTCAGCGAAGCGATCGCCGAGCCTGCGCTTGGTTTCGCCGATGTAAATTTGTACCAGCATCTGCAGTTATTTTCTTATATTATTACCATGCATACTGTTTACTCTGTGAGCTTTGTGGACACAAGGAATTTCGGTTCACCCTGGGGCATATGACAAAAACTACTCTGAATCAGAAAGCGGGAGGGAGGGAGGATAGGATAAGATCTCGTGGTGAATGGAGGGAGGTGGATGGCAGCATAGGATGATAATGAATTTGTGATACCCTCGTTGGCATTTTTAATTCCATGCATTCTGCTGTCAGGGCTTCCTCCCTCACGAGCACTTGGTTAACAAACGGCATCAATACCATGGCTTGCAAGGGGAAATTAATCTTGTGGCATGTTTCCTCCTTGTGCTTTCTTTCCAATGATCTCCTACTGGAGTTCATTTACAAGGCTGAGTTTGGGTGTGATTTTTCTCTCTGAATATCTCTGCTCTGTAGAGTTTATAAAATACTATCTAAAGTAGTTGGATTCATGTTAATTAAATGACAGTCTTAGTACATTGTTTACTTTATGTTCACTAATTTTATGGAACCATTGACAATCGTTACAAAGGACTGCGTGTTATTGAGCATAACTTTATGTTGAAAGCTTATTGGTTTTTACTGTAAATTATGAAATGAATTAGTTGGATTGGCAGGCTTGTATTATAAAGTGCAAATCTTTGGTATTTAAAAACTGATTTTCTTAATTTTTTTTAAAAGCCAACATTGAGTTGCCTGAGATGCGGGCCAGTGCAGACAATAAGAAGCAATCTCCATATTCAGTGGAAACCCCGTATGGATTCTGCCTGGATCTGGACTTTCTGAAGTACGTCGATGACATTGAGAAAGGAAATACCATCAGGAAGGTTCACATACACAAGAAAGCAAGGCAACCAAAATACAGCACATTGCCAAGGAATTTCAGTGTCTCAGACACCCGGTTCTCCACATCTGAGTCGCGGTCCTGTCGGAAGTCTGGGGACAAGTGGATGACAACTCCTTCCCAGGTACCCATGAACAGATATAAAGAGCCCAGTAGCCAGGAACTATTGACAAGTTCTCCATGTGGCTATGATCCAGCTTCGTCACAACCCAACATGTATGATTGCAGATCACAAAAGACTTCACCTGGTGTCAGGAGTAACTTGGAGGAGAATGGGCTTTCTCCCCAAAGCTCTCCGAAGCCTCCCTTTCTTCGGGCTTCCAGTGTGCCAGTTTATTTCAAGGAGTTGAGTTTAGAAGAGCAACATCAAATCTTGTCCATATCCCAGCAGAAATTAAAATTATTGGATAATTATGGCTTCAGTGCACCAGGCAAAGGGGTAAAGCAGGAGAACTCCACTCCCAATGAAGATGCCCCAGAGTTGAATGTGAGATCGACCCAGGTTCATCAGTTACAGAGACAAATCAGGATTGCTCAAGATGCAAGCAAAGACACGGACGAGCAAGTAAAAACTATTTCTGAACTTAAACAACAAGTTCTTGTGTTACAGGAAGAAAAAAAACAACTCCATATTCAGTTGAAAAATCAGCAGAATGCGTTGCCAACAGATTCTGTTCAAGAGGGGAAACTTGATGACATTAGGGATAACACCAAATGTGTCCCTGCAAGAATTCAATGTAGTTCTTCAGACACCCCACTTGGAGCTGAAACAGCAAAAGGACTAAAATTATTTCCAAGCAAAAGTGTAACCTCTGAATTCTCTGAGTCAGACGAAAACTTTCAAAGTGAAAAAGTGATCAACCTTGATAACCAAATCAAGTTTGCTTCAAATGTTACTGTAAGTGGTAACACAAACTTTGATTTCAGTGCCCATGAGGAAATATATCAGATCCCTCGTGCTGTAGAAGACACTGAACACAGAATGAGGGAGGTCGGTACTCAAGTTAACATGGAAGACTTAGGTTTGGTACCTTTAGCGCACCCCAATGCAGTGAGACTTTCCATTAAAGAACCAATAAATATACCAGAGAATCAACTTAAAGGAGGAACTCAGGAACCCAAGGTGGAACAGGAGGGTATGGTTCCTAAGGATAACAGGATTTTTCCCTCCTCAAATAAACTGGAAGAAGACTCATCTAGGCATTTTGAAAGGAAACACACCCATGACCAAACAGAGGTACATGATACAAGAAATCAGCCAAGAATTATTAATCTGGGAGCCACTGAACAAGAACTTGAGCTCCTAGAACTAACTGAGTCAAAACAAATGTGCAAACATGAGATCAAGCCAGATCTCCGGCCTGTCACCCAGTTGGTGAATTGTGGAGATTGTGGTGCAAACGGGAGGGACACAATTTTAATAGAAACGCAGAGTTTCGGGGTCAATACAGATCGCGTCACCGTCTGTGATACGGCAGCTTTGGCAACTGTTGCCACGAGTGACAAAGCAACAGATGCTACAGTCAGGATGTGCAGCAAGGCTATCGAGACTGACCACGGATCATCCTTGCAATGCACGTGTCACGTGGTCAGTAAGCTTACCAAAGAGCACACTGTGGCGTGTGATAGCAATGGAGAGAGTGATTCCAACAGAGTGAGAAACGTGAAGACCTGTTCTGCCGATGGGAGCAGTGCCGTGAAAGACAATGGGGAGGAATATCCAGGTGTTGTTGGAAGCCAACATCGTGTCGGTGAAAAAGATGTCCATACCCAGGATTCCTACCATGCCTCTCCCCAGAGTGAAACCAAGACAATTTCAACAAAGCCTGAATTAACCCAAAGCATTCAAAAGGTCGAGGACCTTCTGTGCAAACAGCAATCTTTTTTGGAGCAGAACTATCCTGAGTTGGCACAGAATTTTAAAAAGCTTTGTTCGAGTATCGGGACCCTCAGTGTTCAACTGATAAATTCTCTTCAGCCATCAACCTCGTCACTTCCGACACAACAGAACTCTGATAAAAAGGAATGCCAACCAGGTAAGACCCCATTCGGATAAAAAGGCATCATTAATACTTACATTTTCATCGTAATCAACAGTTCAAGTAACTTTGATTTTTCTCTCTTAATGCCCATCTTTCTTGAGGGTGCTCTTGTTTCATGGAAGCCTGTGATACTCTGTTCATATTTATCAACTGACCATTCCTGATGTTGAGCCTAGTTGTAATGGAAAGAGTGATTCTAACACAGCCATGAACATGAAGACCTGTTTTGCTGATGGGACTGTGCTGTGGAAGACAATGGTAAAATCATTAATGGTAAAATCAACATGCAGGAACCAGGTTATTTCATCACGAGGAATCACGGATCCTCTGTTTGCAAGAATCATCGTATAGCAACTAAAGATAGACATAAAATGCTGGAGTAACTCAGCGGGTCAGGCAGCATCTCTGGAGAGAAGGAATGGGTGACGTTTCGGGTCGAGACCCTTCTTCAGATCATTGTTGATTTTAGCATTCCCAGCCCAGATAATTTGCAATTAAGACAATAGACAATAGATAATAGACAATATTATCCCATACCCCCTGACTCCACTATCCTTAAGAGCTCTATCTAGCTCTCTCTTGAACGCATTCAGAGAATTGGCCTCCACTGCCTTCTGAGGCAGAGAATTCCACAGATAAATCTCATCGCAATTGTCCGGCCTACATCTGCTAAATATCTATCCCAAAAAGCAGGTTGGGAGGAAAGGAAGTAGTGAAATATGTTGCATTACGGTCAATAAACTGTAAGTCAATAAAAATAAAATTAAAATCATCCAGGTAAAATCTCATCTCATCAGCAGTGGAGTGTTCAACAATTAAAAGACGTGCAGATAATCCCACATTTTTACAACAACTGATTATTAGATGGATTTTTGTGCTCTTTTAGTTGCGGTAAAGCACCATCTGTTTTGCATTCTTCACACCTTTTGTCCTCGTCACTCTGTCAAATATACAGAGCACAGTTTGCGAGAGTATTTCTGCATGCATTAAGTTTCTCCACGAATCTCTTGCTAAGTTTATTATCCAATTGGTGGGAAGTGAATATACAACACAAACAGGCCATGGCAAGGCAAAGACTGCAGTTGCTAGATATCTGACATAAATGTGGAAATTGTTGTTAATACCATAAGGTTGGGCAGTGTCTGTGGAGAGAGTAGAAAATGAATTATCATTTCAGGATGATGAGCTTTCAGTTTGACAGCACAAACTCTATCACTGTGGATATACCTGTTTTTATTATAGTAACATTCAGTCCAGCTCATCATTGTTGGTATACACCGATCAGCCAAAACATTATGACCTGATGAGCCAAAGCATTATGACCACCTGCCTAATATGCTGTTGGTCCTCCGTTTGCAGCCCCATAAGCAGCAGGGTGCGATGCACTATGTATTGTGACACATTCCTCTCATGGCCACCATTAAAGTTTTCTGTGATGTGCCACAGTAGACCTTCTGTCGGTTCGGACCAGACGGGATAGCCTTCGTTGCCCTCGCGCATCAATGAGCTTTGGGCACCCAACACCCTGTTGCTGGTTTGTGGTTTGTCCCTCCTCGGACCACTGTTGGCAGGAATTCACCTCTGCTAACTGGGAGCACCCCACAAGCCTTGCCGCTTCAGAGATGCTCTGACCCAGTCGTCTGGCCATAACAATTTGGCCCTTGTCAAAGTCGCTCAGGTCTTTACTCCTGCCCATTTCTCCTGCATCCAACACATCAACTTCAAGAACTGGCTGTTCACTTGCTGCCTAATATATCCCACCCCTTGACAGGTGCCATTGTACAAGATAATCAATGTTATTCACTTCACCTGTCAGTGGTCATAATGTTTTGGTGATTGGTGTATGTGCTCAACATGAGGTCCCTTCCCCTTCATATACCGCAGTCTTCCTTGTTCAACTAATCGTCTCTTCATTGCTCATTTGGTTCCCTTTAGAAAACATGCAAGGTTTTTGTCACAGCCGTTGTTTGTTTAATTGTAAGTTTGACATTGCTAACAGTCTAAAGAAATCGCTCCTTATTTCCTTAATTGTCAGCAACTGTTTGTAACCCTCCTTGTTTTATTTTCTCCCACATAGAGTAATGCTTTCTCCACAGCTGCTCTCTCCGTTATCAGTGAAATATTTTCTTAATCTTCCCATTCCGAATGGAGAAAGGATTGGAGACTGTACAATCTTTCACACAGTTCTAGTGCCAGCTTTATAAATATTCTTCATGCTTTATCCAGTTAGAAAACATGTACACCAAGTCTGTGTGCATTGCTTCTGGATGTAATGTCAATGTAGATTCATGACCTTTGGCTTCAATATTCCCAGAATAAACTGGTTCATATTTTGACATTTTAATGATTTGGCCATCTTGCACTGTTCCTTTTAATAATTCTGTTTGTCTGGATCCCTTTGCATTTCTAACCATTCAGTTTGCTATTGGCAGCTGGGTGTCCTTGTACACCAGTCGCTGAAAGTAGGCATGCAGGTACAGCAGGCAGTGAAGAAAGCTAATGGCATGTTGGCCATCATAGCGAGAGGATTTGAGTATAGGAGCAAAGAGGTCCTTCTGCAGTTGTATAGGGCCCTGGTGAGACCACATCTGGAGTATTGTGTGCAGTTTTGCTCTCCTAATTTGAGGAAGGACGTCCATGCTATTGAGGCAGTGCAGCGTAGGTTCATGAGGATAATCCCCAGGATGGCAGGACTGTCATACGAGGAAAGATTGGAAAGACTAGGCTTGTATTCACCGGAGTTTCGAAGGATGAGAGGGGATCTTATAGAGACGAATAAAATTATAAAAGGACTGGACAAGCTAGATGCAGGAAAAATGTTCCCAATGTTGGGGGAGTCCAGAACCAGTGGCCACAGTCTAAGAATAAAGGGGAGGCCATTTGAAACTGGGGTGAGAATAAACTTTTTCACCCAGAGTTGTGAATTTGTGGAATTCTCTGCCACTGAAGGCAGTGGAGGCCAATTCACTGGATGAATTTAAAAGAGAGTTGGATAGAGCTCTAGGGGCTAGTAGAATCAAGGGATATGGGGAGAAGGCAGGCACAGGTTACTGATTGTGGATGATCACTGATCAGCCATGATCACAATGAATGGCGGTACTGGCTCGAAGAGCCAAATGGCCTGCTCCTGCACCTATTTTCTATGTTTCTATGTTTCTATCTCTCATGTCTTATTTATCAAAGTCAAAATTCATTTGCTACGTAGTTGCCAAGCATACACATTTTCCTGTGTTATCGTGTATTATGTAGCATGTTGCTTCATTGTTAGCTGCTCCCTGCAGTTTGATGCTGCAGTACAATTGCTTGTTTAAATCATTAATGTGAAATTTTAAGTGCAGTTATTCACAGCACGGTTTTCATGTGGACGTGGCCTCCACCTTCCTTCAATATGCACCTTTCATGGCTGTTTCCTGTTTTCCAGTTTTTCTTAGTTCATTTATTATCAATCAAGATATCGTATCCTTGTCTCTATGTGCCCCAATTTTTATCATAAACATATTACACAAAACATTATTGAAGTACTTTTGGAAAAAAATCCATGAACATTAACAAATACCCGGCACAAAGCATGATGTACATATGTGGAGCATTTTAAGAGCAAGGTATGGAACTCTTATACAGTGAACTACAATTCCTGAGGACAGAAAATTTGTAAAGTAAGAATGAAAGAGTTTTAAAACTGCAGAGGAATGACTCGGGCAAGAAATAGGTGGAAACAAGATAAAATGCCGTGATTAGCTGAAATTGCGATGTTGTGCATGTCAAAAGAAACAGATCCAAGGTGTTGTGACTAAAAAGAGAAGTTTCCCGATTGTTAAGTGAAACCACACAGAAAGACAAGTCTGATCCAGACAAGACGTACAGGTATGTAGGTTAATTGACTGGGTAAATGTAAAAAAAATTGTCCCTAGTGTGTGTAGGATAGTGTTAATGTGCGGGGATCGCTGGGCGGCGCGGACTCGGTGGGCCGAAGGGCCTGTTTCCGCGCTGTATCTTTAAATCTAAAATCTAAAGAACTGATGCCAGAAAAGATAAGAACCGGTAGAGGAGTGTGCTGAGGAATGTGTGTGATTAACTACCCGTGAATACTCAGGTATAAATGTACTGTCTGTGCACAATTCAAGTGAGTGGGACCACGAGGGACAGCGAGTATGTAGCCATACTCGGGTTGCTCTCCCACTCCCGCATGTGTGAATAAAAAGGTATTGTTACTTTCTTAAGGTGTTTAATGTGGTTTGTTGTCTGAAAGCGCGGATTGAACTTTAACAAGAAAGGTAACTGTTAACCTGCCGGTAATGCTGCGGATTGCACGGAGACACAACCAGTAGAGCTGCACCCTTACAGGTCCAACAACCCACATGAGGTCCTGACCCCTGGTTCTCTTTGTGTGGAGTTGGCATCTTCTCCCTGAGAACTGAGAATATCCTCCCCAAAGAATGTGCAGGTCGGAAGGTTAATCAAACACTCCAACTTGCTAACACATACCAATGCAAATGCTGTAATCTGGAGCAACTAGCAAATGTTTTAAGGAAATCACTGGGTCAGGCAGCACCTGTAGAGATGGTTAATGTTTCAGGTCAGACCTACACCGGGAATCAGAAATCCCTCTTAGTGTGTAGACAAATAATAGAATCTGAGGGGAGTTGATGGCAATGAGGCAAAAATAAAAATAGGATTAGTGTTGGATTTGTGGAAGTGGATGCTTGATGGTCGGTGCAGGCTCAATGGATTAATGGACGTGTAGAAAGGAACTGCTGATGCTGGTTTAAACCAAAGATAGACACAAAAAGCTGGAGCGGGTCAGACAGCATCTCTGGAGAAAAGGAATAGGTGACGTTTCAGGTCGAGATGTATGAGGAAGGGTCTCGACCCGAAACATCACCTATTCCTTTTCTTCAGAGATGCTGTCTGACCCGCTGAGTTACTCCAGCTTTTTTGTCTAGCCTCATTTTGCAAGAGGTCTCCAGCACAGGGAACTTGTTCCTTTGCTCCATTATGCTGTGACCCCCAGAGCTGCAGCAACAGTAATAAGGGTGTGAAGATTGAAATAATAATTACCAACAATCTAGTGAAATTTGTTTTTGCACTTGCAGAAAAGCAATCAAAGCAATCAAGTTTTGAATTTAGTAAGAAACTGCTTGGCCTTTGCAGCCTGTGCATTGTGCTGTGAAATCTCTTCTGTGACCTTCCTTTGAAGCGGAGATGATGCTAGACCTCTCTGCCTTCTGATAATGTTCATTCAGCTTTGTAGACAAGAGGTTGAACGGCTTTGTTCAAGATATCCCTGTGCATGTCTAATTGGGAGAAATGTAAAGTTCACAGCATCATCAAAAGGTGCATTAAATCAATGGTTGTGTTCATGAAATGAGCCTGCTCCTTTCACATGGTGAATTTCAGCAGCTCAATAATTCATCAAACAACAGCAGACAGTAGGCGATTTAGCTTCAGCAAGAACATCGGAAAAATGCGCTCCCTCTCCATTGAGTGCTAAGATAAAGAATTAGATAAAAGAGAAAGTATTTGGACATGTTGGTAGCTTTGGGGCAGATGTGTCAGTTCAAAAGAGAGTTAACTGGAAACACATTGATGGTCCTTCTCCAAATTTAGCAGAGGTCAAATAGCAAGAGTATTTAGATTCGTTCATTTGTGGAAGGATGAGGTTCGACTTGAGGAAATTCCATCGTCTGAAGTAGTCTTCTTGTCGAGTCCACATCACAAGATTGGAAATTGTTCTGAGACACGAAGAGCTGAACACGCTTCTCGGCATCTGCATACAATGGCGTCTTGCTCTTCCTGTGCTTCTTGTGGGTAATGGTGGAGAGATTGGTGGAAACAGGGCCGCGACGTGAACGCTCTTTCCTTGACCCCGTCTGAAGTAGTGATGGAGGCAGAAATCCTCAAGGGGAGATAACCACAAGAGGAGTCATAACCTGCAGGGTCATAGCTCAGCAGCGAGGAAATGGGATCCACATGAAATCTATTTTAGCTCCCCATGAACACGATGAGCAAACAGCCTCTCCCTGCCCCCCACCTTATCTCATTCTATGAATTGTTCATTCGCTGTTCTTGGGCTTGTGACCAATATTATGGACTTTGTTAGCTGGAATATGCTGCCAGGAGTGACAGAAGCAGATGCGATAGTGGTGTTTATTCGGCTTTTATATATGGATATGGAAGAATATGGATCACTGGCTGGCAGGAGGGATTAGTTTAATGTTTAAGGGATGTGTCACTCCAGCAATTTGTGCCTGTCTTCAGTGTAATTTGGCATCATTGTTTGGCACAGATGTAGGCTAAAAGGCCTCCTCCTGACCTGTACTGTTCTATGTGTAAAGGCCCTGTCCCAGTTACACGATTTTTAAGGTGACTGCCGGCGACTGTCAAAGTCGTGGCAGATCGCTAAAATGTTCTTTTACCCTACAACAATGACCACGACAATGCCGAGTCAGGACGTTACAAGTTACTTTTTTTGTGAAACTAGCACCTGGCTAAGAGATTACACCGTCTTCGGAAACATCGCGAAATTCCCACAATTACCTGACCGTCAAACTGTCGCCTCCAATCTACCTGTCAAATGTCCTGACGGTAAATAAATTGGTTGAACAAAACTATCTTCTGGTATCTTCAAATGCCTTTTCTTAATTTAATATTACGTGCTTCTAAATGCATCTGCGACAACCTAGCAAACCTGGGGACAGCATGCGACAGCGCCCCCAATAAGCTACGATACCTGGCGACAAGCCAGCTGTCGCTGAGAAATTTCTATCTGGAATTTTTTTCTGCGACGCGCCGAGATCCGCTACGATTCATTGAAGACTCCTCACGATCACGCCCGTGACACCCCGGCAAACGTTCGGCGACAGCGTAGTCACCGGCAGTCACATTAAAATCGCTTAATTGAGACAGGCCCTTAAGAAGGAATTGCATATGCTGGTTTAAACCGAAGATAGACACAAAAAGCTGGAGTAACTCAGCGGGACAGGCAGCATCTCTGGAGAGAAGGAATGGGTGACGTGTCAGGTCCAAACCTTCCTCCAGCTTTTTGTGTCTTTCTTCTGTACTTTTCTATGTTGTATATTCTAATTCCGTAAAGTCTTCCTCGAGAACCTCTTTTTTTTCTATCCACGTCGTTGGGAAGAGAATGGATCGCAATCTCTGGCTCTTCACGCATCCCCTCCAGATTAGTGGTGTTGAAGAGACCTTTAGATAGGCACATGGATATGTATGGGATGGAGAGATTGGGATCATGAATGGGCAGATGAGGTTAGTTAAGGGCCTGTCCCACTTAGGCGATTTTTTAGGCGACTGCCAGCGACCATCAAAGTCGTAGCAGATCGCCGAAATTTTCTTTTACCCTACGACAATGACCACGACAAGGCCGAGTCAGTTCGAGATTACACCGTCTTCGGAAACATCGCGAAATTCCTACACTTATCAATGCTTCTCCGGCGTCCTAATTTTCGCTGAAATCACTGGCAAGTCGGTAATTACTTGAGAGTTTTGAAATATAACATCTTGCCCGGGTTACTTGAAAACCAAGCTTCACGGTAACAAGGCATAAACTGGATTGACTTCCAGTTTACTAATAGCAGTATTAAGAAATTTAATTTTAAAAGTGGTTAAATGGATTTTTGTGCGGAGTGTGGGCATTCTTTGAAAATGTACGGGAGATGCATATCTGGTTTCTGGGTTGCATATCTGGGTTGGGAGCCTACTTTAAATGTAATCAACGATGGCCATAAACATCGCGAAAATTCCCACGCTTACCTGACCGTCAAACTGTCACCTCCAATCTACCTGTCAAATGTCCTGACGGTAAATAAATTGCTTAAACACAAGTATTTTATGGTATCTTCAAATTACTTTACTTAATTTAGTATTACGTGCTTCTAAATACATCTAAGACAACCTAGCAAACCTGGGGACAGCATGCGACAGCGCCCGCAATAAGCAACGATACCTGGCGACAAGCCAGCTGTCGCCGAAATTTCAAACCGGTTGATTTCTCAGCGACGCACCGAGATCCACTACGATTCTTTGAAGACTCCTCACGATCATGCCCGTGACACCCCGGCGAACTGTCGGCGACAGCCTAGTCACTGGCAGTCCCTTAAAATCGCCTAAGTGGGACAGGCCCTTTAGTGTTCCTGTCAGCAACATCTACTGCAAAGCCCTCACCACTCTCCTTGGCCACCTTTTCCAAAAACATGTGTCCATGAGACACAATTTCACACTGACAAAGCTACTTAGACTATCCCAAGTTAGTCGCTGCCTTTTCCCAATGCATGTAGTTTCTGTCTCCCAGAATCCCCTCCAATAACATGCCCGCCATTAGTATTCGGCTCACTGGTCTGTATTCCCAGGCTTTGTCTTGCAGCCTTTCCTAGTGTGTCAGCATCTCACCTGTGGCCATCAATTATACAAATATCTCTGCAAGATGTCCTGCAAATTCCTCATTAGTTTGCCATGATGCCCCAGGATAAACCTGATCCTGTCTAATGGATTTATCCACCTTTGTGTTTTAAGACCTCCAATACCTCCTTTTCTGTGATGTGGACTCTCTCTAAGATGTCACTTTTAACTTATGTAGGAAAAAAACCATGCAATAGACAATAGGTGCAGGAGTAGGCCATTCGGCCCTTTGAGCCAGCACCACCATTCAATGTGATCATGGCTGATTATTCACAATCAGTACTCTGCCCACTCACACAACCTGTCCAAGTCACCCTGCAATCTCATAGCATCTTCGTCACAGTTCACACTGCCACCCAGCTTTGTGCCATCTGCAAATTTGCTAATGTTACTTTTAATCTCTTCATCCAAGTCATTAATGTATATTGTAAATAGCTGCGGTCCCAGCACCGAGCCTTGCGGTACCCCACTAGTCACTGCCTGCCATTCTGAAAGGGACCCTTTTATCCCCACTCTTTGCTTTCTGTCTGCCAACCAATTTTCTATCCATGTCAGTACCCTACCCCCAATACTATGTGCTCTAATTTTGCCCACTATTCTCCTATGCGGGCCTAGTCGAAGGCTTTCTGAACGTCAAGGTACACTAGATCCATCGGCTCTCTCCCCTGTCCATTTTCCTAGTTACATCCTCAAAAAATTCCAGAAGATTAGTTAAGCATGAGTTCCCCTTCATAAATCCATGCGGACTCGGAACGATCCTGTTACTGCTATCCGAATGCTCCGCAATTTTGTCTTTTATAATTGACTCCAGCATTTTCCCAACCACTGATGTCAGACTAACTGGTCTATAATTTCCTGTTTTCTCTCTCCCTCCTTTCTTAAAAAGTGGGATAACATTAGCTACCCTCCAATCCACAGGAACTGATCCTGAATCTATAGAATATTGGAAAATGATCACCAATGCGTCCACAATTTCTAGAGCCACCTCCTTAAGTACCCTGGGATGCAGACCATCAGGCCCTGGAGATTTATCAGCCTTCAGTCCCATCAGTCTATCCAACATTTCCTGCCTAATGTGAATTTCCTTCAGTTCCTCCGTCACCCTAGGATCTCTGGCCACTAGAACATCTAGGAGATTGTTTGTATCTTTCTTAGTGAAGACAGATCCAAAGTACCGGTTCAACTCGTCTGCCATTTCCTTGTTCCCCATAATAAATTCACCTGCCTCTGTCTTCAAGGGACCCACATTTGCCTCAACTATTTTTTTCCTCTTCACGTACCTAAAGAAGCTTTTACTATCCTCCTTTATATTATTCGCTTGCTTACCTTCGTACCTCATCTTTTCTCCCCGTATTGCCTTTTTAGTTATCTTCTGTTGCTCTTTAAAAGAGTCCCAATCCTCTGGCTTCCTGCTCTTCTTTGCTATGTTATACTTCTTCTCTTTTGTTTTTATGCTGTCCTTGACTTCCCTTGTCAGCAAATGCTGGTTTAAATCGAAGGTAGACACAAAATGCTGGAGTCACTCAGCGGGTCAGGCAGCATCTCTGGAGAGAAGGAATGGGTGACGTTTCGGGTCGAGACCCTTCTACAGTCTGAAGAAGAGTCTCGCCCTAAACGTCACCCATTCCTTCTCTCCAGAGATGCTGCCTGACCCGCTGAGTTACTCCAGCATTTTTTGTCTACCACCACTTTGAACTTGCCTGAGTTTCCTACCATCCATGTTATTCATCTTTCTGTGGCTTCACACGCACAGAGACGGACTTGTTGATCTTGAAGGAGCCATATTCCCTCCATAGTTACTCTAATATCCTTAATATGCTTGGAGGATCTCTGTGGATTTTGCTTTACCCTCTCCCTGTGCCAGAGCTATCTGTTGTTCCCTTTTTGCCCTCCTCATTTCCCTTTTAAGTCTACTCCTTAAGTGAATCGTTAAAGGAATCACGTCATCCCAGCTGCCGAGACCTGGCACAACTTATTTTGCTGGCCAGATACTTAACATTGCTTGTCATCCTATTTCTCTCAGCCTTGCACTTTATTCTAACAGGAACATGCTGGCCTTGAACTCTCCTTATCTTACTTTTAAAAGCCTCCCACTTGCCAGGCATCTCTCTGCCTGCAAATCCCCCCCTCCCCTCCGCCCCCTTCAACTTTTGAAAGTTCATGTCTCATGCCATCAAAATTGGCCTTGGCCCAATTTAGGAGTTTAATCTTTTGGGCCAGTCCCACCCTTTTCCATAGTTATTTAAAAACTAATATTGATGTCCGATTCAGATGATCTTTATTAGATTACCATGGTATAGTTTTGTTCATCGTTGTTTCATTTTCGTAAAAATGAACCTGAAAACACAATGCATGAATATTTATCCAAAAATCTGTCAAAAGTGATGGAAACGATGCTATCAGGAGATATCTCATCACCTGGTCACATGATAGATCGCCTGATCTTTTTAACCACTTTTGTTGTTGATTTTGGCAGAGATATTCGTGCATTGTTTATAATCACCTAATTCTGATGAAATGTCACCAACTTGAAACGTTAATTCTGAATTGCTCTCAATAGGTGTTGCCTGACTTTAGACTTTAATTTTACACTTCTGCTTTTATGGATACAGCATGGAAACAAGCTCTTCGGCCCACTAAGTCCACTCCGACCAACGATTACCCCTTACACCAGCATTATCCTACACACTAGGGACAAATCACAATTTTACCAAAGCCAATTAACCTACAAACCCGTACTTCTTTGGAGGGTGGGAGGAAACTGTAGCACCCAGAGGAAACCCACGCGGTCACGGGGTGAACGTGCAAACTACACACAGACAGCATCCATAGTCAGGATCATACCTGGGTCTCTGGCGCTGCAAGGCAGCAACTCTGCCACTGCGCCACCGTGCTGCTGAGAGGTTTACCAGCACTTTGTTTTAATTTCAAACTCCCAACAATTATTTTGCTTTTTGTTCACCAAAGATATCATGCATATTACATTTATTGCTTGTTCCCGTGTCTCCACCTGTGACTTTCCAGTGAAACAGAGCAACTTCTTTGCAATAGATTAACAAAAGCTAAAATTTTGTAGAGCCATGCTTAAAGATTGTATTGGGTTCCAGCAAGGAATATATTTATCATACATTTGCTTTAGATTTGGTAAGTTTAACTATCTGGTATGCTTGCTGACAATTAAAATGTCAAAATGATTTGCTATGGCAGAGAAACAAATCTGGAACAATGTGAAGGGCAGCAGACGTACGCCCAGATGGAGAACAGATAAATTAGCATCATGATCCTCCACCTCTTAAAACATGATGTAAATCCAGACTAGATTAAAATGACATGATATAGAAATCACAACAGAGGAACAGCATCAGTTCAAGGATTAAACTCGTCATGATCAGTAGCAATAGCAGGCAGGTCCATTGATATTAACAGACGGAGAGCTCTGTACTCATTTCCCCTCAGACAGTTGGATGAGGGAAGGGATTTTAAGCTATTAAATGCTTCCTTCCGTAATTCCAACTGGCCTTTCTGTATTCCGCCGTGTAACCACTTTCTCCTGCTCTCTGTTCCAAATATCACATTAATTTTCCATCTGTGTTCCCGATTCATCATTTAATGGAAAAAGTCTATGTTTCAGGATCCTGTAATTTCGTCTCATAATTCAACACATATCTGGCAAATGACCCATAAGTATCGTCGAATGGAAATATCCAATGTTTTTCGATATTTGCTGAGGTTGCAAACTCTTTCCGTCCAACAAATTCTTAAGATAGACACAAAATGCTGGAGTAACTCAGCGGGACAGGCAGCATCTCTGGAGAGAAGGAATGGGTGGCGTTCTGGGTCGAGACTGTAGAAGGGTCTCGACCCGAAACATCACCCATTCCTTCTCTCCAGAAATGCTGCCTGTCCCACTGAGTTACTCCAGCATTTTGTGTCCACCTTCAGTTTAAACCAGCATCTGCAGTTCCTTCCTAACAAATTATGAATCTGTCTAACATGAAATCAATCTAGTTGATTTACCTGTATTCCAAGGCCATGTCATAGGGTCAGAGCCATGGAGCATGGAAACACCTCTTCAGACAAACTTATCCATCCTGTCTAAAATGCCCATCCAGGCTCGCCCCATTGACCCATATCCCTCTAAACCTTACTTATCCATGTACCTGTCCAAATGTTTTTTAAATGTTGTCATTGTACATGCCTCAAATACTTCCTCACGCAGGCTATTTCATATACCCACCACCCTCTGTGTGAATAAGTTGCCCCTCAGGTTCCTATTAAATATTTCTCCTCTCACCTTAAACTTATATCCTCCAGTTTTTGATCTTCCAATCAAGGGGGGAGTGGGGGGGGGGGGTAAATGCATGGATTCACATGAGAATAAACCATTGGTTATGGACAGTCACCAACATAGACTTCATCTTGAGAGTTAAAAGTTGAAAACGCTGGAAACAATTAGCAACAAAAGTGCAAGGTGAAAACGAGTTAACATTTGGGTCAAAAGCACTTTGGAGCTGCCAAGAAGGAAAACATTGCAGATAGTGTGGAGCAGGGATAAATTGGACGTCGGAGAGGCTGAGGCTAGGGATAAGCAGTGGATGAAGATATCTAGTCGGTGCTTTAAAGGGGGTAATTAGAGAGAGAACCTGAACAAAGGAACACACTAGCTTGTCACTGCACCCATTCGTCTTGTCTCTACGGAAGAAGAAAACGTTTTTAAAAATTCTCAGTCCTATGTATTTTAAGAATAATTTCTCCACCTGGCTGACCAGTCAGGAATGTGTGGGAAGAAACTCTGAGGAAGGGTCTTGATCCGGAACATCACCCGTTGCTCCTCTCCAGAGACACTGCCTGTCCCGCTGTGTTACTGCAGCATTTTGCTTCTAGCTCTGACTAATCTGGAATGCAGAAATGGCAAGTCAATAGACAATAGACAATAGGTGCAGGAGGAGGCCATTCGGCCCTTCGAGCCAGCACCGCCATTCAATGTGATCATGGCTGATCATTCTCAATCAGTACCCCGTTCCTGCCTTCTCCCCATAACCCCTGACTCCGCTATCCTTAAGAGCTCTATCCAGCTCTCTCTTGAATGCATTCAGAGAATTGGCCTCCACTGCCTTCTGAGGCAGAGAATTCCACAAATTCACAACTCTGACTGAAAAAGTTTTTCCTCATCTCAGTTCATAAAGTTCATAAAGTCTGCATGCGGTTCAAAAGTGTGACTGGCGCATCTCAAAGTCTTTGGATCCATTGAATTTCTCTTGAGGTAGTTTGTATTGTATTTCAGAAACTGAACCTGTGCATCATGTGGAGCTGGCGACATCACCCTCCAAACCTCTGGACTACAGGACCCACCTCCAGCTGCAGATGTGCATCGGTGATGCAGGTCTAGTTCCTTGAAGACCAAGTAAAATGATTCATTTGTTTGAGAAACATAATTGCAGCCATTATCAAGTGATTGTTGTTTTTCTTTATTTTATCTCTAGCTACGTTTCAATCCACATCTCTTAAATCTATTATGAAAAAAAGCAGTGGAAATAACAAATTAGGAGGTTCATCAGCCAAAAAGAATCTTCAGTTCATTGGTGTGAATGGCGGGTAAGCATTAAATAAGAGTTTCTGGTCTTTGCCGACCGGCGATGTGCACAGAATTAATCTAGTATCTGAATTATGTCATTTGCACTGGTTCTTTGAACAAATATATATTTTTTTAAAGTTACGAAACCACGTCAAGTGAAAATTCCAACTCAGAAGGAAGCTCAGAGAGCGAATCGGAGAAAGAAGGTGTCAACACAAGAGACCGAGTGCCACATGCTGACAACCAAGCAGAACTATGTCCAGAATCAGAGAGAACAGCACCTGAAGAGATCCAGCCAACGGCAGGCGGTGCCACAGCCACAAGTAGGCAAGACTGCACGACAAGGTACACTGACTGTTCTGAGAGTTGTGGGGAATAAACATTTGAGGAAAACAATCAAATGCAATGGACAAGCGGATGACATCGGGCTGGAATCTGGGTATTAGTCCAACGTTAAGTCCATCTAATGTATGTGTAGGGTGCATGTTGAATCTCACCTTATCTTATCTCTCCATTAACTCTACTGATCACAGGGTGAGGGCAGTAGTCTCCCAACTAGTGGGTAGCTAGTATACACTCCAACAACGAAAGCCATCTAATTTCCTGTAAAGATGGGAAGAAATAGAATAAAGGGCATGACTTCTCTTCCCATTCCCATAGTGAACTCCTCTTCACGTTCACTTACTGCATCTCCCAGTTGCTAACCATTGTAACTCTTCCCGTTCCCCACCCCCTCCCTTCCACCCACATTCCTTCCTCTAGCTTCACAATTCACAGCCCTTCAATTCTTTTGTTTCACACCCTTTTGTCTTGTCATCTTCTGTCTTTGTCCAATCATCTTCCTATCAAACCATCACCTCCCCATCCCCAGCAGTATCATCCTGTTACCTGCCAGGCTTGATCCTGTCCTTCCTCTCGTCTAGCTTTCTTCTCCAACCCCCCCCACCCCCTGCCCCTGCCCCCCCCCCCCCCTCCACACACCACACAATCAGCCTGAAGGGTCACTGAAAGTAAGTGTGCAGGTACAGTAGACAGTGAAGAAAGCTAATGGCATGTTGGCCTTCATAACAAGAGGATTTGAGAAAAGGAGGTCATTCTGCAGTTATACAGGGTCCTGGTGAGACCACAACATCTGGAGTATTGTGTGCAGTTTTGGTCTCCCAATTTGAGGAAGGACATCCTTGCTATTTAGGCAGTGTAATGTAGGTTCACGAGGTCAATCCCAGGATGGCGGGACTGTCATATGAGGAAAGGTTGGAATGACTGGGCTTGTATTCACTGGAATTTAGAAGGATGAGAGGGGATCTCATAGAAACGTATAAAATTATAAAAGAACTGGACAAGCTAGATGCAGGAAAAATGGTCCCAATGTTGGAGAAGTCCAGAACCAGGGGCCACAGTCTAAAAAAAAGGGGAGGATATTTAAAACTGAGATGAGAAAAAACTTTTTCACCCAGAGAGTTGTGAATTTGTGGAATTCTCTGCCACAGAAGGCAGTAGAGGCCAATTCACTGAATGAATTTAAGAGAGTTAGATAGAGCTCTAGGGCCTAGCGGAATCAAATGATATGAGGAGAAGGCAGGCACGGGTTTCTGATTGTGGATGATCAGCCATGATTACGATGAATGACGGTGCTGGCTCGAAGGGCCAAATAGCCTCCTCCTTTCTATTTCTATGACTAACCCAAAACGCCACCTATCCATATTCTCCAAAGATTTTGCCTGACCTGCTGAGTTAATCCAACACTTTGTGTCTTTTTTTTTGTAAACCAGCATCTGCAGTTTCTTGTTTCTGCACTATTGGAATCAATCTGGTTTAATCCTGATATGACTCTTCCCTGTGATTGCAAATTCCACGTTATCAGCCAGGCCCTTAACCAAGTTAAAGAGATACATCACATCAGTTACAGACCATGGGAGACGGATTATTAGTAATAAAATAATAGTACTGAACGAGTCATAAACCCCTGCCCAGAGGGTGGTCGGTGATGAATGTGTCACTGGTAACCTGAAACGTGATCTGGGTGTCCTAGTGCATCAGTCATTGAAAGGAAGCATGCAGGTACACAGGCAGTGAAGAATGCCAATGGAATGTTGGCCTTCATAACAAGAGGAGTTGAGTATAGGAGCAAAGAGGTCCTTCTACAGTTGTACAGGGCCCTAGTGAGACCGCACCTGGAGTACTGTGTGCAGTTTTGGTCTCCAGATTTGAGGAAGGATATTCTTGCTATTGAGGGCGTGCAGCGTAGGTTTACTAGGTTAATTCCCGGAATGGCGGGACTGTCATATGTTGAACGACTAGAGCGACTAGGCTTATATACACTGGAATTTAGAAGGATGAGAGGGGATCTTATCGAAACATATAAGATTATTAAGGGGTTGGACACGTTAGAGGCAGGAAACATGTTCCCAGTGTTGGGGGAGTCCAGAACCAGGGGCCACAGTTTAAGAATAAGGGGTAGGCCATTTAGAACTGAGATGAGGAAAAACTTTTTCAGTCAGAAAGTTGTAAATCTGTGGAATTCTCTGCCTCAGAAGGCAGTGGAGGCCAATTTTCTAAATGCATTCAAGAGAGAGCTAGATAGAGCTCTTAAGGATAGCGGAGTCCGGGGGTATGGGGAGAAGGCAGGAACGGGGTACTGATTGAGAATGATCAGCCATGATCACATTGAATGGTGGTGCTGGCTCAAAGGGCCGAATGGCCTACTCCTGCACTTAAAAAAAAAGAAAAAACCACCCCCCAACTGCCTTACCCACATGGGCCTATCACTTTCCAGACTTTGACCCACCCCTACCTCTCTTCCAGCTTTCTCCCCCACTGCTACAGTCAGACTGATGAAGGGTACGGGGACTTCCCTTTGTTTGCCTCACCCTCATACTTTTACCTGGAAAAGATAAATGTTGTGCTTTCCCAAAATGGAGGATTTGAGCATGTTTCAGAAAACAAATTTAAGGAAATTATGATATGGTAATCGATTAAAGAAATAGCTGACCTGAACTGGGCGGCACGATGGCTTAGCAAAGGGCGGCACACTGGCACAGTGGTCGAGCTACTGCCTTACAGCGCCAGAGACCCGGTTTCCATCCTGACTACGGGTGCTATAAGAAAATAACTGCAGATGCTGGTACAAATCGAAGGTATTTATTCACAAAATGCTGGAGACCCTTGGGTCTCGACCCGAAACGTTACCCATTCCTTCTCTCCTGAGATGCTGCCTGACCTGCTGAGTTACTCCAGCATTTTGTGAATAAATACCTCTGACTACAGGTGCTGTCTGTACAAAATTTGCGCCTTCTCCCCATGACCTGTGTGGGTTTTCTCTGAGATCTTCGGTTTCCTCCCACACTCCAAAAACGTACAAGTTTGTAGGTTAATTGGCTTGGTGTAAATGTAAAATTGTCCCTCGAGTGTGTAAGGTAGTGTTAATGTGTGGGGATCGCTGGTCGGTGCGGACCTTGTGGGCAAAGGGGCCTGTTTCCGCGCTGTACCTCCAAACTAAACTAAACTGGTCATGGCATTCACAACAGAATGGCCCCTTCTATTCTAGGCAGAATGGCCTGTGTGTATCTCATCCTAACCAATGTGTTAGGAGATAAACCTTTATGTTTGGGCGGCACGGTAGCGCAGCGGTAGAGTTGCTGCTTTACAGCGAATGCAGCGCCGGAGACTCAGGTTCGATCCTGACTACGGGTGCTGCACTGTAAGGAGTTTGTACGTTCTCCCCGTGACCTGCGTGGGTTTACTCCGAGATCTTCGGTTTCCTCCCACACTCCAAAGACGTACAGGTATGTAGGTTAATTGGCTGGGTAAATGTAAAAATTGTCCCTAGTGGGTGTAGGATAGTGTTAATGTACGGGGATCACTGGGCGGCACGGACTTGGAGGGCCGAAAAGGCCTGTTTCCGGCTGTATGTATATGATATGATATGAGGTGCATTGGATGGCAGACCAGCATACCATTTTATGTAAAATCACCAGATCATGAGCCCGTTCAAATATAATTAATAGGACTTACTTTATGTGCTCCTTGCAGCCATGAATGGAACCCAAGCCTCATTTTGGCTTGTCAAAACCTGAAGGATCATCTCAGTGAGCTGGGAGCCACAAGCGACAAAGGCATGGTATGGTACTTTTCCTGTCTTAACTTTAGCTGCTCGAATCAAAACCTTGCGCAGTTCAGAGGTGGATGCTTTAAATATTTTACAAATGGCTGAGCTTGGTTGCCGTGGACGATGAGTTGATAGTTCATCAGCCACTCAAAGGTTCCACTTTAATTTTGATGGGGGGGGTGCATTTATACTGAATTTTGAAGAGATTTGAAAGCCATCACTGCCTGACATATTTGCATGTGACAACTCCCATGGGAACTTGTCAAATGAAGTAAATCTGCTCTCCCAGCCACTTGGCTGCCAACTAATGTATCTTGGTATTACTGCAGGCCCCACCTGATCCATATGGGAAGTAACCTCCACCAACAGAATTAGGCGAAGTTGCTATATTACAACTGTTAATGTCTTTTGTGTCTTTCACCCTGACTATTCTCTCCCCCCTGGCTTGTAGTTTTGTTCTCTGTCAACCTCCTGGCCTCTGGTCCACCTTGCACGATTCATCCCCTCCCCTGTGCCCGCTATCCTACGTTGACTCCCTGCTTGAGCATGGCCATGCCTTTAAATGTTTTATACATCTTTCCAGTTTATTTCCATTCCTGTTTCTGTAGTCATATGGTTATCAAGGTACATTCCTCCCACACCAGCCTCATGTTCAATTTTAGCTTGTTGTCACGTGTACCGAGGTACAGTCAAAAGCCTTTGTTGCGTGCTGAGCAGCCAGCAGAAAGACAATTCGTGTTAATGGCAAGACCCTTAACAGCATTGCTGTACAGAGAGACCTTGGGGTTTAGATCCATAAACTCCTTGAAAGTGGCAATGCGAGCAGACAGGAAGGCATATGGTGTGCTTGCCTTCGGTGTTAGAGGCATTGTATAGAAGTCAGGGTGTAGTGTGGCAGCTTTATAAATCTTGGGTTAGGCCACGTTTGCATGCAGTTCAGGTGGCCCCCATTACAGGAAGATTGTGGAGGCTCTGGAGAGGGTGCAGGGAGGATTACCAGAATATTGCCTGGATTAGAGGGTGTTAGCTATAAAGAGAGATTGGGCAGATTTGAAGCATCAGAGGTTGAGAGGGGATCTGATGGAGGTGATAGATCCCAGGGATGATCTATAGGAGACACTGTCTCAAAAAGGCCAGCCAGCATCATCAAAGGTCATCACTGCCCTGGCCACCCACGTTCTCATTTCACTCCTGCCATCGGGAAGAAGGTAGGAATCTGTAAACTGAAACATCCAGACTCATACAGCTTCTTCCGAACACTACCAATTCCAATTAAACTCTGAGCTAAGAACTGCCTTGGTTGCACTCGGGTCTTTGGGCTTTGTTTTGTTTATGCACTATATTATTTTTATTTATTTATTTATTTATTTATTATGTTTGTTTATTATATTAGTCATTTACAAACTGCTGTGCTGCTGCAAGTAAGACATTCTATTTCGGTACATAAAACACTCTTGATTCTTGAATGATGGCTTAGGTCTGAGCCAAGACCTTGCTCTTTTTCAAATAGTGTGGTGGAGATTTTTGGAAAGCCTAAAGAAAGGACACGGTCTCAATTTAGTGTTACTTCCAAAAAAAAAGGCAATCACCAGTAATAATATTTCCCCCAACACCAGATTGATGTGGTGTTGAACATTGTCTCTGCAGGAGGACATGAACATAAAAAACATTCCATCACTGAAAGACGTAGCCTTTATAATGTTCAGCATAGGGCCATGGTTCAAGTGCTTTAGTAGAGAAGGGGGGGAGATTCAGGAAAATGAGATCAGTATTCAATAATACAGAAAACTACTTTTTGTTAACAAAATGTTTCGTTGTGCTCTGTTTCTGCAGAGACAGAATTTCACCACAGTTCAGTGGGAATGGTTTAGGATTTCCAGTCAGAAATCGGCAGCTTCTGACAGAGTTCAAGCCTTTCTCGAAAAACTCCAAGAAACGTCACCAGAACTACTTCACTTCATTGTGAACTTAGCAGATGACAATCAGAACACCGCTCTCCATTACAGTGTCTCCCACTCCAACTTCCACATTGTGAGGCTCCTACTGGACACAGGTACCAAAAGAGACATCTGTTTTGAAGGGCTGAAGTATAACAACACATTTTAGAGAATGATTAAAAAAATTGGCTCCTCGGAGACAGTGGTGGAAATCTTGAACACTCATTTCCCCCAAAACGCTGTTGAGGTGAGGACCATGGAGAAATTCGGAAATGGGGTTAATAGATTTTTGTTAGGTAAGGCTTAAGAAACCAAGGTAGATAGATGGAGCTAAGATCATCCATGGTCCACTTGGTGCAGAGGTCTAAAAGTGTATTAATATTCCTAAATTGCAGCAAATCAGAGAGCTTGGTCCAGCGATTTGAATCAATCAAGGACCTCATTCTTGGCCATTTATATAATAATGGAATATTTGGATTTCAGATAAGGATAACGTTCTATCGGTAGTTCCAACAGTCCGCCCCAGCTGAGACTTTTAGCTTGTAAACATGAGGAAAGGCACCATGTTATGTACATTCCCCCAACTGGGCGCAATCCTTGAAACAGGCTCGTTGGTTTAATTCTCAATGCTACCAATTCTAAATAAAGCTCACGTAATTTAAAGATGGGGATAGAAACTTTGAAACATTGTGATTGAAACTTTGAAAGGGGAATGTGCTTTAGTTGCTGGTGAATACCTTGGTCTTTTATTGTTGCCGAGCAGGTGTGTGCAACGTGGACCATCAGAACAAGGCTGGATACACGGCGTCCATGCTCGCTTCCTTGGCCTCTGCTGACACAAGTGAAGAGGTGGCGGTGGTGAGGCAGCTGCTTCATTTGGGAAATGTCAACATTCAAGCCAGCCAGGTAATGGACGAAGTGGTGCCATGGATCAAAACACCATCCACTTCATTGCCTTTGGCTGCTTCTTGCTTCCTTTCACTGAGAGGCTAAAAAGAGTGCCTTGGAATGGTTTGGTTAATTAGCATGAAAGGTTGTGACGGAGAAAATACACCGATGAGCCAAAACATTATGACCACCTGCCTAATATGCTGTTGGTCCTCCGTGTGCAGCCCCATACGCAGCAGGGTGCGATGCACTGTGTATTGTGATGCATTCCTCCCGTGAACACCATTAACATTTTCTGTGACTTGTGCCACAGTAGACCTTCTGTCGGTTCGGACCAGACGGGATAGCCTTCGTTGCCCTCGCGCATCGATGAGCCTTGGGTGCCCAACAAACCTGTCGCCGGTTTGTGGTTTGTCCCTCCTCGGACCACTGTCGGTAGGTACTCACCACTGCCGACTAGGAGCACCCCACAAGCCTTGCCGTTACAGAGATGCTCTGACCCAGTCGTCTGGTCCTTGTCAAAGTCGCTCAGGTCTTTACTCCTGCCCATTTCTCCTGCATCCAACACATCAACTTCAAGAACTGACTGTTCAAGTACTGCCTAATATATCCCACCCCTTGACAGGTGCCATTGTAACAAGATAATCAATGTTATTCACTTCACTTGTCAGTGGTCATAATGTTTTGGCTGATCAGTGTATAGCAGCCATTACAACTGTCCTGGGTGAATTAAACCACGTTTGGGGATATCTTAAAAGGCCAACATTGAAGGAAAATAGTGAGGTATTCCTAGATCATTATAGAGTCATAGAGTGATACAGTGTGGAAATAGGCCCTTCGGCCCAACTTGCCCACACCAGCCAACATGTCCCAGCTACAGGTCCCACCTGCCCGCGTTTGATCCATATCCCTCCAAACCTGTCCTATCCATGTACCTGTTTAACTATTTCTTAAATGTTGGGATAGTCCCTGCCTCAACAACCTCTTCTGGCAGCTTGTTCCATACACCCACAACCCTTTGTGTGAAAACATTACCCCTCAGATTCCTATTAAATCTTTGCCCCTTCACCTTAAACCTATGTCCTCTGTCCTCGATTGACCGACTCTGGGCAGGAGACCTGATCTACGCCTCTCATGATTTTATACACCTCAATATGATGTTCTGTTTCAGCTTGTCCAGGAAGCCTGAAAGGAAGAAAAGTCAAAATTAATTGTCAGAAGCATATCACTTGCTCACTGGAAAGTTATTTTTGTTGACATGCTTCTGACAATTAATTTTGACTTTTCTTCCTTTCAGGCTTCCTGGACAAGAATCCTTGAAACAGGCTCGTTGTTTAAAGTTGGTTTATTATTGTCACATGTACAGTGAAAAACTTTGTTTTTTGTTCTATCTGGGTCTACATTCATCCATGAATACAATCAAACCCTGCAGAATATATATTTTTACAGTGACAGAGGAAGTGAAGTTGAAAGTAAGAGATCCACCTCGATGTGCTAAGGTCACAGCGAGGTTGATTGGGGAATTTGACTTTTTAATGCGATTAATCAACAGATTTTGCAGCCTGAATTCTTTGGACTCAATATTCACTTGTTCTCTTTGGTTTGGTTTTTAGCTTACCCTTCCATTCCATATCTTCCAGCTGACACAGGCTGATTACATTGTGCCATGGATGTTAGCAGTTCCCTGCCTCATCTCAGCCCTGATTTTAAAAAATCATCCGTTTCAGATTTTTCAACCAACTTTAAATAGTGAAGATAGACACAAAATGCTGGAGTAACTCAGCAGGACAGGCAGCATCTCTGGAAAGAAGGAATGGGTGACTTTTCGGTTTGAGACCCTTCCTAACACTGAGAGTCAGGGGAGAGGAAATGAGATATGGAAGGGTACATAGACAATAGGTGCAGGAGGAGGCCATTCGGCCCTTCGAGCCAGCACCGCCATTCAATGTGATCATGGCTGATCATTCTCAATCAATACCCCGTTCCTGCCTTCTCCCCATACCCCCTGACTCCACTATCCTTAAGAGCTCTATCTAAGACCATGTAAGGTGTGAAAAGAAGATCAAGCAGATGATGAAGGAATGGGTGACGTTTCGGGTCGATACCCTTCCTCAGTTTGAAGAAAGGTCTCGACCCAAAACGCCACCCATTCCTTGTCTCCCAAGATGTTGCCTGATCCGCTGAGTTACTCCAGCATTTTGTGATACCTTCGATTTAAACCAGCATCTGCAGTTTCTTTTCCCTACACATCAAGCAGACGATGATCAAGGACATGTAGAATGGTTCATTGTTGGATGAAGGGAAGGTGACAACAAGGCGACAAATAATAAAATTAATTAGGACAATGAAACTAGAAAGACAACTAGGGTGGGGGAGGGACAGCAAGAGAGGGAAAGCAAGGGTTATTTGAATTTAGAGAAATCAAATTCAAGTAACTTGAGCCTTCAAGTAAATAGTGGTAAACCATATTTCCCAGACAGCGGAAATTGCAGATGTCGGAAACCTGAAATAAAAACAGAAAATGTTGCAAACGCTAGCAGATCAGAAGAATCTGTGGATTTGAGACAAATAGACGTAGCATTTCAAGTCCAAGCCAATTCATTGGAATTCATTGTAGAAAATTTTAAATCTTTTCAAACAATTAAGGGGGAATCTTTACTTTTTTTAAATTGTTGTGTTAGTGCCGGAAATGTCTGAGCAGATGTAAGAGTCCACTGAGAATCCATTGTAGCTTTGGAAAGAGAAGTTTCATTGATAGCAGCCTAGATATCATTGGGTTCTTGGTGGACCAATCCAGCCTCCACCCATAGCAGCCGAGATATCATTGGGTACTTGGTAGATCAATGCAGCCCCATGCAATTCCTGCAGCCCTGCACGTTTGTTTCCTTTATGTGCCAATCGAGTTTCTTTTGGAAATCGTTGTCCATCCACTACCCTCGGGAGCATTGAGTTGCAGGTTACTTCCATTTGTAATGTTAAAAAATCCTTATACATTCTCAAATCTCTTGCCCCAAACATGCAGACTAAGGCATGGACTCTCCTTTTTCAGACATTGGTTGTTTTTCCCTTCCTTTTTGGTTTGTATTATGGGCGGCGCAGATCGAACCCAGGCCCTGCAGCGCCAGGGACCAGGGTTCGACCTTGATTTTGGGTGCTTGTCCATATGGAGTTTGTTGGTTTCTCCCTGTGACTGCGTGGGTTTTCTCTGGGTGGCCCGGTTTCCTCCCACATTCCAAAGACGACGGAAATGAGAGAATTAGATTTAGCTCTTAGGGCTAATGGAATCAAAGGATATGGGGGAAAAGCAGGAACGGGGTACTGATTTTGGATGATCAGCCATGATCAGATTGAATGGTGGTGGATGCTCGAAGGACCGAATGGCCTACTCCTGCACCTATTTTCTATGTTTCTAACATGGCAGAAGCAAATTAGATTTAATTGCTGCCCTCTGGTATATAAAAATCTGCAATTCTACCAGGGAGACTAGTTGTGAGTGAAAGCTGAGCAGATGAGTCAGAAATACAAACCTTCTTAGAAAATCCCATTGGTTTTATTTTAACCATTACACCTGTAGAAATTTGGCAACAAAGTAGGTTACATCTAAGGCAGGCACAAGATGCTGGAGTAACTCATCGGGACAAGCAACATCTCTGGAGGGAAGGAATGGGTGACGTTTCAGGTCAAGACCCTACATCTCTTCAGTTCTGATGCAAGGTTATCGACTTGAAGCATGAACAGTGTTGCTGTCTTCACTGATGCTGCCTGACCTGCTGAGTATTCCCGTACCTTCTGTTTTTATGTGCGTAGTTTAGAAATTGTGTTTAGTGGCTCTCATTAAAAGCCATTCCTTTATTTTTCTAGCTCCGACAAAATAGCATACATAATAACGTCTTAAAGCTTCTGGGGAATTTTCGCAGATGGCAATGATTTTGCTGTTATGGCAATTCAATTTAACAAAGAATAATTGTCCTCTTTTAAGGGTGAAAAAATAAATATTTGAAAATCCTCTGTACAATCCTCTGTAGCAAGATAAATTGGAACCTCTTTTTTACCGCAGGTGGTTAGACCTCTATTTCTTACGAAGGGAATGTCTAGACTTAAATCCTGATGTGAATTCGGTCCCAGTAGTTTGCACGTGCCGTTGTCAGGAGTGATTGGATACCCTGTTACCTCGACGACAATGAGTGTGATCAATACCACGTCCTGTTCCACTTAAATATGCTTCATAAATATACTTTGTTTGCTTGCCTGATAGCAAATCCTCTGAGTTAGGCGCAAACCTGCATCAACATGTTGCTTAATGCGGTTGCTCATGTAATTTGGGCTGTGTCTATCGATAATCCCACACATTTCTGAGACCTCAGCTGGTCGCTGCAAGGATGGATTAGGAATTGGAAGCAAAGCATTCACATGAGTTGCCTGCATCTTTGATTCACTCCTAGTATCAGTATTAAAGGCATGGAGGAATTTATTTTACAATGACTTGACTGCAGTGCTAGGAGACATTTAAAAGTTGGAAAGGACCCACAGTTGCCCAGTTGACAACAAGCTGTGAATTACCTTCAAGATGTTGAATACTGGTCTGCACTAGTCTTGTAGCCAGTTGATCAGAGGAGGCGGTTCAGGTGAGCATATGATTACAGTGTCCAATGAGCGTCAGTCAGTTCCCTTGTGCTCTGAAGCTGCCCCATCTCTGCCACTCTTTGAGGTGAGGGAACTAAGTTTGCACCCCTTATCTGAGGAAGGATGTGCTGGCACTGGAGGGGGCCCAGAGGAGGTATACGAGAATGACTCCAGGATTGAGCGTTCGATGGCACTGGGCCTGTACTCGCTGGAGTTTAGAAGACTGAGGGGGAACTTCATTGAAATTTACCGAATGGTGAAAGGCCTGGATAGAGTGGATGTGGAGAGGATGTTTCCACTAGTGGGAGAGTCTATAACCTTCCACTAGTCATAGCCTCGGAATTAAAGGACGTTCCTTTAGGAAGGAGATAGGAGGAATATTTTTAGTCAGAGGGTGGTGAATCTGTGGAATTCATTGCCACAGAAGGCTGTGGTGGCCAAGTCAATGGATATTTTTAAGACAGAGATAGATAGATTCTTGATTAGTACGGGTGTCAGAAGGCAGGAGAATGGGGTGAAGAAGGAAAGATAGATTAGCCATGATTGAATGTCAGAGTAGACTTGGGCCGAATGGCCTAATTCTTCTCCTATCACTGATGAAATAATGAGTTAATTGCTCTGGAAAACGCAGGCCTCTGGTGAGCTGGGAACTCAGTGGAATCGGAACAGTTACTCATAATGAGAACATTTATTGAAAATGTATTCAATTTTAATTAATTTGAAGATTAAATCTTTGGCTTCAGGTATAGAAAAAAAGCAAAAAAAGCAGAGGAACGTGGAAGTCACAAGAATGGGAAGATAAGTTGGTCCATCAAACCTGGCCACACTCCTGAGTCTGCAGCATTGAGTCCAATCCTTCACCTACTCTTTTGAAACAGTGTAGTTTTCTGGGGAAATTAAAACAAATCTCAGAGAAATCTAGGGCAATAAAGAGTAAAGAACTCTGCAGAAGACAAAAGAGAAAAGAAAAATCCCTGATCTCCATGCAAACCGACATCCCTTCCATTAAATCCATCTACACGTCACTCTTGCTCGGCAAGGCCACCAGCATAATCAATGGCCCGTGCCACCCCGTCACTCTCCCCTCCCCTCTTCCATCGGGCAAGAGAAGTTTGAAAACGCACACCTCCAGATTCTGCCTAGCTGTTATCAGGCCACTGAACCGTCTTCACACCAGCTAGAATGCCTTCCTGGTCTCCCATCTACCTCATTGGAGACCTTTGAACTATCTTTAATCAGACTTTATCTTCCAATAAATGGTATATTGTTTAGTTTTTTTAAAATTTAGTTTAGAGATTCAGCGCGGAAACAGGCCCTTTCAGCCCACCGGGTCCGCGCCGATCAGCAATCCCCGCACATTAACACTATCCTATACCCACTAGGGACAATTTTTACATTTACCAAGCCAATTAACCTACAAACCTGTACGTCTTTGGAGTGTGGGAGGAAACCGAAGATCTCGGAGAAATCCCACACAGGTCACGGGGAGAACGTACAAGCTCCATACTGACAGGACTCGTAGTCAGGATGGAACCCGGGTCTCCGGCGCTGCATTCGCTGTAAGGCAGCAACTCTACCGCTGCGCCACCGTGACCGCCCTTCCTTTACATTCTCAATATTCTTTTTCCTTTACCTGTATCCGATGTGGCTTGATGATCATCACGTATAGTCTTTTCTTTGACTGGATAGCACACATCAAAAAGCTTTTCACTGTACGTGACTGTAATGGATTGATGTGGAGATTACAGTGGGTATGTATATTGATAAGAAAGAATCCGATGCATTCAGTGCAAGTGTATTAAATTGGCTATGTTATGGAAAGATTGAACTGCAAAGTAATTCACATTATTTTCTCTCCAGTAGAAGGCTTCATCACTTTCTTTGTTATCCCAGGCTGAAACTCAATAGACTTCTCAAGGGATAGACGCAAAAAGCTGGAGTAACTCAGCGGGTCAGACAGCATCTCTGGAGAAAAGGAATAGGTGACGTTTCGGTTCTGAAGAAGGATCTCGACCCAAAACGCCACCTATTCCTTTTCTCCAGAGATGCTGCCTGACCGCTGAGTTACTCCAGCATTTTGTGTCTTATCTTCTTTGGTTTAAACCAGCATCTGCAGTTCGTTCCTACAGACTTCTCAAGGTACATGGGTAGGCAAGCCTCAAGCACGGGTGTAATGTAACCATTTGAATTCTTGCTCGAAGTTTAACTTCTAAAAGTAATAACAACCAAACGTGATTACTTTCTGCAGGCAGGGCAGACTGCATTAATGCTGGCAGTTAGCCACGGAAGGACAGATATGGTCAGAGCGCTCCTCTCCAGTGAGGCCAACGTGAACATTCAAGATACTGATGGATCAACAGCCCTGATGTGTGCAAGTGAGAATGGTCATGTGGAGATAGTTAAACTCCTTCTGGCTCAGCCTGGATGTAACTCAGCACTAACTGATAAAGTGAGTATCCCGCGGTTCTAGACCTCCTGGTTTGTCCATTCTCCACATCTTCATCCATGTCTCACAGCCAGCTCACCTACATCAGAGGAGACTACTCGTCAAAAGTACTTATTAGTCCCGTTCCTTCCCTCCAATGATGCTGCCTGTCCCGCTGAGTTACTCCAGCATTTTGTGTCTATATTTGAAACTTCACAATTCTTGAAAGGCACAATATTAATCTTAGACTTTCTTTCCCCCACTCTACCTATTCCCGTAGCCTGTCGTGGTCCAGGCTCGCAGCGCACGATTATTTAACAGTGTGAGACAATCTGGTTGTTGCAAAGCGGCCACACTGGCAACAGGTGTGGGAACTTGGGAAATGGTGTCGTGGTGAGCCATGAGCTGTGCACCGAGGGTTGCCAACTATCTCACTCCCAAATGCGGGACAAGGTGATGTCACTGCCCTGCGCCCCACGTGACCTCACCCAGCCAGCGGCCACGTGCTCCCGCTCCACCAATGGCGGCCGTCCGGGCCGGGAGACGGGTTGCTATGCAATGTCCGTTAGGTGGCCCCCGGGCTACAGTGTCAGGGCCTACAGTGTCCGGGCCAGCAGTGTCCAGGCCTGCAGTGTCCGGGCCTGCAGTGCCGTCCGGGCCTACAGTGCCGTCCGGGCCTACAGTGCCGTCCGGGCCTACAGTGCCGTCCGGGCCTACAGTGCCGTCCGGGCCTACAGTGCCGTCCGGGCCTTATACGGGACAAGGGCGGTCCCGTAAGGAACAAACCAATTTAGCTCAAAATACGGGATGTCCCGGCTAACACGGGACAGTTGGCAACCCTATGTGCACCTGAGGGTGGTTTGCGTTGAATTACATTACTAAGGCAAAACAGAGAGCTTCTACTCTGCTGTGAACATAGAACAATGCAGCACAGTAACAGGCCCTTCGGCCCACAGTGTCTGTGCCATACATGATACCAAGTTAAACTAATTCTCTCTGCCTGCACATCTTCTTTGAGCTTTGTCCCTCTCACCTTAAAACTATGCCCTCTAGGCTTTGATATTCTCATTCCGGGCGCAAGGTTTTGACTGCCTGTCCTACCTGTGCTCTTGTAATTTTATATTCTTCTATCAGGCACCCCTTCAGTCTCCAACGGTCTAGAGAAAACAATGGTACATTGACCTGAGCGTACTTGATAATGTCACTGAAACAGAGTGGGGCTCTGTTGCATTCTCCATCTTGATTTGCTCAAAGATTCACCATCAGCACATTTTATATATAATCTGCATTTGTTCAATACACTTGCTGGTGACTTTTGAATGCATTGATTGGCAATTAACATGCTCCAATTTATTATGTTAACTGCCACTGAGAGACTATTCCAGGGGAGGATTGTTATGATTGTTAGCGGCTGACTAAACTAATGATAGAGATTATTGCAAACATCTCTGTTAATTCTGAGGCGGCTGTCAGTGGCACACAATGAGACTCTTATTAGTTTCTCCGGATTCAGGCAGAGCTATTTACCATCTGCCTCATGCTTCTCTGAGGCCCTGCTTGGTCGCACGTTCTGTGATTAAACTGGCATTTTATTCTCTTTTTGAAAAACACAATCTGTCTGGAAGAGAAAGCGATGTCAGTTTTTGGGAATCGAAATAAAACGATGCTATTAAAATTGAATTGAGTTTGTAACAAAACCACCCCTCCCTCAGTTGTAGTTTCTCTTTCCTTTGGAAGTAAGCTTCAGCATCTCTTGATAATTAGCCGCCACTGTAGTGTGGTTTGAGGTCCTGGACATCACATGCAAGGAGAGTGGTCAGTGTGGATCTGAAACTTGTTCTCTGTGTTGTGACATTATAGCCCTTGGAGCATTAGTTTCAGTTTAGTTATTGTCGCGTGTCCCGAGGTGCAGTGAAAAGCTTTTGTTGCATGCTAACCAGTCAGCAGGAAGACAATACATGATTACAATCGAGCCATTTATGCCGCATGGCAAGGGGATAACGTTTAGTGCAAGGTAGAGCCAGCAAAGTCCCATCAAGGATAGTCCGGGTGTCACCAAAGAGGTAGATGGTAGTTGAAGAGGGGTCTCGACCCGAAAGGTCACCCATTCCTTCTCTCCAGAGATGCTGCCTGTCCCGCTGAGTTACTCCAGCATTTTGTGTCTACCTTTGATTTAAACCAGCATCTGCAGTTCTTTCCGACACAGGTACTATAGATAGTAGTTCAGCACGGTGGCAGGGACAGTGGCCTCTGACAAAACATGATTGATGATTTGCTTCTCGTGTGTTTCATACTCCGCATCTTTCTCTGTCCTTTACCCTGCAGGATGACAGTACGGCTCTGGACATCGCTGTACAAGCTGGACAGAAGGAGATAGCGGAGCTGCTGAGAATCCACATGATCAGTGACATCTCTCACACTCCTTGATGTACATTCACCGCGGCCTCCCTTATTGACTCTTTAATCAGAAACAAACAACCAGCTGTGACACCCCAACTTCGCTACTCTAAACCATTCATCAGAGAAGATGTTCAGCCCTTTGAGCTAATCAAGAGATCCTTCCATTTGGAAACGTATCTCAATTTTTCCTCAGAAGTTAAAAATTGTCAATGACTGACATCTTGGCTTGAAGGACACTGTCAAAAATAGCATATGGACTCCTGCAGACACGTCTCTAAGCTTGTTATTCAATAGTTCTGCAGCATCACTTCACACAAAATGGACATTAATTTTGAAGTCATGCTAATTACCAAATTAATGCTGTATCTTTCTGTGCCATTCTAGCGGAGAGCCTTAAAGAGAGAATTTGCTCGTAAGATTATGCAAATCCCGTTCATTTAACTTCTAATAAAATTAATCGTACAGTTCTCACAGTAGAACAAAAAATATATGCTGCTTTACCCTAATGTGCTTTAAGAATATTCTAATACTTGCAATATCTTCAAATTCATGGCCATTACAAAGCTTTATTAAAATAAAAGATTGTGCTGTGAAAAATGTACTGTCTTTGAGCTTAAATGATATGGTTTTGAGAAGAACTATGCTGGTGCGGTATTTTGTTGTGGTATTGACATTGCCTGAGATGAATTTTGTTTGCATACCAAAAGCATTAAGCCCAGTGACCCTGACGTACATGGCATTTAACACCAGCTCTCATGAAAACTAAATTATTGCCATTCATAATATGGCGAAGAAACAAGATGCTGGTGAGAACCTTCTGTAGAAGACTCCAATCTGAGAGCAGATCGGCCTTGAGTCGGCAATCACGTGGAACTCCCATCGACTGATTTGTACCCTTTCATAATTTGTTATAAATTACAAATCACAATGGTGATTATTGTATCGTTAAAGAATAATTTTCGCTATCAAAATAGATTGGATTCTGTCAGCGAGAGCTTTTGTTGGTTAATTAACTGAGGAAAAGTATCTACACATGGGCCTTAATGAAATGTTTGCTCCTCATTCATTTCATTATGTCCTTTGTGTTGTTTTCCCCCCCTCCCTTCCCCTACCACTGACCGCTCTTTGTCTATTCTGCCCTCAGTAATTAATGTAACGTTATACAATACAATACAATACAATATATCTTTATTGTCATTGTACAGGGGTACAACGAGATTGGGAATGCGCCTCCCATACGATGCAATAATTTAATTAGCTAGTCAGTATTAATTTAAACAACCCAATGAAATAAATTGTAACAGTTTTAAAACAGAATATAGTGCAAGTAGATCTGTACCGGTTCACTGTGCGTTGTGACCATCCGGCTCAGCAGGACCGGTTCATAGCAGCTATGGCCCTGGGGATGAAGCTGTTCCTGAGTCTGGAGGTGCGGGCGTAGAAGGCCTTGTAGCGTCTGCCCGATGGACTATTGCAGGGGTGTGAGGAGTCTTTGTGGATGCTGGTGGCTTTTCTGAGGCATCGTGTGTTGTAGATGCCCTCCAAGTCTGGTAGCTGTGTTCCGATGGTCCTCTGAGCTCTATGGACTACCCGCTGAAGAGCTTTCCTCTCTGCCTCCGTGCAGCTGAGGTACCACAACCACAATAATCAACCACAAGGACCACAGGAAAATAGGAGCAGGATAGGCAACCCCTGACCTCTCAAGCCTACATCATGGCCGATTACACTTCAACTGTTAGAGACCGTTCAGTCCACCCTCTTTAGAGATAGGAGACCAGATTTGGCATGTCCTATAAACAAACAAGAGAACAAGAGATATGTCATGTTCATAAGTGATAGGAGCAGAATTAGGCAATTCGGCCCATCCACCATTCAATCATGGTTGATCTATCTCTCTCTCATGGTTGATCTATCTCTCTCTCTATCTATCTCTCTCTCTTAATCCCATTCTCCTGCCTTCTCCCCATTCTTGATTAGTTAATCAAGAAAGTGTCAGTCAGCAGGTAGTGTTTTTATCAATCATCAGTATGTTGTGGATTCAGTGGATTATCTGAAGAAGGGTCTCTAGCTTCGATGTAAACCAGCATCTGCAGTTCCGGCCGACGCAGTAGGTTGTGGTTTTTCGCCCCATTGCAGAGGCTTAACACATCAGCTATGCTTCACTTCAATGCATTGCTGAGATACCATCTTTCAGGTGAAACATCAAACTCGGGTCCAGAGTTTCAAACATCGAACTAGAGCCTGCCTACCCGACTGGAAGCCAAGCAGGGACGTAACTACGTAAAATCGCGCCTATGGCAAGCTCTGAAATCGCGCCCCTGTCCAAACATCTGACACGGACCAGGTAGGCCCGCCTTTGGGTTTTGTTTAGAGACACAGCGCGGAAACAGGCCCTTTCGGCCCACCGGGTCCGCGCCGACCAGCGATCCCCGCACATTGACACTATCCTCTACACACTAGGGACAATTTTGACATTTACCAAGCCAATTAACCTACAAACCTGTACGTCTTTGGAGTGTTGGAGGAAACCGAAGATCTCGGAGAAAACCCACGCAGGTCACGGGGAGAACTTACAAACTCCATACAGACACCACCCGAGGTCAGGATCGAACCCGGGTCTCCGGCGCTGCATTCGCTCTAAGGCAGCAACTCTACCGCTGCTCCACCGTGCCGCACACAGGTCCTACAGGTGATACTGGTCCACCGTTGATTTTCCGGCAAACGGTGGTCCAGCCGATCTCTACCTCATTGGGTCTTCCGTGCCAATTGGCGGGTTGAATTTGCTCCTTGCGGCTGGGGCTCTGGAACTCCAGCCCAGCCGGAGCAGGCAGATCTGTCCCCTTAGCCGACTTCCGAGGCCGGCTTTGCGGGCCAGTATCTCGGCCCCATAAGACTGTGACCTCTGTTGGTCCGACAAAACGGATAATTTGGCAAGGCTCTGGAACCAACGGTGCCGGAAAATCGGTGGTGGACCTGTATTCCAACAACAGCCTAGATCAGAGGTGATCTGCCAGCCTTTGAGAAGTCTATATGTGTATAACTGTGGAGCGGAACAAAACCTCCAGTTAAGTTACAAAGCACCATTCAATATTTTACTATGACTAGCATAAAGGGTTAATGGTATTGCAGATCAGTTGGACTAAAGCACTCATTATCGGCATATAGTGAAGCTACTGCCTTACAATCCTGACTACCGATGCTGTCTGTACGGAATGTGTACGTTTTCCCCGTGACCTGCATGGGTTTTCGCTGAGTGCTCTGGTTTCCTCCCACACTCCAAAGGTTTGTAGGTTAATAGGCTTGGTGTAAAATGTAAAATTGTCCCTTTTGTCACTGGCACCCAGGACTCGTGCCATACCTGCCATACCCTAGACACGCCACTGAAGCCAAGGAGACTCTCCCATACCTGACAGAATGGTGATGGGTCATGTTCATGCCCTTGGTCTGATGTGGATGAGATGTGTTCTGAGTGGACTTTCATTTTATACCTGATCTGATTTCTTCTGCCAACTATCTCTGATGGAGATTAGAGATTGCATGGTCCAATAAGGAAACCAGAGTTTTTTGTACAGTGACCAGGCCAATATTTGCCCTGAGTTAATATCAAAGAAACGGCTTTTCTATATGTTATGTGTGTGGGGGCTTCCTGTGTGCATGTCGCCTACCACATTTGTGGCAATGAAAATCCAATCACTTCATTGAGATCTTCTGAGGTTATGAAACACTCTGACCTTTGCTTTATACTAAAACAAAGGTCATTAGTTAATTACTACCACTTAATCAAATAATGGGCAATAGAGGTATGCTTCAGATCTTAGAAATTATGAAATATAATTAAAGCCGTTTCTGTGATATTAACTCTGGGCAAATATTGGCCTGATCACTGTACATGCATTTTGAAGATCGACACAAAATGCTGGAGTAACTCAGCGGGTCAGGCGGCATCCCTGGAGAGAAGGAATGGGTGACGTTTCGGGTCAAGACCCTTCTTCAGAATGCATTTTGCAAGTGGGCTGGTGAACAATTGCCTTATTTTGAGTGTGAATAAAATCACAAGGATTTTTATGACAGGAAAATATCCGGTCTAACATTTATATTTGTTTTAGATTTGGGCCGCATATCACTGCCTTCTCACTTACCACCCCCGATACCCTGGTGTACTGAAACACCTGCTGGCCACACATTGGTATTCATCGGTCTGCTGGGATTCATGTGTGACGTATCCATAGTTTCTGAATAGGCAGCGCCAGCTGGCCACACTTCTGCTGGAACTTCATTAACATAAAATTAGTCCATATAATTACAGTCACATCAAGTTCCCCTCTGAGCCCATTTGTACAGCACACTTTAATGATCTTCCCATGTTGCATGAACACGTTGCATTTTGCAGAAAGAAACGTTGCCTTTTCCCATTACGCACTTCTGAATGTCTCAATCTGAATTTGCGTCTCTTCATTGCAGTGCATTTAGCTTTCATCCCTGCTTTATAACCCTTGTCTTCAATTGGATTTTTCCTATTCCAGATGAAGAGTGTAGATTGAAAAAGGCAACTGATTAAAATAATGTCTTCTGCTTCAACATAAGTGCCAGTGAATCCCAAAGTCAAATCAAATAAACGTTTCTTGAAATGCAATGCTGATAGATGCACTATGGTGATTTCAATAGGCATTTGCAAACTCTTCTACATTTGTTGCATACAATGGATTTGATGTAAAGTGTATTGGTGCACTTCAAATCACTCACATCAACAACACACGGCTTGGCATCTGTTTCTCCCTTAGGCACTTTGTAATGAAGCCTTAGCACTTGAACAGGAGATGACTGAAGCATTTGACTGATAGGTAATATTTGTATTGTAATTAAGAATGATTGATTTCTTTTTTAATCCGTTCATAGAACAAGTCATAACAATTCAAAGTAATTGCTTGCAAATGCATTTTTTCCCCACATTTCTGAAAAACCTCGTGCATTAGCTTATCGTTGAAAATCTTGGGAAATTTTTTCACGTAACTGAACTGTTCATTTTCATTCAAATTGTCTGAGAAGACCACAAAAGGATATCAGTACAAATAGACACAAAATGGTGGAGTAACTCAGCGAGACAGGCAGCATGTGTGGAGAGAAGGAATGGGTGACGTTTTCGGATCGAGGCCCATTCTTCAGACTAGACTAGTCCACCAGCATTTTGTGTCTATCTTCGGTTTAAACCAGCATCTGCAGTTCCTTCCTACACAGTTCAAATAAATCTTAGTTATCGTTTACTTGTGAAATATGAGGATGGTCTTTAAACCTCCCTTAATCTCTCCTTATTTGATATTGATCGGTTGTGGTCGAGAATTATTGTGCCAATGGGATAGCCATTATTGGCAAACATATAAATCGCTTTTGAAAATACCCAGCAGAATTGTGAGAATTAAATACTGTACGTTTGTGTGTTTTCTGATACCAAACTCAAATGGCCATTCCTCATGTATAGTTATTAGTTTGGGCTGGAGAGCCTGATTCAGACTTTGTCCACCATCCAGCAAGGATCATTGCTCTTGCACAAGACCCTGGCAGAGTATTATTCTCAGTGCATATGAGGTCTACACCCATTGCTGAAGCCAAGGGATGGCAATATTCACTTTGGATCCTTCAGTCTGTGTGGTTCAACAGCAGCATACTTCCCAGGAATGAGTGGGTTAACGATGATGAGCGTTTCACGGCACTGGGCCTGTACTCGCTGGAGTTTAGAAGGATGCGGAAGGACCTCATTGCAACTTGCCGAATAGTGAAACGCCTTGATATAGTGGATGTGGAGAGGATGTTTCCACTAGTGGGAGAGTCTTGGACCGGAGGTCATAGCCTCAGAATTAAAGGAAGTTCCCTTAAGAAGGAGATGAGGAGGAATTTCTTTAGTCAGAAGGTGGTGAATCTGTGGAATTCATTGCCACAGAAGGCAGTGGTGACCAAGTCAATGGATATTTTTAAGGCAGAGATAGATTGATTCCTTAATTGGTACGGGTGATTGGGGATATAGGGAGAAGGCAGGAGAATGGGGTTCAGAGGGAAAGATAGATCAGCCATGATTGAATGGCAGAGTAGACTTAATGGGCCGATTGGCCTAATTCTACTCCTATCACTTATGAACATAAATAAGCCTCGAGCTGATCTTCCTCCGACAACAGAAAGAGTGCTCTCCCTGTCCTTGGCTTCTCCACTTGAGGTGACGGTAAGTGAGCTGGTCCAATTTTACTTGCCAATCACTGTCCAACGAGCCATAGGCAACTTTTGAAGTGAAAGTCCTACCGACACAGGGAACGAAGAAACAGAGGAGGCAGGATGTCAACAACTGATTTCCCCAGTCGGGTGTCATTGTGAGCCATGTAGTAAAGTTAGATGCAGGTGACCTTTATCTACGTTACATTGTCTACGTTACAGAAACAAATTAATTGACAGAGGATGACAACTCAAGGGTACACGTTTCCCATGATGGCCATTGTCAACCGTTAGTCTATTGCACATTTCGAGTTCACTACAGCACAGGCTCGTTCAGTACACCCTGAGACACAGATATTGTTAAGATTCTGTGTGTGCGTTTCCATTAACAGCTATCAGGGGTCGGAGGAAATGGGTAGTCCTCTGTTTGTTGCTATTTTAATTAATGCATTGCGATGCTCTAGTTGAATTCATCATCTGATTTATATTCCCTGCTGTCGTGGTTAATGAAGAACAAGTTGTTTTGTGCAAATGACTGTTTCCCCCTCGTGAGCTTTAAGGTGCCACAACAAATGTCAGCGGGACATGTTACCTCTTGACAAATGTGTGTTTGAATGAATTGCTGGATGTTGCAAAATCTGTTGCCAAGGAGCACTTAGGAAGATAGAACGGTGTCTTTGTATGGATTTATACAATACATTTTCAAATGTAGGGAGCTGGTTTCTGGAGAATTATAGTTCTTTTGAGGCATCGGTTTACAATGAACTCTCCCACCGGGAGCAAGATGGCATTGGTACCAGATAATTATAATTAATATTTAGGGTGCTCACTCCACTGATGGCATAGAGCAGTGCTTCTTAAACCATTTCTGTATCATTCACCCTTGAAGCTTTATCACAACCTTTAATTCACCCTCGACTAAATGTTCTTATGTTTTTTGGTAATTTTCGTCTTAATATAATTTTATATTTATTAAGTCACTCACCCCTTCATTCACCCCTCTGGTTTCATTCACCCCAAAATAATTTCATTTGCCCTTGGGTGAACCATTCACTGGTTTAAGAAGCACTGGCAAGAAGCACTTCCATGCCTTACATCACATCTGTAATGTTAATCAAAACACACTACAACAAGCACAGATTTTTCTCCTTCTACATGCCAGCTATCTTGATTTTTTTAAAATAGATTGCCCCTGATGAAATGCATGCATTCCAAGATTTGTTAAGCTAAATTTTGTAACTTAAAATTTGGGTGATTGATTAATAGGACTAGATGTTACAATCCCTAAGGTTTGCACTACAATTGACTGGTGTTGTTCTTGGGGGTGACCACTAGGTGATGTTGCTACCATTCAGACACATCTTCAGTTATGTACCTCAACATCACTGGGTGTTTCGGCCTTTTATCACAAGACACCCTCAGTCGAGGCAGGCCCACCGCAGGGTGATCAGACATGGGTGTGTGTCTTATGGTTAGCCTCAAGATGGTCACGTGGCAGCCCAGACAGTATCTAGATTGCCCCTGATGAAATGCATGCATTCCAAGATTTGTTAAGCTAAATTTAGTAAATTAAAATTTGGGTGAAATGCATATTATGGGAATTTCTGGTACCTATTCCTATTTGCCTGAGTTGATGCAGATTTCATTATGAGAATTGAGGACATGGCCTCATTTGTAAACGTCAATGACATGCTAACGTACTTGCTAGGAACTGGATTGAACTGAACGGAATCCCTATGACTCTGAATGATATTATACCACTACACGGAAATCAGAGATCTCTGTCTGTTAGTCTGGGATGGAATTCTGAGCATCTCCCAGCCAAACATGACCTGCCCCTTCACCTCCCCCTCAATGGATAATGCCCTCACTGACATTTACCAGGCTATTAAACACCTCCAAACAGCCTCCAAATAAGCTCCAAACTGCATAGTCATGGGGCATGGTTATGTCTTTTGCACTATTATTGTTTGTTTGGGTTTATGTGTGTGTGTGTGTGTGTGTGTGTGTGCATGCATATGTGTGTGTATATATATATATATATATATGTGTGTGTGTGTGTTTAGATATATATTTTTAAATAAATATATTTATTTATTTATGTGTGTGTGCTTGTATAGATATATGTGTATGCATTTGTGTGTGTGTGTGTTTAGATATATATTTTTTAATAAATATATTTAGATGTGTATGTGTGTGTGCATATATATATATGCGTGTGTGCGTGTGTGTGTGTGCATGTTTATGTATACACACACACTAAACTCTTTTTCTCATTTATTATATTATTTACAGAGTACTATGTTTACATATTCTGTTGTGCTGCTGCAAGTAAGACTTTTATTGTTCTATCTGGGACATTTGATAATAAAACACTCTTGACTCTCTACACCATCAGCTGTAAAGACCTTCGAGCTTGACAAAAGTACTTCATAAATGCATAGTTACTCGCTGAAAAACATTTGCATTTATGAAGTTAGACACAAGTGTCTTTTATGAAGGAAATAAACTGCCGATGCTGGTTTAAATCGAAGGTAGACACAAAATACTGGAGTAACTCAGCGGGTCAGGCAGCATCTCGGGAGAGAAGGCATGGGTGACGTTTCGTGTCGAGACCCTTCTTCAGCCTGAGAGTCAGGGAAGAGGGAAACTAGAGATATGGAAGGGTACAAAGTGAGTTTAAGATGTGAAAAGGACCAATCAAAGCAGACGATGGTCCAGGAAACGTGGAATGGTTTATTGTTGGCTGTTTTCTGGGTTAAAATGTGGTGGGAGGGCTGGCGAGCAGGAGGACCACAGAGGGTGAGCAGTGAGAGAGGGTGTGGCAGAACGCATCGAGGAGAGGAGGAGAACTTGGGTTGTTTCAATCGTTTTATTTGAACAAATACAAAACAGCCATGACAGCATTGGTACTGCAGGGATTTTTCATGTCCGTTCTGAATGTCAGGTTTCACAATGCTGCTAACACTCGACTTATCAGATTTCACACTCTTTTTCAGATGAAATGTGTAGGAAGGAATTGCAAATGCTGGTTTAAGCCGAAGATAGACACAAAATGCTGGAGTAACTCAGCGGGTCAGGCAGCATCTGTGGAGAGAAGGAATGGGTGACGTTTCAAGTTGAGACCCTTCTTCAGACAGTACACAGCCAGGCACAGTCTTGAATCAGACGGAACAGACTGGTGCTGGGAACTAATTGTAGTCTTCCTGAACCAGGAGAGGAGAGCAAGTCTTCACCAGCTGATCCACAGGCTCCTATTGTTCAGGCATATTCCCCAGACGCCCATATGGTGAATGGCCCCGGGCTGACGGTGCCTCAGGAATAGTAAGTGTCTTCATTTTAATTCCTGAGCATTCATTAGGGGTAGAATGCATAAAAATTCACAGCCTGTTGGGAATAAAAAACAGAAAATGCCAGAAGCTGTCAGTGGACAGCATCCATGGACAGGGAAATAGAAACAGAGTTAATGTTTCAGATTGAGTCTGTTTGTCATAGAGTCAGAGTGATGCAGCGTGGAAACAGGTCTCTCGGCCCAACTTGTCCACACCGACCAACATGCCCCATCTATACCAGTCCCACCTGCCTGGGTTTTTCCCATGTCCCTCTAAACTTATCCTATCCATGTACCTGTCTAAATGTTTCTTGAACATCGCGATAGTACCTGCCTCAAATACCTCCTCCGGCAGTTCATTATGTACACCCACCAACCTTTGTGTAAAAAGGTTACCCCTCATGTTCTTGTTAAATCCATCCCTCCTCACCTTAAACCTACATCCTCTGTTCCTCGATTCCCCTACTGTGGGCAAAATACTGTGCGTTTACCCGATCTATTCCTCTCATGATTTTGTACACCTCCATAAGATCACCACTCATCCTCCTGCGCTCCAAGGAATAGTCCCAGCACACTCGACCTCTGCCTATAGCTCATGCCCCCGAGTCCTGGCAACATCTTCATACAGTAAATCCTCTCTACATCCTTTCCAGCTTGACAACATCCTTCCTTTGACATGGTGACCAAAACTGAACCCAATACTCTAAACGTTGCCTCACCAACGTCTTATACAACTGTTATATGACCTCCCAACTTCTGCACTCTTCCCATAAATGCTGCCTGATTGGCTGAGTATTTCCTTTCTTATTTCAGGTTTCCAGCTTCTGCAGGTCATTGGTTTTACCAGTCCTTACATAACTACAGCAGTTTTAACATGGTGTAGAGAGATTAACTGTGTGTCTAGATCTTGCCCAGTGCAAGGAACTCCCTGCTGGTGAAAGCAAAGGACAAATAGCACAGAGGGTTTGCAGGCATCTGAGGAGGTGGGGCAAGTTTGTTGGTCGGTGTGGAGCAAGGAACCGCAGATGCTGGCTTACACCGAAGATAGACACAAATTGCTGGTGTAACTCAGCGAGACAGGCAGCATCTCTGGAGAGAAGGAATGGGTGACATTTCAGGTTGAGACCCTTCTTCAGACTAAAGACGTCTCCCGTTCCTTCTCTCCAGAGATGTTGCCTGTCCTGCTGAGTTACCCCAGCATTTTGTGTCTATCTTCGGTGTAAGCCAGCGTCTGCACTTCCTTCCTACACAGTGACGTGAGGAGATGGCTCCAAAACATCCCCATCCTCGGCCACGATAGGAACCTGCATGTAAGTGCTAAAGAAATGGGTAAAGCATTTGCAAACATGTGCAGTCAGAAATGTCAAATAGATAGTCCTCCTCAGCTTCCCTCTGAAATCCTCTATCTTCAGCCAATTGAAATCACTCCAAGTGATTTAGATTTTTTTTTAGATTTAGAGATACAGCGCGGAAACAGGCCCTTCGGCCCACCGGGTCCGCGCCGCCCAGCGATCCCCGCACATTAACACTATCCTACACACACTGGGGACAATTTTTACATTTGCCCAATTTTATATTCCCAATTCGTCAACCCCTCCCCCCCACTACTTAGTTTAAACCCACATGTGTAGCACGAGCAACATGCCTGCCAGAATGTTGGTCCCCCTGCTGTTAAGGTGTAACCCGTCCCTTTTGTACAGGTCACCCCTACCAAAGAAAAGATCCCAGTGGTCTAGAAATCTAAATCCCAGCCCCACTGCCATACATTCATATCCCCTATCTCCCTGTCCCTGCCCTCATCAGCACGAGGTACAAGCAATCCAGAGATAACCACCCTAGAAGTCCTGCTTTTCAGTCTTCTTCCTAACTCTTTAAACTCATGTTGCAGAACCTCCTTCCTCTTCTTCCCGACGTCATTTGTGCTCACATGCACAACCACTTCTGGCTGTTCACCTTCCCTCTCGAGGATGTTCTGAAGTCGGTCCGTGACATCTTGAACCCTGGCTTCAGGGAGGCAACAGACCATCCTCGAGTCTCGCCTGCCGCCACAGAATCTCCTGTCCGCACCTCCGTCAATGGAGTCACCCACCACTATGGCTCTGCCCGATGTCGGTCTCACCGGTCGAGTCTCATCGTTGATATTGGAGCCACCGACCCTATCTGCCACTCGGACTGGAAGCGTCTTCTGCCCCGACAGCTCCCAAGAGGGCGTACCTGTTTTCATTAGGCACAGCCACCGGGGTCTCCTGCTCTCCACGTTTACTCCCCTTTCTCACAGTCACCCACCTTCGCTCTTCCTGTATCCTTGGCGTGACAACCTCGCTGTAGGTCCTGTCCAGGAAACTCTCGTTTTCACGGATTGCCCTGAGGTCATCCAGCTGCTTCTCCAGTTGCCCAACACGTTCATTCAGGAGCTGCACCTGGACACAATTTCTGCAGGTGTAGTTCCCAGAAGCTCCAAGCGATGTCCCTGACTTCCCACATCCTGCAGGAACCACACTGCACCAACTTGCCAGCCATTTCTTCAGTGACAAAAATCTAATTTCAACCAAGTGTAGCAATGGATACTGCATTGGATACGGGTCCAAACAACATGGTGATTAAATCCTGTGACCCTGGACAAGCTGTTCCAATACGTACACGATTCCGGCAATGAGCCAAATGACCCCGGTATGAACAGTTTACAAAAAGCAGAATAAATCAAACTCAGCTAATCAATATATTCGTCACCAACCAGCAAAATGATGCAGACTATCATCAACAGTGCTGCCAGTAACCTGCTCGCCGAAGCAGAGAATGCCTAAGTGAATCGTCACGTGACTGTAGACTTCTTTACAGCCGTGGTGCAAACATGGACCAACAAGTGAATTTGGGAGATAAAGGAAGACTGACTTCCATTGGCATCAAGATGGCATTTGACCAAGTGTGGCATCTAGGTTCACTGGTCAATAGGCATCAGGAGAAAACACCATTGGTTAGAAGTGTAGGAAAAAACTGCAGATGCTGGTTAAAATCGGAGGTAGACACAAAATGCTGGAGTAACTTAGCGGGACAGGCAGCATCTCAGGAGAGAAGGAGTGGGTGACGTTTCGGGTTGAGACCCTTCTTCAGATTGATGTCAGTCTCGACCCGAAACGTCACCCATTCCTTCTCTCCCGAGATGCTGCCTGACCTGCTGAGCTATTCCAGCATTTTGTGTCTACCATTGGTTACATAACTTGCACCAAGGTAGATCACTCTGGTTATTGGAGGTCCATCATTCTAGTTCCTTGACATCACTGCATATCCTCGGCCCGACCATCCTCAGATCATTAATCGATGACCCCTTCCTTCATCAAAAAGAAGTAAGATGGTTACATGCTGTTCAATCCATTCACAATCATGCTGGAAATTAAGCAATGTGCAACAAAGTCTAGGGATGGGCGAATAAGTGGAAAATAACATTGTGCCCTGGAAGTGCCCGGAAATGATCACCCCAACCATCGCTCATTGACATTCAACGGAAGTACAACCACAGATCCCTTCTCCGTTAAATTCCATGGGGACGCAACTGATCGGTATCTCAGCCAGAATAGTAATATACAGCATATATAAACTGGAGCTACAAAGGCAAGTCAGAAGTTGGGTATCCTATAGTGACTTACTCACCTTCTGGCTTCTCAAAGCCATGTACAAGACACATGGAAGAGCGTAATAAATTACTCTCCACACAGCAGCAACTTTTAAGAAACTCATCACCACCCGGGACAAACCAGCCGGCTTGGTAGGCACTCCATCTACCACTCCAAACATTCACCCCTCTGTTGTGATACTGCAAGGACTACTTTGTTGTATCACAAGGACTACTTTATTTCCCTGAGTAGTAACGTGTATATAAGAGATTGAGGTGATTAGGTGGTCACTCTGGTTCCAGGTAGCTGTGGAATAAACAGCCTGGATTTAAGTTCCAGCATTATAACCTTTTAAACACGTGTACTTGTGGTCCGTCCAGAGTCATAACAAAGGTATAACAGATACCAGACCACGAAGTACAACACCCTCTACCACTTGCACTCAAAGGCCGCATTGTGTCACGTTTTGTGAAATGCGCTGCAGTTACTTCATAAGGCCCCTTGAACAGCACCTCTCAAACCCATGGCCTCTCTACCACACCAACAATGACAGAAGGCTAATGGCAACGTCACCACTTGCAGGTTCCCCAGCACCAGGACTTGGAAACAGATAGTTGGCCAGTCGAAGTTGCTGGGTTACAATCGTGAAACACTCTGCCCAACATTGCTGTCGGAACACTTTTATCAGAAGGACGGCAACAGTTCGAGAAAGCATCGCATCATCAAGGGGTTTGGGGATGGCTGGCCTTGCCAATCATGCCCAAATCACAGAAAATGAATTAAAAAAGCAAACAGAACTTAATGTCCTCTAAGACAGACACTAAATGCTGGAGTAACTCAGCGGGTCATCTCTGGAGAGAAGGAATGGGTGATGTTTCAGGTTGACACCCTTCTTCAGACTGAGAGTCATGTCCTCTAGTTTCCTTCTCTCTTACCCACAACCCCGCAATTATGACAATGTAGCTTGTTTCTTATGTACACTATTAAAATAATTGATTATGTTGAATATTATATGGTGCTGATTTTACCATGATGATGGCAGCATCAAGTCAAGGTGAACAGGCTCACTGCAGTAAAGGGCCTGTCCCACTTAGGCGATTTTAAGGCGACTGCCGGCGACTAGGCTGTCGGCGACAGTTCGCCGGGGTGTCGTGGGCATGATCGTGAGGAGTCTTCAAAGAATCGTAGTGGATCTGGACCCATCGCTGAGAAATTTCTCGGCGACAGCTGGCTTGTCGCCAGGTATCGTTGCTTATTGTGGGCGCTGTCGCATGCTGTCCCCAGGTTTGATAGGTTGTCGCAGATGCATTTAGCACGTAATATTAAATTAAGTAGATTCTTTTGAAGATACCATAAAATACTTGTGTTTAACCAATTTATTTACCGTCAGGACATTTGACAGGTAGGTTGGAGGCGACAGTTTGACGGTCAGGTAAGCGTGGGAATTTTGCGTTGTTTATGGCCATCAGTGATTACTTTTAAAGTAGGCTCCTAACCCAGATATGCAACCCAGAAACCAGATATGCATCTCCCGTACATTTTCAAAGAATGCCCACACTCCGCACAAAAATCCATTTAACCACTTTTTAAAATAAATTTCTTAATGCTGCTATTAGTAAACTGGAAGTCAATCCAGTTTATAATAATAATAATAATAATAATATGCATTTATTTTATATAGCGCCTTACCAGAAGCTCAAAGCGCTTTACAAAAACAATCATAACATAGAAACAAACAAACAAACTATCCTAACGGAGAAGCGGCGAATAAACAGCGCCAGCGTCCTCTCACGTCAGGGTCCGGCAGTATACAACACAAAGCACAGGACACACAGATACAATTTATAACACAAACCGTGAAGCTTGGTTTTCAAGTAACCCGGGCAAGATGTTATATTTCAAAACTCTCAAGTAATTACAGACTTGTCAGTGATTTCAGCGAAAATTAGGACGCCGGAGAGGCATTGATAAGTGTGGGAATTTTGCGATGTTTCCGAAGACGGTGTAATCTCTTAGCCAGAAGCATTGTCGTGGTCATTGTCGTAGGGTAAAAGAAAATGTTGGCGATCTGCTACGACTTTGACGGTCCCCGGCAGTCGCCTAAAAAATCGCCTAAGTGGGACAGGCCCTTAAACATCTCTAATTATTTCTAAATAGGTTTGTGGACCTGTAATAACATTTCTCAGTGCAATGTAATTATGATCATAAAATTATAATCTGTTAAACTAATTTCCATGCAGGTGATGCTGCACTTGCACATAAGTGTGAAAGCTGATTGTAATGTTTACAGTGATATCTGCATCAGCCGTACTACAAGCTTCCTCACTTAAAGGAGCAAATAAAAGAAAGGTTTGCTTTTCTTGGAACATGCAACAAAATGCAACCACACACATTGACAGTCTGTGGCAGATACCACAATTCCAAACACATTGTGTCAGGAAAATGCTCAGATGAAGACATCTGCGGCTCGCTAGCAGTCTGTTCGTCTTTTTTCCTTTTTCTTTTTGTTGTGTGTCGGTGTTGGGATGGTTTTTTTTTTTTTTTTGGTTGTGTATGTGTGGGGGGTGGTGGTGGTGTGGGTGGGGGTTGGCGGGGGGGTGGGGGAAACCTTTCTCTTTTAGGTCTCTTCCTCACGGCGCGGGGTGCGGCTCGGCCGCGGGGCCTAACATTGCCCGGTGCGGCTCGGCCGCTGGACTTAATAGTGCCCGGTGCGGCTCGGCCGCGGGACTTTTCATCGCCCGGTGCGGCTCGGCCGCGGGACTTTACATCGCTGGTGCGGCTCGGCCGCTGGACTTAACAGTGCCCGGTGCGGCTCGGCCGCGGGGCCCAACATCGCCCGGTGCGGCTCGGCCGCGGGGCTTAACATCGCCCGGTGCAGCTCAGCCGCGGGACTTTTCATCGCTGGTGCGGCTCGGCCGCGGGACTTAACATCGCCCGGTGCGGCTCGGCCACGGGGCTTTACATCGCTGGTGCGGCTCGGCCGCGGGACTTTTCATCGCTGGTGCGGCTCGGCCGCTGGACTTAACATCGCCCGGTGCGGCTCGGCCGTGGGACTTAGCTGCGCAAGGCTCGGTCGCGGGGCCTTCCATCGCCCGGCTCGACCGCGAGACGTTTCAGCGCCCGGTGCGACTCGGCCGCGGGGCTTCCACCCCCTTGCGGGGACTGTGCGGGTCGGTCGGGGACGAGCTGTCTGTCCGTGGGCATGGGGAAGAGAGTGGAAGTTTTGTTGCCTCCATCACAGTGAGGGGGTGTTTGGAGTCACTGTGATGGACGTTTGTGTTGGGGTCATGTGTCTTGTGTTCTTTTTTGTGTGACTGCTATGTAGTTTCGTTCGGTACCTTGGAACCGAATGACAAATAAAGCTCTGTTGAAGGTCATGTCATTAAATCAAATTAAGATTATCTCATTAGACCCTGGAAGTGTGGCACATATTTCTCTCATTCAAATACCTGGCCAATTACCGTTTATCATTTTTAATTATATTAGGTTCAACACTGCATAAAATCCTACCCACAAAGATAATCTCAATAATCAAATTCACTTTGCTACAACCTTGTCATGTTATAGTAGTACATAGGGGTGCCAACTATCTCACTCCCAAATTACGGACAAGGTGACGTCACCGCCCCGCCCATGTGACCTCACCCAGCCAGCGGCCACGTGCTCCCGCTCCACCAATGGCGGCCGCCCGGGCCGGGAGGCGGGTTGCCACGCAACCTTACACTGTCCGGACCTACAGGGTCCGGACCTACACTGTCCGGGCCTAGAGCGTCGGGGCCTACACTGTCCAGGCCTGCACTATCCGCGCCTACAGTGTCCGGGCCTACAGTGTCCAGGCCTACAGCCCTCCCCCCCCCCGGGCCTAATACGGGACAAGGGCGGTCCCGTACGGGACATACCAATTTAGCCCAATATACGGGATGCCCCGGCTAATACGGGACAGTTGGCAACCCTGGTTGTACAAGACGTTGGTGAGGCCAGATTCGAAGTATTGTATTCAGTTTTAGTCACCCTGCTATTGGGTGGATGTTGCTAGAATGAGAAGATTTACAAAGATGTTTCCTGGACTTGAAGGCCTGAGCGAGAGGGAGAGGTTGGGCAGGCTAGGACTTTATTACTTGGAGTGCAAGAGCCTGAGGGGTGATCTTACAGACGTGTATGAGGGGTAATCTTACAGAGGTGTATGAGGGGTAATCTTACAGAGGTGTATGAGGGGTAATCTTACAGAGGTGTATGAGGGGTAATCTTACAGAGGTGTATGAGGGGTAATCTTACAGAGGTGTATGAGGATAAATGCAGAGTAGGGAACTCAAGAATCATAAGTTTAACATGAAAGAGGATAGATTTATTAGGAACCTGAGGGATAACCTTTTTACATAAAGGGTAGTGAATATAACTGCCAAATGAGGTGGTTGGGGCAGGCACTATGGATAAGTTGACCAGGTACATGAATAAGGAAAGTTTAGGATATGGGCCAAATGCAGGCAGATAGGCTAAGTGTAGATGGGGCATTTTGGTTTGCATGAGCAAGTTGGGCCGAATGGCCTGTTTTCGTGCTGTATGACTGTGACTCTATGACTCTAATTAACTGAGAGCTAAGAATATTGAAAATGCATCAAAAGGTCAGGCGGCAGCTGTGGAAAGAAGACTCCACCCTGAATGAAGTAAAGACCTGTCATCTTGAACTGTGAGCGTCCTTATACACTTACTTTTCATCGGGGAAGTTGCTGGTGTGGTGAACTCTTGGTGATTGGGCCAGGCAGGGTCTTTCAGGATGTGATAGATATATTTTCTGAAGTCAGTGCGTTTTGAATAAAAGTTTTAAATACCATCTCCAAAACTGCATTCTTCAATTCAGATATCAGTGCTTCGAGCTTTGGAGATCCACAGTTTAATTTACAAACTACACCATAGGTAGGGTTGCCAACTTCCTCACTCCCAAATAAGGGACAAAAGGTGACATCACCGCCCCGCGCCCCACGTGACCTCACCCAGCCAACGGCCACGTGCTCCCACTCCACCAATAGCAGCCGCCCGGGCCGGGAGGCGGGTTGCTACGCAACCTCCATTAGGTGGCGCCCGGTCCTCTGGGCCTACATTGTCCAGACCTACAGCGGCCCTCGGGCCTACAGTGTCTGGGCCTACAGTGACCAGGCCTACAGCGCCCCCCGGGACTAATACGGGACAAGGGCGGTCCTGTACGGGACAAATCAATTTAGCCCAATATACGGGATGTCCCAGATTATAGGGGACAGTTTGCAACCCTAACCAGAGGACCTAAGAGGCTATCAGCAATGATCTGTGAATAAAGTCGAAGAAATCACACGCTCCACTACTATGCCACACGATTAGTTTTGAAATTCTCGTTTTACGTTAGCTGAATATGACTAGATATGTACTGGCTTCAAAGTCAACGTGCCCAAGTCACGCACAGAAGCAGGGAGCGGAAAATTCCTAACGATCATATGCATTCCAGAGGAAGGATTAACAATATTAAGTGTCAGTTTAGACTGAGCACTAAACCACTCTAGTTATACAAATTAATTAGATCCATGCTATTAGCCCCTATGTTCCCAGCAACTTGCAAGACTATTTTACCACGGAAAATTTTGAATAGGTTTTTGACTGTGAATAGTTTATTGATTAACTAGCATGCTGAGAGCTATAGTTTATTGATCAATAGTTTATTGATTAACTAGAATCCTGAGAGTGGTATAATACTGTGTACATTTTTGTTCGTACCCCAAATAGGGTTATATCTGTTTTACCAGCAAACAATGAAAGACGGCAGGTTAGTGCAAAATGTTTGAAAGACACACGTCCTTGACCCTTGCCATTTATCCTCCCATCAGTGTGTTCACTTGTACTCGTTTCATTCTTATTCAGAAAGAAATGTGGCTGGCACGTCAAATGGCTGTCAGTAATTATCTATGTACTAAAACTCTTGTTTGTTTGTTTATTTGCTCCTGAACTATAGTCAAACCGGTATTCGATAGCGCGACAATTTTAGGCCCACCTTACTCACCGTCGTGCCTTTGGTGCTAATGGAAGAAGTTTCATTGAAATCGGTGTTATATTTTTTATGTTATTCACATTTTAAAGTTTAAATCTATCTCCTAGGGAGGGAGGGGGGAGGACGGAGGAGGGAGGGAGGGGGAGGAAAGGAGGGGGAGGGAGGGGAGGAGGGAGGGAGGGGGAGGAGAAGGGAGGGGGAGGGAGGGAAGGGGAGGGAGGGAGGGGGAGGGGAGGAGGTAGGGGAGGGAGGGGGAGGGGAGGGAGGGGAGGGAGGGGGAAGGGAGGGGAGGGGGAGGGAGGGGAGGGGAGGGGGAGGGGGAAGGGGAGAGGGGAGAGGGGAGTGGGGGAGGAGAGGGTGTTGCACCAATGCCGGAGAGGTTGGGGCCCAACAGGTCCACTTGGTCTAGTTGTCATTAAAGTGGTGAGGAGCATCCAACTTGTAGCACTGCGGTCCGGTTGATAAAGTTCCTCCAATACCACAACTCGCTCGTGAGTCTGAGGACATTGACAACAGAGGGATGGTACATCTTTCCAAGGCATGGAGCTGTGAGTCCTTCATTCTGTCCTATTTGATGGTAGAAGTCACGGGTTTGGGAGACTCTGCCTAGTGTGCCAGAAACTTGACCTATCAATGTGATGAGTTCCATCACAACATGGTGCCTGTGGAATTTAAAACCTGTTAAAATTTTAAAAAAGACGGAGCTACCACCTACTGCTAGTGCTGGTGGTGCCCAGAGTAGTCGTAATGGTCAATGACATTACTGTCAGCTAGATGTCACCATCACATTCATGGAGGGGTCAGCACTGACTGTAAATTCAACTGGAACAACTACACTGATATACACTCCAAAGACGTACAGGTATGTAGGTTAATTGGCTGGGTAAATGTAAAAATTGTCCCTAGTGGGTGTAGGATAGTGTTAATGTACGGGGATCACTGGGCGGCACGGACTTGGTGGGCCGAAAAGGCCTGTTTCCGGCTGTATATATATGATATGATATGATATGATAATCTATCACTGTCACCAGAACCGAGGTACAGTGGAAAGCTTTGTTTGTGTGCTATCCCATTAAATGAGATCATACTGCACATATAAGATGCTGAGGCATTGTACAAGAAAGACAGAGCCATCTGTTCTTTCTAAGGAGTCTCTGCTCTTTCAACGCCTGCAATCGGTGGTTGGCCAATGCCATCTTCTCCGCTGTCGTGTGCTGGGGCAGCAGGGCGAAGGACGTGGACGGCAACAGAATCAACAAGCTCATCAGGAAGGCTGGCTCCGTCCTCATCTACTGTATCCGTTGTTCAAGATGTGGACTCTTATACATTGGCAAGACCCCAAACTCAGACAGGGCGATCGTTTCGCGGAACACCTTCTCTCAGCCCGCCTGAACCTACCTGACCTCCAGGTTTCTGGACATTTTCCCGCTGAGTTACTCCAGCTTTTTGTGTCTATCTTCAAAGTTAATTTATTCCCGTCCTTCCAGCTCGTTAGTATCTTCTTATCAACACTCTGCTCCTCCCCAGTCCTGAGATTGATCATTTGAATTCCAGCGTAAAATAGAACGACTCTGTGTGTGAGAGAGAGCATGAACCAATTTTCCCCATTCTCTTAAATGACAGCCCATTAGGGGTTAATGTGAGTTAGAGTAAGAGAGTATATCAGAGGCACACGTGATATTGCCAAATCATTGCTGGATGTCCTCCAGTGATTTACTCACAACTCTGGATGTTCACACATGAAGTTGTAGACCCTCCCCGATCACACTCATCATAAAAGCTCACTCTACTCTCTGTTGCAAGGCAGCTCTACTGAGAGGAGATCTAAAAATGAAATCTGTTCTTACTGGAAAGTTGTGTTTGACCCCTCTTAAACCTTGTGACCTTGCCAACTGCACAAAGAAGTAAGTGTACTGTTATCTTGTGTTGCCTTGTGTATCTGGCCTATCGTGTAGGAAAAAAAAGCTGTAGATGCTGGTTTAAATCGAAGGTAGACACAAAATGCTGGAGTAACTCAGCGGGTCAAGCAGCATCTCTGGAGAGAAGGAATGGGTGATGTTTTGGCTCGAGACGAGCAGTAATTGTGGTAAGAATGTGTGTCTAGTTAGATACGAGCAATTACTTCTGTGGATAGAGGATTGGATTCTGCTGCTGTTGTCTTTTCCTGTACTTTACAGTGCTTGTTCTAATGCTATATTCTACCTATGAATTAGAATAATAGTTAATTTTTTTTTAAATCAATTAGAAGTTACCAATTTTTTTGTCACAGTTTTACAATCCTGCTACAATCCTGCTACTTTAGATTATTAATGTTTGACATCTACCTGTTTCAGGGACATTTTGGATTACTTTGAGAATACCCATGATTTGGATGAAACCCTGTTCACTTCCCTCAAAGGTATGACTGACTATTTATACAAATGTGCTTTGTATAATGACAGGCTAAACATTTACAGCTGGGACGTTTGGTATTAACAGTTCCCTTGTCTTTTTCTTGATGGCAGTAATTTTATCAGGAGCTGTTTCACAGGACGTACAATGGAAATCCAGCATGGAAGCCGTTTTTTTCCATGTTATCCTGGAGTGCAAGAAATTCCTCTACAAAGATAGCATGTAACCCTGGCCTCAATAGATCAAACGTAAACAGCGTCAAAGATAATACACGCAAGCATGCATTGGGAATTAAAATTTGTATGTGGGAAAGCATCTTCCAAAGAAACATAGAAACATAGAAAATAAGTGTAGGAGGAGGCCATTTGGCCCTTCGAGCCAGCACCGCCATTCATTGTTTTCATGGCTGATCATCCACAATCAGTAACCCACGCCTGCCTTCTCCCTTGATTCCACTAGCCCCTAGAACTCTATCTAACTCGCTTTTAAATTCATCCAGTGAATTGGCCTCCACTGCCTTCTGTGGCAGAGAATTCCACAAATTCTCAACTCTCTGGGTGAAAAAGTTTCTTCTCACCTCACTTTTAAATGGCCTCCCCTTTATTCTTTAGACTGTGGTCCCTGGTTCTGGACTCCCCCAACATTGAGAACATTTTTCCTGAACCTAGCGTGTCTAGTCCTTTTATAATTTTATACGTCTCTACAAGATCCCCTCTCATCCTTCTAAACTCCAGTGAATCTTGGAGAGAATAACATAACGAATATGAGATAGTCACTAATAAATACATAACTTTCAGATGTCCACAACTAAATCCAAAAGGGGAACTGGAGAAAAGTATTTGAAGAAAAGAATTGTGAGGCAAAGAAACACACACATCTGGAGACCGAGGCAAGAGTAAACACTAATGCACTCAGGGCAATCTGGATTAAAAGGCTGTGCATTGGGAAGATGGAGCAAATGTTGTGAGATGGGTTAAAATGGGGAGGTGGTCTGTTTTCAGAAGCTTCTTTCTGAACACCCTCTTTCTGTGACGTAGCCCGTGTGGGCTGAATTTTAAGTTGCTAGCTTGTTGGCAGCTGGAGGATCCAATGGCAGATGGGAACCCTGGGAATGCCTGTGGATGCCTCCTCAACCCGATCAGCTCATCAATATATTGTTCCCAAGTTCTCCGACCATTTGGGATGAGTGAGCATGATGGCCAAGGAGCAGCCGACATGGGCTCTGGTGTTTACAACGTGTAAGGTGGCACATTCTAGAGCTAGTGAGATGACAAAGAAAATGTCCACACGTCCAAAGATTCTATCTCACTTTAGTGAGGGACTGATGGGATGTGAGGATGGACACAGTAACAATGATCCGACGGAAGAACCGTGGCAACTGCTCCGCTGCCCCAGGTGATGCACACTGAAAGGTGCGTCCAGCTTTATCCAGGCACTGAGCTAACCTGCATTTATGTGTAGGAAGGAACTGCAGATGCTGGTTTAAACCGAAGATAGACACAAAATGCAACTCAGCCGGACTGGCAGCATCTCTGGCGGGAAGGAAAAGGATGACGTTTCGGGCCAAGAACCTTCTTCAGCCTGATGTCAGGAGAAAGGGAGATACATAGATAAGGAAATGTAAGGTGTCAAACTGGGACAAAGGGGATGGAGATCAAGGAAAATGAAGAATAGATCATTGTTAGCTGGGACAAGGTAGGAACAGAGCAAACAGTGACAAAACGTACTCGGAGACAGCCAGACTGGTCGGAGAACTGAGAAGGGGGAGGGATGGAGAGAGGGGGAAAGCAAGGAACAAGTAACCCTTGCTCTCCCCCTCTCTCCATCCCTCCCTCTTCCCAGTTCTCCGACCTGCTTTTATACTGCCTTGTAGGCCCATGCTGTTTTTGAATACCATGCTCTTCCCAGTTAAAGGCAACTTTAGATCTAATTGTCCCATTCACTTTGAACTGCTATCAGCTGGTTATGGAAGAACATCTGTCAAAAGCCCAAAGCTCAAACACTGCACTTGCACAATCTAAAAGCAGTGGGAATGTAAATAATATACAGACGTAAACTTGTATTAACTTTTCATGCTTCACAACTGCCTAGAAATTGGAATTTACTCCCTGTTCATGCACAAACCGTGTGCTACCTATTTTGCCTGCACTGCATTCCCACTTGGGCATCCCAGCCATTCACAACATTGGGAGAAAGATATGAAAAGTAACACATGCTGCCTGCATGGTGAATTATTGCTTAAACGTGATGTGTGTGTGTGATATATTCTGGAGTGGACATTGGACTGTACTGGCAGTGCTAATAAGGCCGGAGACTCAGGTTCGATCCTGACTACGGGCGCCGTCTGTACGGAGTTTGTACGTTCTCCCCGTGACCCGCTTGGGTTTTCTCCGAGATCTTCGGTTTCCTCCCACACTCCAAAGACGTGCAGGTAATTAGATTAATTGACTGGGTAAACGTAAAAATTGTCCCTAGTGTGTGTAGGATAGTGTTAATGTGCGGGGGGATCGCTGGGCGGCGCGGACTCGGTGGGCCGAAGGGCCTGTTTCTGCGCTGTATCTCTAAATCTAAAAAAAATCTAAAAATCTAAGACCAACTATCGTGATAACAACAGGATATCCAGAGCTCCTGAACAAGACAGCATGTTAGTTTTAGTCGTAGTTCAAGGCAATGCAACACACTCTATGTGTACACATTACATTGTTATGCTCCGTAACCACATGACCGTTTAAATATCATACGTAAATGTATTATGTAAACCCCTGCTGTCGTGGGGCAAACTGACCCCCCCCCCCCCCCCTCCCAAAATCTTTGCACATCCCCAATCCTTTACACCCGTCACTTTAATTTCATGTTTCACGTATCTTGTGTTTTATGACTGTTGGCAGATCAATTTCCCTCCTGGGATAAATAAAGTTCTGACGTTTCGTATTGTATCGTATAATGTATATGAATTGAACCATTCGGCTACTCCATCTTTGCCGCACTGACATCTGGAAAGGTCGGCAGATGTTACAGCGCCTCTCTCCATGACAACTGACCAGGTACAAAAGGGTTGCCATGGAGACAAGGGAGGAAGCAGCGATCCTGTGTTTGGCCGTTGCCTGGGTCATGGTTTGACTCCACGTCACTGTGAGGTGCAGGCTGGTGGGTCGACACATGTTGCAGCAATGTGCACCTAGGTACATTCAATGTCACATTCTTTGAAGGAACTCACAGCAAGGTTTCTGCAAGTGCACCAAGCAATGGAAAATGCGTCTCGCTGAAACTTGAATGGAGCACAAGGTCATATGCAGAACCTTGTGATTCATGTACTTTGCTGTAGGATCTGTCCCTTGCACTTTGGTGCCTAATGGACAGTTCATGGGTTGCACCTTAATTAGGGTTGCCAACTGACCCGTATTTGCCGGGACATCCCATATTTTGGGCTAAATTGGTTTGTCCCGTACGGATTTGCCCTTGTCCCGTATTAGGCCCGGGGGGCGCTGTAGGCCCCGATGCTGTAGGCCCCGGCGCTGTAGACCCGGACGCTGTAGGCCCGGACGCTGTAGGCCCGGACGCTGTAGGCCCCGACGCTGTAGGCCCCGACGCTGTAGGCCCCGACGCTGTAGGCCCCGACGCTGTAGGCCCCGACGCTGTAGGCCCCGACACTGTAGGCCCCGACGCTGTAGGCCCCGACGCTGTAGGCCCCGACGCTGTAGGCCCCGACGCTGTAGGCCCCGACACTGTAGGCCCCCGACAGCTTAGGTCCCAACACTCAAGGTTTCCGACATTTTAGTTCCGGACAGTGTAGGTCCGGAGGCCCGGGCGCAGCCTGACGGAGATTGTGTAGCAACCCGCCTCCCAGCCCGGGCGGCCACCATTGATGGAGTGAGGAGCACGTGGCCGCTGGCTGGGTGAGGTCACGTAGGGCGCAGGGACGGTGATGTCACCTTGTCCCGTATTTGGGAGTGAGATAGATGACACCCCTAACCTTAATGCTCCAATTGTGTTTGGTAATATATAGTTGCTGCTGTTACATGAGATGAGATCAGTGAACGGGCCAAGGACAACCAAGTAGACATGGCCAGGCTAATCTGCTGAAGGGCATTAAGCTACAGGGAAATTATTAGATCTGACATGCAGAATGCCACTTTTGTGTGTGAATTGTACATGAGCAAATGTTTCCGGTTTCTGGGCACGGCTACTTCTTTGAGCGATTTACATTGCACAGAGACTTGTGATTGTCGCTTTTAGGTCTGTCTACTTTAAATTCGGGCACGCGACACAATTGTGAAGTGGCACTGTCACTAATCGCTCAGAAACCTGTCCTTTCCCAGTGGCAGCAGGAAAGGTGCAACCTAACCTTGTATTTGATCGGTACATGCTGCGAGCTGCCACCATTTGATTGTTCCCACATTCAGGACTGACAGAGGGACAAGTGCTGCCCCTCTCTCACTCCATCCGATTCCTAGACTCTACATGGAGACAGCAGCACAGTCTGGGATTCCTCAGCAGTTAGACCTCGGGTAAGAGCATCTTAATGGGACTTTGGAGAACAGTAAATGATTAACTTCAATATTTTTACAGGTTTTTAAATTTTTAATGTTTTTGAATTAACTTTACTTTTAAATGTTTTTTTTCTTTTCAAATTACGCTCCTTTTATAGTTTTTAAATGCCTGTGAGTATTGGAGACGTTTAAAAACTGTGAAATGGCTTTACAGGTTTCCCACCCCTCTCCCTTTCCTAATGGTAAAGGCTGTTGGGGTATTTAATGTGGGGGCAGGACCTCACTGGCTTGCCCACCAAGGCTCATCGCCACTCAGCCTTGCCACCGAGACTCCCAGTGCAGAGGCTCAACCTCAGCGCCCCCCTACGTAAGTACTAGTGGGGGGAGTCCATGCTTGGCAAGCCAAGTCCAAAGCCTCTGATTTTTCTCTCTTAATGCCCATCTTTCTTGAGGGTGCTCTTGTTTCATGGAAGCCTGTGATACTCTGTTCATATTTATCAACTGACCATTCCTGATGTTGAGCCTAGTTGTAATGGAAAGAGTGATTCCAACACAGCCATGAACATGAAGACCTGTTTCGCTGATGGGACTGTGCTGTGGAAGACAATGGTAAAATCATTCATGGTAAAATCAACATGCAGAAGCCAGGTTATTTGATCATGAGGAATCACTGATCCTCTGTTTGCAAGAATCATCGTATAGCAACTAAAAATAGACATAAAATGCTGGAGTAACTCAACGGGCAACATCTCTGGAGAGAAGGAATGGGTGATGTATCAGGTCGAGACTTTTCTTCTGAGTTTTTCAGAGATTAGCCCAGTCTGGCCCACCGTACCATGAGTTTAAAGTGTAATTAAACAGCCTTTCAAACGTGGGTCTGCAACTATTTTGGCTGCATCTTCGGTTCAGTCTTGGTTCAAGTCAGGTCATAAGTGCAGTTTACCATCATATGCACAAACACCGTGAGGTACAGGCACAATGGGAATCTTGCTTGCAGCAGCATTGCTGACGATAGGCTCAGATAAACACACAAAAACATAAAATGGAATAAATTACACATCATTTTCTTGCAAGACAGTATGAAGAAAAAGAAACATTAATGCAAAATACTATTAGAAAACAAACACATCCACAGTGTTCCATTGTTGAGTGGGATGTAGGAAAGTAACTGTTCCTGGATCGAGTAGGGGGGCTTCATGCTTCTGTACTTCCTGCCCAGTGGTGGCGCTGAGAAGGGGGCATGGCCCAGATTGGGTGGATTAACATCATAAGGAATAGGAGTAGAATTAGGCCATTCGACCCATCATCAACTCCGCCATTCAATCATGGCTGATCTATCTCTCCCTCCTAACCCCATTCTCCTGCCTTCTCCCCATAACCTCTGACACCTGTACTAATCAAGAATCTATCTATCTCTGCCATAAATATATCCACTGACTTGGCCTCTACAGCCTTCTGTAGCAAAGACTTCCACAGATTCACCACCCCCTGACTAAAGAAATACCTCCCCATCTCCTTCCTAAAAGAATGTCCTTTAACTCTGAGGCTGTGACCTCTAGTCCCAGACTCTCCCACTGATGGACACATCCTCTCCACATCCACTCTATCCAAACCTTTCACTATTCTAGATCGTAGATTCTAGATGATAGATGCCTCTGCCTTCAGGCAATGCTTCATGGATGCTTTTGACAGTGGGGAGGGCTGTGCCTGTGATGGACTGGGCTGCGTTTACCACTCTCTGCACAGTCTTGCGATCCTGTGCATTGGAATCGCCATACCAGATGCCATCAGTCAGAATACTTTCTACAGTACACTTGTAAACATTTCTTATGAATTTTCAGTCAGGTGCCGCATTTTATAGAACACAAAGCCTAGAACATTACAGCTGGTGATGAGTTTGGAGGTGACATTAGTATCAAACATCTAATGTTGATCAGTTCAGTGGTGGTACTGAGTTAGAAGGTTATTGGCTCAGGTCAAGCCCACATGCTTAACTTAGACTCACACCATGAGATGCATCAACCTTGAGTTACCTTTGGATGGGACATTAAACTAGTTTCTCGCATGTTTTGGGTGTGAATAGGCGTTTTGCTAACTACAACCCAAAGAACACCTTGTGGGTAATCCTGCTGAGCAAAAGAGACTGGTCTTTGCTTATTTTTTCGATCATTCAAGGGCAATTATTTAATCCTGCGCTCAGTTTCAATCTAAGGTGTTTAATTGTTTCTGTTCACCACTGTTTCAACTTGTTTGGCACTTTATTGCATAAGCCATAGAGTTGTGGAAAATCACGTGAGGTGAAGTGATGTGACTAAGAGTGAGCCTAAGTACCAGATTGCAGTTTCTTGGTTACATCCCACTGTCAAACAAAAGACCATAGGATGTCTTTTTCGAAGGACTGAAGTGTGAATGGGAAAGACAAAGATGGAACAAACCGTTAGTGAGGATGAATTTAGCATGGAGGTTTGATGAAGATGAGGAACCAATGCCAAGGCCTAAGGCACTCTGTCTATCTTGAGGGGTAAGCAAAAGTAATCAGTCTATTGGGAAGGGTTAAAGATTAAGAACTATTAGACGGCTTAACGATGAGAGTCATGGTGCAGAGTTAAGGGACATTGATGCAAATTTGTTTGGTTCTCACAATGTGGACTGTGTCCCATGAGGTTTTCTGGAAAAGGATTATCAATATTTACTATGATATCTCTCCTCTGTGCCTGCCATCTGACCTGGCCCCATCTATTTATTTTCTTGGAACAGCGAATTTATTTATTTTGAAATGTTTATTTGTCCATCGTAGATGTGGGGAGTGCAATGAATTATTAATAATAAATTAATTTATTATTTGACTTTGTTGAACTTTGCAGATGAATCTAGTTTCTATCTGTGTCCAGACCGTTTGAGACTGCCCCTGATTTTCTACTTCTGCCATCCTTCAGTGCTCTATGTGAATAAACTGCTGCTTTCCGGCCTCATCAAGGTAAATGTGACAGAATACTACAGATCAACTTCAAGTAAATGCTTTCTATGACATTTATCTTGAACATGCACATTTTCAACTAGAAGGCCAAAGAAATAAATATGTAGGAAAAAAAACTGTGGATGCTGGTTTAAATCGAAGGTAGACACAAAATGCTGGAGTAACTCAGCGGGTCAGGCAGCAGCTCAGGAGAGAGGAATGGGTGACATTTCAGACTGAAGAAGGGTCTCGACCCGAAACGTCACCCATTTCTTCTCCCCCGAGATGCTGCCTGACCCGCTGAGTTGCTCCAGCGTTTTGTGTCCGCCAAAGAAATAAATGTTGCATCCTTTTTTAATCTAATCATGAGTGTGAATGCTAGGTTGACACGAATAATCAAATTTTAATGATGTTTGTTAGATAGAATTTGAATTTTCCTCTCTCTTTAACCTGAAGGCAATGCTTTTTGTCAAGTTTGGATTCTGCAGCCTCTCCCACTTAGCCAAGTGACCTGACGGATCCAGGACTATAAATACCATAGAGAATTCAAGCACATACAAGGAACATCACTGTAAAATCTAATCTTGCCCTCAGCAGAAAACCAATTGGATAGCAAACCTTGTCAGATTTTAGAGATAGCAAACCTTGTCAGAGATACAGCGCGGACAACAGGCTCTTCAGCCCACCGAGTCCGCACTGACCAGCTAGCATCCCGTCTACAAGCACTATCCTACACACGAGGGACAATTTACACTTTTACCAAAGTCAATTAACCCACAAACCTGCACATCTTTGGAGTGTGGGAGGAATCCAGAGCACCCGGAGAAAACCCACGCAGTTCACAGGTAGAACGCACAAACTCCATACAGACAGCACCCGTAGTCGGGATCAAACCTGGGTCTCTGGTGCTGTAAGGCTGCAACTCTACCACTGTGACGTCTAATTTTTTTGCATTTATAGATCAGTTTGCAAATTAAACAGGGTCAAGATGAAATCCCCCTCGATCTGATATGGTCTTTAATCAAAAGGATCATGGTGGGGGGGGCTGACAGTTCCACTTTTCCGCTACTGATTTGAGCTCTGAGCCTTTACCTGTGCTATATTACTGCTGACCAGTATGCCTAGCTATTAAGCAGAGAGCATCCAAGCTAGGGTTTCTCTGACCATTTGCCTTTTGGAATTCCCTGAGCAAGACTAATGACAACATCTGAAGAAGGATCCTGACCAGAAACATCGTGTGCCCATTGAGTCTAAAGAATCTCGACCTGAAAGGTAGTCTGCCTGTGTCCCTCCACAGATGCTGCTTGGCCTGCTGAGTTGCTCCGGTAGATAGACACAAAATGCTGGAGTAACTCAGCAGGACAAGCAGTATCTGTGGAGAGAAGGAATGGGTGATGTTTCGGGTCGAGACCCTTCTTCATCCAGTGCAGAGCCAGGCACAATCTTAAATCAGTCTTGAATACAGTCCCTTCCTACACAAGTTGCTGCAGCACATTGTTTTTAAGTAATATCAGGTGGTTCTATGAAGTGGATTCGAAACCAGCGCGAATTGACTAAAACCATATTAAACCCGTGTCATACGAGATTCAGAGGGGAAAGGTCTTTTGTCAGTCAGGCTGGGATGGGTCACAGTGCAGGCTCCACTGTCAGTCTCAAAACTGTGGAGGGAATGGGAAAAATCCACTTGGGATTCCTGCATGTAATACTATCCGGGAGTCCTGGCAGGAGTGTGTGTATATTGGATACCAGGATGCGTGTGGATTAAAGGTAGACCCACAAAATGTTGGGGTAACTCAGCGGGACAGGCAGCATCTCTGGAGAGAAGGAATGGGTGACGTTTCGGGTCGGGACCTTTCTTCGTGTCTGGATTATGTCTGGATGATGTCTGGATTAAATGTGGTGTGATGCCTTCCAACGTTGACTTGCACAGTAGGGTTACAGGAGAAAGATAGAACTGTATCCTAGGAAGGGATCCCCTCTGAGTGGAGTGTTAGTGCAGGGAGAGTTAGCATTTCTAGGGTGGAAAGGAGATGAAGAAGATTAGACATAGACATAGACATAGACATAGAAAATAGGTGGAGGAGGAGGCCATTTGGCCCTTCGGGCCAGCACCGCCATTCATTGTGATCATGGCTGAACATCCACAATCAGTAACCTATGCTTGTCTTCTTCCCATATCCCTTGATTCCGTTAGCCCCTAGAGCTCTATCTAACTCTCTTTTAAATTCATCCAGTGAATTGGCCTCCGCTGCCTTCTGTGGCAGAAAATTCCACAAATTCACAACTCTCTGGGTGAAAATGTTTCTTCTCACCTCAATTTTAAATGGCCTCCCCTTTATTGTTAGACTGTGTGACCTCTGGTTCTGGACTCCCCCAACATTGGGAAAAAATTTCCTGCATCTAGTTTGTCCAGTCCTTTTATAATTTTATACGTCTCTATAAGATCCCCTCTCATCCTTCTAAACTCCAGTGAATACAAGCCCAGTTTTTCCAATCTTTCCTCATATGACAGTCCCGCCATCCCGGTATTTAACCTCGTGAACCTACGCTGCACTGCCTCAATAGCAAGGATGCCCTTCCTCAAATTAGGAATTGTGGGATGAATGGAGGTAAATTTGAGAAACAGTTGCTTGTACAAATTGCTGTGTGTTTTGTTTCCCACAGGATCAAGTGAACCCCAGTTTTGAAGCTCTCTTTGAGGCTGGAGTGGATGAGATGTCCTGGGATGACACGGTTGGTGAAATGTTTGCAATAACGGGCGGGAATAGGAGGCAGCGGCTTCATATTGTAAATTTCCAATTGTCAAATGCCGTTTCAATGCCACCAGGAGAACTATCGACTGGGAGGAAGCTTTAAATGGCCGACATTATGTGAATGCGTTGAGTACAGGAGGAAAGTACGGGATATAGTTCACAATGTGATCCAGGAGACTCCATTACAGCTTCCAATAACAATGGACAGTCCTTGGGTAAGGAACATTCCTCTGCCAAAATCAAGATCCCACGAGGTCAATGATGAAGGGATGTAGTGTAGTGGTGAACTCTGGTACAATCCCTTATTCAACTTCTCCACTGTGACTGACAACAATAAACCTTCATTCACCACGATCCCACAGACAAACATAGAAACATAGAAAATAGGTGCAGGAGTAGGCCATTCGGCCCTTTGAGCCTGCACCACTATTCAATATGATCATGGCTGATCATCCAACTCAGTAACCCGTACCTGCCTTCTCTCCATACCCCCTGATCCCTTTAGCCGCAAGGACCACATCTAACTCCCTCTTAAATATAGCCAATGAACTGGCCTCAACTACCTTCTGTGGCAGAGAATTCCACGGATTCACCACTCTCTGTGTGAAAAAAAACGTTCTCATCTCGGTCCTAAAGGACTTCCCCCTTATCCTTAAACTGTGACCCCTTGTTCTGGACTAGGCCACCGTCTACCAAACTGTTACTGATCTCATCACTTCTGGCAATCTCTCCTCCACCGCCTCCAATCTCATCATTCCCAGCCCCACACTGCCCATTTCTTGCTCCTTCTTAAAGTCCATACCCAGGATCGCCCTGGCAGACCCATTGATAATGCCTGCTCGTGCCCCACTCAACCCATCTCCAAACACCTTGAGTCCATCTTGTCCCCTTCGTCCAGTCCCTTCCAACCTATGTCCGAGACACCTCAAACACTCTTCAACACTTCAATATCTGTCCATTTCTAAGCCCCCATGGCCTCATCTTTATCATGCACACCCAATCTCTTTACCTCTCCAGTCTCCAGCAGGAAGGTCTCAGGTTTTTTCTTGAACAGAAGCCCCATCATTCCCCTCTGCCAACACTCTCCTCCACCTGGCCTCCTTGTCCTCGCCCTCAACAACTTCTCTTTGGACTCCTCTCACTTTCTTCAAGTTAAAGGTGTAGCCTTGGGCACTTGTAGGGGTCCCAGCTTTGCCTAACTTTTTGTTGGTTAAGCCATGCAGTCTTTGTTCCAGTCTTTGTTCCACACTGGCACCACCCCCCAACTCTTTGTCCGTTACTTCGATGATTGCATCGGGGCTGCCTTCTGCAAACGTACAGAACTCAATCATTTCAATAAAAACTTTACCACTACACCACTTTACTACTAACTTCCAACCTGCCTTCAAATTTACTTGGACTATCTCTGACACCTCTCGCCCTTTTCTTATCTCTCTGCCTCCAACAAAGGGGACAGACTATCGACTGGTCTATTACAAACCCACGGACCTCCACAGTTATCTGGACCACACCCCCTCCCACCCTGTCTTTTGATACTCTCACTTCCTCTGTCTCTGCTGCAGCTGCTCCCTGGATGAGGTTTTCCACTCCAGGATATCCAAACGTCCTCTTTTTTTCCCCCAAATGTGTTCCCCCCCCCCCCCCCCCTTGCTGTCACAGAAGGATTCCCCACCCCGCCTCCTCTGTGTCCCTTAAATTCTGCTCTCGCACCCCCTCCCCCCAGACAGAACAGGGAGAGCGTTCCCTTGGCCCTTGCCTTTCCACCCTCCAGTCTCCGCGTCCAGCACATCATCCTCCAACATCTGCACCGCCCCCAGTCACATCTTACAGTGCCAACCCGTTTCCGGTTTCTTCAGAGACCGCTCCCTCTATAACTGCTCAATTCACTCCTCCCTTCCCACCCAAACCACCACCTCCCCAGGTACTTGCCCCATGCAACCGTAGATATAAACCTGCCCCTCTACCTCCTTCACCCATACCCATCCATGGACCCCCCAGCAGTCCTTCCAGGTGAGACAGAGGTTCACGTGCACCTCCTCTGACCTCCACATGTGGGCTTCTGTGCGTCGCCGAGACTCAGCGGCTGCTTCGCCGAACACGTGGCCCGCCAGGACCTACGGGACCTCCCGGTCGCTGACCATTTTCACTCCCCTTCCCACTCCAACACTGACCTCGCTATCCCAGGCCTCCACCATTGCCAGGGCTCCACCATTGCCACACGCATACTGGAGGAGCAGCTCCTCAGATTCCACTTGAGTAGCTGACAACCCAATGGTACAAACATTGATTCTCTAAATTTAGGTAACTCACCAACAACCCCCCTTTCACCCCTCCCCCTCCCCCCCCCCCCCCCTCACCCACCCCCCCAGTTCCCTGTACCTCACCTGGACGATGCGCACTAATTTCTTCTACTATCCCGCCCCCCTTTTCCCTTCTCCTCCATCCCGTTCCACCTATATCCCTTCCTCTGGCTACATATTTCATGCCTCTTCTCTCCTGATCTCACATCCATTTGGCTTCTTCCCATCTCCGGCATTTGTGCACCCATTTGCCAATTAATCCCCCCCCCCCCCCCCCCCCTTACCTGCATTTACCTATCACTTGCCTGGGTTTGCCTTCCCCACCTGTCCACCTTTCTCCTCCCTACTACAATCAATCTGAAGTAGGGTCACCTAACCATGTTCTCCAGAGATGCTGCCTGACCTGCTGAGGTACCCTAACTCTATGTGCATCTTTTTGGTTAACCAGCATCTGCAGTTCCTTCAATGTAAAACTAAGCCTGTATTGAAGTCAGGTTGATGTCTGGGAACTTCTCAGACTGTATGTACACAACCAATTTCAGGGTGGTCGTGCTGTGGGGAACTTTACTCTGCTAGTGATTATGGTGCAGCAGGTGCTTTGAGTGCTTCATAGGACGAATAGAGGTAACTTTGCTTGTATCTAATGGGCATTTCAAGCCTGGGAACGCTTGATGTATGAGTGTAAAAATCAAGATCGGTGCAACATCTGACGTGGGTACCTGCAGGGGGATGTGAAAGGTGCCTTTGCAGCACACTGTCAACGCTTTAATGGGAGCACTGGGCGCACAAAATAAAAATCTCTTCCATTCCCCAGCACTAATGATCTCAACTAATGATCCACTCAATGCGTCTGAACACTACTAAAGATGCCATCTACGATAATTGAAGTTGCATGGGAGTTATTCTTGTGAATAAACAATCTGTTTTCTTTCTTCTGAAATAAACACGAGGAAATTAACTGGCATCCCAGCAAGTATTTGTTCCTACCCCTTCAGCTGATATTGGGGTTGTGCTGTGGTATATATATCCTGTGCTATACAGTATGTCCTATGCTATATGTTATTACTGTAACAATTTCAAGAGATGTGCATTTTTTAACTTTTCATCATCCGATAATCCCAGTCCTGCTGCCATTGGACCCTCGGGAGCAGGGTGGGTGTCGAGAAGCTCATCTGGTAGGGACCATTATGATTAGCCTTCATCAAAAGTCCACTCTCGTCTCACTAGCCCAGAGTGTAGATCGGTTCAGTTTAGTTCATTTTAGTTTATTGTCACGTGTACCGAGGTACAGTGAAAAGCTTTTCTCGCGTGCTAACCAGCCAGTGGAAAGACAATCCATGATTACAACAGAGCCATTAACAGCGTGTAGATACATGATAAGGGAATAACATTTAGTGCAAGGTAAAGTCCGATCAAAGATATTCTGACGATCCCCAAAGAGGTAGATAGTGGTTCAGCACTGCTCTCTGGTTGTGGTGGGATGGTTCAGTTGCCTGATAACAGCTGGGAAGAAACTGTCACTGAATCCGAAGGTGTGCGTTTTCACACTTCTGTACCTTTTGCCTGATGGGAGAGGGATAGAGTGGCCAGGGTGCGACTCACATTGATTATGCTGCTGGCCTTGCCGAGGCAGCATGAGGGATAAATCAAGTCAATAGAAGGGAGATAAACACAAAATACTGGAATACCTCAGGGGCAAAGGCAGCATCTCTGGAGTGAAGGAATGGGTGACGTGTCGAAACCTGTCAAAACATGTGGAAACGTCACCCATTCCTCCTCTCCAGAGATGCCGCCTGTCCCACTGGGTTACTCCAGCATTTTGTGTCTATCATCCAGCATCTGCAGTTCCGTCCTACTCAGTAGAAGGGAGGTTGACTTGTGTGATGGTCTGGGCTGCGTCCACAATTCGCTGCGATTTTTTGCGGTCTTGGATGGAGCCGTTCCCAAACTAATCTGTGATACATCCCGATAAAATGCTTTCTACAGGTTGACAATTGGAAGGGGCTACTGTGTGATGAACTGTTTCTGGTTCTCATATGATGTGGCGTTTTGGTATCCCAACCACCAGGCCTGCTGATTTATGGAATAGTTCCATAACATATGGAATCAAAACCTGCATCATTCTGGTTTAGAGACACATAAAGCTGGAGCAACTCAGCGGGACAGGCAGCATCTCTGGAGAGAAGGAATGGGTGACGTTTCTGGTCGAGACCATTTCTTAACCCGAAACGTCACCCATTCCTTCTCTCCAGAGATGATGCCTGTCCCACTGAGTTGCTCCAGCTTTTTGTGTCTATCTTCGGTTTAAACCAGCATCTGCAGTTCCTTCCCTGGTTAGTCTGAACTTTCAGGAGAGTGTGGAGTCTGAACTTTCAGGAGAATGTGGAATGTGGAATATTTTCCGATTGTTTCCCAAAGGCTGCAGTGCATTGGAACACTTTACTTGTCAAGACATTGACACCAAAATGAAAGCCAGTCCTAATTTTTGTCCTTTCTCATCAGTGGGCAGTTTTCATGGGATTTGAACACGAGCGAATCCATTTGGAAACTTCATCCGTGCTAATTCGTCAGCTGCCAATTCACTTGGTTCAAAGGCCACCGAACTGGAAATATGCCTCATCAAAGAGTGGTCAGTGGATATGTCATATTCATAATTCATAATTCATATTCATAAGTCTGAAGAAGGGTCTCGGCCCAAAACCTCACCCATTCCTTCTCTCCAGAGATGCTGCCTGTCCCGTTTAGTTACGCCAGCATTTTGTGTCATATTCATAACATAGCATTCCTAATTGGTCAGAGCTTGCCTAAAGGGCTGGCATGATTGGAAATGATTTCTGACGTTCTACATTCTGTAACCACACATTATTGGCCTGGTCATAGGTTTAGACTTACTGGTGTTCATGTTTGCAAAGGAGGTAACAAATTATTCTAAGGATCAAAAGAAGTCACGAACATTAGCTGAGTCAATGGTGAATGAATAGTGACTAAATACAGGGAACAGCATCTCAGACCTTAAATCAGAGGTGTTACCTTTCAGTGAAAGCAATAAAGATAATGATTATATTTTGATCATTGGAATATAGAAGAATTTGGGTCACAAATCTACAAGCTATTAAAAGCAGTTCTGAACTGATAGATTTTGTTTGAAGGTTTAAAGATACAACGTGGAAACATGCCCTTCGTCCCATCAAGTCCGCAGCGACCAACGATCACTCGTAAACTAGTTCTATCCGACACACTGGGGAGATTTATTTACAGAAGCTTAGTTAACCTACAGACCGGCAGATCTTTGCAATGTGGAAGGAAACCGGAGCACCCGGAGAAAACCCATGCGGTCACAGGGAGAGCGTACAAACTCCATACAGACAACACCCGTGGTTGGGATCAAGCCAGGGTCTCTAGCACTGTAAAGCAGCTACTCTACCGCTGTGCCAACCTGGCAATAGAATACATTTCTTTGGAATATTGCATTTTTTGGCAAAAGGGACCATCTCACACTTGAGTCGCAATGATTGTGCGCCCAACAGAGGTATTAGCAAGTTGGAATATTAATGTATAGTTTAGCTCTGTACTGTTGGAAGGCCAATGAGGGGATTTCATGCGAATACTTTCTGGGAAGAAAAAGTGTTTTACAGATGGTTTTGTTATATTAAAAGTTGACGATTTGAAAGATGTATAAAATCATGCAACGATAGTGTTGAGGAGAAAGAAAAGACTATTGAAAAGAAATTAAATTGAAGGTAAAACTACATCCCACGAGGTTTCGGACGGGAATTAAGGTGATTATGTGATGCATTGGCAGAGTTAATGAATGAAGCAGAGTTCACACCAGTTGGGATTGTACAGAGGGAAGATTTCCTCCACGATCTGCCATCAGCTATTGTCTAAGAAAGGCTGGAGCAATTGGGCTTGTATACACTGGAATTTAGAAGGATGAGGGGGGATCTTATTGAAACATATAAGATAATTAGGGGATTGGACACATTAGAGGCAGGAAACATGTTCCCAATGTTGGGGGAGTCCAGAACAAGGGGCCACAGTTTAAGAATAAGGGGTAGGCCATTTAGAACGGAGATGAGGAAGAACTTTTTCAGTCAGAGAGTGGTGAAGGTGTGGAATTCTCTGCCTCAGAAGGCAGTGGAGGCCAGTTCGTTGGATGCTTTCAAGAGAGAGCTGGATAGAGCTCTTAAGGATAGCGGAGTGAGGGGGTATGGGGAGAAGGCAGGAACGGGGTACTGATTGAGAGTGATCAGCCATGATCGCATTGAATGGCGGTGCTGGCTCGAAGGGCTGAATGGCCTACTCCTGCACCTATTGTCTATTGTCTATTGTCTATTGTCTAAGATAGTGGGGAAAGGGAGCAAGGAGACTCTGTCGTATGTGCATTTCCCAGGCAAGCCAATGGCCAACTTGAGCCTTTGTGAGAACGATAGAATATCGCTCATTCATTCATTTCTAGTTTGAAGAAGGGTCTTGACCCGAAACGTCACCTATTCCTTGTCCCCAGAGATGCTGCCTGTCCCGCTGAGTTACCCCAGCTTTTTGTGCTTATCCTCGATAGAATACCTACTTCTGATTCTTAAGCCACACAATAAATTTGGTACAATGCATATCATTGAAACTGATTGTGATATGAACGGTCCTGATTTCACAACACATTGGATCGCCATTGCACTTTGCAGAGCTAATGTCAATTCTGTCTTTTGAGACATTGTGTTCCCAGTCTTGGGCAGGCACCCTTAGAAACGACCAGCAGAGGTCTCCCATCGGGTCTGAAGAAGGGTCTCGACCTGAAACGTCACCCATTCCTTCTCTCCAGAGAAGTTGCCCGTCCTGCTGAGTTACTCCCAGCTTTTTGTGTCTATCTTGGCAATAAGTAAAACTGGAAAAGGGGCGTGTTCTCAAGGACTGGTTTAGGGTAACATTAGCAGAGGTCATTTCTAGCTTAGGCTCATTCATGCCCTGAGAAGATCAGAGGAAAATGAGAACAAAAGGAAATCAAATAGAAAGTTTTAATAAATGGCACAAATTCAAATATGTTGCTTTTGTCTCTTTTTTCAGCAAAAGCATAAAGCATTTCCTGTTGCTAAAACCCTGGTGCATGCATTAACATTTTTTGATTTGCATCTCCATTTTTACTTGCAGGTTTACAACCATTTGCCAATCCCTTAATCAAAGTTCCAGGCTCCAGAGTTACATTTGGAAAACCAAGGGATTTCCCCTCATATGGCTGGGACAACGAATATGGACAAATGATAACAGAGTATGTATGCAGAATTGCTATTAGATTGCACATAAAGTCTTTCTTTGGAGCAAATATGCAGGTAATATATTTACCCAAGATTTGGACAAAGAAAGGATTTTTTTTGTTAAGTGTCAGAGGCAGAAGGAGGTTGGCAGATTCCTATTGTGGAGTGGGAATAGCAATCAGGAACAATATTTTAAATACTGTGAGGGATCAGAGATTAGGAGCTACTATTTTTAAGGTAGTGTAAGAAAATAACTGCAGTTGCTGGTACAAATCGAAGGTATTTATTTCACAAAATGTTGGAGTAACTCAGCGGGTCAGGCAGCATCTCAGGAGAGAAGGAATGGGTGACGTTTCGGGTCGAGACCCTTCTTCAGACTGATCTGTCCGATTCTTCAGTCTGAAGAAGGGTCTCGACCCAAAACGTCACCCATTCCTTCTCTCCTGAGATGCTGCCTGACCTGCTGAGTTACTCCAGCATTTTGTGAAATACTATTTTTAAGGAATTGGAGATGGGATATACAGGCACCCAGCAGCATAACATGCCATGAATAAAACTGACGTTTAAAAAATGGGTTATTTTACTGTTTTCATCATATGGGCTCATTCGTGGTAGGAGTAGAATTAGGCCATTCGGCTCATCAAGTCTACTCCGCCATTCAATCATGGCTGACCTATCTCTCAAAGGTAGACACAAAATACTAGTGTCTCGACCCGAACGTCACCCATCTCCCGAGATGCTGCCTGACCCACTGAGTTACTCCAACATTTTGTGTCTACCTTCGATTTTAACCAGCATTTGCAGTTTTTTTCCTACTGTTCTATCTCTCCCTCCTAACCCCATTCTCCTGCCTTCTCCCCCATAACCTCGGACACCCGTACTAATCAATAATCTATCTATCTCTCCCTTAAATATATCCACTGACTTTGCCTCCACAGCCCTCTGTGGCAAAGAATCCCACAGATTCACCACCGTCTGACTAAAGATATTCATCCGCATTTCCTTCCTAAAAGAACGCCCTTTAATTCTGAGGCTATGACCTCTAGTCCTAGACTCTCCCACTAGTGGAAACATCCTCTCCACATCCACTCGATCCAAGTGATTTTATTGATTGTAAAGTAGTTGAGCAACCTTGCTGAACGAGCGGTTGGTTTGATGCCAACGAGTTGATGCCAGTGACAGTTTGATGCCAGTGACTTGATCGAGGCCAGTTAAGAACCAGCCACTACCCGATGGACACAGGGTCACAGTCCAGTAGTACATTCACTTCATGTCTACAGAGAGCTGGTTTCTGGCTTGGTAAGTGCTCTGAAATACCATCCAAGGTTCCAACCCATTATCTGTCTGAGAGTGGGATTCAAGGTTGTAGCTGCAACAATAACAACAAAATCATCTTGAAACTTAAAGAACACCTTTGATGCAGCAAGACTTCCCATGGCAGGTCATGGAAACATTGTTAATAGCACTTATCTAATTTCTGTGTGTGTGAGTTACTGTCGACAAATTGTTTGCAGGTATCCCAAAGTATAATATAGTAACTACATTTCAAAAGTCTTCCATTGGCGAGGGGCCTCACTGTGGCGGTAGCTCGTGGAGCTGCCGACTTGTAACTTTGGCACCCCAGGTTCAGTCCCGACCGCTGGTGCTGTCTGTGTGGAGTTTGCATTTTCTGCGGTGAGGGCATAGGTTTTCTCCGTGTGCTCCGGTTTCCTCAAAGACCTTTGGGCTGGTGGGTTAATTGGCCGCTATCAATTGTCCCAGAGTGTGTACCCCCGAGTGGTAGACCCTGGTGGGAGTCGATGATGGATAAAGGGGAAAGTAAATGGGAAGGGGATTGTTTCTTGAGCTGCCGTTGACTCAATTGGCTGGTTGTCGGGTCTGTCCTGTTGGTCCCATAGAAATATGGGTAATGGGAGAAGAGTCATGGGTCAGTCGGCAAGTACATAATACTTGTGCAAATACATATCTAACCGTTCTGTTTGCAATTCTGTAGTGTGCCGGAGTTTGAAGCCAGCATGTGCCTCATCACAAATGGAGAATATTGGAAGTTTGTGCGAGATGGAGGATACGGCAATGAAGATTACTGGACCAGGGAAGGCTGGGAGTGGCGGAAGTATCGCCAGGCTCAGCATCCCACCTTTTGGGTCTGTACTAAAGGTAGAAGCCAGCTGGATTTCCCCCACCTTTATAGTGACACCAACATTCGGCATGGCGGCACGGTGGCGCAGCAGTAGAGTTGCTGCCTTGCAGCGAATGCAGCGCCGGAGACCCGGGTTCGATCCTGACTACGGGTGCTGTCTGTACAGAGTTTGTACGTTCTCCCCGTGACCTGCGTGGGTTTTCTCCGAGATCTTCGGTTTCCTCCCACATTCCAAAGACGTGCAGGTTTGTAGGTTAATTGCCTCAGTGAATGTAAAAAAATGTCCCTGGTGTTTGTAGGATGGTGTTAATGTCCGGGAATCGCTGGTCGGTGCGGTCCCGGCGGGCTGAAGGGCCTGTTTCCATGCTGTATCTCTAAACTGTACCTCTAAACTAAACATTCCTTGGCATTTCAGGAGATAATTTCCTTCTTGTGAGAGGCACAGCAATAGATTGGAACTTAGAAACATAAAAACATAGAAAATAGGTGCAGGAGTAGGCCGTTCGGCCCTTCGAGCCAGCACTGCCATTCAATATGATCATGGCTGATCATCCAAAATCAGTACCTTGTTCCTGCTTTCTCCCCATATCCCTTGATTCCGTTGGCGGCACGGTGGCGCAGCGGTAGAGTTGCTGCCTTACAGCGAATGCAGCACCGGAGACTCAGGTTCGATCCTGACTACGGGTGCCGTCTGTATGGAGTTTGTACGTTCTCCCCGTGACCTGCGTGGGTTTTCTCCGAGATCTTCGGTTTCCTCCCACACTCCAAAGACGTGCAGGTATGTAGGTTAATTGGCTGGGCAAAAGTTTAAAAAAATTGTCCCTAGTTGGTGTAGGATAGTGTTAGTGTGCGGGGACCGTTGGGTGGCGCGGACCCGGTGGGCCGAAGGGCCTGTTTCTGCGCTGTATCTCTAAATCTAAAAAAATCTAAATCTACCTCGCTCTTAAATGCTTACATTGCATCCTTTAATACCCAGGCTGAACTATGTTCTTCCAGATTTCATTACCCGAGGACTGAACTGGTGGAAAGAAATATAAAAAAATGGAAATATTGGAAATATCATGAGGTTCAATCAATATTTTAACAATAAAAATAACTTAGTAATGGAAGCATGCACCATAATAAATCACAGCATAACTATCACTCCAAAAACCCATTCAAACACGATGTAGTATTCCTAAAGTGCAGCGTAGGTTCACCAAGTTAATCCCTGGGATGGAGGGACTGTCATATGAGGAAAGATTGGAACGACTGGGCTTGTATTCACTGAGGTTTAGAAGGATGAGAGGGGATCTTATAGAGACGCATATAATTATAAAAGGACTGGACAAACTAGATGCAGGAAAAATGTTCCCAATGTTGGGGGAGTCCAGAACCAGGGGACACAGTCTAAGAATAAAGGGGAGGCCATTTAAAACTGAGGTGAGAAGAAACTTTTTCACCCAGAGAGTTGTGAATTTGTGGAATTCTCTGCCACTGAAGGCAGTGGATGAATTTAAAAGAGAATTGGATAGAGCTCTAGGGGCTAGTGGAATCAAGGGATATGGGGAGAAGGCAGGCACAGGTTACTGATTGTGGATGATCAACCATGATCACTATGAATGGCGATGCTGGCACGAAGGGCCAAATGGCCTCCTCCTGCACCTATTTACTATGTTTCTATGTAAAATAGTGTTGGGAAATATTTCTCAGATAGTAACATTACATTTATCGCAATTGTTAATCATATTTTTGTCAGTTCTTATTAGTTCCAATGCAATATCCACACGTACCTTTCATTTTTACAACATTAACTGCCACTAAATCAATGGCTCAATAAATGGTTTTGAAATCTTTCACACAAATTTACTTCCACCGTGCCTATTTAAAAATACAATTTTCACCTTCCAGTAACTGTCTTTACAATTTTGAATCAATCCAGCATTACTTGTTCCATGCCAAATGGTTCACTCACCTGTGATAGCGGATTGTGTAAGAAAATAACTGCAGATGCTGGTACAAATCAAAGGTATTTATTAACAAAATGCTGGAGTAACTCAGCAGGTCAGGCAGCATCTCAGGAGAGAAGGAATGGGTGACGTTTCGGGTCGAGAATTTTGTGAATAAATACCTGGGATAGCGGATTGGGTCATTTGGATATTACTGGCTTGCAATTTAGACACCAGCATGTTAAATGAGTAGCTCGATTAATAAATCATTAATCATGTCTTGATAGACACAAAATGCTGGAGTAACTCAGCGGGTCAGGCAGCAGCATCTTGGGAGAGAAGGAATGGGTGACATTTCGGGTCGAGACTCGAGACCCTTCATCAGTCTGAAGAAGGGTCGCGACCCGAAACATCACCCATTCCTTCTCTCCGGAGATGCTGCCTGACCCGCTGAGTTACTCCAGCATTTATTTATTTTTTGATTTTAAAGATACAGCGCAGAAACAGGCCCTTCGACCCACCAGGTCCGCACCGCCCAGCGATCCCCGCACATTAACACTATCCTACATTTTGCGCAGCCAATTAACCTACAAACCTGTACGTCTTTGAAGTGTGGGAGGAAACCGAAGATCTCGGAGAAAACCCACGCAGGTCACGGGGAGAACGTACAAACTCCGTACAGACGGCGCCCGTAGCCAGGATCGAACCTGAGTCTCCGGCGCTGCATTCGCTGTAAGGCAGCAACTCTACCGCTGCGCCACCGTGCTGCCGGTGGCTACCTTTGATTTATACCAGCATTCTTTCCTACACATCATGTCCTGATATTAGTTTTTTACCTGAAACGTTGACCTTTGCTTTTCTACCACAGACACTGCTTAACCTGCTGAGCTCCCCCATCAGATTGTTTGTTGCTCCATATTTCAGCATTTCAGTCTCTTTGTGTTTGTAACAATTTTTTCTCTTCATTTTCAACAGGATGCAAGAGTGGTTGTGGAGCTAGCCTTGCAAATTACTCTCACTGTCAATTCAATAACGTCTCTGAAACCAACGTTAAAACAGGATGCACAGATGAACCTCGCCATCACAGACCACATGGGCATTGGAATGATGTTGAAAAGATCACTGAGGAAGAATCTCCAGAGTACAGGTAATTACCATGGATTGCAGTTAATTATCACGGATAGTTGCAAGAAGGTGGAGAAGGTGGGAGAGTCGAGGACTAGAGGTTATAGCCTCACAATTAAAGGAAGGAGATGAGGAGGAATTTCTTTAGTCAGAGGGTGGTGAATCTGTGGAATTCTTTGCCACAGAAGGCTGTGGATGCCAAATCAGTGGATATTTTGAAGGCAGAGATAGATAGATTCCTGATTAGTGCGGGTGTCAGAGGTTATGGGGGAAGGCAGGAGAATGGGGTTGGGAGGGAGAGGTAGACCAGCCATGATTGAATGGCGGAGTAGACTTGATGGGCCGAATGGTCTAATTCTATCCTATCCCTTATGACCTAACTCCTCTCCAACTCCTGGTTGTACCTCAGTGTTATTTTGGTGAAACAATCTGAGACTTAATTGTTGTAACTAAGACCGCTACCCAGAGTGTCCCATGCAACAATTACATTCCTCCAAGACCACCTCCCATGAATCCAACTCCACCCCCAGGACGGAGCCAGCCTTCCTGATGAGCTTGTTGATTCTGTTGGCGTCTGCGGCCTTCGCCCTGCTACCGCCCTATTAAGCCTTCAAAGCACTCCAGGGCCAAGAATTCCAAAGACTCGTTTCCTATAAGTGAAGCAATATCTCCTAGTTTCAGCGCTAAATGGCCTACCCATTCTTTTGAGACTATAGTCCCTGGTTCTAAACTCCTTCATCTGGGGGAATATTCTCCCCACGTCAAGCCTTTCAACTATTTTGTGTGTCTCATTTGGGTCACCTTCTTATAAGTTTCCAGAGAATGGAGGCCAGACGTGGTTTTGGCCCGAAATCCTCTAAACCTGTTCTATCCATATACCTGTTCAAATGTCTTTTAAACATTGTACTTGTACTTATTCTACCACTTCCTCTGGCAGCTCGTTCCACATAACCTGAGTGAAAATGGCGCCCTTCAAATCTTCCCCCTCACTAAAGCCCTCTATAAATGTACCAGGATATTTTTACTCCTTCATTCAAATTCTTTGTATTGAAAGGCAGCATCCCATTTGACATCCTAATTGCTTGCAGAGTCTGCATGTTAGCGATGAGTGATTTATATGCAAGGATACAAAGTCCTGCCAACATTAACATTTCCTAGTCACTCGCCTTTTAAAAAATCATAATCGTAATCATAATCATACTTTATTAGCCAAGTCAGTTTTGCAACATACGAGGAACTTAATTTTCCATACAGTCATACCAATAAAAAGCAACAGGACACACAAAATACACTTTAACATGAACATCCACCACAGTGACTCCTCCACATTCCTCTCTGTGATGGAAGGTGAAAAAAAGTTCAATCTCTTCCTTCTTTGTTCTCCCACGGTCGGGGGCCTCGAGCCTTCCGATGATGGGACGATCTTGGCTCCCGCAGCCGGCAGTCAGGCCTTCCGTATCGTGGCGATCAAGGTCCCGCATTGGGGGGATCTCAGCTCTCCTGCGCTGGGCGATCAGGCCCGGGGTCGGGACTGGTCGAAACCTTCTGCGGCTGGAGCTTCCCGACATCAGTCTCAATCCGAGACTGCGAGCTCTTCGATGGTAAAATCCGCAGGCCGCCGTTGGAGCGTCGATCCCAGGAAAGGGATTGCACGCTCTGATGGTCGCCGTGGTGGGGCTCCAAGTCAGTCCCGAGCAATACAAATATAAATACTTATAGTTTCTGTTTTTCCTTCTGGAGTGGATAACCCCATGGTTTTCCACAGTTCTCCATCTTGGTTGAACATTGTCTGATTCCAGTCTGAAGCATGCCACAGATGATGGGCTGGACATCATCACAGTTCTCCATCTTGTTGCCCACTACTTCGCCTGTTCTCTGTCTGCTTGATGCTTCTTTGCATTATCATTGCTACTCCCGTTTCATGTCCTCAGCAAACTTGGAAAAGCCATCTTTGGTCCCATTATCCAAGCAGCTGATATTGATCATGAATAGTTGGTGCCAAGGCACTGATCCCTGTGATACCCCACTACTCCCAGCCTGCCAATATTGGAAAGGTGGTTCATCTACTCACCTTTGTTTTCTCTCTGATGACCGACTCTCACCCCAGTTCCATGCGCCCCAGTCTTTTCAATATTTTCCTTTGAAAATTCAAGTACAGGTGCTCCCCGGCTTACGATGTTTCCACTTGTGATAGTTGGACTTTGCGATGGTGCAGACTGCAGTGACCCGTGGCGAGCCGCAGCTCGCTTCTGGCCACGTGATCAGGTGTATTCAATGCATTTCGACATACGATATTTTGGGTTTGTGATGGGTTTCTCGGAACGGAACCCCATCGTGAGCTGAGGAGCACCTGTACAACTACTGGGTTGTCCTCATCTACTGTACCAGATACATGTTTAAAGAACTCAAGTAGATCCGCTGAACATATTTCCCGTTCACTAATCCATGTTGACTGTTCAAACCCATTATTATTTTCTAAGTGTCCAGACATCACTCACTTTATTATTGATCCTAGTATTTTCCAACTACTTGGATCATGAAGCTCCCTGATTTCATTCTCAATCCTTGTTTAGACAGTGAGGTCACTTTGGCCGTACCCAATGTGCAGGAACCATTACAGTATTTTGGATGATGTCAGTGAAGTTGTTGATCCCGTGAAATTTTGCACCTAATTTCTCCATGGTTATTAGTTTAGTTTAGTTTAGAGATACAGCACGGAAAGAGGCCTTTTGGGCCACCAGGTCCACACCGACCAGCGATCCCCGCATATTAACACTATCCAACACACACATGGGACAATTTGCACATACACCAAGCCAATTAACTACAAACCTGTACGTCTTTAGAGTGTGGGAGGAAACCGAAGATCTCGGAGAAAACCCACTAGGTCACGGGGAGAACGTACAAACTCCGTACAGACAGCACCCGTAGTCGGGATGGAACCCGGGTCTCTGTAAGGCAGCAACTCTACCGCTGCGCCACAGTATCGTGATATCTCTTTCAAAATTCTGGGATGTAGATCCTCAGGTCTTTGGGATTTCTTAACGTTCAGCCTCATTAACAGTTCCAGCAGTCTTTATCTTCCTTCTGGAATCAGGCAATGTTTCTACGCCTGATCGCTGTAGAAAGAAGACCACCCATTTGAATGAGATACCAGATATCTCACAAGCCCAGGGTAGCCTCGACTAAAATGGGGGGGGGGGGGGGGGGGTGGGGGGGTGTGGGGGGTGTGGGGGGGGAGGGAGCTGTGGGAAGAAGGTGTTAAATTGACGCCAGGAGCTGGGAAGTTGCACGTCTGTTACATTGCAGGTACAGAGCTATGTTTGACCTTCTGCCGATGCCCTGGGATTGGCCAGTGGAAGTCAACTATCATGAAGCAAAGGCCTTTTGTACCTGGAAAGGCAATGGATATCGCCTCCTCACCGAAGCCGAGCATCATCTGGTCCGATCCGACAGTCAGGTACTCTATCAAGTCCATTCAGGGGTTGAGTCTAAATTGACGGAAGGATTTACTTCCACGAGCTCCAGTTGCTGGAACTCTAAAGGGAGGCCGCATACAATTGAACGCAGTGATGTCTTCATTTTATCTACTCTTTGCAAATTTCAGCCATTCTGGGCCCTTCATGTTTCAACAGCCTTCCATGTTTGATCTTGGTGATTTTTTTAAATGGATCATCTTAATGTAAATGACGTTGGATTTCATTTGGAAAAGAAGGCAAAATAACCACGCATATTTTTTATTATCTTTGTTTGAGCAAGAATTTAATTGTACAAGCAGCTCACTGTACTTGTGCATGACAGTCAGCTCGACTTGATTTATCTTACACAAACGATCTGTAAATGATTTTTATTATAGTTTTGTAAGCTTGCCCGACACAGTTGACAGTGCACAGTTGACTAACACAAGCAAAACGTGTGTTAGTGCAGCTTGAATCAAAGATACTGTTGACACAAAACGCTGGAATAACTCAGCAGGACAGGCAGCATCTCTAGAGCGAAGGAATGGGTGACAAAGGCTTTGAGTTCAGTCTGTGTTGAATTAGTTGATCCAAGATGGTTGCAATTGGCCACAGTATCCAATGTATTGAGGAAGAAAATAATCTGCCAGGATTCTGGATTGAAATCTGCTTTCCAAAACTTCTGCATGGAAATAGACAGTCCTTCCCCGGGAGTTTTCCATCAGACACTTGGGCCTAGTCAGAGATTGGTGACGTACTCTCCAACCCACTGAAAGAGGATAAAATAGTGCGTGTGAAAGTCTTCACAGTAGTTCCGAGTTCAGTGACATTGTTGATCTAGTGACATTTGCACCTGTTGGCTGACCGCTGAGCAAACAGACATTGTAACATGTCCTGGTAATATTAGGGATCTGAGTGTACTAAGTGTAACAATTCTGATTTATGATACAAGGCACTGCTTTGTAATCTATCCCTTGAATATGGAAACTGAATTCCTGATGTATCCATTTGCCTGCATAAACCTGATCTGAGTTCATATTTTTCTATTGCTTTTTGTTTTCTTGGCCCCTCTCATTCCGTCTCTCGCATCTCCTACTAAGTAGCGGTCACTTGTCATTTCTCTTTTATTGGGTATTTTGTGCATCCTATCCTAAACGCAACTCATTAATATTCCTTTGTATTTCTATTCTCTCGTCAATGTGCCAGATAATTGGATAAACTAAAGCCTTGCCTCTTGCTGGAATTTCGCAGAGTCCATGGCATCTTCTATGGCTGCCTCCTTAAAAGCAGTGACTCCATGTAGCCATCCCCTATTGAATCCGACATTGGTGATCAACCCCAGTCCGATACTGCTCACCCACACCACACGGGCGGCACGGTGGCGTAGTGGTAGAGTTGCTGCCTCACAGCGAATGCAGCGCCTGAGACTCAGATTCGATCCTGACTATGGGCGCCGTCTGTACGGAGTTTGTACGTTCTCCCCGTGACCTGCGTGGGTTTTCTCTGAGATCTTCGGTTTCCTCCCACACTCCAAAGACGTACAGGTATGTAGGTTAATTGACTGGGTAAAATGTAAAAAAAATTGTCCCTAGTGTGTGTAGGATAGTGTTAATGTGCGGGGCGGCGCGTACTCGGTGGGCCGAAGGGCCTGTTTCCGCACTGTATCTCTAAATCTAAAAAATCTAAAACCATGGCCCTTTACACAACTAGAGAATTATTTGCGCTGAGCTACTCCAGCATGTCGTTTCTAACCAGAGATTCAATCTCCCTTGCTCACCTCAATTCTCGCCATAACTTTCATTCATTCACAAATAAGGCCGAACTGGAGCCTTGTGCCAATGTCCAAGCTCCCACTGAAATGTGGCTCTCATGTTCCCAAGCTTTTGCCCCTGCCTTTTCAGTCTCGGGTTGAAGGACAACATTTTTGAGCACATCTGGCTGGACCAAATTAATGATTTTTGTGTCACCTTCACCTCTGTCACTTTGTAATGAGCATCCCTGCAGATTAATCAATGGTTTGGCCCAAGTATCTCTGAGGAACTTTTGCTGAGGGAATGTTTGGGGCCCAACATCGTGGAGTTGGCGGCCTCCAGCTGGGATCGACCTTGACGGCTCCGGTCGCAGAGCCTGTGGACTTCCCATCGCGGAGCTGGCCGACCTTCGGAGGCTGTGGTGGCTCTGCGACTGCGGCTGTGACTCTACCTTCGGAGGCTTCGGCTGCGGGCCGTGTGGTGCGTAACATCGGGAGCTCGCAGGTCCCTGGTTGGCGACCGGCTTTCTGGGAGCTCCAGCCACAGCAGCTTCGTCCACCCCAAATCGCAAGGTTTGAGTCGGCCTGTTCGCGGGACCTTTCATCGCCCTGCGCAGCTCAGCTGCGGGACCTTCCAGCGCCCGGCAGGGACTTCAAAACAATCGGGAGCCTCGATTGGCTCGACGCAGCAGTTTGACTGCCTGACCGTGGGAGAAGATCAAAGGAGGAGATGAGACTTTTATTTCCTTCCACCACAGTGAGGAGACACTGTGATGGATGTTTATGTTGAACTTATGTAATTATGTGCCCTGCGCTCTTTATCGTCATGACTGTTTGGCAAAGACATTTCGTTCAAATTTATTTTTGAAGGACAATAAATGCTTCAATTCAATTTAATTCAATTTTCAATGCATTAGGTCTTGGAAAGCAGGCTTCTGGAGCAGAAGATTATCGCCTTTCTCATTCAGTACAATCCTGTCTCGGATCAACTAATTCAGCACAAACAGATCGTCAACACTATATTTTTCCGATGAACCAAGAGAGGGAAACAACCCAGCCAAATGCATTCAACCCCAGCAACCAGTTCTTTAATCTCAAAATTGAAAACGCTGTAATAAAATTGGAAATAATAAAAACGGAAAATGCTGGAATCTCTCAGCAGGTCAGGCAGTATCTGTGGAAAGAACAACAAAGTTGTTACTACAGCTGAGTTACTCCAGCATTTTGTTTCTATCTTTGGCGTAAACCAGCATCTGCAGCTCCTTCCTAAACAAAGTTAATGTTTTAGGTTGAAGACCTTTTGTCAGAAATGGGAATGTTTTCCATCGATTTATTCATGATTCTCTCTTTCCTTTTCCCAGCAATCCAAACTTCCTCCTGCCCTTGACTTGAAGCTCCCTCTCTCTGCCCTCACCCTCATCTTGCCTCATACCTCCTCCAATGTTACCTCGTCCGTAATCCCCACCTCCTGTTCTGTTGACCCACGTCCGATCAACCATCTGAGCCATCTCTCCTCCAACTTCACTTCTTCCTGATGTTATGTGGTTCCCTCCCATCTGTTGCTGAGAACTGTCACATCAGTTGCTTCCCAACCCACCCGCCAGTTCAACATAACCATCTGAGACAGACTGGACAAAATGCTGGCGTAACTCAGCGGGACAGGCAGCATCCCTGGAGAGATGGAATGAGTGACGTTTCGGGTCAAGACCCTTCTTCAGGCCATCTGAGAGCTCCCTGACCGATGTGCCATCTACCATGCACATCCATGCACGTCTTCTTTGCAGTTTCTCTCTTGATGTTCCCTAAACAGTTTCCACTTCTCCAAACACACTGGTGGGAAACATGTCTGAGAGTGCTGGCTTCCTTCTGTGCCAGAGATATAATTTCCTCAGTGATTGTTACCACCTTGTCTTCTCTTCTTCTCACTTTGATTGGGTCAGTCACCTTGTTCTCTCTCTTCTGTTGCCCAAATCAGTGGAGCTTCTCTTTCTTTTGTCCCTAACGATTATAGACAGGGAACTTCCACCGGTTTGTTCCCTGCACCGGTACCATAACATTTAAAGGTCTACTGTTGACCTCTTCCCCTTCCCCATCAGCATTCTGCTCCTGGCGCCATCTTGGACTGCCTCTTCATCATCTTCTAATCCCTTTACTCCTTTGCTTTCCCTCCTGAGCCTATGATAGAGATGTAATTTCCTTTACAGTCTGGCAAATCCGAAGCTGTTCCTTCAACACAGCCACATGTTTCTGTTGCCCATCCCTGTCTCTGGCTACTGACCCGGTCTTGCTTCCCCAGGGATGAATTCCTTTCCTAAATCTCACTGACTCCTCACATTCCTCTCCTTCGCTGAGGCCATTTTGAACTTTCCCTACATTTTTGGTCACAGCTCCTTCGAATATTTTTCTCCCTTTTTGCCCTTTCTCAATGTCTTTCGGCGTCCGCCTGAAACAACTTGAGCTTGTATTTTCCGTAGGTTGAAAATATGTAACTAGACATGGTTAATTGATGAGTTTAATTGCATTTTGCAAGTGCATTACGCAGACTGTACAGGAGTGACGTAATCTACTGAAGGGGAGGACCATGCACTTAGTTAAGGAATTGCAATGCCTCCAGCAGATGAGGAAGTACTGTATATGCAAGAATGGAGCAAGTAAAGTTTAGTCTCATACTGCAACTGTTGATTGGAGAATGCCATTTCCCATTACCATGGATGTCGATTTTTAATCCATCGCATCACTTTATTGAAGTATTTAACTGACCAGGGGTCAAGCAACAGATTCTCCCAGTTCAAATGCCCATTGTCACAAGGGCCAGTGACTAGCGACAATAGACAATAGGTGCAGGAGTAGGCCATTCGGCCCTTCGAGCCAGCACCGCCATTCAATGTGATCATGGCTGATCATTCTCAATCAGTACCCCATTCCTGCCTTCTCCCCATACCCCCTGACTCCGCTATCCTTAAGAGCTCTATCTAGCTCCCTCTTGAATGCATTCAGAGAATTGGCCTCCACTGCCTTCTGAGGCAGAGAATTCCACAGATTTACAACTCTCTGACTGAAAAACCTTTTCCTCATCTCCGTTCTAAATAGCCTACCCCTTATTCTTAAACTGTGGCCCCTTGTTCTGGACTCCCCCAACATTGGGAACATGTTTCCTGCCTCTAACATGGCCAATCCCTTAATAATCTTATATGTTTCAATAAGATCCCCTTTCATCCTTCTAAATTCCTGTGTATACAAGCCTAGTCGCTCCAGTCTTTCAGGAGACAGTCCCGCCATTCCAGGAATTAACCTAGTAAACCTACGCTGCACGCCCTCAATAGCAAGAATATCCTTCCTCAAATTTGGAGACCAAAACTGCACACAGTACTCCAGGTGTGGTCTCACTAGGGCCCTGTACAACTGCAGAAGGACCTCTTTGCTCCTGGGGGCTCAACGGAGCCTCTCTGAACATCATGCCTGTATTTTCATGACTATCAGGCCGTGTTTCCATCATTGTTATTTTGAGGTTGGTTGAGGACTTCAGATTGGCCTCACTGTGGTAATTGTGCCTAGGGTGATAGTGTAACACAGGTCCCAACAAATGGCTGTCCCAATATTGATCATTTGATGTTTTCACATCGCTCAAAACTATTCTGGTTGCCCTGGTTTTGTGGACGGGATTTTGACTTCTATTTGTACCAAAGTGTGAGTATGAGCAACAGTCATCCTTATACCATTCCTACATGTTCTTGATAGAAGCCTTTGGAAGGTGACGTTACTTCTGATCCAATATTTTGTGATGATGTAAAGGTGAAATACAACCTCAACCTGGCTTATGGGTCACCAACAGTGAGTACAACTTTCTCCCAACCATTCTCTGGAGACTTTTCTCAGAGATGCTGAGTTATGGTTTATATGAATGATTGAATGACACTTTATTCCCACATCAACCTAGGTGCAGTGAAATGCCTTGTTTTGCGTACAAATTTTGAATTCATATATTTTTTTAAAGATGTATAACCACAATCTTTTGCCCCATGTTTGAGGAGCTTAAAACTATAGGGGAGAGGGTTAACATGAAAAGGGAAGGATCTTAAAAGTAATCGGAAGAGAAACTTTTTCACTCAGAGTTAGGTGCATACGTAAAATGAGCTGCCAGAGGACATGGTAGAGGCAGGTATAATTACAACATTTGAGGTGAGTCCAGAACCAGGGGTCACAGTTTAAGAATAAGGGGTAGGCCATTTAGGGCTGAGATGAGGGAAAACGTCTTCACCCAGAGAGTTGTGAATCTGTGGAATTCTCTGCCACAGAAGGCAGTGGAGGCTAATTCACTGTATGTTTTCACGAGAGAGTTAGATTTAGCTCTTAGGGCTGAAGGAATCAAGGGGTATGAGGAAAAAGCAGGAACGGGGTACTGATTTTAGATGATCAGCCATGATCATACTGAATGGCGGTGCTGGCTCGAAGGCCCGAATGGCCTACTCCGGCACCTATTTTTTCTTTCTGTGAAAGATAGTTGGACAGGTACATGTAGGGTTGCCAAATGTCCCGTATTAGCCAGGACATCCCTTATTTTGGGCTAAATTGCTTTGTTCTGTACTGGACCGCCCTTGTCAAATATTAGGCCTGGGGGGGGTGCTGTAGGCCTGGACACTGTAGGCCCGGACGCTGTAGGCCCGGACAGTGTAGGTTCGGACAGTGTAGGTCCGGAGGCCCGGGCGCCGCCTGATGGAGGTTGCCTGGCAACCCGCCTCCCGGCCCGGGCGGCCGCCATTGGTGGAGCGGGAGCACGTGGCCGCTGGCTGGGTGAGGTCACGTGGGGCGCGGGGCGGTGACGTCATCTTTTGTCCTGTATTTTGGAGTGAGATCGTTGGCACCTCCTAGGTACATGGTTTATATTCTCTCTCTTCTGTCACCTGCAGCCTGTGACGATGTATCCACCCAACCAGGCAGGCTTTCATGATGCATTTGGCAATGTGTGGGTGTGGACAGAAGATCATTTTAATGGGCTTCCAGGGTTTGACACCACCTACCTGTATGATGACTTCTCCAGCCCCTGTTTTGATGGCAGGCATACAATGATCCTGGTACGTTTACCATAATACTGGCTGCTTCTACGTTATCAACTTTGTCTCTGCGGCATTTATTTTAATCCATAATTGCATCCAACAGAAACTATGCTGTTTTATGTGAAAAAGAGAAAAATCCCAGCAAAAATGAAAGAGAGACACAAATTAAACAAAGTTAGATTTAGCTCTTAGGGCCAAAGGAATCAAGGGATATGGGGAAAAAGCAGGAACGGGGTACTGATTTTAGATGATCAGCCGTGATCACATTGAATGGCGGTGCTGGCTCGAAAGGCCGAATGGCCTTCTCCTGCACCTATTTTTCGAAGTTTCTAAATATTTGGAGTAAATCAGCGGGTCAGGAAGCATCTCTGGAGAAAAGGAATAGGTGATGTTTCGGGTCGAGACACTTCTTCAATCTGACCCAAAACATCTCCTATCCTTTTCCTCCAGTGATGCTGCCTGTCTTGCTCAGTTACTCCAGCTTTTTGTGACTACCTTCGGTTTAAACCAGCATCTGCAGTTCCATCCTACACTGCAAAAATGGAAATGTGAAATAAAAGTAGAACATGCTCAGGTGGTCAGGTATGTGTGGAAAGTGTAACACAGAGTTGAGGTGTCAGGTTGAAGATCTTCAGTCAGAAATACCCAGTTCTGACAAAGTCTTTCACCTGAAATGTCAACTCTATTTTTTTTCCCCACAGATGCTGTCTGACATGCTGAGCATTTGTTTGAAATTTCATGTTGTTGTATAATTGAAAATAACTGCACATCGTCAATGCAAACATTTCATGTCGTATCAAGGGTGCTTTGAGTTTATGCCTTCGTGATAAAACTAATTATACATGCCATCAAGGTTATAAATATATTTTTATAAGACAGCAGCATTTTTCCTAATATTGGATAATAGCCTGAAGCACATTCTGGTGTGTGAAGAATCTTTGCACACAATAACACCTTGCTGCAACCATTAGAAGCATAATACCATTCTTAATAGTATCACATTTCCCTACCCCTTGCTTATATCATTTTTTAATGGAATCGCCAACCTGGTGACAAAGCAGACTGGGAGAATCAAAGAACTGCAAATTCTGGTTTACAAAAAAACACACAAAGTACTGGAGTAACTCAATGGGTCAGACCGTGCCTCTGGAGAACATGGATCGGTGGTGTTTCAGGTCAGAACCCTTGGTCTCACGCCGCCTGAGACCGTTGAGTTACTCCAGCACTTTATGACGAATCTGACTTGTATTTTCCTTGAAGGTGGACACAAAATGCAGGAGTAACTCGGCGGGACAGGCAGCATCTCTGGATCGAAGGAATCGGTGACGTTTCGGGTCGAGAACCTTCTTTAAACGAGAAGGGTCTCGACCCGAAACATCACCCAATCCTTCTATCCAGAGATGCTGCCTGTCCCGCTGAGTTGCTCCAGCATTTTGTGTCTATCCTTGGTATAAACCAGCATCTGTAGTTCCTTCCTACACACTTGTTTTTTCTTTAATGTAGACAGAAAATATTGAGTGAAATAATTCAAAGAACTGACAGAAGGTTCTTATGAAATTCAATCTCAATTATTGTCCAATCTCTGAATCAGTTTGTCTGGGCCGTATCTTGTCGATGTCTGCTGACAATGTGCACAATTACTATTGCATGTGCTGCCATTACAACAGTGAATGCACAGCAGTGGTATTTGATTTTCTGAGGTAGGAGACTCCAGGTGCTGGAGTCTGGAGGAAAAAAAACAAAATTGCTAGTGGAACTCAATGGGTCAAGCAGCTTCTGCGAAGGGAATGGAGAGTTGGTGTTTCAGGTCAAGACCATTCATCTGGACTGGTGAAGGCTCCACACCCACAATGTTCATTTCCTTCCACAGGTTCTGCCTGACCCAAAGTGTTCCTTCAGCAATGTGTGTTCTGTTTACATATTTAATTGGCTGTTAAGTGTTTTATGATTTTGTGAAGGAAAATAACTGCAGATGCTGGTTCAAATTGAAGGTAGACACAAAATGCTGGAGTAACTCAGCGGGTCAGGCAGCATCTCAGGAGAGAAGGAATGGGTGACGTTTCGGGTCGAGACCCTTCTTCAGACTGAAGAAGGGTCTCGACCCGAAACGTCACCCATTCCTTCTCTCCTGAGATGCTGCCTGACCTGCTGAGTTACTCCAGCATTTTGTGTCTACTGTATGATTTTGTGAGGTGACTTTGAACGCAGCAACATTTATGGTGCCGTTGTTGTCTCTGATTTTTATTTCTGCACTCACAGGGTGGCTCCTGGATTGCAACAGGTGACGAGGCTTCACGATTTGCACGATTTGCCTTTCGGAGGCATTTTTTCCAGCATTTGGGCTTCCGCTTGGCAAGAACCTGCCATGGGTTCAGGAGTCCAGCCGCAGTGGTGAATGTTGAAGGGTTTGCGCCAGGGCTCAAGGACGGAGGTATACAATAACTATATTGTTTCAGATGGAGTGGTCACATTGCCATTCCAATATCTACCCCCAAAACCCAATCATAACCCGATAATAGGAAATATAGATGATGAAAAAAGGTTGAGGAAGTTGATTTTTATCTTCAGAAAGTGGTATGACTAAGATTAACTGAAATTCTCATGCTTATGAAGAGACTTTAATAATTTGAAAATGCTGGGTGCAACCATGGTGCCGATCTGCACTTATGGTGAGAACTAATTAATTGATGTTTTAGATATGGGCTCATTGATTGACATAAGCCTTGCTTTGTATGTGAGCTATGCCTAATTTTCATAAACCAAACATCCATTATGTTTATATTTTGATAGTCTTTCATCTTACAAGTTTATGGAATGGTAGTGCAGTTGAAAAGTAATCTGGCGGTTTGTCCTTTGTCTGGAAGGTCACTATTTGAAGTGATACATTGGTGGATGCAACTATTATCCTGCGTGTGAAAACATTTTGCAGCTCCTTTCTTTTCTCTTCGCTTTCAATACCTATTCTTCAACACAGCTTCTATAATCAGTGGGCACTCTCTCCCAATTCACTGTCAGAACCCAGAGTAATTTTGAAAACCCACGTCAAACTCTTCCTCCTGTCCAGTTGTAAAGGTAAGTCATGTGTCTCACTGCCCCTGGCCTCTCCTGATGTTTCTGATGCATCAAGTCTGTACCAAACTTGAGGCACGCCGCAATTACAGTGCAAGTTGAGACTTGACATCCAATTATTGCAAGACCATTAAAGCATCTAACACAATTATGAATACGAAAAGGATATTTCCCTTTCATGTCTTATCCATCAACATGTGAAATTCAATGAATTAGGAGATCAAATCTCATGATTTTTGAATTTCATGAGGAAGTAACCAGGAAGTTTGATGAGGGCAAGGTCAGAGATGTAGTCTACATGAACTTCAGCAAGGCCTTTGATAACATTCTGCATGTAGGCTGCTCTGGGGAATTAAATTGTGTGGAATCCAGGAAGAGGCAGTTAAATGGATATAGAATTGGCTTCATGGTGGGAAGTAGAGGACGATGGTGGAAGGTTCTTTCTCAGACTGGAGATCTTTAGTGTGCTCGTGGAGTGCCTCAGGGATTGGTGTTGAGCCAATTGCTGTTTGTCATCTATATCAACAATTTGAATGGGAATGTACTACTATCGATACCAGCAACCTTAACATCGATGGTCGGCAAGTGACTGGAGAGGAATATGATATACAGGCACTTGGTGAGTCAGGGGTTGATAAGGGATAGTCAGCAATGGGTTTGTGCATGGGACCTCATGTCTCATGAATCTGAGTTTTTTGAAGTAACCATAAAGGTTAACGAGAGCAGGGCCATAGACATAGTCTGTATGGACATCAGCAAGACCATTGACAAGGTTCCACATGGTAGGCTGCTCTGGAAGATTTGATTCTATAGGATGCAGGGATCCTAACTAATTGGATATAGAAGTGGCTTCATTGCAGGAAGCAGGGAATAAAGCTGGAAGGTTGTTTTCCACACTGGCCTTAGGGGTAGATACTGGGTCCATTGCCATTTGTCATCTATATCAATGATTTGGATGAGAATTTACAAGGCATGATTAATAAGTTTGCAGATGACACTTACAATAGTTAATATCACAGACCGTGAAGATAGTTATCAAGAATTATAGTGGGATCTTAATCAGCTGGGCAAGTAGCCCAAGGAATCACAAATTGAGTTTAATTCACTAAAGGTTACTAGGTTAATTTCCGGAATGGCGGGACTCTCATATGTTGAAAGACTGGAGCAACTAGGCTTGTATACATTGGAATTTAGAAGGATGAGAGGGGATCTTATCGAAACGTTTAAGATTATTAAGGGGTTGGACACGTTAGAGGCAGGAAACATGTTCCCAATGTTGGGGGAGTCCAGAACAAGGGGCCACAGTTTAAGAATAAGGGGTAGGCCATTTAGAACGGAGATGAGGAAAAACCTTTTCAGTCAGAGAGTTGTGAATCTGTGGAATTCTCTGCCTCAAAAGGCAGTGGAGGCCAATTCTCTGAATGCATTCAAGAGGGAGCTAGATAGAGCTCTTAAGGATAGCGGAGTCAGGGGGTATGGGGAGAAGGCAGGAATGGGGTACTGATTGAGAATGATCAGCCATGATCACATTGAATGGCGATGCTGGCTCGAAGGGCCGAATGGCCTCCTCCTGCACCTATTGTCTATTGTCTATTGCCTAAAGTGTGAGGTGTTGCATGTTAGGAAGTCAAACCTGAGCAGGGTCTACACAGTGAATGGCAGGGCCCTGGGGCGTTGCAGAGCAGAGGGATCTAAGGCTTTCGGCATGCTGATTTTCATCAGTCAACAAATTGAGTGTAGAAGTTAGAACTTTATGTTACAGTTGTACCAAGATAGGGTAAGACCGTACTTGGAGTATTTGTGTTGAGTTTCAGTCACACTGCTGGAGGAAAGATGCCATCAAGCTGGATTCAGAGTGCAGAGATGTTGCCAGGACTCAAAGGCCTGAGCTATACAGAGAGGTTTTTTTTTTTGAGTGATACAGCGTGAAAACAGGCCCTTCGGCCCACCGGGTCTGCGCCGCCCAGTGATCCCCGCACATTAACACTATCCTACACACACTAGGGACAATTTTTACATTTACCCAGTCAATTAACCTACATACCTGTACGTCTTTGGAGTGTGGGAGGAAACCGAAAATCTCGGAGAAAACCCACGCAGGTCACGGGGAGAACGTACAAACTCCGTACAGACGGCACCCGTAGCCAGGATCGAACCTGAGTCTCCGGCGCTGCAGTCGCTGTAAGGCAGCAACTCTACCGCTGCGCCACTGTGGTTGGGCCGGCTAGGACTTTGTTCCCTGGAGCACAAGAGGATGAGGGGTGATCTTACAGAGGAGCAAGATAAGGTGAATGCACACAATGTTTCCCCTATAATGGGGAATCAAGAACTAGAGGGCATAGTTTTAAGGTATGAGGAGAAAGATTTAATAGGAATCTGAGTTGTAACTTTTCACACAGGCGGTGGTGGATACATGGAATGAACTGCCAGATGAAGTATTTGAGGCAGGTACAATGACATCTGAAAAACACTTGTACAGGTGCATGGATAGGAAGGAGTTAGATTAGACCAAGTGGACCTGTTGGGCCCAAACCTCTCCTGCATTGGTGCAGCACCCTCTCGTCCCACCCTCCCCCTCCCCCCTCCCACCCTCTCCCCTCCCTCCCCCTCCCCCTCCCCCTCCCCCTCCCCCTCCCCCTCCCCCCTCCCCCTCCCTTCTCCCTCCTCCCCTCCCCCTCCCTCCTCCCCTCCCCCTCCCCCTCCCCCTCCCCCCTCCTTCCCTCCCCCTCCCCCTCCCACCCTCCCTCCTCCCACTCCCTCCCCCTCCCTCGGAGGTAGATTTAAACTTTAAAATGTGAATAACTTTAAAAATATAACACCGATTTCAATGAAATATCATATCATCATTATACATTGAGAACAAATGTCCCTGCCTTTCCAGTTTCAGCTTTGTCCATTTATTATGATACTGTACTTACTTATTGTCTAGATAGTGGCACTTGTTGATTCTGATGCAGCAGCCAGCTTCTTTCTAGTAAACAAAATAAGCAGTAATCCGAATTGATTATTGATTGATGATTGATGCTGAAAACCTGAAATAAAAACAAAATACTGGAAACGCTCAGCAGGTCGGGGCAACATCTGTGGAGAGAGAAAGATTAGTTGTGTTTCACATCATTGATTTTCATCAGAGCAACGTTGCAGTCAGTTCAAACTTCACCTGGCTTTAGGTCTTAGCTTATTTGCTGGGATAAGAAATATTGTTTTTACAGTTTCTGCTACGATGTGTCAATTTCACCATTCTTGAGAGAAAGTGATGTGCTACCATGGCATCTCAAATAGACGGCATGCTGATGGAAATTGATGTACTCCTTTAGCAGTAGAAATAGCATTCAAAAGGATGAAGGATCTTTAGATAATGGATTTATTCACAAAATGCTGGAGTAACTCAGCAGGTCAGGCAGCATCTCGGGAGAGAAGGAATGGGTGACGTTTCGGGTCGAGACCCTTCTTCAGACAAGATAATGGATTTTGCTTGCAGTGAACTGGGGAATTATTTTTTTCAATTAATGCATTGACAACATAATCTCAGGTGGCCTTTCGGATCGGGACTCTTCCTCAAGACTCATTGAGTTTGTTTTTTTGCTCAAGATTTCCAGCATCTGAGGTTTCTTGTGTCAACATAACTCACGGAATGGGGCATGCCTGGAAAGAAGCTGACCACAATCATTTAAGTTCAATTCACAACTTGAGGCTTAATGTATTTTTTATAGGATTAAAAAGTTGCGTTAAATAACTGAAAATGGGATGCCATACTTGCATGATGGTTTTATCCCATTATTATCCTATCACCTGAGATGATTATGGGTTAAAATGAGACTGTCATGTCCTTAATTGCACTCTCTACTGTCGACTGTATTTGCATGTTGTTGATATGGCTCCGTTCCTTTAGCTGTGGGAAGGTTGGGCAATGTGATTAGCATTTCTGCTGCGTGGCATTCAATAGTTTATGAAATAAGGAGAGAACAAAATAATATAATTCTTGAAGCTCTGAATTGATATTTTTTTTGGCAGTTTTCCCAGAAACAAGATTTCCACTAAAGAGGCTTGTGTTTACTGCAGATTACCCATCCGCTGTTCCCAAGGAGTCTCTGCTGCTGGTCCCAGTCTCCAGCAGCAACGCTCAATTCTACTATGAGACAGATGCTGCTTTGCAGGTAGGTCAGTCATGCATGCTTTTGAGGAGAAAGAGTCAACAAGGTCATTCGATACCATTTAAAATAGCTGGATTCTCTGAAGATCATTTTTTTACAAGCTTCCTGTGTGAGATGAATTAAGTGCCACACTTCAGACACGTCCTGAACAGAATCGGCTTAATGTTGGAATGTCAGTAATAAGTCTTGTGGTTCCATGTAGTACAAGCATAAATAATTGTAAAGCTAACTCTCAGTGGGAAGCATGAAGGTTTGCAAATTGGTCTCATCGTTATTGAATTTGAAGCTTATTTTACCTCCTTGAAGGAATACTTCGGGCAAGGTCCAAAATAATCCATTTATTGAACCACTAGATAATGAGTTGAAAATATTCTGCTTTTTCCAGTTCTTTTTTTCTCTTCTCACTGAAGTGAACCGTGCCCATGTAAAATCCCATATAATCGGATCAATCCTCATAACGTGCAGTTGCATGGCTATTTTTTCCATGGGGAAAGGGATGTGGCACGCATTGAAGAGACAAGCTGGGTCCTTCCTTGTTCTATGTATTGCCTGCAGGAGTGTGTGTAGCTGAATAGCAGGGACTGGGGGCTGACTTTCCACAGGATGTAAGACCACGTGTAGTGTTTCCCAGGTAAAATAAGCTGATTCATGTTCTTCAGGTTTTGGCGAGCAACAGCTATGAGCCAAACGCGGACAGGCGGGACTAATGTAGCTGGGATATATTGGCCGGTGTGGGCAAGTTGGGCCGAAGAGCCTGTTTCCCCACTGTATCACTCTATGACTTTATGACTCTAATTGAGAGAAATTTGGAGACCTTTGAACTATCTTTAAACGGACTTTATCTTGTACTAAATGTTGCACCCTTCATCCTTTATATGTACACTGTCTTGATTATAAATAGTCTTTTCTTTGACAGGACAGAACAACAAAAAAGCTTTTCACTGAACCTTGGTACATGTGACAGTAACAAACTAAACTAAACTAAAATAAATAAGAAACAAAACTGCCGATGCTGGTTTAAATCGAAGGCAGACACTAGAGTAGACAGAAGCTAGAGTAACTCAGCGGGTCAGGCAGCATCTCTGGAGAGAAGGAATGGGTGACGTTTCGGGTTGAGACCGAAGGCTGAGTTACTCCAGCTTCTTGTGTCTTCCTTAAACTAAAATAAATATTGTTTGATCATATTTCATGGGTGTGCGAATGCAATTATTAATTGGCTCCTCCACTTAGCACTGAAAGGGGATTAGCAAAGAACTGAAATGAACTTGGTTCTCACTCGAAGTGAGAGTGGTTGATTTGCAGAACTGGACAATGTTACGTTGCTATGGGAGAAGCTGGGGTTGGGCTGGGATTTCTCTCTTCATGGTATTGATACCTGATCTGAGTTTTGCCACTGAGAGACAAACTTGACTGTGATAAACAAAGAAACAATAAAGGTTAGTATGACTATTCTGCCTCCCAAATGGGTTTATTGTATCTTGAACCTTTGTATAAACTCAACCACTTGAGAGGTTCGGTGATGTAAATTCCCTGCACCACAGCGAACACGTCGTTTGGATCATTTCAACGTTTTAAAGTTTTACACGGGGACTAGTTTTTGAAACATTATTACCAAAACTTCAAAAAATATGAGGACTGGTTTTCTTAACGTTCTTACAATAATTTCATGGCTCTATTGACCAGAGTGTTTCGGTGGACAATAACCGTTAACGATATTCATCCTAATCAACAGGGCAAATGTGTCAAGGTATTGGGTACCAAGCAGAAAACGTCCTCATGCTGTAACGATCCATCAGTGATTACTAACAATGTCCATCTTTGTACTGCACCAACAAGCCTGCTCTTAATCCCTGTTGAATTTCGTGATCAGCATACCAACCACTCATTTTATTTGCTACAAATTAGTTAATTTTGCAGAAATTATAGATCAGGAGTTGGGGAAAAGACGGGGCATTCAAGTGGAGGTATAGCTATGAGTTTTTAAATTAATTTCCAAGATTCTTGAAGCCAAACAAGATAATCTGATATATTTCTGAACAGAAATGTGCAGGTGGGATTGTACATTGCACGTGCAGACAGACGTGTACGATCTGATCAAATGATAAATTAATCCTTTTCAAATCCGACCAGCTCCTAGGAAGGCCTCAAGAGGGAATCTGTTTTTTTTAGTATTTCTGAAAACCTCTTGGAAAGCTGGTCTCATGTCAATGAAACCCCGTTGCTGTTTTGCTCTGGTTTATTCAGGAGCAGCTGGAGTTGGAATACAGAGACCTGGGAGAAAGCAGTTACAGCAGCCAGTTGTTTAGAGTGTGCAAGCAGGTGATCGAGGAACAGCAGACCCCTCCGACGTCTGGCTTTGTCCTGGGTAGCGGAGCTGGGCTCATGTCCTTCATGTTGACCCAGCTGTTTCACAAGGTGATTATTGAATTGTCTTTGAATGTTAGAGTTACAAATATTTTCATACCTTCCCAGTCTCCTTCTGAAGTTACTGAGGCCCACTGAGTGGCTGCAGGCACTCAGGATAAGGATAACTCAACGGGACAGGCAGCATCTCTGGATAGAAGGAACACATGACGTTTCAGGTCGAGACCTTCTTTAGACTTCTTCAGTCTGAGGAAGGGTCTCAACCTGAAACTTCACCAATTCCTTCTATCCAGAGATGCTGCCAGTCCCACTGAGTTACTCCAGCTTTTAGACAGACATAAACATGGAAAATAGATGCAGGAGGAAGCCTTTTGGCCCTTCGAGTCAGCACCGCCATTCATTGTGATCATGGCTGATCATCCACAATCAGTAACCTGAGCCTTCCTTCTCCCCATGTCCCTTGATTCCACTAGCCCCTAGAGCTCTATCTAACTCTCTTTTTAATTCATCCAGCGAATTGGCCTCCACTGCCTTCTGTGGCAGAGAATTCCACAAATTCACAACTCTCTGGGTGAAAAAAGTTTCTTCTCACCTCAGTTTTAAATGGCCTCCCCTTTATTCTTAGACTGTGGCCCCTGGTCCTGGTTTTGTGTCAATCTTTGGTGTAAACCAGCATCTGCAGTTCCTTCTTACACATCTGAACCCATGAGATCATTATGGACACTGAGGTTTGTGTTCACAGAGTCCTTACCTGAGGCCCAATGAAGTCTGATTTTTTTCAGTATGGAGTCTTTTCGTCCTCATTGAATTCGAGTTGCTCTGTCCAATTATACTGATGCTCCCTGAGCTGCGAGGGGCTCTGATCTATTAGTCTAAGATCAAAGACAGGATATGGGTCTGCCACCAGTCTCACCCACAACCTGCTCCCCAGTGAACAACCGACTCACAAACGGTATAACAGTTCCCCTCTCATGCTTCCTACTGTACTGTTGTGATTAACAACTTGTAATGGGATAATGCAAATTGGAGGAACAGCACCTCATATTTCACTTGTGCAGCTTCCAACTAGCGGTATGAATATTGATTTCTTTAACTTCAAGTAACCCTTGCATCCCCTCTCTCTGACCCTCCCCCACCCAAGCCGTTGTACTATTTCTAAAGTCGTCTTGTTGAGTTTCATTGTCTCCAACTCGTTTTCACCTAGCCCACAGCTAACAATGGCCTGTTTCTTTTGTCATCGTTACATTTTTGCATATCTTTCATTCATTTGTTGTATATCTCTCCATATCAACGTCTATACCTCTCATTTCCCTTTCCCCTGACTCTCAGTCTGAAGAAGGGTCTCGACCCGAAACGTCACCTATTCCTTTTCTCCAGAGATGCTGTGTGACCCGCTGAGTTCCTCCAGCTTTTTGTGTCTATCTTCGGTTTAAACCAGCATCTGCAGTTAGACAATAGACAATAGACAATAGGTGCAGGAGTAGGCCATTCAGCCCTTCGAGCCAGCACCGCCATTCAATGCGATCATGGCTGATCACTCTCAATCAGTACCCCGTTCCTGCCTTCACCCCATACCCTCTCACTCCGCTATCCTTAAGAGCTCTATCCAGCTCTCTCTTGAAAGCATCCAACGAACTGGCCTCCACTGCCTTCTGAGGCAGAGAATTCCACACCTTCACCACTCTCTGACTGAAAAAGTTCTTCCTCATTTCCGTTCTAAATGGCCTACCCCTTATTCTTAAACTGTGGCCCCTTGTTCTGGACTCCCCCAACATTGGGAACATGTTATCTGCCTCTAATGTGTCCAATCCCCTAATTATCTTATATGTTTCAATAAGATCCCCTCTCATCCTTCTAAATTCCAGTGTATACAAGCCCAATCGCTCCAGCCTTTCAACATATGACAATCCCGACATTCCGGGAATTAACCTAGTGAACCTACGCTGCACGCCCTCCATAGCAAGAATATCCTTCCTCAAATTTGGAGACCAAAACTGCACACAGTACTCCAGGTGCGGTCTCACCAGGGCCCGGTACAACTGTAGAAGGACCTCTTTGCTCCTATACTCAACTCCTCTTGTTACGAAGGCCAACATTCCATTGGCTTTCTTCACTGCCTGCTGAACCTGCATGCTTCCTTTCATTGACTGATGCACTAGGACACCCAGATCTCGTTGAACTCCCCCTCCTCCTAACTTCCTTCCTACACAGTAATGGGATTCCCCCCGTTCAAAGTGTGGTAAACGTTTGTACAATTTTGAACATTTTGAACATTTGTACAGTTTTGTTGCAAGTTAAGGAACCCCCTACCACTCCCATATTCCAATATAATGTGGAGCCCATATCTCACTGTCAGGCTGAAGTGGTTCTTCACTGTGATGTCTTATCCAGCACCATGATTTACGTCAATTTATTTTGATTATCATTCATAGGTCATTGGAATAGACTACAGTGGAAGGTTTATTAATACTGCACAGCAGATAAAATGCAGAGGACACCAGAATTCTGAGTTCAAGTTTCCAGAGTATTTGGCCAGAGAGAGAGTGGTGTTTAAACAGGTAAACTTTCTGCAGGTTGCAAAAACATTGTTTGTATGATCATCTGGACATAACCTTTTAGTTTTAGTTTAGTTTAGTGGTACAGCACGGTCAACTGAGTCCACGCCGACCGGCGATTACATGCACACTGACACTATCCTACACACACTAGGGACAATTTTATAATTATACCAAGCCAATTAGTCTACAAACCTGTCCCGCCACCTCCCCTGACATCAGTCTGAAGAAGGGTCTCGACCTGAAACGTCACCCATTCCTTCTCTCCCGAGATGCTGCCTGACCCGCTGAGTTACTCCAGCATTTTATGTCTACCTTCGATTTAAATTTTTCCTACAAACCTGTACGTCGTTGGAGTGTGGGAGGAAACCGGAACTCCCGGTAAAACCCACGCAGGTCACAGGGAGAATGTACAAACTCCATACAGACAGCACCCGCAGTCAGGATTGAGCTCGAGTCTCTGGCGCGGTAAGGCAGCAACTCTACCGCTGCACGCCCTCTGTCACTGTGCTGCACTGTTCTACATTACATGCTCCTTCTGTCACCCTATCTAGACTGTGCGGTGACCTAAGCCCGTAATAACAAATCCGATGAGTGAGTCCGTCTACAGGACATGCTCCACAGTAATCCATTGATATGCGCATTTGTTACATTTGTAATACAGTAGATGAGTGAGTGGAGACATGACTTGCACAGGCTTTAGAATCTCTGCAATTAGCCATCGAGGCAAAGATACCACATCTGGCGCTGTGTGTGACAGGCGTGCAATGATCCCGTTCAAAGTCCCCGTAGCCCCTTTTCATCTTCCCTAATTAACAGAGAGCAGCTCACCTCTGGAGAGCTCCCCTGGATCGTGCTGGGGAGAGACAGGTGACCTTAGGACCCCATACTTCACCACATGGGGAGTTTTCTCACCTGCCTTTTGAGTCTGTTACAGGTTGGCAGAGGCTGAGAGCCTTGAGTGTCAGCAACGATGTTATTGTTGTATCACATGTCATCCATCATCACAACCGTACTTTATGAGCCAAGTATGATTTGCAACATACGAGGAATTTCATTTGCCATACAGTCATCATAACAATAAAAAGCAACAGGACACACAAAATACATTTTAATATGAACATCCACCACAGTGACTCCTCTTGTGATAGAAGGTGAAAAGAAGTTAAATCTCTCCCTTCGTTGTTCTCCAGCGGTCGGGGGCCTCTAACCTTCCGTTGACGGGATGATCTTGACTCCCGTAGTCGGCGGTCAGGCCTTCCTCGTCAGGGCGATCAAGCTCCTGCATGGGGGAGGGGATCTCAGCTCCCCCACCCCGGGCGATCTACCCCAGGTCGGGGCTGCTCGAACCTCGTGCAGCTTGGAGATCCCAACCGGTCTCAACCCGAGACTGCGAGCTCCTGATGTTAAAGTCTGCAGGCCGTGCTGGAGCGTCGATCCCAGGCAAGGAATCGCACACTCAGATGTTAAGTCCACGGCCCCGCGAGGGCTCAAAGTCAGTCCCAGGCAAAGCCTCCAGCTCCACGATATTAGGCCGCAGAGCGACCGGAGATATGATCCGGATAACAATCACATCTCCGGCAAGGTAAGAGATTGAAAAAAAGTTTCCCCCACCCCCCACATAAAACAAACCAGAGAACATTAACACAAACTTTTAAAACTTACCAAAAATAACAAAAAGAGTTTGAAAAGGACAGAGACTGTAGGCGAAGCAGCCATCGTGCAGCGCCCCCTGGTATCTGTAAGAACAAGAATGAGAATGGCCTTTTGTTAAACTCCTTTGGTCAACTTTGTTCTGAACCGGTTGTTGTGCTTAGTTTCACAAAGGCTGCTGAGTAGTAATTTGCACTATTAGATTGCTAATGGACAGACACTTTCTATTTTTCAGCTCACGTGGATTCCTAATGAGGTTGGAAGTCATAGTTTTTTACTTCTTCATTTCCTTGATCGCACCATGAATCCCTCAGGTAAATTTGATAAACTACATTTTTATAGATGCTTTCATTCAAAATATTATAATTTAATAATATTACATTGAATATGAATAAATTATCTTAGGATAGTTTATTAATTTCATAGAAAGTTGCTGCCAATTCAATCCAACTCTGGGATGTCTGTAAAAAAAAAAATTAATACACGGCTTATTTCTATTAGTTCTGAAAGATCTTTTGAAGCTCGAAATTCTGCCATTCCAATAACAACCGAAAATGCATTAGCCTTTTGTGTAGGAAGGAACTGCAGATGCTGGTTTACACCAAGGATAGACACAAAAAGCTGGAGGAACTCAGCAAGTCAGGCAGCATCTCTGGAGAAAATGCAAAGGTGACGTTTTGGGTCAAGTCCCTTCAACTTTGGGTCAAGACCCTTAAACCAGTTTAAATTCCATTTGGAATATTTTGGAGGTCCAAGAACCAAGAACCAAGAACTGCAGGTGAACTCAGAGTACACAGCAAAGGGCTAATTTGCTGACCTTTGGGTTGAGACCCTTCTTCAAAAAGTCTGGGGAAAGGGAAACATGAGATATAGAAGGTACATATGAATGAAAGATATGGAAAAAGCAATGATGATCAATGATCGGTGGAGCCCTCAATGGTCCATTGTTGGCTGTGGAGCAACATGTACAGTGTGTATCAACTCGTTATCACCTACCCCACAGCCAACCATGGACCATTGTGGGCTCCAACTTTCCTTGATCATCGTTGCTTTTTGCATATCTTTCATTCATTTGTTCCAAGTACCATCTATATCTCTCGTTTCCCTTTCCCCTTAGTCTGAAGAAGGGCCTCGACCCGAAAAGTGACCTATATATTAGCCCTTTGTTGTGTACTCTGAGTTCACCTGCAGTTGAAGTTTGACAGAAAATGTTCCTTCTATCCCAGCAACAGAACTTGCAAGGTCAGCACTTTTAATCTCGCATAAATCCAGGTCTTCCTTCTGTTCTGAAGATGCTGATTGGATCTATTTGGGATATGGATCTCAAAGTGGAGGAAAAATATTTACTGAAAACTAAATACTGGGTATTAGTAAAGCTAAGCACTAAAACAAATCTCATGGCCATTCATCATTCGATAACATGGACAGTTGCACACATATTACATATTTTACAGTTGTGTTTTACAGTCATGTCTTTTTCTTGTATTATATAAGTGCAATTTTATGTATAATTATCTTATTGTATTGTCTGGGTCTATGTGTCTACTGTATAAACGCTTGTGCGTACGGCTTTCAAAGCGTGTAAGAATTTGTAGATTATTGTCTAAATTCCACACATGCAAGGTGGCCAAACCGGTCAGCTACTTAGAGGTGTGCTTCATGGTGTAAGAGGAGGTATAAGAAAGGAAACTTTCTTCTACTTCTTCATATCCTTGATCGCACCCTGAATCCCTCAGGTAAAGTGTGACAAATTGCATTTTTACAAATGCCGTCATTGAAACAGGGCTAATGTTATCCTAGTAAATGAATATGCATGTATTTCACAATCACAATCACATTCATCAGCCAAGTATGTTTTGCAACATACGAGGAATGTCGTAACAATAAAAAGCAACAGGACACTCAAAATACATGTTAACATGAACATCCACCACAGTGACTCCTCCACATTCCTCACTGTGATGGAAGGCGAGAAAAAGTTCAATCTCTTCCCTTCTTTCTATATCTGTACCTGTGGCTCCATTACAGAATAGTGTAAATTTTAGTTTTGAACACATTAGAAGTCCTGCTACGTATGCATTTGAACCCTAAACTTTTTTTCCATTCTCAGTGGCAAGCCTAACATGGTTTTTATAAGCTTCTGAAAAAAGGTCTGACATAGGTTTCTCCTTGTGCCAGCGAAGGAACATTCTTGTGTAAATGTTGACAGAAGGCAATGAATCGTTTAATCGGCCTGATCGGGTACAGGGGGCCATTCAACCCATCAACTGTATGCTAGCTCCTGGTAGATGTATATCATCAGTCTCATTCTCCTGCTAGTTGCCCAAAGTCCTACTAGCTTTTCTGTCTAAAGTACCCTTTGAGGGTATTGATTAAGTCTGTTTCCACCACCCTTAAGAGTTTGTGAAATCTAGATCCTAATTACTTAGAGTAAAAAGGTTTATCCTGACAAGCCCCTTGTGCCTTTTTTCCCCAAAGTTTTAAGTTTATGCCTCCTGGTCTGTGAGCCATCCACTAATAGAAACTGCTGTCCTCTATCCACCGTTCTGAACCAGTCATGGTTTTCTTCACTTGCATTAAATCTCCCTTCAACTTTCTTTGCTCCACGGAGAACAATCCTGTTTTTCTAATACGAAATGTATGTAGAAATTGCACTTCCCGGGATCCATTCTAGTCCCCTCAACGGACCTTCACATCATCCCTAACATTTGCCAGTCTCAGCTGGGTCCATTACACCACCTGTGGCCCGGTCGGTCAATGTTGTGCATAATAGACTTAGTGCATAAGTGCTTGGTGCTTAGACTATTGTGCATAATAGACTTAGCATCAACCCCACGTGTCTTTGCACAGCAATAATTACAACACCTGAGATCTCATGCTTTTGTATCCGTGGGTTGCAAATTTCAATTATTTCTGTAAACCAGGTCATTCTGTCCCTGCTTATCCTTTCGAGCTGCTTGGTACCCTGTTGTGGTGGTAAGGTACTCTGCCTGTGCTTACAATGTGAGTTTGCACAAGAAGAATGGTTCAAGCAGCAAAATAAATGTTAGCATCCCCGAGAAAGAAAAAAAATCACTTGGACGAACTCTTGATAAATAATGAATGTTAATGAAATCACACATACCGAACAATATATGTGCAAGATTTACAAAGATTTTGATTTAATATTTTCTTCTTTTTGATTCCACATTTTAGAACACTGTGTGTTGGGACACTGATATTTGTTTTCACATTTTTGCTTCACGTTTTCTTTCCTTTTCACAGAACCTCTCAATGTCTCCTCAACTCTCCCGTAAATTAGTAAAGCCATTTTGAGTTAGGCCTGTCTTCCCTGCAAGTCCCAGCAGAGATTTATCTTCCCTGCAAGTCTCAGCAGATTCATCTTCCCTGCAAGTCTCAGCATAGATTCATCTTCCCTGCAAGTCCCAGCAGATTCATCTTCCCCGCAAGTCCCAGCAGCAGATTCATCTTCCCTGCAAGTTCCAGCAGATTCATCTTCCCTGCAAGTCCCAGCAGATTCATCGTCCCTGCAAGTCCCAGCAGATTCATCTTCCCTGCAAGTCTCAGCATAGATTCATCGTCCCTGCAAGTCCCAGCAGATTCATCTTCCCTGCAAGTCTCAGCATAGATTCATCGTCCCTGCAAGTCCCAGCAGATTCATCTTCCCTGCAAGTCCCAGCAGATTCATCTTCCCTGCAAGTCCAGGCGGAAGTTTGTCTTCCACTTGTGCCATGACTGTCCAGAGTTCTGCTGTACCATTTGAATGAGTCCTCACAAAGTAAACAAAAATGTTTTTTAAAACTGCAAATGGTGGAAATACTCAGCACATCAGGCAGCAACTGTGTAGAGCACAACAGAGGCAACGTCAGATTAATGACAGTACTCAGAACCAAGAAGGGCTAGAAGTCAACAGGCAACAAATTGCAGAGAAGTGAGGGGGGGGGGGGGGGGGGGAGGGAAGCGGGGGTGAAGAAGAGAATGAGGGGAATGTAAACGGTAACGTGGAGACCCAGAAAGTCAAATCATAACAAGTGGTGATGGTGTTGTCTGAGTGAGTGGTGAAAGTTTGTTAGTCACAGTGAATCAAGATCCTGCTGTAATTTTTGACAACCATCTTTGCGATTTTACAATATCACCCACTTTAGTGTCAACAGCAAACTTACTAACTTACTAATTATGCCTTGTACATTCTCATCCAAATCATTGATATAGATGACAAACTGCAATGGGCCCAGCTCCAAACCCGGAAAGCAAACCACTAGTCACAGGCCTCGAGTCCAAAAAACCATCACCCTCTGCTTCCTTCCAGGGAGCCATTTCCCTATTCAGTCGGCTGGCTTTCCTTGGATCCCATGTGATCTAACCTTCCAGGGCAGCCTACCATGTGGAACCTTGTCAAGTGCTTTGCTGAAATCCACATAACATCTACAACTTTGCTCTCATCAACCTTTTTGGTCACATCAATCAAATCCATGAGATATTATCTCCTACATACAAAACTATGCTGAGTATTCCTAATTGCCGCCTGTCCATCCAAATGCATGTATATCTTATCCCACAGAATACTCTCTAGTAACACACCAACCACAGATGCTGGATTCACTGACTTGTAGTACCCAGTCTTTTCCCTGTAGCTTTTCTTAAATAGAGGCACAACATTTGTCACCCTCCAGTCTCCCTGCACCTTACCCGTACTTAGTAATGACTCCAAAATCTCAGCCAGAGCACCTGCAACTTTCTCTCCATGCCCACTGTGAACCCTCTGTTCAGCCTGGGTCACATAGAAAACATAGGAAATAGGTGCAGGAGGAGGCTATTTGGCCCTTCGAGCCAGCACCGCCATTTATTGTGATCATGGCTGATTATCTACAATCAGTAACCCGTGCCTGCCTTCTCCCCATATCCCTTGATTCCGCTAGCCCCTAGAGCTCTATCTAACTCTCTTTTAAATTCATCCAGTGAATTGGCCTCCTGTGGCAGAGAATTCCACAAATTCACAACTCTCTGGGTGAAAAAGCCTTTTCTCATCTCAGTTTTAAATGGCCTCCCCTTTATTCTTAGACTGTGGCCCCTGGTTCTGGACTCCTCCAACATTGGGAACATTTTTCCTGCATCTAGCTTGTCCAGTCCTTTTGTAATTTTATATGTTTCTATAAGATCCCCTCTCATCCTTCTAAATTCCCCAACACGTTCAATTTAAGCTCATGGAAAATGGAGATAAGTTCTGACGGGTCATGTTACAACTGAGAATCGGCCTTTGCCCCCTGTATCACAACAGGCCAGTTCTGATGAAAGGACATCGACCATATTATTTCACATTTTTGAGAAGCTGCAATCTTTTGCATCTCATACTGGCAGCATTTTATTTTCATTTCTGCAGAGTTTCCAATAATCTCTCTCCATTTACGCTACCTTCAAAAAGGTCATATGTGACCAGTATACCTTCCCCATCCTCTCAGCACCACACCTGCAGGGATTCGAACCGATGTTGAGGGCCGATCGCTTCACCCTGAGTGGGACACCTCTGGTCACACTCAACAAATCCCTTTGCCCTCGTACTGAGTCACCAAAATGTCTCCCCTCATCTCTGTCAGGCGTGGCAACCTGTCCTTCTTGGTATCCGCTCTTCACGGACATTCCCATCGTTCTCACCACCCCTTCTCTGCAATTTAAATCGTGCCGGATTTCCAACTTCACTGAGTTGTGATGAAAGGACCCTGGCTGAAACATTAACTTTGTTCCTCTCTCCACACTTGCTGCCTGACCTGTTGATTATCTGTTATTTTCCATCACAAAATTTACCGACTTTGATGGGAAAATTAGCTTTTAAAGGATGTTTTAAAATCCATGTTTTATTTATTTATTTAATATCTTCTATTTATTTACTATTTTATTGATTAATTCAGCCATTTAATTGGAGACTGCTAAGTAAAGAATGTCATGTCAACCTTTCATTAATTATAGTTCTGCTGCCTAAATATTTAGTCCATACGATCAATTAATTTGGAAATTCTGTTGTCATTTTAATGTGGAGATGGTTAGTACAGGGTGAGCACATGTGAAACTTTCTTGCCAAGAGCAACGAAATTGTGCACAAAAGAGTGTGTAAAAAAAATATAAACGCAAAAAAAAAACGACTGCAATTGTCTGCTGCTGCTGCTACTAGAACCTGTGAAGGATGAAAACTGCACATTTGCTCCCCCCTCTACGGACATTATCACTGTTATATCACAAATGCACAACAACTTGGAATACGACACGGCAAATTAAGGATCCCCTTGAGCATGTTCTGTTAGGGGAGGTGATATTTCCCTGCAATTCCCTTCCCCTTCAAAATAATTATAGTCTGAGGTACTTGTTCTGTATTATGGTGGCTGTGTGTAGAATGTATTCACAATGGTTGCCCAAGTTATTGCTCCCTGCAGTTCTGGAGATTTAATATGCCATTTGCTTCACAAGATGGGAAAAAAGAAATAATAAGAAATGTGGCATCATTTTTGAAGAGTCATCCTTGGATAACATGATGTGCATTTAATCTCAGTTTGTGTCACCACCAAATGATGGTTTAAAGTTAATGAGTTGGCATTTGCCACCTGTTCCTCCATGAAGGCGGTCGGTCTCCCTTAAATTAGTAAAAAGCCAACTGTTTAATATTTTATGGTGGGACATCAAAAGTAATTATGCAAAGCAAAGAATTCAGCCAAGAGGTTTTAATGCCAATGAATTGTCTGTTCGTTTTTTAATATTATAAATGGAGATGCTTCATTTACTCAGTTCACTTACTCCAACCTAATGTCAGGAGAGAACTGACTGATGACAGAAGAGAATTGTTTAGGTTTTAGTTTAGAGTTACAACGCGGAAACAGGCCTTTCGGCCCAACGAATCCGCACCGACCAACGATCCCCGCACATTAACACTGTCCTACACACACACACACACACACACTCGGGACAATTAACACCTATACCAGCCAATTAACCTACAAACTTGTACGTCTTTGGAGATGTGGGAGAAAACCCATGCGGTCACGGGGAGAACGTACAATCTCCGTACAGACGGCACCCGTAGTCGGGATCGAACCCGGGACTCAGGTGCTGCAAGTGCTGTAAGGCAGCAACTCTACCACTGCGCCACCGTGCCACAGTTTGATCTGTTGGGAGAGCTCCATCATGTCTCAGAGGAACCCATGTCCTGTTCTTTGTCTGCTATGAACCTGTGCCCCTGCTGTAGGATTGAACTGGGCAGCTGCAAGAGACTGCGCTGACATGATTATGCTGCCATTTCCCTCATGTAATACATTTTACGTGGAACATTTCACACAATATGTTCCTTATATTTTTGCACTGATTTCCTATGAGGTAATTTTAATTACGTTTTTAATTTGTTTATTCAGACTTTATGTTTTAAAAGTTTGTTACTGAAGCCTTGTTAATGAGATTGTTAAATGTTATGTAGTTACTTAAATGCTTGACTCCATTTCCTATTTTATTTTCTAGGCTCTTCTAGAAAGGAAATTAAAAAAAAAGTCAAATAGCTCAATTATGCATTAGCAAAGAGGAGGCTGGGATGACTTTTTCTAGAAGTGTTTAACATTTGAACATTTTAGAACCACTGGGAAATTCCTGAGGATGGCTCACAAACATATAACAATGACTGAGGAAATCAGGTCCTTTGTCTAGGCAGAGGCTGGATAGTGGATCTGACTAACACAAGGAACAATTGAGATATATTTAAGGGGAAATCTCTTTTTATGAAATTATGAAGGAAAATGCAAGGAGTGTATTTGTAGAGTTTTGGTGGGGAAACGACAAGAGGGTTAGTGAAGACGGATAAAGGGAGCCTTGCAAAAGACATCAGCATCAGCTTGGCTGAGTGTGGCAGATGATCTATATCTGTGCTGAAAATTTCATGCAATTCCCAGTGAGAGCCAAAGGCATAATTCATGGTTTATACAATTTCATGAAAAAGTGATTGAAAAACTCTGTCCGAGCAGGATCAGAGTGGCAATGGATCATCTTTCGTGCGTTATTGGGCCGTTCAGAGATGAAATGTCATTGCCATCAAAGGCCGATGAAGGAATGTTTATCGAATGCGTTTTCACAACAATAATTGTCTTTAAACTTTTGAAGATACTGCTGAAGTTTTCTTTTCGTTTTAAATTTTGATTATGACAAGTTTAGTTAGAGAACTAAGGATATCATTAAGATTGACAACGGTAGTGGGGGGAATAAAAAGTAGTAAGTCAACTGACGGTCAAATAATGGGCTTGAATTTTAAGTCTGTCATTTGCAAGGCAAAAACTGAAAGGAATTAATTTTTCATGTTGAAATGAGCTGCAGTGAGAGATCTTGCCATAAATATCAACTCCAACACAAGGTATCCACGGAGCGGGCTAATGTGTTTGGAGGTCAAACCAAAAAAGCCACTGCAAAAACTGCAGCCAATGTATTTAAAGAAGAGACACAAAATGCTGGAGTAACTGAACGGGTCAGGCAGCGTCCCTGGAGAACATGGATAGGTGATGTTTCAGAGAGCTAGTGTAACTCAGCGGGTCAGGCAGCATCTCTAGAGAACATAGATAGGTGACGTATCACAAAGTGCTGGTGTAACTCAGCAGGTCAGGCAGCATCTCTGGAGAAAAAAGGAATTGGTGATGTTTTGGGTCGAGACCCTTCTTTTTAATTGGGCAAAGATATTTAATTGAGAGATTGATAAAGTGTGTGTTGAACATCACACAAGTATTTCAATACATAGTTTAATTGAACTTCCATTGTTTCCTATTATGACAACTTTAAAAAAAAAAGGTTTTATTGAGCCTTATGCTTTTCTTCGCAATTAAATATAAATTTCATTTTGTCACTCATTGTTCATTCACGATCAAATGAAAGTTTTTGATTTGGTGTGCAGCACTAGAGGCTACTAATACTTTATTTAACAGCCACCTTCTCTATCCAGCTTGGCTAGCACGCTTGTCTGCTGTGGTGCAATCAAAAGGTCTGCTTGCCATCGTCTCAGAAAAGTGGAAAAAAACCAACTTGTGTCAAAGATTTCAAGAACTCGGGAAACAGTAAGTGACCTGATTATTTCACAGAGGATTGTGATGGTCTCTGCAGTCTTTTCTCTATCATTCACACTTCTAACTCAAAGTTTGTGGTCTCATAGAACTAAAGATGCGCTGCATTGAAAGACATGCATTCTTTTGGATAATACCTCGAAAGAAGGCTCCATCTATCTTCAGTAAGGGGTTTCTGCGCCGAGCTTTCGCCCGACCTAAGGTCCCCGTGCCTTGCTCTGATCCCTTGACCAGGCCGCGCACACTGGTTCCCCGTGAGTGGTTCGACCCACTCACCCCTTACGGTTCTAGACACTGGACTTAGATGCAGGAGCGTTTATAGTGCAGAAAAATTCAACCAGACCAGATTTGAAGACCAGGGTTTAAATGGAAAAGGCTTTTATTGAGCGCTTGGGACTATTGTCCATGAATACTTATACAGTTCTATAAGACATATCTATAAGACACATACCGAATTACATGAATACTTTTGATTATGAATCATAAAATGCACAGTTCTACAAGACATATACATGAATACCTTTTACTCTGAATTCTAAAATGCACAGTTCTACAAGACATATACACGACTGTAAGATGGGGAACATACGACACATCGCAAAATTGACCAACACATATTCCTTTACACACCCACGTTTATTCAACCCACCCTCCCCTCTACACTAAACTATGTCCAGGATATGCAGGATCGGAGTACATGCTCACCATGGGGCTATTACTGGGGTTACTGGCTGTTCGTGCTGTTTCTCCGCTGCTTTCCGTGAGGGTCGTGCTTGTCCCCTGAGTTTCTTCCTTCCGTTTCTTGCGTTACTTGCAGGTTTTCTTGCAGTATTTCTTCTCGAGTTGCGTGCCTGTTCCTCTCTCTTGCACTTCACTTCTTCTTGCCTGTCCTTTCTTCCTCCTGCATCCGTTTGACTTGAGTTGCATCGCATGAGTTTAAAACCCAAAAGTCGTGGCCAGTTATACTAATTCTGGCCCGTCCTATCTCCCGCCAGATCTTGGGATCTCTTTGTTTAAAAGATATGTATGAGTTTTCTCTCTGATCTGCGCTTATGTCCGGGGGTAGACGGTGTTAATTGGTATTTCGTTGCGAGGTGATGGGTTTAACTGGTTTCCCATCACCTACCAGGTAGTTTTCTATGGGCTATTGTGCCCCCTCACCGAGATGAACTGTGTAGGTCGGCTTGGAGCATTGTGAGTATGCTGATGTCAGCGCCCCAGTGTCTGGACTTCGACCTGGTTTCGCAGGTTTCTGCATGGCCAATACCCATCCATTGTTCTGGCCGTGGCTTTGCAGAAACCTAGAGACTGGGCTGTAAGGTTTTTGCTCTTGTGGCTGGTCACGAGGTCCTGCGACCATTTTAGGACCCACAGATTGTGACATCCCTTGGTAAACTGACCGCAGCCTTTCTCCGCTATCAGCCCCAGTCTCCCGTTTAAAATGTCCAAACTGCAGCTCTTTGGTTTGGTGTTGCTTTCAGAATGAGGGAAAACTTCTCAAATCTTACACTTCACAAGGTCATAAGTGATAGGAGCAGAATTAGGCCATTCAGCCCATCAAGTCTACTCTGCCATTAAATCATGGCTGATCAATCTCTCCCTCCTAACCCCATTCTCCTGCCTTCTCCAGAATAACCCCTGAAATGCGTACAAAATCTTCTCAGATGGTGAGGAGAAACCAATGGCACAAAGAATAATATAAATAATACCAGGGAAGTACCTTATGCTCGATACCAAGGCCAATGTTTACCCTCAGCTGACTTTCATAAAAATAGATTATTTGGTCATTACGGCATTACTACTTATGGGATTTTGCTGTGTATATATAGGTTACTGTGCAGCAATATGCTGACATCAGATGCAAAATCCACCTAATTTAGTTTGGTTCAGTAAACACAATTCGCATATTGCTGAAGGTGTTTTTATTTTTTAAATACTTATATCTGTTTGGTCATTGGAGCAGAGTGTATGGATAGTATTCATTAGCTCTTCACTTCAGCCCAGCCGTTGAGGAATAATGCAGTCCAATACTTCTCTGCAGGCAGCTCAAAGCAAACAAATTTGGGACCAGCATCTGCTCCTTTAACAGATTAAATGAGGTCATTCCACAACACAAAATGCAGTTTGAAATTTATCTTCTGGTTTACCAAATATCTGAAGTTATCCTAATGTGAACTGTTTATTGCAAATTCAACATAAATTGGGTTAAAAAAACACTATTAGAAATCTGTGCATCATTGAGTTTATGAATCTCTTTTGTTTAAAATTGCATTGATTTAAGTATTTACTGCTTCATTAACTGGTCTATAATGACATAATTTGTATTATAAAAGAATGTATTTAATATTTATTTCTAATATTACAAATTATTATTCACTGTCTGCAGCAATGGAACTCAGTTTCTTATTTATCACCGAGTATTTTTGTATAAATTAGCATCTCTATTTCATTAGCACTGCTAGGAATTCTAGTTATAAGTTAAGAGCTTTGAACAAGTCGGTCCAGGTTTATTTGTTCACTTCACCTACTCTTGAATAACGGTGCTGATCTGCTAGCATTGAGCAAAGGTGTTTCCATCTGTCGCTGGATGTTTTGTGCTTCTGTTGTCTCCTGGTAAACCTAATCTTGTTCCTTACCAAACTGCCTCCTGAGCAATGTGTAGAAAGGAATTGCAGATGCTGGTTTACACCAAAGATAGGTGTAAATCAGCGGGCAGGCGGCATCTCTGGAGAGAAGGAATGGGTGACATTTTGGTTCGAGATCCTTCTTCAGTCTGAAGGGTCTCGACCCGAAATGTCACCCATTCCTTCTCTCCCGAGATGCTGCCTGACCTGCTGAGTTACTCCAGCATTTTGTGTCAACCAGGTGTATTGATGTTATTGTACAGTCTCAGCGATACTGTGGAACTGTAGCTCAGAGCTCACATTGTTTGTGATCCCACACTTGACAATCTGACTGGGATTCACCGTTTTCAGGGAGAGGGATACAGTCCAATATTGAGAGGACATTTCTGTTCATCTGGTTTTGAAAGTTGGACAAGCAGTCAAACAGTTTGTAGAGGAAGGAAGGAAAATGGATGTAGGTGCTGGTGATGGAACGTTGGGTGATGTGAGTGTAGAAATGGCACTGATTTTGGAGGATGGTGAGCAGAGGTATATGAATGCAGAACTCGAAAATCTTGGGGGAAATCCTTGGGATCACGATTTGCAATGGTACTGAAATGACATTTGAACCTATTGTAAGCAATAGGTACTGACCTTGCATGATCAGCCATGATCATATTGAATGGCGGTGCTGGTTCGAAGGGCTAAATGGCCTACTCCTGCACCTATTTTTCTATGTTTTCCAAGCAAATCTTTGGCCCAGATTGGATAGATAGAAATAAAACCAGATGAAGTGGTTATACTCAGCTGGGCAACTATGGAAAATTATTGGGGGAAGACATCTATAATCAAAGATGCAGAGATTAAGAATAATGTGGATAGATAATTTTGTTGGGTTGGATTATTGGAGAGGCAGATGATATTAACCAGTGCAGAAAAAAGGGCGGTGTCTTTTTGGACAAATGTGATTCAAATTCTTATAGTCAAAGAGTCGTACAGCGTGGAAACAGGCCCTTCAGCCCAACTTGCCTATGCCGACCAACATGCCCATCTACGCTAGTCCCACCTACCTGTGCTTGGCCCATAATCCCTCTAAACCTATCCTATCCATGTACCTGTCTAAATGTTTCTGAAACGTAGTGATTGTACCTGCTCAACTACCTCCTCCTACAGCTCGTTCCACACACCCACCACCCTTTGTGTAAAAAAAGTTACCCCTCAGATTCCTATTAAATCTTTCCCCCCTCACCTTAAAGCTATGTCCTCTGATTCTCGATTCCCCAACTCTGGGCAAAAGACTTTGTACATTTACCCGATCTATTCCTCCCATGATCTTGTACACCTCTGTAAGATCACCCCTCATCCTCCTGCACTCCAAGGTATGAAATCCTAGCCTGCTCAACCTCTCCCTATAGCTCAGGACCTTGAGTCCTGTCAACATCTTCGTAAATCTTTCCTATAATATGGGGACCAAAACTGAACACAATACTCTAAATGTGGCCTCACCAACCTCTAGTATAACTGCATCGTGACCTCCCAGCTTGTATACTCATACTCTGACTGATGGCCAACGTGCCGAAAGCCTTTTGGTCCACCCCATCTAGCTATGACGCTACTTTCAAGGAACTATGTACCTGCATGCCTAGATCCCTCGACTCTACAACACTCCCCAGAGCCCGACCATTCACTGCCTAGGTCCTGCCCATGTTAGACTTCTCAAGATGCAACACCTCATATTTCTTTGTATTTAACTCCATCAGCCATTTCTCAGACAACCTGCCCAACCGATCAAGATTCTGCTGCAACGTTTAACAACCATCTTCACTATCTACAATACCACCCACTTTTGTGTCATCTGCAAACTCATTAATCATGCCATGTACGTTCTCATCCAAATCATTGATGTAGATGACAAACAGTAATGGGCCCAGTTCCGAACCCTCAGGCACCCCTCTTGTCACAGGCCTCCAGTCCGAGAAGCAACCTTCCACCATCACCCCCTGCTTCCTTCCATGAAGCCAATTTTCTATCCATTCTGCTATCTCTCCTTGAGATCTAACCCATGAGATCTAACCTTCCAGGGCAGCCTATCATGCAGAACCTTGTTGAATGCCTTGCTAAAATCCATATATACATCTACAGCTCTGCCCTCCTCATCCTTTTTGGTCACATCTTCAAAAAACTCGATCAGTTTCGTGAGACATTCCGACTCGTGTTCTTTTTGCCTCTGAACCAGGTTCTGGAAATATGTCCATGTAAACATGGCGGACATATAAATGATCAACTGTGGATTACAACTGTGTCAGAATTTCCCTATTTTTGCCCAGAGTTCCACGACACAATATGGGATGAACAATATCAACAAGTCAAAGACAGCATAAAACTAAAAAGGAAGGCATATAACGTAGCAAAGATTAGTGGGAAGCCAGAGGATTGGGATGCTTTTAAAGAATAACAGAAGGTAACCAAAAAGGCAATAAGGGGAGAAAAGATGAAATACGAAGGTAAACTAGCCAATAATATAAAAGAGGATAGCAAGAGTTTCTTCGGTTATATAAAGAGTACGAATGAGGCAAGAGTGGAAGTTGGGCCGCTGGAGAATGACACAGAAGTGATAATGGGGAATAAAGAAATGGCAGAGGAGTCGAATAACTTTTTTGCATCAGTCTTCACAGTGGAAGACACCAGCAACATGCCTAAAATTCAAGAGAGTCAGAGGGTGGAAGTTAGTGGAGTGGCTATTACTAGGGAGAAGGTGCTTGGGAAGCTGAAAGGTCTGAAGGTGGATAAGTCACCTGGACCGGATGGACTGCACTCTGGAATAAAGGCGTAGACTATTTTCTACATTGGGGAGAGAATCCAGAAATTGGAGTTGCAAAGGGACTTAGGAGTGCAAGTCGAATCGGTAGTAAAGAAAGCAAATTGAATGTTAGCATTTATTTCAAGATAGCTTGTATACAAAAAACAGGGATGTAATGCTGAGGCTCTATAAGATGCTGGTAAGGCCGCATGTGGAATATTGTGAGCAATTCTGGGCACCAAATCTGAGGATAGATGTGCTGGTTCTGTAGAGGGTCCAGAGGAGGTTTACAAGAATGATCCCAGGAATGAGTAGGTTAACCTATGATGAGCGTTTGTCGGCACTGGGCCTGTACTCGCTGGAGTTTAGAAGAATGAGGGGGGGGGGGCTCATTGAAACACATAGAATAGTGAAAGGCTTGGATAGAGTGGATGTGGAGAGGATGTTTCCACTAGTGGGAGATTCTGGGACTAGAGGTCATAGCCTTAGAATTAAAGGACGATTTTTAGGAAGGAAATGAGGAGAAGTTTCTTTAGTCACAGGGTGGTGAATTTGTGGAATTCTTTGCCACAGAAGGCAGATAGATAGATTTTTGATTAGTACAGGTGTCAGAGGTTATGGGGAGAAGGCAGGAGAATAGGGTTAGGAGGGAGAGATAGATCAGCCATGATTTAATGGCAGAGTAGACGATGGGCCAAATGGCCTAATTCTACTCCTATCCCTTATGACCTTATGGCAATATTGATATTTCGCATCACACACAGATTGTGTTAGGTGAAGTGAACAAATAAACCTGGACCGACTTGTTCAAAGCTCTTAACTTATAACTAGAATTCCTAGCAGTGCTAATGAAATAGAGATGCTAATTTATACAAAAATACTCGGTGATAAATAAGAAACTGAGTTCCATTGCTGCAGACAGTGAATAATAATTCGTTATATTAGAAATAAATATTAAATACATTCTTTTATAATACAAATTATGTCATTATAGACCAGTTAATGAAGCAGTAAATACTTAAATCAATGCAATTTTAAACAAAAGAGATTCATAAGCTCAATGATGCACAGATTTCAAATAGTGTTTTTTTAACCCAATTTATGTTGAATTTGCAATAAACAGTTCACATTAGGTTAACTTCAGATATTTGGTAAACCAGAAGATAAATTTCAAACTGCATTTTGTGTTGTGGAATGACCTCATTTAATCTGTTAAAGGAGCAGATGCTGGTCCCAAATTGTTTGCTTTGAGCTGCCTGCAGAGAAGTATTGGACTGCACTATTCCTCAACGGCTGGGCTGAAGTGAAGAGCTAACGAAAACTATCCATACACTCTGCTCCAATGACCAAACAGATATAAGTATTTAAAAAATAAAAACACCTTCAGCAATATGTGAATTGTGTTTACTGAACCAAACTAAATTAGGTGGATTTTGCATCTGATGTCAGCATATTGCTTTTGAAAGTGAAGGAATATTCAAACAAAATTAAGCTTTGGAAACAATGACATTTAAAATGCATCTATCTATATACTAAAACTCTCGTTGTTCCTGAACTACAGCCAAAACGGTACACGATAGCGCAACAATTTTAGGCCCACCTTACTCACCGTTGTCCCTTTGGTGCTAATGGAAGAAGTTTCATTGAAACCGGTGTTATATTTTTAAAGTTATTCACATTTTAAAGTTTAAATCTATCTCCTAGGGAAGGAGGGTGGAGGGAGGGAGTGGGGGGAAGAGGGGGGGGGGGGAAGGAGGGAGGATAATGAGGGTTGAGGGGGATGGAGTGGGGGGTAGGGGATGAGAGGGGAAAGGTCCAGGGGGGAGGAGGGGGGTGATGGGGAAGAGGGAAGGGGGTGGGAGGGAGGGAGGAGGGGGAGGAGGGGGGGAGGAGAGGGTGCTGCACCAATGCAGGAGAGGTTTGGGCCCAACGGGTCCACTTGGTCTAGTATATATCTATATCAGAATCAGAATCAGAATTACCTTTATTGTCATCCAAAAAAAACATGTCTTTTGGACAAGATTTCGTCACCCACAGTCCAACAATGAGCAATAAAAGAAGCTGTTACACAACCACAAACCAACACAAAACAAAAAAAAAGAAACGTCCATCACAGCGAGTCTCCTCCAGTCACCTCCTCACTGTGATGGAAGGCCAGAATGTCTTTTATCTTCCCCTGCCGTTTTCTCCCGCGGTCAGGCTGTTGAAGTTGCCACGCTCCAGGCCGTGCCGGACGGTGAAACTCTCATCTTGTGTGTTTGTATGTATATATTTGCCGGTTTTGTCTGTTCCCGAAATACAGCCTCAACGGTACACAACAGAGCAACAATTTTAGCAACACCTTAGTCCTGCGTTTCAAATGGTTGTTATATTTTAAACGTTTTTCACTTTTTAAACTTTAAAAATCACCTTTATAAACTTGAAAAATCCCTTTTCCACCTGCCCTGTCCGTCAGCTGTGTTCAATGTCACAATGGGAACCCATCGGGTCCGCGTGATCGACGTCATAATGGGAACCCAACGCGTCCACGCCTGCGCAGTTTGGGCCCGTTGATCTGATACTTACTTAATATGGCCGCCGGATCCGTGCGTGCGCAGAACAAACGTGTCTGTGCCTGCGCAGTTGGAGCCCTTTGATCTGATACTTACTTAAGATGGCCCACACACACACACTGCCGCTGCTCTCCTTCTTCTCCTCCTCCTCCCGCTCTGCCATCTTGTGCGTGCCGCCCGCCGCTGCGTGGGTGAGGGGGGGGGGATAAGGGTGATTGAGGGGGGATAGAGTGGGTGAGTGATGGGGGGGAGGGGAGGAGAGGAGATAGAGTGGGTGAGTGGTGGGGGGGAGGGTGGGTTGAGGGGGAATAGAGTGGGTGAGTGGGGGGAGGGGTTGGGGAAGGGGGGGGAGTGCTGGAGAGCCCCTAAGAGTGGAGGGCGGGGAAGGGAGGAGGGGGGGGATAAGGGTGGTTGATGGGGGATGGAGCGGGTGAGTGGGTGAGGGGAGGCGAAGGGGGGGAGGGAGGGAGTAGGGGAGGGGAGGGTACTAGACCAATGCAGGAGAGCTTTGGGCCCAACAGGTCCACCATGTTATAGTCTCTGATAAAATGTGAATGCTTCATTTAGGTGGTTCTTTGTGGAGCAAAGAGAAATCGAAAGAGGAGGAAAAGAAAGCAAAACAGTTACCTTTGTGACATTCTGGAAGCCATGCCAACCCGCTGGCTTGGACGTCAGTGAAGATTAGTGAGCAAGTCTACACAGATCCGGGTGAAAAAGTGGTGTTCTGTTTTGAGTATTAAATGTTTCTCAGCAAGTTATTGAAAAGTGATTTGTGCTTTTATTTCACTTCTCTGAAATGTTGTTTCTGTTCCCCCCAGAAGCAGCCTGCATTTACTAAACTTTGATTATTAACCTGATCTGGGACTTGGGAGTGCTCGTGCAGAACTCCCAAAGAGTTAATTTGCAAGTCGAACCGGTAGTAAAGCTGGCAAATTCAATGCTAGAGGACTAAATCAGGGATGTAATGCTGAGGCTCTATAAGGCGCAGCTTAGGCTGCACTTGGAGTACTGGGAGCATATATGGGCCCCATATCTGAGGAAGGATATGCTGGCTCTGGAGAGGGTGCAGAGGAGGTTTACAAGGTTGAGGGGGGACCTCATTGAAGCTTACAGAATAATGAAAGGCATAGATAGAGTGGATGTGGAAAGGATGTTTCCACTGGTGGGAGAGTCTAGGACCAGATGCCATAGCCTCAGAATTAAAGGGTGCTCTTTTAGAAAGGTGAGGAGGAACTTCTTTAGTCAGAGGGTAGTTAATCTGTGGAACTCATTGCCACAGAGGACTGTGGAGGCCAAGTCAATGGATATTTTTAAGGCAGAGATAGACAAATTCTTGATTGTAAGACGGGTGTCAAGGGTTATGGGGAGAAGGCAGGAAAATGGGATTAAATGGGCAGCGATCAGCCATGATTGAATGGCGGAGTAGACTCGAATGGCCAAATTCTACTTCTATAACTCGTGATCTATTGATTAAGTTTGATCTTGCTGACTGTGCTCCCCAAATACCATTCATAATATTCATCTTGGTAGGTGGTATAGAATTTTTCTTGTATCCTGTTCCATCAACTGCCTAATGAGCCAAATATTCTCGATATCTTTGCCAGTGCAAATTTTGAGGGAGTCACTGTGATTTGGTGTGGTGTGACACTATGGTGTGTCTATGATTTTGTAAAAACACATATTGAGCCTTTGTTTGAAACTTTCTGCACAAATTCAACCTCACGCCATCTATTATGCTTCGATAAATGGATAGTTCTAATTTCAATATGTAAAATACTCTTTACTAATACATTATAGTTACTATTAATGTGACTTAAAACACGGCTAGTTGTTTACCAATCTTGTTTCTAAACTGTTTGTCCTTTGTATATCTAAAATGATTAAAAACAATGTGAAACAATGTAGTCCAAACATGTTTTACATGAAAAATTCACCCCTTGACTGAGAGTCCAGTGAAGATAGGCAGTCTATGTAATAAATACTGGATGGATGTGAAGGAGGAGGCATAAGGACAGGCGTCACATCACCTGCAGTATCAGGGAAAAGTACCAAGGGTTGTTGGGCAGGTGCGGATAAATGAACCAAGGATTTGTGGAAGGAACAGTCTCTGTGGAAGGCAGAAGGCCACCTTCAACCTGATCTCGCCGCCAGCCACACCTTCCTATTCAGACCCTTTTCTATAATTATCACACTGAACATCCAGGGAATGGACATTGGGAGAGTGGACTCTTATAAGTACCTAGGTGTTTACCTGAACAATAAACTGGACAGGACATAATATTAATGTACTGTATAACAAAGGCCAGAGCAGACTGTACCTGCTGAGGAGACTCGGGTCCTTTGGACTGCAGGGGGCACTCCTGAGGGCCTTCTTCGACACAGTGGTGACATCAGCCTTTCTCTATGGAGTGGTCTGCTGGAGCAGCAGCATCTCAACTGCTGACAGGAAGAGACTGGATAAACTGATCAAGAAGGCCAGCTCTGTCCTGGGATGCCCCCTCGACTCAGTGCATCGGGAGAGAGGAGGATGATGGCAAAGCTATCATCACTGCTGGACAACGATTCCCACCCCATGCAGGACACTGTCACTGCACTGAGCAGCTCCTTCAGTGACAGACTTCTTCACCCCAAGTGTGTGAAGGAGAGATATGGAAGGTCCTTCCTTCCTTCCTGCTGCCGTTAGACTGCACAATCAGTACTGCTCCCAGCAGACCAGTAAATAAAGATAATTACCGCTATTTTAATTTTTAATGAATGCTTATTATTTTTTGCTATCCACTTTGCTGCTGTAACCCTGCAAATTTCTCCGTTGTGGGACGAATAAAGGGTTCTTCTTATTATTATTCTTTTTGACTTTTCATCTCTGGGCTTTGTCCAATTATCTGCTGATCAAAAACCCTTCTCTCCTGTATCCACCTATCACTTGTCAGACTTTGTCCTACCCACACCTCTCTTCCCGCTTACTCTCTTCTCCACATCAATCTGAAGAAGGGTCCTGAAACGTCACCTATCCATGTTCTCGAGATGTCGCCTGACCCGCTGAGTTACTCCAGCACTCTGTGAAACGTCACCTATCCATGTTCTCCAGAGATGCTGCCTGACCCGCTGAGTTACTCCAGCACCCTGTGAAACGTCATCTATCCATGTTCTCCAGAGATGTCGCCTGACCCGCTGAGTTACTCCAGCACTCTGTGAAACATCATCTATCCATGTTCTCCAGAGATGCTGCCTGACCCGCTGAGTTACTCCAGCACTCTGTGGCATTACTTGCAAAGCAGCATCTGCTTGTGTCTCAATCAGGAACTGAGGATTGGTTAAAGGACCAGAGATCAAATAAACAGATCATTTCTGACATAACAAAATATCATTGGTGCTGTGTCAAAAGGGCCACAGCTTGAGCCTCAACTAATTGGATGTCTTATACTTGACTCTTCTGCTGGTTTTGCTGGCGAGACAAACCTTGATGTGAGAGTAAGCGGTATGTATTATTTATATCTAGATATAGCTACAGGCACATGAAAATCATGAATAATGTCTTGAGTTTCTATAACCTGAATATGTGCAGAGATCAGGAATAATATGTTGATAAAAACGGGTGATTACGTTGCAAATCACTGCTTGTGCTGGACAATGAGGGTGGCTTCCAATTACAACAAGGTCCTCTCTGATGGATTTTGGAGTTCGGGAGAAAACATGCTTTGATCGATGTACTCTAGGGATAGTGATTCCATTTCACCTTTTGCAGAACATTAACGGATAAATAACATGTACATTCCTTAGTCTATAAACTACAGCAACAGAAACGCAGTTTAAGCAGACATGTTCTCGTAACTACTTTAATTTTCTTAAACTTAGATTATCAATTTCAAATTTAATACAAATATGAGCCGTAGAAATCTGGTTGACAATATATCTTGATCAAGATTAAAAACACAACTGAAGTCCCCCCTCCAGATCAATACATATCAAGTATTACAAATATGCAAATATACAGGGAAAGCAAGTAGCAAATTGGATAGATTTCCACCTCATCTCAGAAAAATATTGTATCAGGTTTATAAATGAAAACCATTTTAATGCATCTGTTATAAAACCTTTGGCTATTTTTAAGGAAATCAGCCTGACAGTTCCTCAAAAGGCAGACTTTTACATGATCTGTGTTGCAGATCCACTATATACACTTTATATTAAATTGGTTTCTTCCTTGAATTTCCCTCCTTCCCTTTCAAGCATCCCAACTCAAAAGTCAAAAGTGTTTTATTGGCATATGTCGCAGATAGAACAATGAAATTCTTACTTGCAGTACCTCAACTCTCGACAATACTGAGTTATCAACACAGCCCTCTCAACATATTTCCATTCTTCCTGCGTGAACATTATAGACGGCACAAGTTCCTCAGGTGCGATTTCTGACAGTACTCACTGTGAAAGCATTGATTGTTTTTATTTTCCTCTCCCTTCCCTCCAAAGGGCTCATTAGCTATTGTCCGATCACCTCTGTTACCTTGAAGTCTCCGCTGGGCTCAGTACCATACCAAGTCATTACATTCTCCATTCAAGTATCAGAAGAGCTACATTTATGTTGCAAAATGGAAAACTTTGAATGTAGCAACAGAACTACAACAAAAAAAAACAGTGCCCTGAAAAAGATAACAAATTAAATAGGACAGACAGTGAAAATTCGCTTGTCATTGCTCAGCCCAGTTTGAACCTTAAAATGAATAAATTCTCAAGATTCAGACAATGTGTGGCATATACAGGAAGAAGCAAGCATTAACACACATATTCCCCCATTTTTATAAATACATTTTCCTCTTGTATAAACATATAATATGCAAATAAGATTTCACTGTACAGAAAAGGCAAAACGCATCAGCAATAAAATATTTTCTACTTCATATATACATAACCAACTTTGTCCAGGAAATGAATCCATAAATAAAACCCTTTTTTTCCTCTATTCAGCATAGTTGAATGCCATTGGGGAGCTTCAACAAATTAGGCTCTCTGCCAAACGACCAATTGTGAGGAGCACTGTTAAGACTATTTACAAAACAGTATAAATATAGCTTTGATGAAGCTCTGCGTGCAAATGCAACATCACAATTATATACAAAGGTAAGGAATTTAAGTTTACGCTTATGGCCAGTGTAATTTCTTTATAGTTTGTTCTGTCTTTCATCAGTGCAAAAAGGTTTGTCCAATTATTTTTCTTGCGTTTCATGTAGAGTATAAAATGCTTTGCTCGTACAAAAATACACATCCTTTAGACGTCACAAATTTTATGTCTGGTGATTGGGCGTCCCATCCTTGATTGGTACAGATTTGTTTCAGGGAAGCTGTAGGTCAAGTGGATGTGACACAGCTGGTCTCAGGGCATTCCGTCATCTTCCATGCTCAGGGCAACGCGCTGACAACAGAAAAAGAAGTCATTTCTCCAGAAAGATAATTAATTAATTAAAATCTTACTTACAGAGAGGCGATTTTCTTCCCACCTCTTTGCAGGCTGAATCAGCCACATTAGTTGCTAAAGACACCCAATTTTATTCAATTATAGTAACGAAATTGAGCGCAAGTTTATATTTTATCCTTATATATGGTGAGTTCATGTCTTAGTCCCATGCTGATTACATAAATTTCCATCATAAACATGACCTACAGAAAGCTGATTCTAATTAACTGTCATGTTCAGGTTAATAAAAAGCCATCAAGCATAGAATGAAACAGCACAAAAAAGGGGCCTTGTAGTCCGTCGTGTCTGTTCTGCTCCTCTTTATCCATCACCCGTGCTTCTCTTTTTATTAGCCTTTATTACAAGGTGGACTGTGTAAAAGAGAGGACCAATAAAACTGATAGACGTTTGAGCACTAAGGCAGTCACAAGACCTTGTACAAGAGTGAGAAAGTAGAATCCTGAAAATTCAGCCTTGGTCTTATTAAATGGAGCAAGAGGGCCAGCAGGGCAGATGGCACTGTTTTCAGGAGACACAGCCCTGAGTTACATGATTACACTGGGGAGCTTTGAGTTACATGATGAGACGAGGGAACTTTGAGTTACGTGAAGGGAGACACAACAATGCTGGAGTAACTCAGCGGGACAGGCAGTTCGTTCCACACACCTACCACCCTTTGCATGAAAAAGTTACCCCTCAAGTTCCTATTAAATATTTCCCCCCTCAACTTAAACCTATGTCCTCTGGTTCTTGATTCCCCTATTCCAGACCTCCCAACATTTCATTTTACAAATTCATAATTTTGATGTCCAAAATTCAGAATTTCACATCAAAATTCATAATATGGTGCATAAAATGCAACTTTTCAGCAAAAAAAAGTATGCACATCAAATGCGCATACGCGTTGCGCTACATTCATGTGTGAAAAATGACTATTATTTCCACCAGTCTGTAGTTCTTGGACTACATGTACAATGTCAGGCCTATCATGAGTATATTCTGGTATTTATAGAAAGGGTATTGAACAGAAATACTTTTTGCAACACAAATAAATAATTGTTTTGTTTTGTTTTTTCTATTTTGTTTTTTCCTTACACATCCCAATTCTTTTGGTATTGAATAAAAGAACAATGGCCATAAAATGTATGACTAAGTTATGAAGAAAGTTAATATATGTGACTCGACTATGCATATGGAAGTACTCGTTGAAGTAAATTCGCACGTTACTTGATAATCAGCCCAAAAAGTGGTAATTGGCTTTTCTGCTGTGTTTTATATTTTAACCCCTTCTTAATTAATTAATATAATTATATAATCTTGCAATTAAATTTAATATTTACTCATTACAGTTCCACCACTGATTTTCTGGCACTCTTGGTTCCAGAGCTTTGCTGGTTTATCCAGCTGGCCAAGGAAGTCGGCTATGGGGATAGATGTGCTGGCTCCAGCTGGGCTGGAGTTCCAGAAGCCCGGCTGCAGGTTGCTAATTCAACCCACCGATCGGCCATGGAAGTGCCGATGAGATGGAGATTGGCTGCTTTGCCCAGCCTAGGTGCCACATTTTCGGGGAGACTTCCAGGGCACGAGGGATTTCTCACGGAACCCCTAGCGACCTCTAGCGGCCAAATTGACAAATTGCAATTACCGACTGTTTTGTGGAAAAATGTGAGGCGCAATTGGAATGGCGGAAATGAAATAAGAAAGCAGAAACTTTCCGCCAAATTCGGAATGGTTGGGAGGTCTGCTATTCTGGACAAGAGACCTGATCTATTCCTCTCATGATTTTGTATACCTCTATAAGATTATTCTTCATGTGCTCCAAGGAATACAGTCCACACGAGCCCATTAGAGAGCAGTTAAGTACATTTTGCTCCTTGCCTTTACCTTAAAATTCCTGCACTTCTTCAATGACTTACCCAGTTCTTTTTTGAAAGATACTGTTGAATCCATTTCCACCAGGCAATGACTCCAAATATTTACCATGAACTCTGGCTTTTCCTCAATGACATCTCTGGCTCTTTCATCAATTATTAACTACATTTGTTCCCTCTGGTTCTTGGCCCGTCAGCCACCCAATTTCATTTTATTAACTCTATCTAAAACCATTATCATTTTTAAACACTTCCGTCATATTTTCTTTTAACCTTCTTTACCAGAAGGAAACTAACCCTAGCTTGTCCAAAGAACTGTAATCTCTTACCCCAAAGCAATTCTTGTAAAGTTCCTCTGCAGCCTCTACACAATCATCAAACCTTCCTAAAATTAGACAAAATACTGCCGCCAGGGTTGAGATCTTAGCAGTTTGACACACTTTCTTGACTTTATCTGTGCATCTATATACTAAAACTCTCGTTTGTTTGTTTGTTCCTGAACAACAGCCAAAACGGTACACGATAGCGCGACAATTTTAGTCCCACCTTACTCACCGTCGTCCCTTTGGTGTGAATGGAAGAAGTTTCATTGAAATCGGTGTTATATTTTTTAAGTTATTCACATTTTAAAGTTTAAATCTATCTCCTAGGGAGGGATGGGGGAGGGAGGGAGGTGAGGTGAGGGAAGGGGAGGGAGAGGGGGAGGGAAGGGGAGGGAAAGGGGGAGGGAGGGGGAGGAGAGAGTGCTGTACCAATGCAAGAGAGGTATGGGCCCAACGAGTCCACTTGGTCTAGTCTATTTATCAAACCCAGCCTTCTCCATGCTTTATTTACCCGGCCTTCATAAACTCTCTCCTCAAGTCTCTTTAAAACAGCATTAATTAGCTTGTACGTCTCTGCTCACACTTGTCACCAAAATGCTTCGCCTCATCTTTTGCAACAATGAATCTGGTCATCCATTAATCGCAGACCACTGCATTTTTATTACTATCTTCTGCAGAGTTTACAGAAATTCCAGGTTTTCCATCACCTGCTGATTTTGAAGTTGTAGGACCCAAAGGACCCAAGAACCCAAACAGTCTTTCCAGGTGAGGCAGAGGTTCACCTGCACCTCCTCCAACCTCATCCACTGTTCCAGGTGTCAACTTCTCCACATCGGCGAGACCAAGCGCAGGCTCGGCAATTGTTTCGCTGAACACCTCCGCTCAGTCTGTCTTAACCTACCTGATCTCCCGGTGGCTCAGTGCTTTAACTCCACCTCCCATTCCCAATGTGACCTTTCTGTCCTGGGCCACCTCCATTGTCAGAGTGAGGCCCAGCGCAAATTGGAAGAACAGCACCTCATATTTTGCTTGGGTAGTTTATACCCCAGAAGTATGAACATTGACTTCTCTAACTTCAAATAGCCCTTGCTTTCCCTTTCTCTCCATCCCCTCCCCCTTTCCAGTTCTCCCAATAGACTTCCTGACTCAGACTACATTCTACCTCTGTCCCACCCACTCCCCTGACATCAGTCTGAAGAAGGGTCTCGACCCGAAACATCACCCATTCCTTCTCTCCAGAGATGCTGCCTGTCCCGCTGAGTTAATCCAGCATTTTGTGTCTACCTTCGATTTTGAAGTTGTGCTTGGTTTGCCCGAATCTAAGATGTTAATCTTCTTTAAAAAAAACACCAACAATCTTGTTAGTTAATATCTCCTTAGAAATGCAGATAGAGCTTTTGTTGTTGTTAATTATGGGCAGCCTGTTCTGCTGAGATTTAATGCAGTAATAACCTTCAGATTCACAGGACATCTTGTTATTATGGATTGCTGGTCCCTGTGTTAAGTGAAGCACCAATGATGAGACTGCTCTGGTAGCTCAGCAATAAAGGTGTGGACTCGTGAATGCAGCTAGATTTAAAAAAAAAAAAAATTTGTACAAAAGAGGAGCTTGCCAGCTGTATGGACATCAGAGATGTGTGGTGCGTCCATCACCGTGCCTGTCGAAACCAGCACCACTGCATCCCTGGTGTTTACAACGACTGATTTAAAATTTAAAAAATTTAATGTACAGAGTGAATACTGCAAACAGATACTCTCCATTTCTGATTTTTCTTTGCTGAACCATTTGAGCGGTCTGTTCATATTTGGCCATTGGTGGGACAGGAGTCACTTATACCTGTGGGCAAGGATAACAGATTTCTTTCCATGAGGGATGTCAATGAACCAAACGGTTCATAACTACTGTCAGTTTCAGAGTCGTCAATATTTCAGGACGAACAAACATAATTCATTTCCTTGAATTTAAATCCCAAAGCAGCAGTGGAGGTATGCAATCCTGGATCAATGTTTAGTATCCAAACTCTATTGATAGAGCTGAAACTTCATCAATAGGACTGTGTTCACCCAATAAAATGGAGTTATCTCCAGTATACTTACTTACACACTCTCCTTTCTCACATCTAGACAGGACAAATGAAACCCCATCCTACATACATTACTTGCTGCAAGCACGATTGATGTATGAAAATTATTTGAGAAACAAGCAGGCACAGGTAAAGAGCAGAAGCATTAATGAAAGGGTAAAATGTAGACACATCAATCCAACAATTAGCGAGAACACTAAAGTTACAAATCCTCCCAATTCTTCCAAGGGCATTGTACAATTTCCTGTTTAACACGGAAGAGAAAATGGCAAGAAAACAATTCCATTTCTCATGAGAACCATTAAATTGAAATTTGTACGTATAATAAATGTTCCCCTGCATGGTCTCGTTCACTTTCACCATTTACCGTTTGCAGAACTCAGTCAAATCAACATAGCAGGTAGATTTTATAATTCCTGCATGTTCTCATCCAGATTCTGACCCACAAAATGGAACTCCTCACCTTCAGCGAATCCGTATCAGTCACAGAACTCACCCACCCTCAACAAGATTCAGTATCCAAGGACCTTGTTCACCTCAGACAGAAGAAGGTACATCCTTCAACCTCTCCAGAAATTCACACTGCCAATGGCATTCAACAAACTCGACAGCATTGGGACCTGTGCATTGGTGGTTCTGAACACTTCAAAGCTGCACTCAGGTTTTAGACCACAGCTGCCAAGCTACAAACTTACACCACAAATGATCAAGAAGAGACCTTAAGTATAAATGGGAGGAGTTCACAAGAACATTTGCAAAAGGTGCAGTATTGCAAACAAGCAAGAGACAGAGAATCTGCGCAGGGAAGATTAAATGACTGTGAAGGAAAATAAAAATCAAATTTCGAAAGTAAAAAGATGTTCACCACATGTAGAAGCATAGAATTAGATTTCAGATCAAAGTGTATTTAACTTGCTTATGTGTTTACATGTGTGTAACTAGGTTGTCGACTCCTAGTACTCCCAGTAACAAAGGCTGGAGCTGGGCTGCAGAGTGATCCACTATCTAGCAGCAGGACTCATCGGTTTGGTGCAGTGCCTGCCAGGTGTTTAACAGGTGGGGAAAACTTACTGCAGGGTAAACGTGGCCAATCTGTCCATTCCTTCCAATGTGGGTCTCCTCCAGTTCCTCCTCTTCTGTGGTTTTCCTATAGACTGGATTGTCAAAGTTCATACTCTTGGTGTTCTTCCTTCTCCAGTTCCTCCAGATCAGGAAGCCGCCCAGGCAGAGCAAAATAATGATCACTGAAAATAGTCATGGAAATTAGACCGCTTGGGGAAATTAACGCAATCATTACAATTTATCAACCAAAACACACAATTGTTACCTTATATGCAATTATATACAGAACTGATTAGTCAATGATAATGAGTCACACAAAGAAAATCATCAAAGCTCAGATGTGTCACTGATTACTACAAATGACTGGTTCGACAGAACTGCTTAGACTGATTGAACATACAATCAAGTTTTCACAAAATGGATCCACTGCCAGGGAAACATCCTTGCCCCTTCACTCTGTCAATTGTGCTTAGATTATTTTTTACGTTTTAATGAAATCACCTTTCCTTCTAAACTTCCGAGTGTAGAAGAACCTTGTCAGTCAAGGGACACCCACTCGCTGGGCTACTCACTCCCTCGTTACTTGAAGGTCCACTCAAATCTCAGCTCTCAGGTGAAATACGCCAAGAGCATGACCGACCTCTAATTGGCGGTCGGTTGAAATGAAGTGCTAACATTCCCAGAGAGGGGAAGAAAAGTCTACAAAAATAGTAAAACAAATAGGAATTATGAAAAGAATGTCTCGTCTTATCAAGGGGGTTCAATGACGCAGGGATCTGGTTACAAGTCTTCTGCCTTTGGGAGTTGGATGTGATGCGTCTCGACCCAAAACGTCACCCATTCCTTCTCTCCGGAGATGCTGCCTGTCTATTGTGTCTATGAGGTATTTTGTGTCTATGAACAGGTTGCCTACATGACATACAACATTCTTGGGCGTCCACCCAGCCAATGGTGGCTGTTACACATATTTTGCGTTCAAAATTAAAAGTTGCATTCCTCTGCAGTAATAAAAACCAAAGCTATCATTTTTTAAAACAAGAGGGATTATATCACAGGTAGACACAAATTGCTGGAGTAACTCAGCGGGTCAGGCAGCATCTTGGGAGAGAAGGAATGGGTGACGATTGGGGTCGAGACCCTTCTTCAGAAACGTCACCCATTGCTTCTCTCCCAAGATGCTGCCTGTCCCGCTGAGTTACTCCAGCATTTTGTGTCTACCTTTGATTTTAACCGGCACTTGCAGTTTTTTTCCGACAGGGAGTATATCACAGTTACCCACCGATAGGGGTGATAATCCCCACGATAGCATTGGTTGAAGTCGACTTCTTCCCTTCTTCCTGGCTGTTTGCTGTTGGGATAAAGAAAGACGAGCTGATGGCAACTTGTGTGTGTCTGTTGTCACATGTCAACATGAGCAGCAACAGGGCCTGAGCAACCTCCGATCTGCTCAGCCCGGCATCTCTGCATGACTTTTGGAATGTGTTGGAAAACCTGTGGAGGAATCCAAGCAAATCAAGTGGCAGCTAGGCAACACCAAGGTCTGACCTTAAAAGCCCAGTCTGGAACATTGGAGAGAAATTGAGAGGGGTAACTAGCTCTAGTTCTGAGATTTGACTTTAAGCAACAGAAGTCAGAAGTTAAAAGGGAAGGGGAGATGAGAAGATCCATTTCACATCAATAGAATGCGATAGTGGTATAACGAGAGAATGGAGAGTGCGGAAATCAGGACTGCCTCTTGTACACACGAGAGACGTGGTGACGTTACGACCCTGAATAATGATGCAACATGATTAACTGGACCACATACACTGATGAGCCAAAACATTATGTCATCATGGGCACTCTGACTGGTCTGCGGCTACGCAGCCCCATACGCAGCAGGGTGCGATGCACTGTGTATTGTGACACATTCCTCCCGTGACCACCATTAACATTTTCTGTGACTTGTGCCACAGTAGACCTTCTGTCGGTTGGGTCCAGATGGGATAGCCTTCGTTGCCCTCGCACATCGATGAGCATTGGGCACCCAACACCCTGTCGCCGGTTTGTGGTTTGTTCCTCCTCGAACCACTGTCGGTAGGTACTCACCACTGCTGATCGGGAGCGTCCCACAAGCCTTGCCGTTTCAGAGATGCTTTGACCCAGTCGTCTGGCCATAACAATTTGGCCCTTGTCAAAGTCATTCGGGTCTTTACTCCTGCATCCAACCCATCAACTTCAAGAACTGACTGTTCACTTGCTGCCTAATATATCCCACCCCTTGACAGGTGCCATTGTAACAAGATAATCAATGTTATTCATTTCACCTGTCAGTAGTCATAATGTTTTGGCTCATCGGTGTATATATTTGGGGGAGTGGGGAGTGAAGCACTTTGTTGAAGCACAATTAAAGTCGTACGTGTCCCATCGTGATGTCACGCGCTGAGTACCTTTAAGAAGTCGGATTGAAAGGTAATTTTTAAACTTTAAAATCTCTCTAACTTTAAAAATATACCACCAATTTAAATGTAACTTTTCATTAAAAGTTACCAGGACAATGGTGATTAAGGTGGTGCTAGAATTGTGGCGCCATCCTTTACCGTTTTGGCTGTAGGTCCACAACAAAATCTCAGAAGTATATATACACATACACACACGTGTGTGTGCGTGTGCGTGTGTGTGTAAAATGGGCTGACAGCAATTCCAAGCCTGTCCTTGACCAGATTCTATCTGCCTGTGCAGAGTTGGATGGGAGAATGTGAAATCAAGTTGCATGCTTTACTTTGTCATAAAATATCAGCAGCAAAAAGGCAGAGAATGATACCGATCAGACTTACATAACTGTGAGGAACTGTTGCTGTGGACTGAGTCTGCATCAGTGCTGCTGCTGTCAGAAGGGAAGTGCAACCGCGGGCCTCCTGTGCCGACGCCGTTTGGAACTGCTGTACCAGGTGGGGTTGTGGTATCAGCAGGGATCCATGGACTGGAGAACGGTGCTCCAGATTTTGGAGGCGGGTTGATGTTCGTGACCGAGGGAACCTCTCCAACTGTTTAGAAATAAAGATACACAAAAGCACAGACCGTGAACTGCAACCCGAGCATCAAACAGCTTAAAACAACCGCACAAAGGCAATTTCCCCTGTGGCCAGATGTCAGGGTTCAGATTCGCAAGCGATGTGAATTATATAGAATACTAGGTGACGCCAGCGATCTCAAAATGGCGAACTCGTCTTGTATATATATATATATATATATACATATAGGAAAGAAAACTGGTGAGTAAGGTGCCCCTAATATTGTTGCGCTATCATGTACCGTTTTGCCTGTATTTCAGGAACATACTTATGTATATATATACATACATATACACATATATATACGTACATACATATACACAGACATATACACACACACACACACATATATATATATACATATGTTCCTGAAATACAGGCAAAACGGTACACGATAGCGCAACAATATTAGGGGCATACACACACACATATATATATATATAGATCTATCTATCTATCTCTATCTCTATATATACTATTAAAACTCAGATCTTGTAGGTTTGTATCAGGATTTGTGTATATATCAGTGATTCCGGCAAAACGGTAAACCGTGGCGCCACGGTTTTTGCACCGCCTTGATCACCAACCTCTCGGCTGACCGGCCGCGATATTTTCATTTAATTTGTTCGTGTGTTTTTAAAGTTACAGAGGTTTTAAAGTGCTGCCCCCCCCCTTATTGAAGTTTCTATAGGGGGCGCTGCGGTGTGGATTTAGTCTTCAGAGTGTGATGTCACAATGGACAAGCAGCTGCTATTGGGTGTCTGCTCTTTACAAATTTACATCTTTTTATTTTTATCCTTTTTTTTCAAGGTCTTCAGCTTGTGACGTCACAATGCTTGTGTGAGATGGGCTACATTGTTGCGAAAGGCAACTGATTGTTTTTTAAAGTTGTATTTTTTATTGCAAGTCAATTAACATACACAGGTCAGCATGGGGCCCCTATGCTCGTGGGCCACCGGGGCAAGTGTTTCGAAAAAAGAAAGGGGAGGTCCCCCTTCCCCCCTCAACCCCTTCCTCCCCACTCCATCCCACCTCCATCCCCACTCCCTCCCCCCCTCCTCCCCAACTCCCTCCCCATCCCTCCCCACCTCCCTCACCCCTCGGGGACGGGCCCAACGGGGAAAGAGGGGTACTGGGAAAACGGGTGGTCCCCCTCCCTCCCCCCTTCCCCCCTCCCCTCCCTTCCCCCTCCCTCCAACTCCCCCCTTCCCCCCTCCCCTCCCACACCTTCCCCCCTCCCCTCCCACCCCTTCCTCCCTCCCCTCCATCCCCCTCCCCTCCTCCCTCCCTTCCCCCTCCATCCCCGCATCCCAGTTACAATGGAAACTCTACGGGGACGGGCCCAACAGAGAAAGAGGGGTACTGGGAAAAGGGGAGGTCCCCCTCCCTCCACTCCCCACTCCCCCCTCCCTCCCCTCCCCCCTCCCCTCTCCCCTCCCCCCTCCCTCCCCCCTCCCCCCCTTCCCCCCTCCCCCCCTTCCCCCCTCCCCCCCTCCACAACTCCCTCCTCCCTTCCCTCCCCCCCACTCCCCTCCCGGTTACAATGGAAACCCTACGAGGACGGGCCCAACGGGGAAAGAGGGGTACTGGGAAAAGGGGAGGTCCCCCTCCCTCCCCCTTCCCCCCTACCTCCCCCTTCACCCCTCCCTCCCCCTTCCCCCCTCCCCCCCAACCCCCCTCCCTCCCCCCCTCCCCCCTCCCCTCCCCCTCCCCTCCTCCCTCCACAACTCCCTCCTCCCTCCCTCCCCCTTCCCTCCCTCCCCTCCTCCCGGTTACAATGGAAACCCTACGAGGACGGGCCCAACGGGGAAAGAGGGGTACTGGGAAAAGTGGAGGTCCCCCTCCCTCCCCCTTCCCCCTCCCTCCCCCTCCCCCCTACCCCTCTCCCTCCCCCCCCTTCCCCACTCCCCTCCCCTCCCCCTCCCTCCCCCCCTCCCTCCCCTCTCCCTCCCCTTCCCCACCCCTCCCCTCCCTCCCCCCTCCCCCCTCCACACCTCCCTCCTACCTCCCTCCCCCTTCCCTCCCTCCCCTCCTCCCGGTTACAATGGAAACCCTACGAGGACGGGCCCAACGGGGAAAGAGGGGTACTGGGAAAAGGGGAGGTCCCCCTCCCTCCCTACCCCCTCCCTCCCCCCCTACCCCCTCCCTCCCCTCTCCCTCCCCTCCCCTCCCCTCCCCTGCCCCCTCCCCTCCCTCCACCTCCCCCCTACCCCCCTCCCTCCCCTCTCCCTCCCCCTTCCCTCCCCCCTTCCCCCTCCCCTCCCCCTCCCTCCCCCTCCCCTCCTCCCTCCCTACCCCCAACTTCCCTCCCGGTTACAATGGAAACCCTACGAGGACGGGCCCAACGGGCACACTTGTGCTAGTCTATCTATCTATATACTATTAAAACTCAGATCTTGAATATATATATATATATTCCACTGATGTCGGCTGAATACGGCAATTCCGGCAAAACGGTGAACCGTAGCGTCACGATTTTTGTACCGCCTTAATCAGCATGCGGTTCGCTGCTGGAAAATGATATTTCTATTTAATTCGGACGCATATTTTTTAAGTTACAGAGGTTTTAAAGTGCTGCCACCCCTGATTTATCGAAGTTTTGACAGAAGGGGGGCGCTGCGCTGCGGATTTGTTCTTCATTGTGATGTCACAATGCCCCTGTGAGATGAACTCGAGCAGACCCCCCTTCCCCCCCCCCCCCCCGTGGTATTCAGCGTGTGACGTCACAATGCCCCTGTGCCCCTCCCTCCCCCTTCCCCCCTCCCCTCCCCTACCTCCCCCCTCCCTCCCCCTCCCCCCCTTTCCCTCTCCCTCCCCCCTCCCCCCTTCCCCCCTCCCTCCCCTACCCTCTCCCCCTCCCTCCCCACACCCCTACCCCCTCACTCCCCCCTCCCCCCCTTCCCCCCTCCCCTCCCCCCCTCCCTCCCCCTCCCCTCCTCCCTCCACACCTCCCTCCTCCCTCCCTCCCCCTTCCCTCCCTCCCCTCCTCCCGGTTACAATGGAAACCCTACGAGGACGGGCCCAACGGGGAAAGAGTGGTACTGGGAAAAGGGGAGAGCCCCCTCCCTCCCCCCTTCCCCCTCCCATCCCCCCTCCCTCCCCCTCCCTCCCCCTCCCTCCCCCTCCCCCCCTACCCCCCCTCCCCTCTCCCCCTCCCTCCCCCCTCCCTCCCCCTCACCCCTACCCCCTCACTCCCCCCCTCCCCCCCTTCCCCCCTCCCCTCCCCCCCTCCCTCCCCCTCCCCTCCTCCCTCCACACCTCCCTCCTCCCCCTTCCCTCCCCCTTCCCTCCCTCCCCTCCTCCCGGTTACAATGGAAACCCTACGAGGACGGGCCCAACGGGGAAAGAGGGGTACTGGGAAAAGGGGAGGTCCCCCTCCCTCCTCCCTTCCCCCATCCCATCACCCCTCCCTCCCCTCTCCCTTCCCCCTCCCCCCCTTCCCCCCTCCCCTTCCCCCCCTCCCTCCCCTCCTCCCTCCACACCTCCCTCCCTCCCCTTCCCTCCCTCCCATCCTCCCAATGCTTGTGTGAGATGGGTGCCACATTGTTTCGAAAAGCACCACTAACAGATCGCAGTGAGAAGCACTATGTGACCGCGAATGTTTCAAAAAGAGCACTTAAAAAGCACTTATCTTTTTTTAAAGTATTTTTTTTAATTGCAAGTCACTTAACATACACAGATCAGCATTGGGCCCCTATGCTCGTGGGCCACCGGGGCAAGTGTTTCGAACAAAGCACTGAGAGTGTGTCTGGGGGAGAGAGAGAATGGGGGGGGGTCTGAGAATGGGGACTGGGGATGGGGACAACAGGGGTCGTTGCGGAGGGGGCTTGGTGGTGGAAGAAAGAGGGGTACTGGGAAAAGGGGAGGTCCCCTTCACCCCTCAACCCCTTCCTCCCCCTCCTTCCCATCTCCATCCCCACTCCCTCCCCCCTCCTCCCCCTCCCTCCCCATCCCTCTCCACCTCCCTCAACCCTCCCCCCTAACTCCCCCCCTCCCTCCTTCCCTCCATCCCTCCCTCCCCCACTCCCACCCCCCTCCCTCCACCCTTCCATCCCTCTCCCCCTCCCCCTCCCCCCTCCTTCCACCCTTCCTCCCCCCCTCCCGGTTACAATGGAAACCCTACGGGGACGGGCCCAACGAGGAAAGAGGGGTACTGGGAAAAGGGGAGGTCCCCCTCCCTCCCCCCCTTCTCCCTCCACTCCACCCTCCCCTCCCCCCCTCCCTCCCCCTCCCCTGCTCCCTCCACACCTCCCTCCTCCCTCCCTCCCATCCTCCCAGTTACAATGGAAACCCTACGAGGACGGGCCCAACGGGCCCACTTGGTCTAGTATACTATTAAAACTCACTTCTTGTTTATAAATATGTTTGTATCCTGGGTTTGTGTATGTATCAGTGATTGCGGCAAAACTGTAAACCGTCGCGTCACGGTTTTTGCACCGCCTTGATCACCAACCTCCCGTCTGACCGGCCGCGATATTTTCATTTAATTTGGTCGTATATTTTTTAAGTTACAGAGGTTTTAAAGAGCTGCCCCCCCTGATTTATCGAAGTTTTGACAGAAGGGGGGCGCTGCGGTGCGGATTAATCTTCATTGTGATGTCACAATGCCCCTGTGCCAAGCAGCTGCTATTGGGTGTCTGCTCTTTACAAATTTACATTTTTTAATTTTTAACCTTTTTTTTCCAAGGTCTTCAGCTTGTGACGTCACAATGCTTGGGCTACATTGTTGCGAAAAGCAAATGGTTGTTTTTTAAAGTTGTGTTTTTAATTGCAAGTCACTTAACATACACAGATCAGCATGGGGCCCCTATGCTCGTGGGCCACCGGGGCAAGTGTTACGAAAAAAGAAAGGGGAGGTCCCCCTTCCCCCCTCAACCCCTTCCTCCCCACTCCTTCCCACCTCCATCCCCACTCCCTCCCCCCCTCCTCCCCAACTCCCTCCCCACCTCCCTCACCCCTCGGGGACGGGCCCAAGGAGAGGTCCCCCTCCCTCCCCCTTCCCCCTCCCTCCCCCCCTACCCCTCTCCCTCCCCCCTTCCCCCTCCCCCACTCCCCTCCCCCCTCCCTCCCCCTCCCTCCCCCTCCCCCCCACCCCCCTCCCCTTCCCCACCCCTCCCCTCCCTCCCCCTCCCCTCCTCCCTCCACAACTCCCTCCTACCTCCCTCCCCCTTCCCTCACTCCCCTCCCGGTTACAATGGAAACCCTACGAGGACAGGCCCAACGGGGAAAGAGGGGTACTGGGAAAAGGGGAGGTCCCCCTCCCTCCCCCCTTCCCCTCCCCCCTCCCTCCCCCTCCCCCCCTACCCCTCTCCCTCCCCCCTCCCCTCCCTTCCCCCCTCCCCTCCCCCCCCTCCCTCCCCCTCCCCTCCTCCATCCACACCTCCCTCTTCCCTCCCTCCCCCTTCCCTCCCTCCCCTCCTCCCGGTTACAATGGAAACCCTACGAGGACGGGCCCAACGGGGAAAGAGGGGTACTGGGAAAAGTGGAGGTCCCCCTCCCTCCCCCCTTCCCCTCCCCTCCCCCTCCCTCCCCCTCCCCCCACCCCCCTCCCTCCCCTCCTCCCGGTTACAATGGAAACCCTAAGAGGACGGGCCCAACGGGGAAAGAGGGGTACTGGGAAAAGTGGAGGTCCCCCTCCCTCCCCCCTTCCCCCCCTCCCCCCTACCCCTCTCCCTCCCCCCTACCCCTCCCCCTCCCCCCCTACCCCTCCCCCCTCCCCCCTCCCCCCCTTCCCCCTCCCCTCCCCCTCCCTCCCCCTCCCCCCCACCCCCCTCCCTCCCCTTCCCCACCCCTCCCCTCCCTCCCCCTCCCCTCCTCCCTCCACACCTCCCTCCTACCTCCCTCCCCCTTCCCTCCCTCCCCTCCCGGTTACAATGGAAACCCTACGAGGACGTGCCCAACGGGGAAAGAGGGATACTGGGAAAAGGGGAGGTCCCCCTCCCTCCCCCCTTCCCCCTCCCCTCCCCCCCTACCCCTCTCCCTCCCCCCCTACCCCTCTCCCTCCCCCCTCCCCCATCCCCCCTTCCCCCCTCCCCTCCCTCCCCCTCCCCTCCTCCCTCCCTCCCCCTTCCCTCCCCCTTCCCTCCCCCATCCCTCACCCCACCCTCCCCCTTCCCTCCCCCCCACTCCCCTCCCGTTTACAATGGAAACCCTACGAGGACGGGCCCAACGGGCACACTTGTGCTAGTATACTATTAAAACTCAGATCTTGTGAATATGTTTGTATCGGGGTTTCATTATGTATCAGTGATTTCGGCAAAACGGTAAACCGTCGCGCCACGGTTTTTGCACCGCCTTGATCACCAACCTCCCGTCTGACCGGCCGCGATATTTTCATTTCATTTGTTCGCATGTTTTTTAAGTTACAGTTGTTTTAAAGCACTGCCCCCCCTGATTTCTCGATTTTTTGACAGAAGGGGGGCGCTGCGGTGCTTCATTGTGATGTCACAATGCCCCTGTGAGATGAACTCGAGCTGACCCCCCTTCCCCCCCCCCCCGGTATTCAGCGTGTGACGTCACAATGCTACATTGTTGCGAAAGGCTGTCAAGTCAAGTCAATTTTATTTGTATAGCACATTTAAAAACAACCCACGTTGACCAAAGTGCTGTACATCTGATTAGGTACTAAGGAAAAAAATGAAACATACAGTAGCACGCAAACTGTTCACAGCGCCTCCTCAATGAGCCTCAAACGCTAGGGAGGAGAAATAGGTTTTGAGCCTGGACATAAAGGAGTCGATGGAGGGGGCAGTTCTGATGGGGAGAGGGATGCTCTTTCCACCCTCCCTCCCCCCCTCCCGGTTACAATGGAAACCCTACGGGGACGGGCCCCCTCCCTCCCCCCCACCCCCCTCCCTCCCCACCCCCCTCCCCCCCCACCCCCCTCCCTCCCCACCCCCCTCCCTCCCCACCCCCCTCCCCCCTTCCCCCCTCCACTTCCCCCTCCTCCCTCCCTCCCCTTCCCTCCCTCCCCTACCCGCTCCCTCCCCTCTCCCTCCCCCTTCCCCCCCTTCCCCCTCCCCTCCCACTCCCCTCCCCCCTCCCTCCCCCTCCCCCCTACCCCCTCCCTCCCCTCTCCCTCCCCCCTTCCCCCCCTTCCCCCCACCCCTCCCCCTTCCCTCCCACTCCCCTCCTCCCTCCACACCTCCCTCCCTCCCCCTTCCCTCCCTCCCCTCCTCCCGGTTACAATGGAAACCCTACGAGGACGGGCCCAAAGGGGAAAGAGGGGTACTGGGAAAAGGGGAGTTCCCCCATCCTCCCCCCTTCCCTTCCCCCTCCCTCCCCACTCCCTCCACCTCCCCCCCTTCCCCCTTTCCCTCCCTTCCTTCCTCCACACCTCTCTCCCTCTCCCCTCCCTCCCCGCCTCCCGGTTACAATGGAAACCCTACGAGGACGGGCCCAACGGGGAAAGAGGGGTACTGGGAAAACAGGTGGTCCCCCTCCCTCCCCCATTCCCCCTCCCTCCCCCTCTCCCCTACCCCCTCCCTCCCCTATCCCTCCCCCCATTCCCCCCTCCCCTCCCCTCCCCCCTCCACACCTCCCTCCCCCCCCCCCCCACTCCCCTCCCGATTACAATGGAAACCCTACGAGGACGGGCCCAACGGGGAAAGAGGGGTACTGGGAAAAGGGGAGGTCCCCCTCCCTCCCCCCTCCCCTCCCCCTCCACCCCTACCCCCCTCCCTCCCCCTTTCCCCCCTCCCCTCCCCCCCCCTCCCCCCCTCCCCTTTCCCCACTCCCCTCCCCCTCCCTCCCCCCTTCCCCCCTTCCCCCTCCCCTCCCCCCTCCACCCCTACCCCCCTCCCTCCCCCTCCCCTCCTCCCTCCTCCCTCCCGCCCCCTTCCCTCCCTCCCCTCCTCCCGGTTACAATGGAAACCCTACGAGGACGGGCCCAACGGGGAAAGAGGGGTACTGGGAAAAGGGGAGGTCGCCCTACCTCCCCCCCTCCCCTCCCCCTCCCTCCCCCCTACCCCTCTCCCTCCCCCCTCCCCTCCCTCCCTCCCTCCTCCCCTCCCTCCCTCCCTCCTCCCTACCTCCCCTCTCCCTCCCCCATCCCCCCCTTCCCCCTCCCCTCCCCCCTCCCCTCCCCCCTCCCCTCCCCCTCCCTCCCCCCTACCCCTCTCCCTCCCCCTCCCCTCCCTCCCTCCCCTCTCCCTCCCCCATCCCCCCCTTCCCCCTCCCCTCCCCCCTCCCCTCCCCTCCTCCCTCCCCCCTCCCTCCTCCTCCCCCCCTCCCTCCCCCTCCCTTCCTCCCTCCCTCCCCCTTCCCTCCCCCCACTCCCCTCCCGGTTACAATGGAAACCCTACGAGGACGGGCCCAACGGGCACACTTGTGCTAGTATACTATTAAAACTCAGATCTTGTATGTGTATGTATTTTTTTGGGGTTTGGCCTGGTATATAGATAACAGCGATTGCGGCAAAACGGCGAACCGTAGCGCGACGGTTTTCGCACCGCCTCAATCGCCAATCTCGCGCTCGCTCGGCCGTGATATTTTCATTTAATTTGGTCGCGTGTTTTTTAAGTTACAGAGGTTTTAAAGCGCTGCCGTGCAGATTTAGTCTTCAGCGTGTGATGTCACAATGCCCCTGTGAGATGAGCTCGAGCTGACCCCCCTTCCCCCCCCCGCGGTATTCAGCGTGTGATGTCACAATAGACAAGCAGCTGCTATTGGGTGTCTACTCTTTACAAATTTACATCTTTTTATTTTTAACCTTTTTTTTCCAAGGTCTTCAGCTTGTGACGTCACAATGCTTGTGTGAGATGGTTGCTACATTGTTGCGAAAGACAGCCGATTGTTTTTTAAAGTTGTGTTTTTTATTGCAAGTCACTTAACATACACAGATCAGCATGGGGCCCCTATGTTCGTGGGCCACCGGGGCAAGTGTTTCCCACCCCTTCCCCCCTCCCCTCCCCTCCCCCCCTCCATCCCCTCCCCTCCTCCCTCCCTCCCCCCTCCCCCCTCCCTCCCCGCCTCCCAGTTACAATGGAAACCCTACGGGGACGAGCCCAATGGGGAAAGAGGGGTACTGGGAAAAGGGGAGGTCCCCCTCCCTCCACTCCCTCCCCTCCCCCTTCCCCCCTCCCCTCCCCCCCTCCCTCCCCCTCCCCTCCACACCTCCCTCCTCCCCTCCCTCCCCCCTCCACACCTCCCTCCTCCCTTCCCTCCCCCCCACTCCCCTCCCGGTTACAATGGAAACCCTACGAGGGCAGGCCCAACGGGGAAAGAGGGCTACTGGGAAAAGGGGAGGTCCCCCTCCCTCCCCCTTCCCCCCTCCCCTACCCCCTCCCTCCCCCTACCCCCCTCCCTCCCTCCCCTCTCCCTCCCCCTTCCCCCTCCCCCACTCCCCTCCCCCCCTCCCTCCCCCCTCCACACCTCCCTCCTCCCTCCCTCCCCCTTCCCTCACCCCCACTCCCCTCCGGTTACAATGGAAACCCTACGAGGACGGGCCCAACGGGGAAAGAGGGGTACTGGGAAAACGGGTGGTCCCACTCCCTCCCCCTACCCACTCCCTCCCCTCTCCCTCCCCCCTCCCCCCCTTCCCCCCTCCCCCTCTTCCCCCCTCCCCCTCTTCCCCCTCCCCCTCCCCTCCCCCCTCCCTCCCCCTCCCCTCCCCCCCTCCCTCCCCCTCCCCTCCCCCTCCACACCTCCCTCCTCTCCCCCCCACTCCCCTCCCGGTTACAATGGAAACCCTACGAGGACGGGCCCAACGGGGAAAGAGGGGTACTGGGAAAAGGGGAGGTCCCCCTCCCTCCCCCCCTACCTCCCTCCCTCCCCTCTCCCTCCCCCCTCCCCCCATCCCCTCCCCTCCCTCACCTCCCCCTCCCCTCCTCCATCAACACCTCCCTCCTCCCTCCCTCCCCCTTCCATCCCTCCCCTCCTCCAGGTTACAATGGAAACCCTACGAGGACGGGCCCAACGGGGAAAGAGGGGTACTGGGAAAAGGGGAGGTCCCCCTCCCTCACTCCCCCCTCCCCCCTTCCCCCATCCCCTCCCCCCCTCCCCCTCCCTCCTCCCTCCCTCCCCCTTCCCTCCCTCCCCTCCTCCCGGTTACAATGAAAACCCTACGAGGACGGGCCCAACGGGGAAAGAGGGGTACTGGGAAAAGGGGAGGTCCCCCTCCCTCCCCCCTTCACCCCTCCCCCCTCCCCCCTTCCCCCCTCCCTCCCACCCCCCTCCCTCCTCTCTCCCCCCCCTCCCCTCCCCCTCCCACCCTCCCCCCTCCCTCCCCTTCCCCCCCACCTCCCTCCCCCGTCCCCCCTTCCCCCCTCCCCCTCCCCTACCTCCCCTCCCCTCCTCCCTCCCTCCCCCTCCCCTCCTCCCTCCCCCTCCCCTCCTCCCTCCCTCCCCCTTCCCTCTCCCCCACTCCCCTCCCGGTTACAATGGAAACCCTACGAGGACGGGCCCAACGGGCACACTTGTGCTAGTATACTATTAAAACTCAGATCTTGTGTATATATTTTTTCTGGGTTTGACCTGGTATGCGCGTAACAACGGTTTCTCTGATTTCGTCAAAACGGTGAACCGTAGCGCCACGATTTTTGCACCACCTTAATCACCACGCGGTTATCTGCTGGAAAATTATTTTTTATTTAATTCGGTCGCATGTTTTTTAAGTTACAGAGGTTTTAAAGCGCTCCCCCCCCCCCTAATTTATAGAGGGCGCTGTGGTGCGGATTTATTGAAGGTCTTCAGCTTGTGATGTCACAATGCCCCTGTGAGATGGGTGCAACATTGTTGCGAAAAGCGTGTGACGTCACAATGGACAAGCAGCTGCTATTGGGTGTCTACTCTTTACAAATTTACATTTTTTTATGAGAAGCACTTGGTCAAGTCAAGTCAATTTTATTTGTATAGCACATTTAAAAACAACCCACGTTGACCAAAGTGCTGTACATCTGATTAGGTACTAAGGAAAAAAATGAAACATACAGTGGCACGCAAATAGTTCACAGCACCTCCTCAATGAGCCTCAAACGCGAGGGAGTAGAAATAGGTTTTGAGCCTGGACTTAAAGGAGTGGATGGAGGGGGCAGTTCTGATGGGGAGAGGGATGCTGTTCCACAGTCTAGGAGCTGCAACCGCAAAAGCTCGGTCACCCCTGAGCTTAAGACCGGAAGCTTAGTGACCGGAAATTTTGTGAAAAGACACTGAGAGTGTGTCTGGGGGAGAGAGATCGTTGCGGAGGGGGCTTGGTGGTGGGGGGAAAGAGGGGTACTGGGAAAAGGGGAGGTCCCCCTTCCCCCCTCAACCCCTTCCTCCCCCCTCCTTCCCACCTCCATCCCCACTCGCTCCTAAAACTCCTCCTCCATCCCCAACTCCCTCCACCCTCCCTCACCCCTCCCCCTAACACCCCCCCCGTCCCCTCCATCCCTCCCTCCCCCTCTCCCTTCCCCCTCCCCTCCCCCCTCCCTCCCCCCTCCCTCCCCCTCCCTCCCCCTCCCCCCCCTACCCCTCTCCATCCCCTCCCCCCCTCCCCTCCCCTCCCCCCTCCCTCACCCTCCACACCTCCCTCCTCCCTCCCTCCCCTTACCCCCCCCCAATCCCCTACCGGTTACAATGGAAACCCTACGAAGACGGGCCCAACGGGGAAAGAGGGGTACTGGGAAAAGGGGAGGTCCCCCTCCCCCCCTCCCTCCCCCCTTCCCCCCACCCCTCCCCCCCTCCCTCCCTTCCCTGCCTCCCCTCCTCCCGGTTACAATGGAAACCCTACGAGGACGGGCCCAACGGGGAAAGAGGGCTACTGGGAAAAGGGGAGGTCCCCCTCCCTCCCCACTTCCCCCCTCCCCTCCCCCTCCCTCCCCCTCCCCCCCCTACCCCTCTCCCTCCCCTCCCCCCCTTCCCCCCTCCCCTCCTCCCTCCCTCCCCTTACCCCCCCCCACTCCCCTCCCGGTTACAATGGAAACCCTACGAAGACGGGCCCAACGGGGAAAGAGGGGTACTTGGAAAAGGGGAGGTCCCCCTCCCTCCCCCCTCCCCCCCTACCCCCCTCCCTCCCCTCTCCTCCCCTCCCCCCCTCCCTCCCCCTCCCCTCCTACCTCCCTTCCCTGCCTCCCCTCCTCCCGGTTACAATGGAAACCCTACGAGGACGGGCCCAACGGGGAAAGAGGGCTACTGGGAAAAGGGGAGGTCCCCCTCCCTCCCCACTTCCCCCCTCCCTCCCCACTTCCCCCCTCCCCTCCCCCCTCCCTCCCTCCCCCCCCTACCCCCCTCCCCTCTCCCTCCCCCCTCCCCCCCTTCCCCCCTCCCTCCACACCTCCCTCCTCCCTCCCTCCCCCTTCCCTCCCTCCCCTCCTCCCGGTTACAATGGAAACCCTACGAGGATGGGCCCAACGGGGAAAGAGGGGTACTGGGAAAAGGGGAGGTCCCCCTCCCTCCCCCTCCTCTCCCTCCCCCATCCCCCCTTCCCCCTCCCCTCCCCTCCCCCCCTCCCTCCCCCTCCCCTCCTCCCTCCACACCTCCCTCCTCCCCTTCCCTCCCTCCCCTCCTCAATGAGCCTCAGACGCTAGGGAGTAGAAATAGGTTTTGAGCCTGGACTTAAAGGAGTCGATGGAGGGGGCAGTTCTGATGGGGAGAGGGATGCTCTTTCCACCCTCCCTCCCCCCTCCTGGTTACAATGGAAACCCTACGGGGACGGGCCTCCTCCCTCCCCCTCCCCCCCCACCCCCTCCCTCCCCACCCCCTTCCCCCCTCCCCTCCCCCCTTCCCCCCTCCCCTCCCCCCTCCGTCCCCCTCCCCTCCTCCCTCCACACCTCCCTCCTCCCTCCCTCCCCTCCTCCCGGTTACAAAGGAAACCCTACGAGGACGGGCCCAACGGGGAAAGAGGGGTACTGGGAAAAGGGGAGGTCCCCCTCCTCCCCCCCACCCTCCCCCCTCCCTCCCCCTCCCCCCCTCCCTCCCCTCTCCCTCCCCTCTTCCCCCTCTCCTCCCCCCTCCCTCCCCCTTCCCTCCCTCCCCTCCTCCCGGTTACAATGGAAACCCTACGAGGACGGGCCCAACGGGGAAAGAGGGGTACTGGGAAAAGGGGAGGTCCCCCTCCTTCCCCCCTCCCCTTCCCCCCTCCCTCCCCCACCCCCCCTACCCCCTCCCTCCCCTCTCCCTCCCCCTTCCCCCCTTCCCCCCTCCCCTCCCCCCTCCCCCCCCTCCCCTCCCCCCTCCCTCTCCCTCCCCTCCTCCCTCCCTCCCCTCCTCCCGGTTACAATGGAAACCCTACGAGGACGGGCCCAACGGGGAAAGAGGGGTACTGGGAAAAGTGGAGTTCCCCCTCCCTCCCCCCTTCCCCCCTCCTTCCCCCCTCCCTCCCCCCTCCCTCCACCTCCCCCCCCTTCCCCCACTTAAAAAGCACTTATCTTTTTTTTACGTCTTTTTTTTTATTGCAAGTCACTTAACATACACAGATCAGCATTGGGCCCCTATGCTCGTGGGCCACCGGGGCAAGTGTTTCGAAAAAAGCACTGAGAGTGTGTCTGGGGGAGAGAGAGAATGGGGGGGGTCTGAGAATGGGGACTGGGGAGGGGGACAACAGGGGTCGTTGCGGAGGGGGCTTGGTGGTGGAGGAAAGAGGGGTACTGGGAAAAGGGGAGGTCCCCCTTCACCCCTCAACCCCTTCCTCCCCTACCTTCCCATCTCCATCCCCACTCCCTCCCCCCCTCCTCCCCCTCCCTCCCCCATCCCTCTCCACCTCCCTCAACCCTCCCCCCTAACTCCCCCCCTCCCTCCTTCCCTCCATCCCTCCCTCCCCCACTCCCAACCCCCTCCCTCCACCCTTCCATCCCTCTCCCCCTCCCCCCTCCTTCCACCCTTCCTCCCCCCCTCCCGGTTACAATGGAAACCCTACGGGGACGGGCGCAACGGGGAAAGAGGGGTACTGGGAAAAGGGGAGGTTCCCCTCCCTCCCTCCCTCCCCTCCCCCCCTCCCCCCCTCCCCTCCCCCCCCTCCCTCCCCCCTCCCTCCCCCCTCCCTCCCCCCCTCCCTCCCCCCTCCCTCCCCCCTCCACTCCACCCTCCCCTCCCCCCTCCCTCCCCCTCCCCTCCTCCCTCCACACCTCCCTCCTCCCTCCCTCCCTCTTCCCTCCCTCCCATCCCGGTTACAATGGAAACCCTACGAGGACGGGCCCAACGGGCACACTTGTGCTAGTATATATATATATACACACACACATATATACGCACACATATACATGCACACACATATATATACATGTATACACACACACATACAAGATGAGACTTTTCGTTATAAATATATATATAGATGGCAACTATGCAGTCCGCCAGGTCAATGCCAGGGATAATGCTTTACTCAAATAATTTCCTACGACTATTCAAACATTCATTCTTCTGAGTTCTTTCCCAGCTTCCTCCTAAATGCGTGGTGCATCAACCATTCACTGTGGCAGGGAACCACCTCTCCCTGGTCAATAAATCATCACAAATTCCTTATTAGCGACTGACTAACATCAAAGGTTTTGAATAATCTCAAAGAGTCGGGAAGAACCATTCTGGCCTGAGAAGACTCTCCTGCTTTCGAAGCAAGCTGAAAAAACGAGCAGCACAAGTCCAATACGCAGAAAAGATACACATACCTCTGTAACACCTTCTCATGTCTTGCCCAAGTTCCATGCCGTCAGGGCAAGCACACGTGTACTTTGGAGAGTGGCTGCTGATTTGGGGAGCAGGTAAACAGAGATACTGACACCTTCCTTTTGGTGTGCCGCCATGTACACAAACGTTTACAGCTAGTTAAACATAGAAAAATGACCACGATATGGAAAAAGGCTTCATAACATTATACAGTCCACCCGTGCATCACAGCAGTTCAGGAGACGGAAATTCACCCTGACGGAATTGACAAATCACCACCAAAAAAAATCTATCAAGAAATCAAGTAAATAAATAAACTGAAAATTATCTCTCTTCACCTCACATTTCCTGATTCGTGCAGAGATGTTCAGTTTAGTTTAGTTTGGAGATACAACACGGAATCAGGCCCTTCGGCCCACCGAGTCCGTACCAATCAGTGATCCTACACACACAAGGGACAATTTACAATTTTACTAAGCCAATGAACCTACAAAGCGGCACGCCCTTGGAGTGTGGGAGGAAACAGGAGCTCCAGGAGAAAACCCATGCAGGTTATGGAAAGAATGCACAAACTCCGTACAGACTACAACCGTAGTCAGATCAAACCCGGGTCTCTGGCGCTGTAAAAGGCAGCAACTCTATCGCTGTGCCACCCACGTGATTTCACTTTGTGAAAGACTGCAATGCAGACAGTGTTCTGGGATCAGACGCCACCCCCCTCTCCCCGTAACACTGGCATCGCCTGTGCAAGATTTAACTGAGTAGCTTCTGAAAAGCCTTACCTTTGGGTTGTTTTAGTTCATGAAAAATGGCAATGTCATGTAGGTTGTTCAGATTATTTGCAAGTAATGTCACATCTCTCCCCGTTAGTCTATTTGCACAGTAAATAGAGTCCTGCTCATTGTCAATCCAGTAAACCTTGTCCTGTAACAGAAAGATAACGTACATAATAAGCAATTATAATAGGTGCCTATGCGGAAACATGTTTGAACAGCGAGGCATTTTTTGAACCTCATCCAATGCTGTTCTTGCTATCTGCAACATTGATGTTCTTTCCTTCATGAATAACTTGCTACCAGAAAATATTAACATGACAATGCAGGATGCCTTTGGTTTGCGCTCTCTCTTTGATATTAAAGCCTTGCACCACATTGATTTGAAAGGTTCAAAGATCAACCTTGCAGTACCCTTGTGATGTTAAAACTGTGAATTGCAGTCACGTTCACCTTTCACTCTCATTTCAAGTGGAAGTCAGATACTGCGTTCAGCAGAGGTGGAAATCAGAACTTTGTCTGTGCTGATCTTGCTTATGAATTGCTGGGATTTTAGAGATGTTCAAAAGCAACAGACATAAAAATATTGGTCCAGCTTACGGAGCCATGTCACCAGTGCATGATTTCAAACAAACATATCTGACATAAGAAATAAAGTAAACCATAACTCTAAGCGTGGCTGTGGATGTAGAGAGGATGTTTCCACTAGTGGGGGAGTAAGAACAGAGATCATAGCCTCAGAATACAAGGACCTTCCTTTAGGAAGGCAATGAGGAGGAATTTCTTTAATCAGAGGGTGGTGAATCTGTGGTAATCATTGTCACAGAAGGCTGTGCAGGCCAAATCAATAGATATTTTTAAGGCAGAAATAGATTCTTGATTAGTACAGGTATCTGAACTTTGTCTGTGCTGATCTTGGTTATGAATTGCTGAAAGACTGGAGCGGCTAGGCTTGTATACACTGGAATTTAGAAGGATGAGAGGGGATCTTATCGAAACATATAAGATTATTAACGGGTTGGACACGTTAGAGGCAGGAAACATGTTCCCAATGTTGGGGGAGTCCAGAACCAGGGGCCACAGTTTAAGAATAAGGGGTTGGCCATTTAGAACGGAGATGAGGAAAAACCTTTTCAGTCAGAGAGTTGTAAATCTGTGGAATTCTCTGCCTCAGAAGGCAGTGGAGGCCAGTTCTCTGAATGCATTCAAGAGCTAGATAGAGCTCTTAAGGATAGCAGAGTCAGGGGGTATGGGGACGGGGTACTGATTGAGAATGATCAGCCATGATCACATTGAATGGTGGTGCTGTACCTATTGTCTATTGTCTATCAGGCGTTATGGGGGTAGGGCAGGAGAATGGGGTTAAGAGGGAGAGATAGATCAGCTGTGACTGAATAGCGGAGTAGACTTGATGGGCCGAATGGCCTAATTCTGCTCCTATCACTTATGAACTAATAACACACTGAGGCTCTTAAAACTGTCCTTGGCGGCCAGAAGGCATCCCGACGGGCTGCGGCTGTGGACTGGGAACGGGGCCGGAGGCCTTTATCGAGGCGCCGCGGTCTCCATGCCTCCCGGATCGCCCCGTAGGAGCCTGGGTCGGGGCCACGCCGGGGCCTTGCAGGTAGAAGCCCCGGCCGGCGCCACGGAGGCGTGAAATGGGGGCGTCGACAGCAGTGAGGCCTCGGCGGAGGTGAAGAGGCGGCAGTGGTGAAGCTTTGCGGCGGCGGCAATGCCTCGCGGGTTGACCCGCGGTCGACGAGAGCGTGGAGGACCACCGTGAGGGGGGAGGGGAAGAACAATGGAGGACCTGGCTTGGGAGGACTGGGGTGACGAAGGTGGCTGCTATTGTATACATTGTGTACACAAGCAAAGAAACAATAAAGTATTCCTATTCCGATGGATTGAAAATAGGTAGGAATAGGGACCAAGGAAGAGAACAGGTTCCTGTCACTTGCTGCAAGCTGTACCAATCCAGATGGCAGGAGAGTTCTGGGCTGGACAGTGAAGCTATCCACAACAATAATGACCACAAACCCCCTCAAGCCCCTCATACCAAGCTAGAGTCAATGATTGAGAGGTAGGAGCTGATGCACAGAGAAACATTAAACTGGACCAAGGTCAATTCCAATTCTTCAGTGGATTCACGAATATGGGATGTACGACATCCCCTATGCAGCCATGAACCCGCAAAGAGTCGGCTAAAGTCCAGGCCAAGCTTCCTCAATGAAGTTGAGCCAAATGCTGAAGTTGAAGGTACTAGAGTTGCATTATGGGAAGAGAGACTAGCCAATCTCCCATCAACGACATCCATGTCCATAAGTGCCAAAGAAGAACTTCCTCCTGGGGCGGAATCAAGCTGGACTGAATGGAAATGCCTCAACAGACTGAGAGCTGGTACTGGGCGTTGTAAAGTGACTCTCAAGAAGTGGTGTTATATAGACACTGAAGACGTCATCTGCATATGTGGCACTGAACCACAAACTATGGAGCACCTACTGAGATGTCCTCTATTGGAACACGAATACAAAGCTGAGGACCACGCAGAGAACAATGATATTGCTCAGAGTCGTGTTCAGTTTTGGCTGAAACACAATATCTAGCATGTGTGGACACGATAAGAAGAAGTGGACTCAAGTCCTGCAGATCTGTGCAAACTGATTATAACTTAACTCAACTTAATTTAAAGAAAATGACTACAGTAAATACAAAACATTCACACTCAGAAATGCTATGTTCTGGTATTGCATGAAGCTCAAAGAAAGAGAATTGTGGGCTTTTCTGTTTTGGTGCTAACTAGTCGACTAAAGTTACTGAGAACTTGCAAGTCTTACCTCAAATACTGCAAGTGCAGATGGGTGAGTCAAATATTCTTCTGAGAACAGCAATATTTTTCTATTCCCACCGTTGAGATCAATGCTGGACAGCTGGTGCAGTTTGGAGTCAACCCAATATAGGCGCTGGTTCAGTAAATCTACAATTAGATACAACCTTCGTGTCAATACAGATTCCTCAAGTCCTTTCACCTGGGACAACAGGCATTCAATATTAGCTTTAATCCAAAACTAACATACAGGGAGAAATATTAAGTTCACCTGTTGATGTAAAATAAATTACATCAGATTAAACGTCTACTCTGTGCAAACTTTCATATGTCTCACGTTTAGTCAGATTACCTCCAAATTTAGTGTTGTTATTTTTCACACAAGTCTACGAATCTATTGACTGTTAATTTGAACTCAACGACTGAACAGTCTAGAGAATTCTAAAGATTCACGATCTTCTAATTGAGAAAGCATTTCTCCTTATTTCAGACTTAAATAACTTGCTCTTTATTTTGAGCCTGTGAAAGTTTAAGACTCCTTAACCAGGGAAACCATTCTCCCAGTGTCTATATTGTTAAAAGCTCTCAGAATTTCATGTTCATAAGTCATAGGAACAAAATTAGGCCGTTCGGCTCATCGAATGGACTCTGCCATTCAACCATGGCTAATCTATCTTTCTCCCAACCCTATTCCCCTGCCTTCCCCTAATAACCCTTCACACCCTACCAATCAAGTGTCTGCCAATCTCCGCCTCAAAAATACCCAATGAGTTGGCCTCCAATGAATTCCAAAGATTCACCACCCTTTGATTAAAGAAATTCCTCATCTCCTTTCTAAAGGTACGTCCTTTCATTCTGAGGCTATGCCCTCTGGATCTAGACTCTCCCACGAGTGAAAATATCATCTTCACATTCACTTTATCCAGGCCTTTCACTAATCGGTTGGTTTCAATGAGGTCCCCCGCTCATCCTTCTAAATTCCAGCGAGTACAGGCCCAGTACATTTCAAAGAGGTCACTTCCTATTTTCCTAGACTAGAGAAGAGAGGCCTAATCTGAGAAACAATCTTCTCAAATACCTGGAAGCAGTAAAGTCTGCTAGAGCACAATACTTCTCCGACCTTATTTCCAAAAACTCTCATAACTCCAAGGTCCTATTTAGCACAATTACTTCTGTCATATGTCCCGCCCCCAGTACCAGCTTAGTTGGGTCCCCTGCTAAGTGCGAAGAATTCGCTAAATTTTTCACCAACAAAGTTGAGAACATTAGAATGAACATTTCCCCTCCCACCCGTGACCTAGCTGTCTCACTAGTCTGTTCATCTAAATTGGACTGTTTCCATCCCGTCACTCTATCCTCCCTTGCAAAGCTTGTCTCCGCTATGAAACCTGCAACCTGCCCCCTTGATCCTGCCCCCACTGCCCTTCTGAAGGATGTCATTGCAATAGCCGGTCCCAGCATCCTCTCTATTATCAACAGTTCTCTGGCCACTGGCACTGTTCCAACCTGTTTCAGGCACGCGGTGGTCCAGCCCCTACTGAAAAAACCTAACCTAGACCCCACCTTGCCTAGCAACTACAGACCCATTTCCAAACTGCCATTCCTGTCAAAAGTCCTTGAAAAGGCAATTCTAAACCAATTAGTGCTCTACCTGCACCAAAACACCATCCTGGAAAGTTTCCAGTCAGGTTTCAGGGCCCACCACAGCACAGAGTCTGCCTTGTTGAAGGTACACAACGACCTGCTTCTCGCCATCGACACCGGCGACTGTGCAATACTGCTCCTTCTCGACCTCAGCGCAGCGTTCGATACAGTGGACCACACCATCCTTATTGACCGTCTCCGGTACGCGGTTGGCATTGATGGCAATGCCCTGAGCTGGTTCGCTTCGTACCTCAAAGATAGGAGTTTCGCCATCAACATAGGCAGTTATTCCTCTGCTCCAGCTAGCCTCTCCTGCGGAGTTCCACAAGGCTCCATCCTAGGCCCCATTCTCTTCTCTCTATACATGCTCCCCCTTGGCCAAATCATTCAAAGGCACGGCATTTCTTTCCACTGTTATGCCGATGACACTCAGCTTTACCTCCCCCTGAAACCCAACAACCAGTCAAATTTAAACAGCCTCTTACACTGCCTTGAGGACATAAAATGTTGGATGGCACAGAACTTCCTCCAATTAAATGAGAGCAAGTCTGAGGCCATCCTATTCGGCCCCCCCCCCCCCCCCCCCCCCCCCGACTCCATCAAATCGATAACAGGCAGTCTTGGAAGCCTATCCTGCCTAGTCAAACCGCATGTCAAAAACCTCGGCATTATATTTGACTCTGCATTAAAATTTGATAAGCAAGTCAACGCTGTGGTAAAAGCCAGCTTCTTCCAACTTCGAACCATAGCTAAAGTCAAACGTTTCCTCCAATTCGACGACACAGAAAAAATCATTCACGCTTTCATTTCCTCCCGCCTAGACTACTGCAACTCCCTATACACTGGGATCAGCCAATCTTCCCTGTCCCGCCTGCAACTGGTCCAAAACGCCGCAGCGAGACTCCTGACGGGTACCCATAAAAGGGACCACATCACCCCGATTCTGGCCTCTCTCCACTGGCTCCCTGTACGGTACAGAATCAACTTCAAGCTCCTCCTATTCACGTATAAAGCCCTAAATGGACATTCCCCCCCCACATCAAAAATCTTCTAACCCACCTCTCTAACTCCAGGTCCCTCAGGTCGGCCGACTTGGGGCTACTCACTATCCCGCGGTCTAGGCTTAAGCTCAGGGGTGACCGCGCTTTTGCGGTTGCAGCTCCTAGACTGTGGAACAGCATCCCTCTCCCCATCAGAACTGCCCCCTCCATCGACTCCTTTAAGTCCAGGCTCAAAACCTATTTCTACTCACTAGCGTTTGAGGCTCATTGAGGAGGCGCTGTGAACTGTTTGCGTGCTACTGTATGTTTCATTTTTTTCCTTAGTACCTAATCAGATGTACAGCACTTTGGTCAACGTGGGTTGTTTTTAAATGTGCTATACAAATAAAATTGACTTGACTTGACTTGACTTGACTAATCTATTCAATCTCTCCTCACGTGACACACCTGCCTTGCCTGTAACGAGTACAGAGAATCTTTGCTGCATTCCCTTCACTGTAACTGGACTTTTTCCTCAAAAGGTGAGAGACCAAAACTGTACACTGTCCTCCAGGTGTGCCTCACCTAGACCCAGCTGCAGCAATTGCAGCAGACAGCTGACCTCTTCTAGTCAATCCCCCTGCAGTGGCCAATCTACGATTTTGCCTTCCAAGTTGTATGGTAGCTTTCAGTGGTAGCTTTCAGTGATTTGTGTATAAGGACCTCCAGGGCCTTTTGAACATCTGGATTTTTCAATTTCTCTGCACTTCCATCAAAGTTCCCAGGATTTTCTGCCAGTTGATAATCTTGCATTTTCCCCACATTGTATGACAACTGCATGTTGTTGCCCTTTCATTCAGCTTGTCTACCTCTCCATTAACCCATTTGCATCCTCATTAGTCTGAGGAAGGGTCTCGACCTGAAACGTCACCCATCTCTTCTCTCCATAGATGCTACCTGACCCGCTGAGTTACTCCAGCATTTTGCTGAAGTCTTTCATCAATGCTCACATTACCACTTAGTTCAGACATCAGCAAACTCAGCCAATTGCTGATATAAACTGAACAGTTGAGGTCCACCTTTGCTTCACTGCGTAATCCAAAGCAGCCTGACTAAAATATAATACATTGCTGCAATATCACCTACCTAACGTGATTCCATTTGGCCATTCAATGTTGTCCTTGACAAGTGATTGGCGATTAAGCCCGTTGAGTCCAGCTTTCTCAATCTTTGCAGGGCTGCCCCAGTCTGACCAATACATGAACCTGATTGAACAGGGTCAAAGGATGAGAGAACAAGAACGAGAACAAGGGCAAGACAAAGATGGAATTGATAACTTCACTGTCACTTACCCTTGAATGGGGTCGACCACAATGGCCCTGGGGTTCTCAAGCTCAGTGTGGATAAGGGTCTTTTTTTTGGTTCCATCAATAGTGGCCACAGAGATTGACTTGGTACCAGAGTCTGTCCAATATATATTTTTGTGAATCCAATCTATTGCCAGGCATTCAGGAATTAGGAGTCCTTGCTCAATCAGATGGACATGCTGGCTGGGATCACTGCCTTTATCCACGGGTGCACTGCAACACAGTTCATGGAATAAATGTTTAATTCATTTGTAATTTACACTCCATTTTTAAATAGTTTTAAATGCACGACCAATCACATTGCACAATTAACATAATTTCAGGCATTATGCATTATTCAGACAACTCCTGCTTGTTATCCATGAACTCTGTGGGAAGGAATTACAGATTCACCGAGAATTCATTCATGGATGTTGGGCATCATCTTAATTTGTGTTGGTAGTGTAATGTTTATGAAACACAGATGCTCCTCGACTTCCGATGCTTCGACTTACGATATTTTGACTTTACGATTGTGCAAAAGCGATACACATTCAGTACAAACCGTATTTTGAATTTTGATCTTTTCCCAGGAAAATTCTGACAGGACAGCACTGCCCGCCCCGTCAACAGCAGAGAGGTCCGGTGCCGCACTCAGTCCGAGCAGCACCTCGACCACTTTAACAGACTTGACCAATCCCACTCTGTCAGTGACCACAAACCGGGACGCGCACAAATCCGGGAGTCCTTCACAAACTACTGCGGTAGGTTAGGTGGCTGTGATGTTGGGTAGGATAGGTGGCTGTGATGTTCAGTAGGTTAGGTGGCTGTGATGTTTGGTAGGTTAGGTGTATTATAGGCATTTTTGACTTACGATACTTTCGATTTACGATGGGTTTATCGGAACGTAGTTGAGGAGCACCTGTACACTCAGATATTGTCCTTGCTGGCGTTGTTAAGACAATTAAGGAATCACATTATTTAGGACCAGTGTAATATGACAATAGGCAATAGACAATAGGTGCAGGAGTAGGCCATTCGGCCCTTCGAGCCAACACCGCCATTCAATGTGATCATGGCTGATCATTCTCAATCAGTACCCCGTTCCCGCCTTCTCCCCATACCCCCTGACTCCGCTATCCTTAAGAGCCAATAATGAGCTAATAAATATGAGAATCACCTTCACTGGTGACATTTTGGGGGGCAAGACATCAATTAGAGTTTCACACAAATGAGGAGGATTTCCTTCCATTGTGGGCATGCTTGCCTTCTCAGATGCTCCATAAATGAAGACAAAGTTCATTGACCATTGAGTAAGTTTATTGGGCAAGTATGTACACATACAAGGAATGTGCCTTGGTGCTCCGCTCGCTAGTAACAACACGAACATACAGGAAACAATGAAGAATAAAGCATAAAACATTAAGAATCAGAGCAGGAATTGAAGTTAGACAAGTGGACTTACTTTTATACAGCACTTTTAATGTGTTTCAAAATGTTAGGGAACTTGGGGAAGTAAATAGTGATGTCTTGGACAGGAGGTGCTTGAGGGCTTAAAATGCACGTAGATAAATCCCTGGGACCTGGTTGAGTGTATTCTTGAACGTTGTGGGGAAACTAGGGATGATCATTGTTAAAAGAAAAATCACTGACCTGTAGATCATTTTGTAGTACAGGTCAATCCAGTATATCTTATTTTCTTCAACATCCACATCAAGGGAGACCACATTCTTTAATGAGGATACAAGGCGAGTATACTCTTTCTTCAACAGATTAATCATTCTGATATCATGGCTGTTGGTGAAGAGCACAGCAGGGCTTTTGCCTATCAAAAAAAAAAGTTTACTCACAGACTTGAAAGAAAACAATACGTGGTTGGCAAAACTCATCGGAGGCCAATAGTGAAACTGTATTTGAAGCAACAATGTGCCGGGTAGTTCTTGTATTTATTTTGAGCTCCGTTTTGCTGTTTGCAATGTTCCATTACAGACAAAGCTTTGCAAGCACTTTTAGTGCGGGGAGTGCAGCACTTTACTAATCTATATACTAAAACTCTCATTTGTTTGTTTGTTCCTGAACTACAGCCAAAATGGTACACAATAGCGTGACAATTTTAGGCCCACCTTACTCACCGTCGTCCCTTTGGTGCTAATGGAAGGAGTTTCATTGAAATCGGTGTTATATTTTTAGTTATTCACATTTTAAAGTTTAAATCTATCTCCTAGGGAGGGAGGGAGGGAGGGAGGGGGAGGGAGGGAGGGAGGAAATGGGGGGGAGAGGGGGAAGGGGGAGGATAGGGTGCTGCACCAATAGGTGCACTTGGTCTAGTCAGTAATATTTGTTGGATTCCTAGACCTGGGAGAAAGTTACTAGAGCACAACTAGTGCAGGGTCCGACCTGAAATGTTGACCACGCCTTTGCCTTCACAGATACTGCAAAACCTGCTGAGTTCTTACACCTGAGGTAGACACAAAATGCTGGAGTAACTTAGCGGGTCAGGCAGCATCTTGGGAGAGAAGGAATGGATGATGTTTCGGGTCGAGACCCTTCTTCAGACTGGTTAGTTCTTACCAGTTAGTTCTTACCAGTTCTTACACCTGTTTGCTTTTTGCTCTAAAAGGACCTCAGACACTATTTATTTCTCTGCCTCCCGTTACTAAAGTGAGCAGCATAAAAACAGCTGGACTGTTACAATGATTCCATCTTTAAGAAACTCCACTGCCCACTAACCCCAATCCAGAAAAAAGGATGTTTTCCACCTTCGCAGAAGTGGTGCTCCTCTTGAATGCATCTCAACAAGACAAGATTAATTACTGATCAGACACCAGCTCCAATAACATAGGTTATTGGTTAAAATAAAGCAGACTGCAGCCCTCAAACAACATTGACACCGTCTCGCATTCAATGCCCTAATTCCCCACTTCCCTGCACTAAAACAGCAGCCAAGCTCGGAGTTTTGAGTAGCTACTGTAATTGGATATACTGTACATAACAATGGTAACATCATTGCATACAAATGATCCCAGACGTACAGCATTAGACAGGGTTAGGACCAAAACAAACATGGCCATGCTGTTCCAGTACAGATGCATAACTGGCATCTACCCATCAATGTGGAAGTCTGAGGAAGGGTCTCGACCCGAAGCATCACCCATTCCTTCTCTCCGTCTGGAGATGCTGCCTGACCCGCTGGGTTGCTCCAGCTTTTTGTGCCAATCTTCGGTTTAAACCAGCATCTGTAGTTCCTTCTTACACAAATGTAGAAAACTGTTCAGGTATACCCTGTTTTCAAGTCACATGATAAATCCCAATCTAGAACACTGTCCAGCCTCTCAATATCAATAATGTGGCAGGAAGCAGCCCACAGTGCTATCAAAAGGCACTTCCTCCCCAAAGACTTACTTACTGATGTCCAGTTTGAATTTCCCCCAGACCAGTCCAATCCCGACCTCATCACAGTCTAAACGTGAAGCGAAGAGCTAAATTCCCGAAGCAAAGTCAGAGTGACAGACCATGAGATCTGGGCAGCATTTGACCAAGCCCACCTCTTTGCAGAGTGTGGATTTGCAAAGAGTCTGGAGAGGTTTGCAAGGGTCCCTGTCACGATTTATTCCGAACAGCTCCGTCACAGAGGACTCTGCGATTTACAGACTGTTCCCAGGGACGCATTCAGAGACTGATATCGAGTGCTGCTGGAAGGTCATCAACTCGGTGAAAGACGCTCTTTGGTCTGCCCGAGCTTTGGTGACCTCCCAGCGGAGCGAGATGTCCGCCGGGGAATGTGCCGACTGGCCCGCTGCCAACTGCAGGAGGATGCGCTGAGGGACGCACTGAAGCTTGGTGCAGCCAACACCAAGGCTCTGTGGGGGAGGACCACAGTCTAGGGTCCTTCCGCTGCTGGACATGGGAGGGCAGGGGGTGGTGGCGATGCCCCTCAAAATAAGGGAAGGGATTCCACGCCAGTGGGCCACATGAGTGGCACGGGTGGGGGGTAATTTTATATAATTGGTGTATATCTGTATTGAATGTATGTATAGCCTCCGAGAATGTCGGATGGCGTTTGGGAAGGAACATGTTTTGTATATATTTATTTCTGGAATAAAGTATTTTTTGATTAAAAAAGAAAAAATCAAGCAACTCTGGCCATACATTGCACAAACGAATATGGTTGTCAGGACAGTGCCTTAGGAACAGCAGGCTTCAGCTTCTTTAATAATGACCCTCCTTTCATCATAAGGTCAGAAGAAGGGCCACCCACTGACTCTTGTGCAGTGTTCCATTCTATTCATGCAAAGACAGCAGCCCGTGCTTACGAGCAGCAGCAGGATCTCGACAACATTCAGGCGTGGGGTGATAAGTGACACGTAACATTCACTCCACGAAAATGTGAAGAGACGACCATCTCCACCAAGACAGTGCAACCCCCCACACCCGGGCATCGTGGCATCACCATGGCCACGTTCACCACAGAGCAGGCACGCAGCTGGAGGAGTGACAGAAACATCATGGCCGCCAGAGGTCACAGGCATCCTGCAGCAAATGACACGTTTACAAGAAAAACTTGACGGAAGAACAACTAATAGGCCAGGGTGATAATGATTAGGCACATGGAATTGCAGATGCTGGTTTACAAAAAAAAAAAAAAGAATGTTGGAGTAATTCAGAGGGCCAGACAGCTACTCTCGAAGACTTCAGACCAATTGTAGTAGGGGGCGAGAAAGCTGAGAAAAGATCACAGCAGCTCTTCCAGATGAGGCAAAGGTTCACATACTGCTCCAACCTCATCTACTGCATTCAGTGCTGCCGATGTGGCTTCCTTTACGTCAGCGAGACCTAGCTGAGAACAGGCATACCCCGAGGCCTTATCATCCATAGCACAGTCAGAAGTGTGGTGAGTGCAGCACAAATAACAAGATGCTGAACACTATCCAGAACAAAGCAGCCCACTTAATTGGCACCCCATCAACCGCACAAAACATTAGTTTCCTCCCCCAGACATACGATGTGTACTATTTACAAGGAGGACTGCAGCCACACACCCAGGCTACTTCAATAGCACCTTTCAAACTCCTGATCTCGTTTTAGCCATGTTAAAAAATGAACACAAAGTGTTGGAGCAACTCAGCGGGTCAGGCAGCATCTCTGGTACAGTTCTCCGCCTCTCCTCAAGGTATGCCTACTTCTCCTCCTGCCTGATCTGCTGAGTTACTCCAGAACATTGGGTCTTTCTTTGGGTGGCGCCATTGCATTGCGGTAGAGCTATTGCCTCACAGAGGCCTGAACCCAGAGTTCAATCCTGTCTATGGGTGCTGTCTGTATGGAGTTTGTACCTTCCCCCCGTGACCTGCGTGGGTTTTCTCCGAGATCTTTGGTTTCATCCCACAATCGAAAGATGTACAGGTTTGTAGATTAATTGAGCTGGTATAAATGTACAGCATATTGTCCGTAGTGTGTGTAGGGTAGTGTTAGTCTGCGGGGATCACTGGTCAGTGAGGACTCGGTGGGCCGAAGGGCCTGTTTTCCGTTGTATCTCTAAACTAAACTAAACCAGCACCTGCAGTTCCGTGTTTCTCTATTACCTATAGTTTACCATCCTGTACACACAGCAACTTTATTTCCATTTGCTCATCATCATTTTAAATGTTGGAACTGTCTTTCCAAGTGTACTGTGGATCGTACCTTCATCAGTGGTTCAAGACTTTCGTCATCACTACTTCCTCAAGGTCAGTTGAGGACAGGAAATAATTGCCAGTATTGGCAGTGATGTCCAAATTTAAAAAATATATATAAAAAATAAACCCCACTTGCTTCACTAGAATATTATTAAACATAATTTGTTGCTAAACCACAAGAAAGCACCAAGGCAAACAACTAATAACTTGGTCAAAGAAATTGGTAAAAACACATCCAGAGTAATGAAGTTGAGAGGCAGAAGGTTTGAGAAGGGAATTCCAGAGCTTGGTTCTTGGAAGCTTAGAATCGGAGTGTACACATCTTGGAGGATTGTGTGCCGTTACAGAGGTAGGGAAGGAGTAGGTCAGGGAGGAACATGAAAACAAGAATGAATCTTTTGAAAGTTTTGCTTAAGTTGAGGTCAAATTGAGTAGATGAAAACAGCAAGTTCTGTCGTGTTTGGTGTGGGCCTCACAGTGAGGGCGGTCACGGTGACGCAGCGGTAGAGTTGCTGCCTTACAGCGAATGCAGTGCCGGAGACCCGGGTTCCATCCTGACTACGGGTGCTGTCTGTTCGGAGTTTGTACGTTCTCCCCGTGACCTGCGTGGGTTTTCTCAGAGATCTTCGGTTTCCTCCCACACTCCAAAGATGTCCAGGTTTGTAGGTTAATTGGCTTGGTAAAATGTAAAGATTGTGCCTGGTGGGTGTAGGATAGCGTTAATGTGCGGGGATCGCTGGTCGGCGTGGACCGGGTGGGCCAAAGGGCCTGTTTCCATGCTGTATCTCTAAACTAAACTCATGCAACAAACTGGCCTTTCTAATCCAACAAGGATCTGTGAGAATGTTTTATTGTCATCTCCCATGTACTACTCAGCACCAACTCCATCATGGTCTGAATTCCATCCTGATCTTTCTAACTATATTGCCTCCCCATACAGCCTGGCTTGCAAATAGCTCCATCCAAGGATGCAAGAAATTGCAGAGAGATGTGACACTACATCCACACGTCAAGCAGTCTCGGCAAGACCGCTGGCATAATCAAGGACCAGTCTCACCCCGGTCACTCCCTCTTCTCCCCTCTCCCAACAGGTAAGAGGTACAGATGTTTAGAAGACGTATACCTCCAGATTCATGGATAGTTTCTTCCCAGCTGTTATCAGGCAACTGGACGGTCCTCTCATCAGCTAGAGTGCGGTCCTGACCTCCCATTCACCTCATTGGAGACCTTTGAACTATCTTTAATCGGACTTTATCAGAATGTTATACCCTTTATCCTGAATAGGTGCACTGTGGACAGGTTCATTGTATTCATCTTAAACCGGATGGCACACAAACAAAAGCTTTTCACTGTACCTTGGTAGCCATGACAATTTAAAAAAACTAAACTGCCAGCTGTGAAGAATTCAATCAAGGCCACACCATAGAGAGACACAAAATGCTGGAGTATCTCAGCGGGACAGGTAGAGCATCTCTGGAGAGAAGGACTGGGTGATGTTTCGGGTCGAGACGTCACCCATTCTTTCTCTCCAGAGATGCTGCCTGTCCCGTTGAGTTACTCCAGCATTTTGTGTCTATCTTTGGCTTAAACCAGCATCTGCAGTTCCTTCATACACATAAGTTCACACCATAGCCTGGCTTCTCATTTGTCCTTGCTTGAACGTTGTCTAGGTTTCACTACATGTACTGATTCATTGCTGAGGAACTGCACAAAAGAAAATGAACAGTGGGACTGTTTACTGATGAATGCATGCAAATCCGATTTCAATTTCCTGGCGTAGCCTGTACTCTTCACTCCCCTTGCAGCATCTTGACTGTAGAGCCCTTGGCCAATGGACCGATAGTCTGGAATTCACTGTTTAATATCCTTCATTTCTTCAAAAAAGCTCAGCAAAGCCACCTCTTTGATCACATCTTTGTGGAGATGAGGAACGCAGAGCCAGATCTATCTTATTTGTTTGCTTGGGCCACTGGACTTTGCATGGGCTTTGCAACCTTGTGTGCTAGGTTAAAGCACATGCTTGAGGCTCTCGCTTTCTCTCTCTCACTCACCTGCTTGAGGCTACGTAATCACAAAAATGCTGAACTTGCTAAAGCTAGTAGTAATCAGTAGCCCAAACCGCAGAATGTTCCAGCTCGTCTTCAGAGGAGAAAAACACAATGTATAAGAACAAAAAACAGTAAACAAACGCCGGCTAAGCCTTGAATAATAGTATGTTAGGGCCTTATAAGGGAAAACTGACTTTGTTCCAATACTCGGCCTTCTAAGGGAAAACTGACTTTGTTCCTATATTGATTGGTTGTAATAACTGTAAATTTTGCGGTTTTTGGGAATAAAGTGGGCTCAATTCTAGGGGCTGGTGAGATACGTTTCCACTGGCCCCGGAGTCCGCAACTCTGTGTGTGCTTTTAGAAACCTGTCTACGAGATCTCTAATAAACTACGGATAAGTGACGTCTGTGCCGACTCTGATTATTATCAACCAACTGACCGGGAACGCGAACTCGACATCTTTAATCCGTGCCCTTGACTGAGGTTTCGTCACCAAATGGCACACACTCATTTTATTTTGATAAGTGATGCAAAATAATTTGTCAAGTTTATAAAGTCTTGAATCTCCCCATGCAAAATAAAAATTGCTGGTGGGAATAGGTGGAAGGGAAGACTTTTATTGTGGTGCAGAAAAACCCCACAAATTGAAATTTGATGATTTGATCTCTCACTCCTGGAATAGATGTTCAACATACAAATTGGCAGTCAAAGCATTCAAATTTGGAAATCCAAGTGGATACAAATGTACAGCGCTGTAGAACACTGGGTGATAATTCTCATCAACAATGAGAATCAACATTCTTGGTAAGTACTGCCACCTTCTGCTTTGGAGCTAAGCTGCATTCCCTGATGCCACTGCGAGTCAATGCGGCAGGGAGGACATAAACATTGGTCTTAATACCTCCTGGGAATGGATATGATTGAATATTTCACCCGTCTGGTCCGGTGACTGGACTTTTGTAAGTAAGAATGATTTTAACCAAGTTAAAAGGTCTCCCAAGAAGGGTCTCGCCCCGAAACGTCCCTCTCCAGAGATGCTGCCTGTCCCGCCGAGTTACTCCAGCTTTTTGTGTCTATCTTCGGTTTAATCCAGCATCTGCAGTTTCATCTTACATGTTTTATAATTAACTATCTTTCCCTTACAACCATGTTCGGGAGAGGTGTGGAGACACAAACGACTGCAGATGCTAGAACCGAGAGCAAAAAAAAAACGGTTGAAAGAACACAGTGGGTCAGGCAGCATCAGTGGAGGCAAAGGGATGGGTGATGATTTGCCACTGATCAGGGCTAGAAGTGTAGATGGTAGCCAGTATACTGATGTGAGAGGAAGGAGAGAGGCAGAGGTTAGCAGGTGATAAGTGGAACCAGGTGAGGGGTGCAGGGGAATAATGGGTAGATGACGTCAGGAGGAAGAGGTGTGAGCGATGAGAGAGAGAGGTTGCTAGGTGATCTGTGGAAGCAGGGAGGGAGGGATAATGGGGAGACAGTAGATGGAAACAGGTAGGGGAGGGTAACGAGTCTTCAATGTTCAAACTTCAATGTTCAAAACTATTGTATGGCGAAGAAAAAAACTGCAGATGCTGGTTAAAATCGAAGGTAGACACAAAATGCTGGAGTATCTCAGCAGGTCTGGCAGCATCTCGGGAGAGAAGGAATGGGTGACGTTTCGGGCTTGACCCGAAACATCACCCATTCCTTCTCTCCAGAGATGCTGCCTGACCCACTGAGCTCCTCCAGCATTTTGTGCCTACCTACCATTGTATGGCACATCATATCAACACCCCACGCTGACCCATCTGCCCTTGGCCTTCGCCACCATCAGGCCAAACATATACTAGAATCAGAATCCTCATATTCTGCATGGGTAACCTATAACCCTGTGGTATGATCACTGAATTTTATGATTTCAGTTCAATAACTTCCCCATAGACCCAAAATGCTGGAGTAACTCAGCAGGTCAGGCAGCATCTCTGGAGAGAAGGAATGGGTGATGTTGGGTCAAGACCCTTCTTCAGGCAATGATTTCCCCTGTGTTCTTTCCCACTCCCATGTTCTCTCTCACTCGGTTCACCTTTTCTGGTGTCTCTATTCCCCCCCCCCCCCCCACCCCCCAGTTACCCTGTCCCGCCTGGTTATAGTTGCCCCACATATCCATCCACCTGGGTTTCTGCTCTCTTTTTCCAATGTTCTCCTTCTCCTCAACATGGTTCCATCGGCCATTATTGCTTCCGTATCTGCGTCCACCTACCGCCCAGTCCCACCCGGTTCAGATGAGCCTCAATCCGCCTCTCCATTTCCAACTACCAGCCTCTGTCTCAACACAGATGTCTCCACCCACCTGTCATCCATCCCCTTGGGTTCCACAGACCACTTACCAGCCCCTGTGTCAACCCTCACTCTTTAGTTTGTTCTGGAGCAGCTTACTGGGAGAGGTTACTGTGATGGCAGTTTCTTCCATGCTTTGAACTAGATTTTGTCTTCTCTGTGAATTGACTCTTTGCTGAACAGATGATTATTTTTGTGAGTCATAGCTCTACCGCCACCTCACTGGCTGATGCAGTGGGGTCAGTAATTACTTTGTATGAGGTTTCAGCTCGTGCTATTCAGCACGGGGACAGTCCTTGCTGATCCGTATGCAAACAAAATGTATTAAACTGTAACTGCTACACAATGACAACAAAGAAACCATTGACCAACCTGGACCTTCATGTCAGCATCCAGGAGAATGAAATGAGGAATGGTACTTTTGCCCATCCAGGATGTACATGGATTACTAATAGACGTTTACCCACCTCATTTCATAGAGAAAAGATGAAACAAACTGCCTTACCTACTGCTTTGCAACTCTCAGTCATTGGATCCATCTCATAACCTTGGAAGCAGGTGCATTTGTACCCTCCTTTAATGTTAGTGCAAATCTGGCTGCAACGGTCTAGATCTTCACATTCATTTATATCTGAAAGAAACATTTCAACCAGTCAATAAATCGGCCGTGTTCTGTCCAACAGTGCTGATTACTGAAACCCGTGTTTCAATTCAGGCAGCTCTTTGTTTAAAAATGAATGAGGGAAGAAGCTGCCTCGCATTTTAATTACCTCCACATGTCTTTGAGTCGAGCAGTGTGTATCCGGCTGGGCATTCGCATTCATAGCCAACCTTCCAGTCTCTACATATGTGGGAGCAGCCACCATTGTTGGTCAGGCACTCGTTCAGACCTGGCACCAACACAAGAAACAACACTTGGACCGGATCAACTGCAAAGCATTCGCGAGAAACTGCTTTCGTGTTTATAGAATGCAGCAGTTTGAGTGACGCACATACACTCAAGGTGCCAGCAAGGGAGCAACAGTGAACTTTCAAAGGATGTGCAGCAATAGTTTTCAAATCGTTATTTGTGGATCCCAAAATCAACCAAGGGGGTGGGGTGGGGAGGGTGTGGGGGCGAGAATTTTCAAGAGAGTTCTTCTTTTAAAATTCATTATAAATTGAGAATACCCGGGTTAGTTTCAGGTACTGGCCTGATTACGACGTTATTTACGGGAAAATTATTAAATCAATACAAGAGTCACCTCCACACAGCGACACAGTGACAGAGTTGCTGTTTTACAGCGCCAGAGATCCGGGTTCCATCCTGACAACGGGTGCTGTCTGTGTTCACCCCATGACCGAGTGGAATTTCTCTGGGGGCTATGGTTTCCTTGCACATTGAAAAGATGTTCACCTTATTAGGTTAAAACTGAGGTGAGAAGAAACTTTTTCACTCAGAGAGTTGTGAATTTGTGGAATTCTCTGCCACAGAAGGCAGTGGAGGCCAATTCACTGGATGAATTTAAAAGAGAGTTAGATAGAGCTCTAGGGGCTAGTGGAATCAAGGGATATGGGGAGAAGGCAGGCACGGGTTACTGATTGAGGAATGATCAGCCATGATCACAATGAATGGCGGTGCTGGCTCGAAGGGCCAAATGGCCTCCTCCTGCACCTATTTTCTATGTTTCTATGTTAATTGGCTTCTGCAAATCCTCCCTACTGTGTGGGATAGAACTAGTGTAAGGGTGATCGCTGGTTGGTGCGGACTCAGTTATCTGAAGGGCACACTGTATCTCTAAAGTAAACTAAACCACACAGAATGACAACACAACAAAAATATCCCAAGGCAGTCCATGAGTGTTTTCATACATATGGCAGTGAGCTCCAAGATGATAGTAGGAGATAACCAAATGCTGAAGGAAATGGCTAGATTTTAAGGACTATCTGAAAAGAAGAAAAAAGATAGTGATGGAAAGGCAGTGGAAATCCCAGACTTTAGGCCGCAGCAGATGAAAACACAGCTATCATTAGTGGATTCATGATTGAACAGTGGCCAGAATTATGGGATCTCACTCTCTTTCTGAGTTACCTTTAACCCAGAAGATTTCTGAGTTAAAGGGTTGGAAGGGGTCAAAGTTGGAAAGGGTGAGACCATGGAAGGATTTGAAGACAAAGGCAACAATTGTAAAATGGATGTGTTATTTAACCAGGAGACAGTTTAGGGAAATATAGGAATGTTCATTAAACATTCTCCAGACTGAAGAAGGGTCTCGACCCGAAACATCACCCATTTCTTCTCTCCTGAGGGGCTGCCTGACCCGCTGAGTTACTGCAGCATTTTGTGATACCTTCGATAAGGCAGGAGTCTAATCATCTGACACCATGGATGGTTATACCCTGGTTCCTCCCTTCAAGGAGCACAGCCTCGCAGTGCTTGCCCCAGTAACTATGTAAATATTGGCGGCTGCAGATTGTCGGACTGAGGGACGGAAAGACTCCTCTGATTGCTACAATTGATCCATAGGAAATGTAATTTGTTTGCTTTGCACATTTCCTGGTGGCATCGACAAAAACATGACTGAATAACTGGGAAAGTTTCAATTGAAGGGCATTCTCTGCCCTGCCCTGGCATGACACTGAGATGTAATGCTGGAGACTGTGCAGCAGAAATATCATTCTAATCAGTCTTTCTTATATCCGATCCGCTGCTACACATTGCAGTGCCAGCCATTCTTGGGTAGAAATCTCACTTCAAAGTCATAAGGTTGTGTTTGAGTTCTATTTCTTAGATTGGAGAGCAACAATCAAGTTTTTAAATGCAGTGTCAGTCCTATCAATTGGAAAATAAGTGCAAAGTTCTCCTCATTATCTTGTCTAACATTTAATCTATCTACAATTTCCAACTGAATATCCCAGGGCTGTGTGCCTTATTCCTTATACCTTATATTATATCAAAGACCATACTTCCAAGGTAGTTCAGTAGCTGTAGTGTAGGAAATAAAAATTGCTTATGCTGGTAAAATCGAAGGTAGACACAAAATGCTGGAGTAACTCAGCGGGACAGGCAGCATCTCGGGAGAGAAGAATGGGTAACATTTCGGGTCGAGACCCTCCTTCAGACTGTCAGTAGCTGCAGTTCTGAGCTCATAAAGGACACTATTTTATATTTTCACAAAGCAAACACAGAGTCATGCTCCTCATTTCAAGTAGCACAGGGGGGAGGGGGGGAAGAAACAAATGCAGAATGATCAAGAAACCATCAAAGCCATCTACATTTCAAACTGATTCCATCCTCCTGAAATATTCCACATTCTGATCGACATGCTTTTTTGCAAAACACTAAGGAGATTATGTATGAGATGTAATGAATATCGAAATCGCCATGTGGATGGGCGAGGAGATGGACATCAGTTTGCAGGTCGATCCAGACGTCCAAGGAAGGTGATGGCTGTAGGCATGCAGCAGCCTGGGGCTCGCCTGGACCGGGCACCGCTCATGAGATCTAGACCACTGACTGGACTTTCAAAATGGCACCAAAACATGACACCTCTTGCATGTGGGCTCAGTGGACTATTTCTGTGCACTTTGCTTGGGTATGGCAATACACTACTGGATTGTTTGTAAGAATATATTTTCACTGTACATTTGCACGTGACAATAAAGCATCACTGAACCATTGATCCACCTTACCACATTCTTTTAGTGGTTCGTCTGACCAGTCTTTGCAGTCCTTGTGAGAGTCACATACTTTCTTTGTGTCAATGCACTCTCCACTCCCACACAGGAACTTCAAACGGCCTTCACAGGGGGTCACTGTTTGACACCAAGAACAACAATGTTAGATCTGACGAGACACCAACAACTTGCTTGCGGGCACCGGGCCCGGTGATCAGCACTAACCATTTCTGCAGTCCAGCTCGTCCATGTGGTCCGGACAGTCAAGCACTTGGTTACACTGTTTGGATCCATGAATGCAGGTCCCATCATTGCACTGGAACTCATCAGGCTGGCAGGTCACCATCGCTTTAAGAGAAAAGGCAAGAGTTTATTTTTATATTTCTCAATTTTCAAATACCTCCTAGTTTTAAGGAGAAAGTTTCTGAAACATCAAGAAAATCTTGATATTTAAAATGACAACCTCCAGCATTAAACTCAATACAAGAGTTAAACTAGAAGAGGGTCAGGAATGTGAAAGATATTAGAGATGGCATCTTACGAGGACAGATGAGGGCATCTGTCATAGACAGATATAACTATCATAATCATAGAGTGATACAGTTTGGAAACAGGCCCTTCATCCCAATTTGCCCACACCAGCCAACATATCCCAGCTATACTAGTCCCACCTGCCCGCATTTGGTTCATATCCCTCCAGACCTGTCCTATCCATGTACCTGTCCAACTGCTTCTTAAATGTTGGGATTTAATTACCTCAACTACCTCCTCTGGCAGCTTGTTCCATACACCCACCACCCTTTGTGTGAAAAAGTTATCCCTCAGATTCCTATTAAATCTTTTCCCCCTCACCTTAAACCCATGTCCTCTGGTCCTCGATTTACCTACTCTGGGCAAGAGACTGTGCAACTACCCGATCTATTCCTCTCATGATCTTATACATGATCTTATCCTTTTATCTTATTTCCATTCACAGCCTCAAAACATCCCAGAGATTGAGAAATGCCAGTCTGCAAAACCAAAAGTCAAACTCATGTTCCCCATGAAAAATGTAAGGTTCAAAGATTAGCTAGCTGTCACCAGTGTTAAATTACTGATCATGGCTCTCGATATTCATAAATGCCAGCTAAGTTATCAGGTTAAATAACCGAATAGGTTTCAGGAGTTAAATGGTCTTCTCTTTCCACTGCCATGAAGGAGCGTGGGGTTGCAAGGTGAAAAATCTGGATCTCCCAGCTTTGTTCAACAGCTTCATTTACTCTTGAGAGATAATTGTTGGCAGTTTCTATTAAAAACAGTTGATGCATGGACTTACCATTCGTTTCACCAAAAGGATTTTTTTTAAATCAAGCCCATGGAGAATGTTAGAATTAATGCACAAGCAAATTCAGCCTGAAACTCCGGACACCAAAGGCCCTCATTTATATGCGTGCCAGATACTTAATTAAAACTAGACGTTCTGCATCATAGCGACGCTGGACCTGATCAGGAATATACTGCTGATCCCTTCATCGCTCCCCAACTTTACTTTATCTTCCGTAAATACCAATGAATCTAAAACTCTGCTGCCTGTATTCTGAATTGCAGTAGTCTCATTTACTCATCAGCCCAATGGTCACCGATTTTAAAAACTCCATTAGCTCACACTCTCCTTTTCCTTGAATTCCCACCAAACTTCAAGTTCCCTACGCTCCTCCAATGCTGGCTCTTGTAGATCCCAAATCTGATCAATGCCGGCCATGCCTTCAGCTGCCTGTCCCTTTAACTCTGGAACTCCTTGCCCATTTTTCCTACCGTCTTTCAACTCCTCTAAAACACTCCGTAAAATCTATCTCTGACCAAGCTTTTATTTTGCACTCCCAATATATTCTTATGTAGATTGGCATCAGATTCCACTGGCCAATGCTCTGCAGTGTGTTTCCTGCCAATACACATCCACACCAGATGGATGGATGGGCTAGTTCAGGGCACCCAGCACCTGGGGGTGGGGGGAAATTTTAAAGAACCCATTTGCTTCACGGTACAACACGTTTTAATTGTAATCGTCAGACTATTCTGCCAGATGCCCTGTCTGTTCCAAAGCCCTTGGCATTCAGCAGTGAGAATGAGATGCCCAGCAGGTGCAGTATCTCTGGGGAAATGTTCCCTCCCCCATTAACAACAAACAACCACACAACTGGATCACTCTGCCAATTTAATGGAAGTCAATTAGCTCAGTACAGACTGGGGTAAAACATACCAGGCATTCTCACACCCCCTTCACCATCTATCTTTCACTTGTCAGGCTTTGTCCTGCTCCTCCTCTCTTCCAGCTCCCCCCCCCCCCCACCACTACCATAATCAGCCTGAAGAAGGAAACTGAACCGAGACATCACCGATCCACGTTCTCCATAGAAGCTGCCCGACCCGACCAGCTGAGTTACTCCAGCACTCTGTATTTCTTTGCATTCCAGCATTTGCAGTTACTTGTTTCTATCTGGTGATTTTCTTGTCTGTATAAACCTGCTGTGCGTGAATCCACAGAATAACAAAAAGAATGAACTAACCATCACACCACACCTATCCATGGTCTCCTGGGGACGCTGCCTGACCCACTGCGTTACTCCAGTATCTTATGTCTTTTCTTGCTAAATCTATACACTGCGCCCATACATTGTAAATGGCCCAATTGTAATCATGTATTGTCTTCCCGCTGACTGGATAGCAAGCAGCATCGGTACACGTGACAAGAAACTGAACTGATCTAATCTGGCATCTGCGGTTGCTTGTTTCTACACTATATGCCCCCACATGAAGCACAGTACAATCCACTGAGCTGCGAAGAGGAAACTTACGACAGCCAATCTCGTCCGATTTGTCCTTGCAGTCGATGCTGCCGTCACATTTCCAGTTGAAGTGGACGCACTCGCCGTTGGTGCACCGGAACTCGCTGGCTGAGCAGGAGTCTGTGGGCTTCTGCGTGGCCGGCCGTCCGCAGCTCTCCGCTCCCTCGTCCGAGCCTCCGGGACAGTCGGGATCACCGTCACAGGCCCACAGCTCCGGGATACACGTGGAGCTGTTGCACTGGAACTCGTGGGGCCCGCATGTGGGCGGGGAGCAGTCTCGCTCCTCCGTGCCATCGCCACAGTCGTCGTCCCCGTCGCACACAAACATCACCGCAATGCACTTGTCGTTGTCACAGAGGAATTCGTTGGCCGCGCAGGTCTTCCTATCTGCGGGGGGGGGGGGGGGGGGGGGGGAAGAGTCACTTTCAGCAAGTAAATTGATGAAACCTTGGGTGCAATTAATACAAATCACTCCCCTCTTCGCACTAAAACCTTATTTCAAATGTCTCGTTACCTCGTCCGAATACACGGACTGATACCGGATAATGTGCTCAGGGGTTGCTTGCAAGGCTAAATAAACAGAGAGTTGGCAGGTTATTCAACAGATGGTATCTCACCGCTGACCATAATCCTTGCCCTCCCTTGGGGTCAGCATGTGCACTTTCCAGCAGGTGTAACTGGGTACTAACCAGAAGGGCCTACCTACCTCCCTCCCCTGGAGTGGTCAAATTTAATTATGGTGCCCAGCTGTAGTCCCCCCACCCCCCCCTCTAACATCACTGCACACGAGTACCTGCATCTCAATCCAGTTTCCTGGTGTTCAGCCTACTCTGCTTAGGTCTGTGAGGTAATCCATAATGTCAAAGACAGAAATTATATGGGAACTTTAAAATGGCACAACATGTTCGCAGGGAAGTCAATTCGCCAAAGCTAATTAATTTTACAAATCACTTTGTTTCACGGGATCATTCAAAAGTGAAGTCTGGCATCATCCTCCCGTCTGGTGGTTTCAGAATGCACTAGCTTCCGCCTGTGATCACTGCCATCCTGCTATTGCTCAAGAAACCGGGTCTCCAAGGAAAGCAGTGGCAGCGGTACAGACTGCAGCAAACTGGTCATCCATCTGTTCATCCTTGGACAGTCAGCAAGTGTTCAGATATCAAGAGAAACCTCCACAAAGACCAGAGATATTATTTTCAGCAATTGCCACTGAACAATAAATATTTGCTCCTTCTCTGGTCTCCAGGAAAGCAACCCCAGGGCTGGGATGTTGTGAACACAGGAGTCCCCTGCATGCCGGCATCTTGTTTGGCAAAGGCACCCCCAGCCAAAGTTCATCCCATCAACAGATATCAAAGGTGGACACAAAAAGCTGGAGTAACTCAGCGGGTCAGGCAGCATCTCTGGAGAGAAGGAATGGGTGACGTTTCGAGTCGAGACCCAACTACATCAATGTATTTTCACTTTCCAGGTGGGCTCACTGAAGGTGATCGGACGGAGCAGGAATCCTGGCTTTGAGTGCGCTCCCCGCCATATACCCACTGAACCGCAGCGGTCGTTTGCCGGGATGGTTCTCTACTAAAGCCCCCTCGGATGGAACGTAGAAACTTGAGATGCGTGTGGGTCAGAACCGCACGGGTGGTAGTTCCATTCACTCCTCCGAATCTTCAGGGAAACTTGATGGCAAGGCAGAGCCAGAGCCATCAGCAAATTCACTGAAGCAAGTTTCCACATCCACCATCTCTGTTAGGTGTGCAGTACCCTTCAGGAGTTCGAAAGCAATTAATATGTAAACGAGAATCAATCTTCATGAACTATTTCAAAATGTAAACCACAAGCAGTAATTGGTTTTGAAATTAAAAAAGCACAGCTGCATGAATGAGCACCTCTGTTTGAGGAGAGCTGGCGACCAGCTCACAGCAGGAGGTTGCTCAACATGGTTTGTATACTAACACGGCCATGAGATATCCTTGCATCCATCAGCCGTGTGCAAGACAATGGACTTTGTTAACCGGTCAGTATCCCCAAGCAACAGTCATCTGTAGCTAAGATCTACCACACCGCTGCGAAAGAGATCAAGGATGGTTCCTCGCTTGTTATTTGTCATTCCACACATCAGATATAGTCATGGACATATTTATTAATAATTGGGGTATTTGTGTAGCCAAGAAGTCCACTGTGTAACACTAATGTGTAGAAAGGAACTGTGGACGCTGGTTTAAATCATAGACACAAAAAGATGGAGTAACTCAGCGGGTCAGACAGCATCTCAGGAGAAAAGAATAGGTGACGTTTCAGGTCAAGACTCTTTTTCAAATTGAGAGTCAGAGGAAAGGGAAATGAGAGATAGAGACGGTGATACGGAGAGATATAGAACAAATGAATTAAAAATATGCAAAGAAGTAATGATGATAAAGGAAATGGTCCATTGTTAGCGTGCCAGAGGAAAGGGAAATGAGAAATGTAGACGGTGATACAGAGAGATATAGAACAAATGAATGAAAGATATGCAAAAAAGTAATGATGAATGGTCCATTGTTAGCTGTGGGTTAGGTGATAACCAGCTATACAGACAATGAAACAGCGAAACTAGTACAACGACTAGGGTGGGGGAGGGACGGAGAGAGAGGGGATGCAAGGGCTACGTGAAGTTAGAGAAATCAATATTCAAACCGCTGGGTTGTAAGCTGCCCAAGCAAAATATGAGGTGCTGTTCCTCCAATTTGTGTTTGGCCTCACTCTGAACACTAATTGAGTGTCTGGGGTCCCTGTCCTCAGAAGCTCTACACCATTCATGCAGACTTCTTTATGGCAACAAAGATGTTTGATGGTCTTGCCAGTTAAGATGTGCTCTGTTTGTAAATATGTAGTTTGATGGAGTCATTTGTCTGCACCCAAAATATTGAGGTAAACCAGGCATTGTAGCTAAAGTTATTGTAACTACTGAAATTGCCTTCGTTTGTAAAGAGTATAAACCCTTGATACACTTTGAGTTCCAAGATTCTACAGAGGGATTCTCTCAAGAGAAAGTCTTCTATCAAATCTCCTTCCAAATCTCTGTTTGACCTGAACAAAGACATTTTAGATCTACAGAGAAAAAACAAACAGCTGGAGAAACTCGGGAGGGAAATGGACAGACAAAGTTTTGTGTCAAGACCCTTCTTCAGACTGGTGCATCCCAACTTGAAAGGTCATCTGTCCATTTCCCTCCACAGGTGCTGCTTGACCCGCAGAGTTCCTCCTGTAGTCGGTGTTTTCCTCAAGAGTCCAACGTCTACAGTTTCGGAATGGCTAGATGCAGGAAAAATGTCCCCGATGTTGGGGGAGTCCAGAACCAGGGTTCACAGTTTAAGAATAAGGGGTAGGCCATTTAGGACTGACACGAGGAAAAACTTTTTCACCCAGAGAGTTGTGAATCTGTGGAATTCTCTATGTAACAGAAGGCAGTGGAGGTCAATTCTCTGGATGTTTTCAAGAGAGAGTTAGATTTAGCTCTTAGGGATAACAGAATCAAGGGATATGGGGAGAAAGCAGCAAAGTCAGGGGTACTGATTTTGGATGATCAGCCATGATCATATTGAATGGAAGTGCTGGCTCGAAGGGCTGAATGGCCTTCTCCTGCACCTATTTTCTATGTTTCTATGTAACATCTACAATCTGTTGTCTTTGTTTCCCTCTTACATCTGCAGCTCTCGACTGCATGTGGCCCATTCAAAGTCACATTTGGGGGCTTGTCCAGCATGAGGTGAAGGCTAGAGCAGGAGCCGTATTTCACCTGAAGGTCGTTCTCACACTCACCATCTCCACAATACAACTCGTCAGCTCCATTTCCACAGTCCTTCTGACCATCACACTGCCACGTAATTGGGATACATCTGTTTCTGGAGCAGTCAAATGTGTCCGGTGGGCACGTGATTTTATCTGCACCACACGGGAAAGAAAAGAATCAGAGTGCATTTGCTCCATGAGTGAGGAGTTTCAATCAGGCTTCGTTTGGGTCTACTGAACGAACAAAACCAGAGGGGCTTATATCAGCCCCAATCAACTGTCCAGTCCTTTACACAGCATAACATCCCGCAATGTGCAGGTAGTGAACGAAAGGCCAGGATCTCTAGTCTAGGAAGCAAGCAGGGCTGGACCAGAACAGAAGACCCGGTAAATATAGAAGCCAGTGAGTGGAAAGGCCAAGCTTTGGATTAAACGTCTTAAAATTCAAAGGAGAAAAGAAGGAAAAAGATCAAAGAAGAAAAGTGGCAAAGCGAGCTTTCAGCTTTGAGATCCCAAGAAAGAACAAATCAGAGAAGTGAACCTTGATTTTGGCAAAGATAAGGGTAAGAACGAGCATTTTCTTCCCTTTTTTGTTGCAGATGATTAAAAGACAGACAGGTGAATGGTAACATCAGTTTGCAATTATTCCATCAAGTTGGAAGAATCCATTGTATAAGCTTTCTATTAACCTTATTCCGAAACTGTTCTTTAAAATGCTTCGATTTCTCACTAGCAAAGGGCCAGTTTAACGAGCACTTTACCAGAGACCAGGTGATGAGACATCCATTTAATAATGTGGATTTAAAGGTAGTTTAAACAACAGATGATTGCAATAAGCCCTAAATGCCACAGGCACTTTTCAAAAACTTCTGTGGATACCCACTGTGAACTTGACTGAGTGTATCCAGCCATTAGTTTTAAACAACGACCTACATTGCTGATGAAGGGGGATATCACACGCAACACCACAAATGTATGCTGGAAGCGATGGATACTGTACAGATATGTGGCGTGAGAAGCACTGGAAGAACTCGGTCAGATCCCGACTCAAGAATCCCTTTCCTGTTTTTCATACAGCCAACAAAGGGAAAATGAAACATGCAGGTGGGAAACTGTAAATCAACTCGCTCTCATTACTGGGCTTGGTTATTTTATTCATGAAGCTATTCACTGGGAAACACACACAAGCTGCCTGATTTTTGGTTCACTGCATTCGGCACATTTATGACTGCAACACATTATCAATGAACATTTAATTGCTGTTATGTTTCCAAATCAGTTTAGGACTTCTTTGTTCATAGAGGGGGAACATTTACTGTGTCAACAGTCAGACAATGTAAACTCCCCCCTGTCCCCACTCTTCATGGGCAGGTGCTGGTTCATATGATTGGCTTAAACTGGCCACCCTCACAATAAATCTGCTGGGAGACAACGAGAATCATCATGAAACGCAGAAAAAGGCAACTTCCCTGGGGCTATCAATTCATGGCCCTTCTGTTGTTTGAGCAGATTCCAAAGGTCTAGTTGGCACGAGTTGCTGTGCCTCTTTCTGATGCCAACATCATACTAATACAATGCACTGCCATTAGACAGCTCAGGCTGAAGGTTATTTCAGGCCAGCACAATAGCCACAGTTGATAGAGCTACTGTCTCACAGTACCAGAGACCCTGGTTCGATCCTAAGCTCGGGCACTGTGTCTGTATGGGCTTTGCACATTCTCCGTGCGACCGCGTGGGTTTTCTCCAGGTGCTCCGGTTTCCTCTCACGTCCCAAAGACGTGCGGGTTCGACGGTTATTTGGCCGGTGTAAATTAGCCTCCAATGTGCAAGGAGTGGATGAGAAAGCGGGATAAGATGGAACAAATGTGAACAGGTCTGCATGGAGGAGGTGGGACCAAAGGGTCTGTTTCCATGCAGTGGCGCCAAAAATGATAACGGGATCAAATGCAATTCTGAAGATCACCAAGTCCACTATTCAGCATTATGTTCGAGTCTAATCTATCAAGTTGCACGAGCCTTATCAAAACTGGCACATGAAAAGCAATGCTGGAGTAAATTGGTAGCTGCTGTGAGGGAAAAATTTAAGGCGGAGGAGTTAGACAAGAAGAGAAGCCTGGATGGGTTTAATTACAACATCCTCACCCCCTGCCCTTGTTTGCATCACGAGGCACCTCTATCCTGAAATGTTGTGGCAACACTTGTCAAGTCAATTTTATTTGTATAGCACATTTTAAAACAATCAACGTTGACCAAAGTGCTGTACATCAGATCAGGTATTAAGAACGAACATATAATGGCACACAAGCATAACAGCACATACATAAACAATTCGCAGCGCCCCCTCAGAGGGCCTCAAACGCTAGGGAGTAGAAATAGGTTTTGAGCCTGGACTTAAAGGAGTCGATGGAGGGGGCAGTTCTGATGGTGAGAGGGATGCTGTTCCACAGTCTAGGAGCTGCAACCGCAAATAGTGCAACACTATTTAGATATTACTCTGCAGGGAGAGGGGAGTGTGCCATTCCTAGAGTAATTCAATTAAATAGCCAACCCCAAAAGAGTCTGACACACACAGGAAGTTAAATAACCTCAAACAACTCATGGTATCACTAGGGCTACCAGCCTGTTACTTGCATCATTACAGAGCTTTTCCACTGAAAATCAAACTCGGATGGAGAATGGTAACGATCAGGATTTGTCACCTCCAACCTCAACATGAAACTGAAGTCAGATCCCTTCGCCAGGTGATATGGACTCAAATATTTTAGACAGTATAATGTTGAAACAGATTCAGTACTTTATATCCTGTACCTTGTGTTCCTTTCCCATCCCATCAGTCCTCCAAGGTTCTCTCTCCCAGTAGAAAGGAACTGCAGATGCTGGTTTATACCGTAGACACATAGTGCTGGAGGAACTCAAAACGGATGCATGACGTTTCTGGTTGGGACCCTTCTCCCTCCCTCTGTTCACCTTTTCCATTCCACCTACCCTCCCCCCCCCCCCCCCCCTTACTTCGACTCATTATTCTCTCCAACCTGGTTCCATCTGCCCAGCGCGCGCACGCACGCACGCACGCACGCACGCACACACATCATCCTGGGTCTCTTCTCCCATGTCTGTGACCAGTGATGTGCCGCAAGGATTGATGCTTTTTGTAATATATATTAACGACATGAATTTGAATATAGTATGTATAATTAATAAGTTTGTGGATAACATGAAAATTGGTGACATTGTGGAGTGCAAGGAAGGTTATAGACAATAGACAATAGGTGCAGGAGGAGGCCATTCGGCCCTTCGAGCCAGCACCGCCATTCAATGTGATCATGGCTGATCATTCTCAATCAGTACCCCAAGGATATAGGATATAGGATTCAAGGAAATAGATCAGTGGGCAAGTTGGGTAGAGTGTTGGGAGAAGGAATCTAATCCCACCAAGTACAAGGTGATGCATTTTGAAAGGTCAATTAGAGGGAAGACGTGCGGTAAACGACAGAGCACTTATGAATATTGATGAATAGGGAGACCGAGGGATCCATCACAGTTCCCCGAGAGTGGCAGCACAGGGTGGTGAATAAGGCAAATGATCAGGGTCTCGACCCGAAACGTCACCCATTCCTTCGCTCCAGAGATGCTGCCTGACCCACTGAGTTACTCCAGCATTTTGTGTCTACCTTCAAGGCAAATGATATGCTTGCTTTCATAGGTCAAGGCTTGGAATGCAAGAGGGAACATGATGTTGTATCTTTACAATAAAATTCTTACTTAGTACAGCTCTGTAGGCACACTAGACGCAAACAAATACACAATAAATTATCATGTCTTCCAAGCAAACTAGACCATGATATTGCTCTATGCACTTTGTTGACTTCAGAAAGAGAAAGCGAAAGACCATGCACCATTCCACAGGACAGGACAGCTGTGGAGACAATCAACAGCTTCAAGTTCTTGGGTGTACACATTTCTGATGATCATCTCTGATGATCTATCCTGGGCCCAGCACACTGATGCAATCACAAAGAAATATTGGCAGCACAATTATGAGATTGACCAAGTAAGGTTATGTGCATGCAAGAAGGCAAGACCTAAGTTATGTTATATAATGATATGTTAGCGCCTGAAGAAACTGTAATTTGGAAAGTTCTCAGCTCTTACTGGAGGAGTGGTTGAAGACTAATATGGAGACCAAGTAACAGAGGCATCAAGGCGAGTTATGTGACTGGGGAATTGAAAAAGCCTGTGTGACTGACCTGATCTTCAGCTTTGCTATTGACAAGGAGAGATTGAGAGTTTCAAGTGGACGCAAATAAACTACCTCTTATGGAAAGCGTGCAAACATGGCAACAACCAACATTATCTCGGCTGTTACAATCAACTCAAAGTCAAAATTCACAGGAAAATGGCCACTATAACACACTTGTGAGTGCACGTGGTGTCCATAGAACGCAAGTCTGAACATTCAGAAGATGAGAGGAGAGGAAAAACTGGTAAGATTGCTTTCCTAACCTCGCTGACAGGTAACATATTATGTATCCTGGAATAAACATAATGTTCGAAATATTCAGCAAGATAAATAGGAAAAAAGCTGATAACATTTCGGGTCTACAATCTTATTCCAAGATTACACATTTACCAATTATGCTGGAAATCTGAAAATGCGTCCTAAATTTACTAGAAATCCCAAAGTCTTTTGTTCTTTTATTTGAAGCTAAAGTACTAAACTAGTATGTTGGAATATGCCTAGACAAAGTAAAAACTAAGCATAAAATTCAATTTAATGGCAATCCTCGTAGGTTTTCAATCCTCTGAACATTCCCAGTTTAAAAATTGTTTCATCATTGATGGTGCCAAGCCTCGAGCTCCAGAATCCTAAAAATGTCTGCCTCTCTACCTCACATTTGCCTCGAAGGTGCTGGTTACAATATTGGCCATCTACCGTGACATTTCCTTTGGTAGCTTGTCACTTTTTATCTGCTAATATTGCTGTCCAATAACGTGGGGCCTTAAAAGCTTCTTGCTGTGGTTATCATCCATTCACATTCGATGTAAAGGCTTCCTCAGTTCAGTCATGTCCCTTGCAAATATTTCAAACGAGTCTCTGGCAACAAGCAGCACTCCTAAGGAGGGTTAAATCACTGTCTGTTTCAATAGAACAAACCAACAGGCAGCTGCTGTACATGTGACAGGATGCCAACTTTCTGCACTGTAATAGACACTTTTGTTTCCCCAATCTTTCTTGCTAAAATGCCACAGCCCACTAATAGTCTTCCCACAATAGCAATAGAGCTAATCTTCAGAACTAACGGGAAATTGTTCAACGTACGGCAACTGTACTCCAAATTAAGGTGACCAAAACCTAGGTAGTTGAACTGCGGTACATTGGCAACGCTTGTGTTGCCGTGCTCTCCAGAGGCCAGACTCCAAGCCACTGAAGAAGAGTCCAGACCCAAAACATCACCTATCCATGATCTCCAAAGATGCTGCCTGACCTTCCGTTACTCCAGCACTCTGTGAAACGTCACCTAGCCATGGTCTCCAGTGATGCTGCCTGACCCGCTGAGTTACTCCAGCACTCTGTGAAACGTCACCTATCCATGTTCTCCAGAGATGCTGCCTGACCCGCTGAGTTACGCCAGCATTTTGTGAAACGTCACCTATCCATGTTCTCCAGAGATGCTGCCTGACCCGCTGAGTTACTCCAGCACTCTGTGAAACGTCACCTATCCATGTTCCCCAGAGATGCTGCCTGACCCGCTGAGTTACGCCAGCATTTTGTGAAGCGTCACCTATCCATGTTCTCCAGAGATGCTGCCTGACCTGCTGTTACTCCAGCATTTGCAGTTCCTCGTGTCTCCTAGCCATTGTTGATGTTTTCACCAAAGCTTGTAAGAGGATGGGCCTTACACTAAAAACCTGCAAGTATTTACCAACTTGCCCACAATTTCCAACAATATTTCCTATTACTCTTGATCTGGAGCACTAGAATCAACAAATCTTGCCCTACTTTATAATTCACTCAGAAAATATTCAGCCCTAGGTCAAATGGGGCAATGTCAACCATGAAGGTCCCAGCTCTGATCCCTAATCTGCACAGCATGAGATAATTTCAGACAAGCCAGGAATATGCCTGCATATTTGGCCAGAAACAAACAAAGGGAATCACAGCAAAGGCATGCTCTCCTGGTCCCTGGGCAGTAAAGTCTGTTGCAATTGAAGCAAACACAGCAGTCACGGGAAATTTAATACGAAACGGATGAAAATATTTCAAAGGGTCATTTATTTATTTATTCGTGTCATCACACAACTGTTTGCCAATAGCGAGCAAATTTTAGTGCAACGTCATTGGCCTCTGCAAGATCCTTTACAGTGCATGTGTCATACAGCATGTCACAGCTCAGGAGATGTTCCATAGTCTGGAGGCCCCATCCACACTAGCAGTCTGCCGCATCTTCAGTGTATCCCCACTTCAGCATGTTCGATTTGCTCCTCCCCATGCCTGTCCGCAGTCTGTTGAGACTGCGCCAGGTTATCCACGGTTGGTCGGAACCTGGTGGGAGTTTCTCCGAGGGGTCAATTACCACGTGAATGTCTTCCGGAGATTTCTCTAGTCTCTCAAAGGGTCATTGACCTGTAATACTGATCCCGTTTTTGGCATGTTCTGTTCTAGTTTCAAATCCTGCTGGAAGATGTGCACATGTAGAGATTGGGTAAGGAGAGGAATAGTTTCAACTGTGATATACCATGGCACTTATTGTCTGTGCAAATATGCGACACCAGTGGTCACAGGCTTCAGCTTCCCCCATTCCAAAATGTCATCAGCAATGAATTCTAAAAAATATCTTCTCAAACCATCTCCTATTTAAAAACATGAACTGACAGAGTACCAGCTAACTTGATATTTATCTCAATAGCATTTTTTCAGATCGTGGCATAATTCCGTAATTGCCTTTTTAAATCTGCGAATAAATCATTAATTTATACCAGGCTGTTTTACGGGACTTTGCTGTTCCTATCAGATGAAATTACTCACTGCACAACTGAGGGGCCTCGTCCGAACCATCTGTACATTCCTCTTCTCCATCACAGCGCCAGTCCCCCGAGATGCATTCCCCGTTGTCACAGGTAAAATGCGTAGCTGCACAGGTTTTCTTGGCTGTTTGATAAGCAGAATTTACAACAGTTAGCACTATGGGAAAAATAAAATGAACAATACCTACGCCAAAGTTCAGTCACATGTTCCACCATTTCACATGCACACCAGCAGAGGCTTCATTTAACGATCCAATGGGGAAAGGACATATATATTGGCCCATGGTCATCATATGAAGGTCACCGCTTCTAAAGAACTCTCTGATGAACGGGCACTCAATTATAAACTGAACTTGTAATGCTCCTGGCACATTCTGCTATCTTTCTCAAACTAGATGTTCTGGAACCACTCCTGACTCTCGGATATCTAAGTTGATAAGGAGTGTAGGAAAATAACTGCAGATGCTGGTACAAATCAAAGGTATCACAAAATGCTGGAGTAACTCAGCAGGTCAGGCAGCATCTAGGAGAGAGGGAATGGGTGACGTTTCGGGTCGAGACCCTTCTTCAGTCTGAAGAAGGGTCTCGACCCGAAACGTCACCCATTCCCTCTCTCCTAGATGCTGCCTGACCTGCTGAGTTACTCCAGCATTTTGTGATACCTAAGTTGATAAGGAGATTTAGATCGTTTGGAAAGGTGGGCCAAGGAATGGCAAATGGAATTTAACTGTAACAATTGTATCGTATCCGTTCTTCCTGTCAAACCAGGAAGGACCTATACAGTAAATGGTAGAACTGTGGAAAGTGTCGTAAAACAGAAAGATGTCGTTATAGGTGCATGGTTTCCTGAACGGGGCGATGCAGGTGAACAGGGTGGTGACAGCTTGACACACTTGTCATTGGGAAGGGTACCAATTACAAAAGTTGGTTCATCGTGATCCACCAAGACAAAGTTGCTGTTGAGACTACATTTGGACTACAGGGACACTCTTCACTGTCACGGCTGAGTACTTGAAGGTGCTCGGGATCTGGTTCAGAGGAGCCAGAATGAGAAGCAAAAACTAGTTGGAGCGGATCAACAAGCTCCAAAACAAAACTGGGAACATGGGAGCAGCATGGCCTCTTGATTACGGGCAAAAACCTGGTCAACAGGTGCTCTCAGTGTTACTGTACACGTTGCAAGGATGGCCCATACCCCATTCCTCCAGCATGGCAGCCACTCGGGCTATTTGCTGTTATCTCTCGTCATGCCAAATGGAGTGCAGCCAACAGATGCAACTCTCCAGAGAATGGGGAAGCACGTACCCACAGTGCCCTTGATCCTGATGGCCACCTTAAGTGTTCAAGCTGTGCGTAGAACCAGAGTGCACTCACACCGAGTGTCGTCATGTGCAGAGGTTCTACCTCCCCCCAGTGTTGTGAAGGATGGGCCTGGCCTTGTCACTGCGCAATGTTCCACTCAATTGGATTTTGTCAGACCATCCATCCTTTCCCAAAACGTTCCTTCGGAGGAACACCTCTGACCACAAATCCATCAGACAGTGGTCAGCATGGAACCAGGAGGAGGAGTTTATAAACCAGGAGAAACATCAAAACCATTTAGCAGAATGCCTCATCCTCAGAACTCACTAGCAAGCAACAAGGCCTCGCTTGGCCAGCAGTGAGAGGGGTCCTCCTTCTCAGATCCTTCCTGCACTGAAGGAGTCACTCCCAGTGCTTGCTGCCCTTGCAATGGCTATGATGAGGATAAGACAACGGTCAACATCATTGCGAACTGTGCATTTGCAAAGAAGGTACAGCAAAGGATGCAGGGATCTTTAGTTTAGTTTAGAGATACTGCACGGAAACAGGCCCTTCTGCCCAGGGCCGTTTTTACAGCATTATGGGCCCCCGGGCAAAGCAGTGTACTGGGGCCCCTACCGTTACTCTCCCCCACCCCCCTTTCCCTACCAGCCCCCCCCCCCCCCCCCCCCCCCGTCGTGCCAGCGAAAAGCACTTACCGAAAAGCACTTAGCGATGGACTTAGGGTGCTACATTGTTGCGAAAAGCACTTACAGATCGCTGTGAGAAGCACTTAGGGACCGTAAATGTTGCGAAAAAAGCACTTATTGAACCTACATTTTTAAAGTAGTATTTATTTATTGCAAGTCACTTAACATACACAGATCAGCATGAGGCCCCTATGCTCATCGGCCCCCGGGCAAGTGCTCATCAGGCCCATGCGTTAAGACGGCCCTGCTTCTGCCTACTGAGTGCGCCGACCAGCAATCCCCGCACACTAACACTATCCTACACACTAGAAACAATTTACAATTATACCAAAGGCAATTAACCCACAAACCTGTATGTCTTTGGATTGTGGGAGGAAACAAGAGATCCCGGAGAAAACCTACGCAGGTCATGGGGAGAACGTACAAACTCCGTACAGACAACAGCCATAATCTGGATCAAACACTGGTCTCTGGCACCAGGCATGTGAGTGGTTAAAAAAAGAGGAAAAGAGCCTAGCTCTTGCGCGAGACGTACAGCGGGGGTCAAAAAATGGGAAGATTTTTGAAAGTTTATATACAAAATTACCCATTTCAAGCCTCTTTTAGTGCATTTCAAAGTAAAAACGGACAGTACAAAATAATGTGTATATGTCACTGTACACTAATAACTGAAATAAATTCACACATTAATTGATAATCAGCCCAAAAAGGTGGTAATTAGCTTTTCTGCTGTGTTTTATAATTTAACCCCATCTTAATTAATTTAATTATATAATCTTGCACTTAACTTTGATATTTACTCATTACAGTTCCACCACTGATTTTCTCGTACTCTTGGTTCCAGAGCTTTGCTGGTTTATCCAGCTGGCCAAGGAAGTCAGCTATGGGGATAGATGTGCTGGCTCCAGCTGGGCCGGAGTTCCAGAGCCCCGGCCGCAGGTTGCAAACTCAACCCACCGATCGGCCATGGAAGTCCCGATGAGGTCGAGATTGGCTGCCTTGCCCAGCCTAGGTGCCACATTTTCGGGGAGATTTCCAGGGCGCGGGGGATTTCTTGCGGAACCCCGAGCGACCTCTAGCGGAATCCTAGTGTTCATTACAAGTCTGTACGTTGTTTATTTTTATTTTTTTCCGATCCGATTTCTCTGTTGGTAAACACGATTTTGGCACAGTGAAAAACGCGGAAATCATGCAAAAAGCGCGGAAAATTGATTTTAGAAACGTGGAAATCCACAGAAAATTCACATGCCTGTGGCACTATGAGGCAGCAACTCTACCCATGCACCCTCATCACAAACAGTCTACGGGCTGTTGCCAGGGACGCACATCAAAACAAACATCAAATGCTGCTGAAAGATTGTTAGCTCAATGAAAGACATGCTTTGGTCAACCCAAAACTTACTCTTCCAACACAAAAAAATATGAATAGATGAATATTGTCGCCCAGCAAATTTCTGGCTGCAGGAGTGCATGCTGAGGGGCACACTGCCGCTTGGTGCAGTCAACAGCACAAATGCTTTGTGGGGAAGGACTGCAATCTAAACACCTGCAGCTACTGGGCACGGAGGGGCTGGATTCTGCATTAACAGCCCTGCAACACTTGAAGAAGCCACAAATGATATTGGTGCTTATAACATAGAATGCAAGTTGATGATACTATGAATATATGAATTTTACATCGTAATGAATATACAGCTTGGAGGACACTATGAATATTTTTTTAAAACACCATATTCTGGTTGGTATTTCTGGAATATATATATTTTTAGGAATAAAGTTTAATTTTGGAAAAAAGCACTGGAAATGTTCAGAAGCTCACTGGAAATGTTCAGAAGAAGTATGTGGTGAAAATTAAGATTTCAGATCAATGGCCTTCCTTTAGTTCTGAGGTTAGGTCACTGACTGAAATGTTTTTTGCAGCATTTGCCTTATCGGAGATGCTGGGGTCATTGCAAGGAGCAACAGAGCACACACGATGTTGCAAGAGCACTTATAGTGGAGGATGTGAGAACAATGTTTTGTTTAACTCTCTGTATTTGACTAAAATATATAGTAGGAAAAAAATCTGCAGATGCTGGTTTAAATCGACACAAAATGCTGGAGTAACTCAGCGGGTCAGGCAGCATCTCAGGAGAGAAGAAATGGGTGACGTTTCGGGTCGAGACCCTTCTTCAGACTCTATATTCAAAATATATAGTATCTGGTCACATACAATTAAATTTAAATATTCCCCATGCCTGACACTAGAACTCGTTCAAAGTTTAAATCTGATGCATTGACACAAATGTTGTGTGTCACTGATCTGGAAAATATTTGATGTGTGGTGCAATTCAATAATTGTAATGGGGGTTGCAAATATTGTGACTCTTGACAGAATTTGTAAAAGGGCTATTCTTGTCAGTTGGATACATCACAAGAGTGCTGAGGCAGTGTTGAAATGATGTGTGGCGGGCATTTGACAATCGATGACTACTTTGAACTGCTTAACATCAGTGGAGATCAACTTACTTATATTTAGCTTCCCCTCGGGACATTCAAAACAAATTATACAAATGCATCAAACAACGTACACAAAAAGAAACTGAAAATATCCAGAAGGTTAAAAAGTAACTCACGTCCTGGATGGCAATATATCATTAACTTTTGCAAACTGGAGGGGAGGATGTTTATTGCAGGAAGATTTCTCCCTATGTACATAAAAGGATAAAGTACAGCTCACCTAAACACCCCAATTGTAAACTAATGCATTATGCATAGCTGCATAACCTTGAGTTTCCTCATAATTAATAAGGGAACTGCATTTTTTGTATTGCCCATCGATCTACACGTCACCAGTCATAAAACCTTGGAAGGATCAATGGTAGCAAGTCATGTTTCTTGTGAGAATATGTGCCAGACAACTGACAAACACTACACACACACACTAACTAAATCGCACAAGGTACTAACGACACCAGCAGATCCTGATGTCCGCGCTGCAGCACAAGCCTGCGTGGAGTAGTGGCAGGTTTTCGTTTGTAACTGAACTGGAGGAGTAGCAGGTTTCCGGCGTGATCAGTACTGCTGATGATTGTGCCAGCATTGCTGGTGACGGTACATCACGAGATGCTGACAAGATACAAAAATTAGGATCAGTTTCATTTTCCGCAACTGATAATGGGCGAGGTAACAGTGACTGGTAGGTTTTGTTGCTGCAAAAAGCAGGTCTTTTACCCCACAATGTCTGTGATAACATGATGCCAAAACAACCCTTATCTGCCTGCACATAATCCATATCCTTCCATTCCCTACATGCCCTGCATATCCACATTTCCCTTAAAGGCCACCATCGTATCCGTCTCCATCTCTACCCATGGCAGCGTGTTCCTGACACCCACCACCTTCGGTGTACAAAACATGTCCTGCACATCTCCATTAAACTTTGCCCCTCTCACCTTAAAGCTATGGCATGTAATATTTGAAATTCCCATCCTGGGAAATATGTTGACTGTCAACCCTATCTATGCCTCTCATAGTTGTGTACACTTCTGTCACACTGCAACCTCTGGCGTTCCAGAGAAAATGATCAAAGTCTGTTCAGCCTCTTTCTGTAGCTAATATCCCCTAATCCAGGCATCATCCAGGTAAATCTCCTCTGCGTCCTTTCCAAAGCCTCCGCATCCTTCCGGTGAGCAGAACTGCATGCAATAATCCAACTCCGGCCTAATCAAAGTCCGATAAAGCTGCACCAGGACTTCCTGACTCTGAACACCCTGACCAGTCCCCAAGCACATGATCGATCCTTCCAATTACACCAGTGCACCGTTCTATCCACCTCCTCCGCTTGTCTTGCACAGTACCTCCAGCACTTTGTGTCCAAAAACATATGGATGTAAGACAACTGCGGAAACTGGTTCTGATCAAAGTTCTGATCAAAGAGGGAAAAAACGCATGATGTATGAGGAAAACAGAACAAAGGCAGAAGGAAGAAAACCAGGAGTCAACAGATGAAAGGAAGAGGAAAAGAGTCTGTGTCACAGTCATTCAGAGACTGCTCATTATGATTTTTAAAAGTCAAGTGTGTTTAATTATTCTATGTACTGAATACGGAATAATGAAATATTTACTTGCTCTGTTAACAGGCCCATAACGCAATAACACACAGAAATTAACAATAAAATGGGAGCCTGGCCAGGGTGGTATAGGTCTTTGATGATATTGTTTTTTTTGTGCCAAGGCCTCTTCGATGATGAGAAAATCAGGCAAGGTCCAGACTAGACTGAAGTCTAGTCTGAAGAAGGCTCCCAACCAGAAACGTCACCTATTCCTTTCCTCAGAGATGCTGCTTGGTCCGCTGAGTTACTCCAGCATTTTCTGTCTCTCTCTCAAAGCACTTGTTTTCTTAATATAATATGACCAATCAAACCTGTGTTCAAATTAGTTTGTTGTAGGCATGACCAGGTCTCCTGCATTAGGCTAAATTAAATACAAATTGATAAATCTAACATAGAGACTAATCACTGACAAATAAAAGTGTTCAACTAACATGCCTTCAGGCTACTGAAGATCCATGGATTAGTCTCCACTACTCCAGAAGATGCTCCCATATGTAAGAGGTAGCTTGAACAAAGAGTGAAATGTTATGAATGCATTAGCATTCTAAAGTATAGCTGATGTGTCGCCGTTGTTAAGATTGTTGCCAATGCAACAGACCCACAGACCTTCAGAATTCATGTTAAAGAAAAAGGAGCCTGATAATGCCAAGATTTCAACCTTCTCCAAAGAAAAGACAAGGAATCTTCAGTTTTCTATTCAATGAAGGATTCCTCCAATGACAGCCAGGGCAAATTTGAATCAATCCAGCACACATGACTAATGAGCTTCGAGGGGAAAAATCATAAAATATTAGTGACAACAAATGAATATAATATCAAGCCCTAGATATCTGATAAATGCTCATGGGGCTGTGGCATACTGCTAACTGTAAACAATAGCATCACATTGCTAAATTGTCCTGCTTGCTTTTTCGTGTCTTTAAGTAAGAAGTTTGGTTTGGCCGTTTGCAAATCTGCCCCGTTCTCTAATTGCCTCTGAAACGCGTTGGTGAGTGTGGATTGGCTCTGCGGAGTATCACTGTATTGTGGTGAGCATAATGGCTGACAAGCAGGAGACAATGGTCAGTGATGAAGCGTGATGAACACGACTGTTTCAACAGCTTCAACTGCGGGGGCCTCGTGATTAGCCACCACTCCCCGCTGGTGCAGCACAGAGCACAATTCAAATTGCGAGTCCCCCCCCCCCCCCCCGCCAGTCTCCTCTCAACCCCTTCCCGGATTTGTTTGGCAGTCCATCAGACCGTGGGGTTCCTGCAACCCGCTGAAACGGCAAAACACGTCTCTTGTTGAGAATGATAGTAACATATCATAATTGTGCTTATAGGGTCATTCTTCGTCACGTGTGTGACCAAAAATATGTAAAATTGTGGAATACATCTCTCTTAATTCTGAAAGCATTACAGGGTATATTGTTTTGTACTGTATATATGACTTGTATATGTCAAAGTTTATCAAATGAAATTTTTATATGTTATGCTGACAATGTTGGTTTAGGGTTAGAGGTCAAATATGACTGGTCAGGTGTGTGACCTCACACGGAAGCATTTTTTTCATAACTCAGTTTTATCTTACAAACTCTGAATTTAAAAAAAAAGACATGCGTTATTATAGTTCTGTAGGCAGTAAAATAGCAATAAGATTAATCTCTTACAAATTTTTAAATGCATTACTTTATGTGATGACGTCTGGTCACGTGTGTGACATTTTGGTTCACTTTCCAAAGAATGGGCCTTAAAGAGTTTAATGCCAGGCCTGTTGTAAACTATTAAAAGCAGGAGGAATCTCTGGATCAAGAATGTCTTGAATGTCATTGAGAAATAAATATTTTGCAAGATAAACAATTCAGGAGGGTCATGGATTTGATCCCTGTTGTGCTCAGTTGCTTGTGGTATGTGCAGCAAAACAACAAGTGCCATGTTTGGCCTTGATCTGAAGACAGGCTTTGGAATTGGCAGGAGGCAAGAGAGGGAGAAAAACCTCTCTAGGATCCTTGCTTTCAAATTAAATATTGTCTGAAAAGTAAAAGGGTCAAGTTGTTTAAACGGTATTCATTGCATTCAGGAAAAAAAATAATTCGGAAGCTCAGAGAATTTTCCCCACGAAGCAAAAGACATTTCTCATTTCAAACTTCCAATAACTGTGTGTGAATAATGTCAGATATGACTTACGTTGCATTCCAGAAAACGTGACTGCAGCGGCACAAATTGAACAATGGAAACCAAGCAATGTCATGCTGAAACTTTCTGCTGCAAGGTCAGATGCAAAATATCTTCCTTAGATACCTTCTATTGTGTAACTCTACTATGCAGAAACCAGCTACACAGAGGTTTTCCTGGTGCTACTGTGTTACCTGGGCAACTTGGACATCACCAGAATCCACCCCATTAGTGCCAAGCATAATTCAGCAAGTATGGAACAAAATAAAAATTAGTCAGAAATGCAGAAGAGAAAGCACTTGAAATTAAATTTTAAATAAAGAAAACTTTAGCACATCAGACCTGCAATGCAGTTAATTTCAGTCTCATATACCCCAAAATTATTCAATCCATACTCAGAAATGCATTCAATGTGTAAGTGCGTCCAGGAATTGTGCCAAAGAAGACATTCCCAGTGTTCCAACCGTTGTCCATTCCCAGGTGAAGGCTAAGACCGCTGCGTAAAAGTCAAACGATCCTGAGCCGTTGCTACAATCTTCACAGACTTATCAGGAATGCCACGAGGCAACACTGGGGCAAATGTGAGTCCCAGCATAACCACCCGGACACCTGTCAACTGTGGCAAGGCCCGAATGCTATAATGGGCTACAAAGTGAAGTCAGACAGCATTGCTGGCATTAGTGAGGACCTCTCTGATGAACTTAATGCATTCCATGCCTGCTTTGAGTGGAAGGCCAAGGTAGCAATGGCATCCACTCCAACAGACTCGAGTGTGCCAGTCAATAGTCGTTTATTTGTCACATACACATAAATGTGTAGTGAAATGAAACATTACCCGCAGTTCAACAATAAGACCAATAAGAATAATCAATAAAAATGCAATAACACATACAATCATACACTAACACCAAACAAAAGAAACATCCATCACAGTGAGTCTCCTCCAGTCACCTCCTCACTGTGATGGAAGGCCAGAATGTCTTTTTCTCTTCCCTGCCGTCTTCTCCCGCGGTCAGACTGTTGGAGTTGCCACGTCGGGGCGGTCGGAGCTCCCGACATTGAAGCCCCCACCGGGTGGTGAAAGGTCCGCGGCCTATTCCAGGCCGCGCCGGACGGTGAAAGGTCCGCGGCGGGCCGACCCAAGCCCCGCGATTTGGGGCGGGCGAAGACGCTGCCGCTGCCGGAGCTCCCGATGTCGGCCCCCACCCAGGGGGCTGCGGGCTTCCGACGTCCATGCGGCCCACGCCGAAGCCTCCGGAGACGAGTCGCAGCCGCTCCCGCAGCATACGAAGGCGGCCAGCGCCGCAGGTGGTGAGTCCGGGCCGCGGGCTCTGCGAACCAGAGCCCCAGGTGGTCCCAGGTGCATGGCCGGTGGTAGGCCGCAGCGGGAACGGAGACACGACACAGAAACAAAGGTCGCGTCTCCGTTCGGGAGAGACAATGTTACAATTCCCGTTCCCTCCCACCCCCCCCACCCCCACATAACATACAAACACTACACCATATTAAAACTACAATTCAGACAAAAACAACAAAAAACACAAAAGACAGACGGACTGCAGGCAAGCCGCAGCTGCGAGGGCAGCGCTGTTGCCCTGTTGCAGAAGTCAGATCGGCCTTCCCGAGGGTGAACCCACAGAAAGCAACTGGCCCGGACGGAGTCCTCATGAACTGCATGGACCAACTAGCAGAATGTTCACGGACATCTTTAACCTCTCCCTGCTCCGTTCAGAGAAACCCACCTGCTTCAAAAGACCACTTTCATCCTGTTGCCAAAGAAATGCACGATCTCATCCCTTATTGATTACCATTCAGTGGCCTTGACATTCACTATCATGAAATGCTTCGAGAGGCTGGTTATGGCTCAGATTAATTCCTGTAGACTTGATCCACTACTTTCAGCTACCACCACAACAGGTCCACAGCTGATGCCATCTCCCTGCCCTACACACACCCTGCAACACTTGGATAAGAAGGACACCAACGTCAGACTCCTCTTCATCAACTAAAGGTCTGCTTTCAATACCATTATCTCAACCAAACTCAGCTCCAAGCTCATGGAGCTTGAAGTCAGCACTCATCTATGCAACTGGATCCTTGACTTCCTGACCAACAGACCACAATCAGTGAGGATAGGTGACAAATCATCTTCTGGTGCCCTGCGTTCTCAGCTCCCTAATGTACTCCTTATGTACTAAAGACTGTGCAGCAAAATACCAATTCAACTCAATTTACAAGTTCGCAGACAAGTGCACTATAGCGGGCCAGGCATCAAATAATGACGAGACATAGTAGATCGAGAACATTGTAACTTAGTGCTAAGTGAACAACCTCTCCCTCAATTTAGTTTTTATGCACATATATGGAACAAGCTCCCTGAAAACTGCAGGTCTGCTGCAACTCTCAGTTCTTTTAAATCAAGGCTGAAGACTTTTGTGTTTGACGCTGCCTTTTATTAAATCAAATAATTATTCATTTCTTACACAGCACTGTAACTTTTAATTTTTATATTTTATACCTATCTTATTCTATTTTAGCTTGTTTTTATTTTCTATTCTCTTTAATGACTGTTTTTAATTGCTTTTAACTGCTCTTTAATGTTTTATTTAAAGCACTTTGATTTGCCTTGTGGCTGAAATGTGCCATATAAATAAACTTGCCTTGCCTTGTCTCAATGTCAGCAAGATAAAGGAGATAGTGATTGACCTCAAGAAGCAAAGTAGTACACATACCACATCGATGGCATCGAAATAGAGCTGGTCGAAAGCTTTGAGTTCCTACGAAAAAATATCAAAGCTATGGCCAAGAATGCACATCAACACCTCTACTTTCTTAGAAGGCTTAGGAGGTTTAGAATGTCCCCATCAACTCTGAACAACTTCTATAGATGCACCCTAGAAAGCATCTTATCAATATGCATCACAGCCTGGTCTGGTAACATGTCCACCCAAGACCGCAAGGAATTGCCGAAAGGTATGGATGTGGCCCAGACTATCACACAAACCAGCCTCCCTTCCACGTACTGTATCTGCAAGGCCACCACCATTTTGAATGACCAAACTCACCCCAGTCACTCCCACTTCTCCCCTCTCCCATCAGGCAAGAGGTACAGGTTTGTATATCTCCAGATTCAGGAATTTTTTAGGAAACGGGGCTTCCCTTCTTCCATTATAGATGAGGCTCTCACTAGGGCCTCCTCTATACCCCGCAGCTCTGCTCTTGCTCCCCCTCCCCCCATTCGTAACAAGGACAGAATCCCCCTCGTTCTCACCTTCCACCCCCAGCCAGCGTATCCAACAAATTATCCTCCAACATTTCCATCACCTCCAACGGGATCCCACTACTAGCCACATCTTCGCAACTCCTCCCCTTTCTGCTTTCCGCAGAGACCGTTCCCTCCGTAACTCCCTGGTCCACGCGTCCCTTCCTACCCAAACCACCCCATCCCCGGGCACTTTCCCCAGCAACCTCAGGAGATGCAACACCTGTCCCTTTACCTCCCCCCTCGACTCCATCCAAGGAACCAAACAGTCTTTCCAGGTGAGACAGAGGTTCACCTGCACCTCCTCCAACCTCATCTATTGTATCCGCTGTTCCAGATGTCAACTTCTCTACATCGGCGAGACCAAACGCAGGTTCGGCGATCGTTTCGCTCAACACCTTCGCTCAGTCCGCCTTAACCAACCTGATCTCCCAGTGGCTGAACACTTCAACTCCCCCTCCCACTCCCAGTCTGACCTTTCTGTCATGGGCCTCCTCCAGTGTCAGTGAGGCCCACCGCAAATTGGAGGAACAGCACCTCATATTACAGCCCAGCGGTATGAACATTGACTTCTCCAACTTTAGATAGTTCCTCTGTCTCTCTCTTCCCCTCCCCCTTCCCCCTTCCCAGTTCTCCCACGGTTTTCCTGTCTCCACCTATATCCTTTCTTTGTCCTGCCCCCCGACATCAGTCTGAAGAAGGGTCTCGACCCGAAACATCACCCATTCCTTCTCTCCAGAGATGCTGCCTGACCTGCTGAGTTACTCCAGCATTTTGTGATACCTCCAGATTCAGGAACAATTTCTTCCCAGCTGTTATCAGACAAGTAAACGGTCACCTCCTCAGCTTGAATGCAGTCTTGATCTACTTCATTGGAGACCTTTGAACTATCTTTAATCAGTTTTTATCGGACTTCAATATTATAACTTGCATTAAATGTTGTAGCCTTTATCCTTTATCTGTGCACTGTGGATAGCTCGACTGTATTCGTGTGTCGTCTTTTCTTTGACTGGATCGCATGCAAACTAAAGCTTTTCACTGTACCTCGGTACACATGACAATAATAAACTGAACTAACTCTTGCCCCCATTCACATTTCAATAAATTCTCTGGTAAATGATTCCATAATTCATTTATCCTCTTTGTAAAAATATTCAGCTATTTCGTTTTAAAAACTGGCTCCTCTTACAACGCAATTTTTCAAAATTGGGAAATAAATTTGTAACAAATCCCTGCAGAATCCAGAACATTTCTTTAATGCATCTTGATTTATCCTTTCTTCCAAAGTTTTCCCCACGATATATGGTATCACTTTAATTACTCCTCAGCATAACTTTAGTAGAAAAAACCCCCTTCAAAACAGATGCTACATTTGGGATTGAAAACGGACATCTGCAAACCACAGCAGAATTCTTTAATTCATTTCTCATCTCAAAACCATCAAACCTACCATTCCAAAGAGTCTTCAAGAATATTTAATGCAATATTTTTCAAAGAATTGATTTTAAGGAAACCACCTCAAAACAGTCAACCGATTTTAAAGATTTGTAGGAAAATAACTGCAGATGCTGATTCAAATCGAAGGTAGACACAAAATGCTGGAGTAACTCAGCGGGTCAGGCAGCATCTCAGGAGAGAAGGAATGGGTGACGTTTCGGGTCGAGACCCTTCTACAGTCTGAAGAAGGGTCTCGACCCGAAACGTCACCCATTCCTTCTCTCCCGAGATGCTGCCTGATCCGCTGAGTTACTCCAGCATTTTGTGTCTACCTTCGATTTAAAAGATTTAATCTTTTGATGTCTCATGGACTATTAAAACAGCAGTCTGGATTGATAGGGAGGGAGTACAAGGGTGGTGGGGTTTGTCAAGGTAGGACAGGTAGATAGAAGTACTAGGTAAGATTTGATAATTGTACATTTAACCCATCAGCGTAGAAAGGCAGGTCAAAGCACAGAAAATCAGCTGGGAAACACAGCTCATGAGTTTGTTGAAAGTGAACAAAATGCTCTGGAGGGGATCGAAGAAAATAACAGTATAACATAACAGTATAACAGAGCTTTATTTGTCGTTCGGTACCGAAGTACCGAACGAAACTACATAGCAGTCATAGAAAAAAAGAACACAAGACACATAGCCCCAACACAAACGTCCATCACAGTGACTCCAAACACCCCCTCACTGTGATGGAGGCAACAAAACTTCCACTCTCTTCCCCACGCCCACGGACAGACAGCTCGTCCCCGACCGACCCGCACAGTCCCCGCAAGGGGATGGAAGTCCCCCCGGCCGAATCGCACCGGGCGCTGAAACGTCTCGTGGCCGAGCCGGGCGATGAAAGGCCCCGCGACCAAGCCTTGCGCAGCTAAGTCCCGTGGTCGAGCCGCACCAGCGATGTAAAGTCCCGCGGCCGAGCCGCACCGGGCGATGTTAAGTCTTTGTTAAGTCCGATGTTAAGATCAGGGTAAAGGGAGCAGATTGTTGTGGGAAGTATGCAGGATCTTGGCTTTGTTCTTCCCCACAAAGTAACACATATAACCCTTGCAAGATTTGATGGTAGACAGGCATAATTACCCCTGGTGTGTGTGGGATAATGTTAATGTGTGGGGATCGCTGGTCGGTACGGACTCGGTGGGCCGAAGGGACTGTTTCTGCACTGTATCTCTAAAATAAGGTGCACACAATGAGAAGGACAAATTATTTTCAGGAGATATTTGCCCAGAAAATTTTGTAAAGGTATTCATGAAGTGGGAAGGCAACATAACAGTCATTGGCATCAGAAAGTAAGAGGAAATTTGACACAACAGGGGTTGTCTCAACTTAACCAAGTATTGGCCCCTCAACAGAAGCGTCCACATCGCGGGGCTGGAAACTGGAAGTGTCCTGAGCTGACTCTGCTTCTACCATCATCTATTGTACAAGAGATGGCTCCCACTGATTTTCGCTGGAAGCTTGCGCCCTTTTCAGGATGGATGATGACGGTGATGTACATTTGAAACATGGATGATGGACACGAAAGAAGATCAAGTATTGAAGTATTAAAGGCAAGGCCAATAAAAAGAGAGGAGGGGGCACTTTAAAAAAAAAAACATACAGATTAATGGGTGCCTGGATCGCACTGCCGGGGCGGATACAATAGTGGCATTAAAGATGCCTTAGTTTGGCACATGGATATGCAGGGGATGAGGGATACGGATCACGTGCAGGCAGAGGTGATTAACTTAACGGCATCATGTTCGGCATGGATATTATAGGGTTGCAGGGCCTGTTCTTATGTTGTACTGTTCTGTGTAGGGTTGCCAACTGTCCCGTATTAGCCGGGACATCCCCTATTTTGGGCTAAATTAGTTTGTCCCATACGGGACCGCCCTTGTCCCATATGTGTAGGATTGCCAACTTCCTCACTCCCAAATAAGGGACAAAGGGTGATGTCACCGCCCCGCGCCCCACGTGACATCACCCAGCCAGCGGCCAAGTGCTACCGCTCCACCAATGGCATCCGCCCAGGCCGGAAGGCGGGTTGCTAGGCAGTGAAGAGGGGAGGAGGTATCACTCCATGTACAAAGCCTTTACATTGTTGACTCCAGCAATCGAGTATTGGAATCATGGTTGCGTCGCGATTCTCTGGAAGCGCTGAGCTCCTGGGCGTCGAGAGGGGCCCACAACGCTCGGTAGTTACTCATCGCGGCTGTTGTCTCACTTAATCTAAGGTGTTTTGTTTTTGAAGAAAAAAATCAGTTAGCCTTAAAACTGACATGTATTTTGTAACTTGGCAGTGCCACATTTTCAGTGCCAGGCCAGGGAAGCTGCCTGCTGGGCACGCAGCAGTCTGCCAGTTGCTGCCCCCTTGCCCAGCTGGGGTAGGACACGCAATTGAATCCCCCTGGCTTGAAATGACAATTAGGGACAAAGATAATCCAAAGATTCTCTCTGAACGGTGTTCAATTTGCTGTTAGGCCCGAAGGGGACGCTGTAGGCCCCGACAATTTAGGCCCCGACAGTTTAGGCCCCGACAGTTTAGGCCCCGACACTCCAGGTCCCGATACTCGAGGTTTCCGACATTTTAGCTCTGGACAGTGTCGGCCCGGAGGCCCGGCCTAACGGAGGTTGCATACCAACCCGCATCCCGGCCCAGGCGGCCGCCATTGGTTGAGTGGAAGCATGTGGCCGCTGGCTGGGTGAGGTCAAACGGGCACGGAGCGGTGACGTCACTTTGTCCTGTATTTGGGAGTGAGGAAGTTGGCAACCCTAGTTTTATGTTCCAAATATAATGAAAGGAGACATGTGAGGACAGTTGTTTCTGAGGAAGTGAAACCCATCGTTGTTCTTGCCAAGCACAATCATTCCATTTGCAGGATCTGTGCTTGTTTTGGCAAAGAGATATGCCAAAGAATGGCACCTCATGCTCACTCAATGTCATGCCACTCTAATTTAATAAAACACTGCTGAGGTTCTGTTTTTGGAAAACAGGAAGGGAACATATTGACTGCTCTTTGAATTAAAAAGGTCAAAGACACAGACAAAAGACCATATTGTCAGTCTGCTCCAGGAGACACCATAAAAAATTAGAATCTAAGGTGCAAGGAACAGACAATATCGAGAATAGACACAAAATGCTGGAGTAACTCAGCGGGTCAGGCAGCATCTTGGGAGAAAAGGAATGGGTGATGTTTCGGGTCGAGACTGCCTGACCCGCTGAGTTACTCCAGCATTTTGTGTCTACCAGCATCTACATTTTTTTCCTGGACAATATCGAGAGGCTCCCCATGTTCTCAATTTTAATTGCCTCCCTTCATCAAGCTTCTTAAGGTGAATGATAGGATAACAGGATAGAGAGTGAATGAAAACTTGAATAAGGGCCTGAAATGATATGTTCTTAGTAGCTGTCAAAGTGTCGAATACATCATAAAATGGTACACTCCTAATGGTGGTTACAGGTAGAAGGCTTAGATGAATTGTGAACCGGAGAATGGGAGTTAGACATGGGGGAAATGATACAATGATGCAGGTTAAAGCCACTAACGAAAAAGAACTGCTTAACTGATAGATAAGGAAACCAGTGTAAACTTTGGAGCCTGCTAAACAGGAAGAACTTGAAAGAAATCTTAAGAGAGAAAGAACTGGAAAAGCCAGTTGAATAAAGAATACCAAGACATAATTTGTGGTTTGGGTTAAAAGGCTACTTTGAGAACCTGTGTGAAATAAATGAATGGAAATTATAACTGGGATGGCTGGAAGGGAGGGGGTAGAAGATCAATATTGGCATGAACAAAATAGGAATATTACAGAATTCCTGGTCTAAAGAGGAGCTACAACACATGCAACAAGTGGACGGAAGCAATGGAGATGCCGAAACATGCTTACCAGCCTATTTACTCCCTCATGTTCTTCTATGAATGCTGAGTCATATAAATGCACAGTCACTGTGAGTTCTACTGCCTCTGGCAACTTACTTAAATAAAGAAGGGAGAGTTTTTGTTTGCATTCATTATCTTTCACACATTCTTTTACACACACTCAGACCAGAGCACGTAGGGTGGCGTACAAAGAAGTTACTGTCATAAAAACAGATGGATGTCACAAATTTGCAACCAAATACTTCCTTCATAAATGCTTATTGAGGATGAAGTTTCATGGTACAACAATCACAAAGTATTTGTTATCAGTGGATTGTTCAACTGAAAGGAATGAGTGCATCTTACCCGCAAGCTGATGGTTTAAATTTTAAGATAACTGAATGTTCTTCCTAATTGTCTACTTTAAGAAGAAAAACTAGCTAAATCAACTTTGTAGTTTAAAGAAAAAGCATGCACATTCAGCTGAAAATGTTACCACATGCAATAGTTTGAACAATTCTGACCTTTGAAAATGTGAATAATTTATCTAGAGAAGGAGATTATAATAAATTGAGTCCTTTCTCAATGATGTGTATTTGGAATGTACTGAAGAACATACTGTCCATGGCATGCATTTCATTAACTCCAGGGTCAAGAATTACAAACAATGCTTAAGTTCCACCCTACTGTCTTAATATTGACACTAATCAAAGAAGAAACGTCAATAAAAAAGACTCAAAACAAAAATCACACCACTTTCTGTGATTGAAGTTTGCAATCATAGCTTTAGTCAGCTAAATGTCTTGCTGTGGTTTGTTAGAAAGAAGAGGAAAGGTTGTCAAACTTTCACAAGCACCATCAAGAGCAATGAGAAACAAAATCTATAATATTGAGGAATATTTTTGCCACAGTGGATGTGTATCTGTCTTGCTGCCCAAAGACATCTTTAAATTCACCAACAACAAAACTGTCATGAGACAAATGACAAGCAATGACAAGTGGGAGCACAGTAGGGAGATTGATAATCCGGGTCAGTGGTGCCAGAAAATAGATATCTTTATTTTGATTGTCAAAGCCATGGAGCTGACTGTCTTCAAGAAGGGAAAGCTGAAGGTCTTTGCACACAACTTTATTGGCAGGACGGCAGCGGAGAGAATCAATAGTTGCAAGCTCCTGGGCTCACACATCTGACCATCTGTCCTGGGTCCATCACGCTGAGGCAATCAAAAAGAAAGTTTACTAATGTCTCTCCTTCCTCCAAAGTTTAAGGAGATCCAGCAAGTGGCCAAATACGTTTTTGAACATTGACAAGTGTATGGTGGAGACCACAGTAACTAGTTGCCTCACTGCCTGCTTTGGAAAGTTGGAGAAAGCGGTGGACTTTGTCTGATCCATCACAGGTTCACGAACAACTTGTTTCCAACAATCAATAGGCTATTAACACCACAAACACCAGCTAAACTGCAACCTGTCTTGGTTGCACCAGGGACTATGGGCTTTCATTTCATAGAAACATAGAAACATAGAAAATAGGTGCAGGAGTAGGCCATTCGGCCCTTCGAGCCTGCACTGCCATTCAATATGATCATGGCTGATCATCCAGCTCAGTAACCTGTACCTGCCTTCTCTCCATACCCCCTGATCCCTTTAGCCACAAAGGCCACATCTAACTCCCTCTTAAATATAGCCAATGAACTGGCCTCAACTACCTTCTGTGGCAGAGAATTCCACAGACTCACCACTCTCTGTGTGAAGAAATGTTTTCTCATCTCGGTCCTAAAAGACTTCCCCCTTATCCTTAAGCTGTGACCCCTGGTTCTGGACTTCCCCAACATCGGGAACAATCTTCCCGCATCTAGCCTCTCCAACCCCTTAAGAATTTTATATGTTTCTATAAGATCCCCCCTCAGTCTTCTAAATTCCAGCGAGTATAAGCCTAGTCTATCCAGTCTTTCTTCATATGAAAGTCCTGCCATCCCAGGGATCAATCTGGTGAACCTTCTCTGTACTCCCTCTAAGGCTAGAATGTCTTTCCTCAGATTAGGAGACCAAAACTGTACACAATACTCCAGATGCGGTCTCACAAGGCCCTGTACAACTGCAGCAGAACCTCCCTGCTCCTATACTCAAATCCTCTTGCTATGAATGCTAACATACCATTCGCTTTCTTCACTGCCTGCTGCACCTGCACGCTTGCTTTCAATGACTGGTGCACCATGACACCCAGGTCACGTTGCATCTCCCCTTTTCCTAATTGGCCACCATTCAGGTAATACTCTGCTTTCGTGTTCTTGCCGCCAAAGTGGATAACCTCACATTTATCCACATTATATTGCATCTGCCATGCATTTGCCCACTCTCCTAATCTATCCAAGTCACTCTGCAGCCTCCTAGCATCCTCCTCGCAGCTAACACTGCCACCCAGCTTCGTGTCATCCGCAAACTTAGAGATATTGCATTCAATTCCCTCGTCCAAATTCATTTTGCACTAATCTTTTTTGTTTTTTGTTTATTACGTTAACCATTGAGTTAAGGACCTGTTGTCCAATTGCACCCGTCCACTCACTGTTAGTCCCAAAATTTACAGACCTATTCTGCTGCTGCAAGAAATAATTTCATTTTTTTGTTTCGATACTTACGACTATTATACACTCTTGACTCCTGAGATATTTGGCCTAAGATCAAAAGGGAACTATGGGGAAGCTACCTCAAGAAGTCAGTTAGTATCACACAGCATACAGTCCACACCTCCTTTCTGGATATTCTGGTTTGGGTTTGAACTTCGATCAACTGGTCTTGAAACGACTCCCATGTCAGATGTGGATTGCCCAATACCAACTGCACCCAATGTATCATCCTGAGCTCCTGCCTAATGAAGTTGTAGTTAGCCTTACTCCAATTTGGTACCTCACTGCAAGGTCCAGCCTTCCCTCTGTTAAAAAACAATCTTGATGCTGTCTGACCCGCTGAGTTACTCCAGCTTTTTGTGTCTATCTTCAGTGTAAACTAGCGTCTCTGCAGTTCCTTCCCACACATTTTGTCTGCTCCACGAAATCTCTTCAAGGTACGCCTACTTTGAAGAAGTTCTCCTCTCTCCGATGAGATTTCTGCAGCACTCTCTGTCGCTGCGCCCCCTCTGTGATTCCTCCGGCTCTCCAGCTCTGTGTACCTTTTATATTTCTCGTTTCCCTTTCACCTGACTCTCAGTCTGAAGAAGGGTCTCGACCCAAAATGTCACCTATCCCTTTCCTCCAGAGATGCTGCCTGACCCACTGTGTTACTCCAACTTTTTGTGTCTATCTTCAGTTAAAACATGGAGAGTTGTGAAATCCTCAAAATACTCTGGTCAGGTTCATATCCCAACTCAAGGTCCAGTATGTTCCCTTCTTGTGTTGGAATATTCACGTATTGTTTCCAGAAACCCTCTTAGATACACCTCACAAATTCTGCCCTGTCTTAAGTCCTTGGTACTGGGCAAGTCCTAGTCAACATTGGGGATATCAATAGAATCACCCAATATCATTTGGCATTTTCTGTATGTTCTCTTCACAATTCACTTTCCTACCTATTTTTTTAATGTCATCAGCAAATTTGTGTCTTGGCAAACACAACTCCAGTCTTTTCATTCAACTCATTTATAAGCGTTTTAAAATTTTGTAGAAATTGTACAGGCCTCACCAAACCTTCCATCATTGCACTAACACTTTCTTGTCATGTGTGGCTGCGCCTAAACGCTGCGGCTCACTGGCAGTCTGTTTGTCTTTTTTCCGTTTTTTTTGTTTGTGTGTCGGTGTTGGGATGGTTTTTGTTTCTGTTTTTGGCTGTGTATGTGTGTGGGGGGGGGGGGGGGGGCGGGGGGTGGTGGGGTGGGGGAAACCTTTATTTTATTAGGTCTCTTCTCCCGGGTCTCTTCCCCGGGGCACAGCTCGGCTGCGGGGCCTTCCATCGCCCGCGGGGCCTTCCATCGCCCGGCGCAGCTCGGCCGCTGGACTTAACATCGCTGGCGCGGCTCGGCCGCGGGACCTAACAGTGCCTGGCGCGGCTCGGCTGCGGGGCCTTCCATCACCCTGTACGGCCGCGGGACGTTTCAGCGCTCGGTGTGGCTCGGCCGCGGGGCCTTCCATCGCCCGGCGCGGCTCCGCCGCGGAACAGTTCAGCGCCCGGCGCGGCCGCGGGGCCTTCCATCGCCCGGCGCGGCTCAGCCGCTGGACTTAACATCGTCCGGCACGGCTCGGCCGCTGGACTTAACATCGCCGGCACGGCTCGGCCGCGGGACGGTTCAGTGCCCGGTGCGGCTCGGCCGCGGGGCCTTCCATCCCCTTGTGGGGGCTGTGCGTGCCGGTCGCCTCGGTAGGGGTCGAGCTGCCTGTCCGTGGGCATGGGGGGAAGAGAGTGGAAGTTTTGTTGCCTTCCATCACAGTGAGGGGGTGTTTGGAGTCACTGTGATGGATGTTTGTGTTGGGGTCGTGTGTCCTGTGTTCTTTTCTTTTTTGTTGTGTTCTGTGACTGCTGTAATTTCGTTCGGTATTTGTACCGAATGACAATAAAGTTCTGTATTCTGTATTCTTACTTTTTTTTTGTTCCAAACCCCTTGCAATGAAGAGCAATGTGCAGTTTACAGTCCTAAAATATTGCTGTTTCTTCACATTAACTTTTTATACTTGCTTAAATTATAATGTACCTGCCAGCTTTTTGTCCAGTTGCTTAACTGAACTGCATCCCTTTTGTAGCCTTGTTTTGCCCTCAAAACTTTGGTACCACCAACTTTGGTAGTTTCAGCAAACAGAATGCAGAGGCAGCTCGTGGACATCACTGCAGACATACTCTAGGGTGATATCCAAAAATGTTGTCCATTCAATAGTGATCTTCCTTTTGTAGCAAGGCCAGACAAAGGGGCATATAGTGGTGACTGGTATCATTTTAATCCCATTTAATTTCCTCAGGAACTAAGGCAGTCAGTACTCGAGTACTGTACAAGAAGACCCGGGCAGCATTCAGAGATGGGTTGATAAGTGGGAAATAACATTTATGTCACTAAAATGCCTGCAGAGACCATGAGATCCATTCGCATCACTGACATTTAGTTCCCCAACATCAGGAGCCTGACAATCAGTATTGGTCTGAAACTCGGGTGAACCACATAAATACCATGGCTACAAAAGCAGATCTACAAAAGCCTTCCCTCCTGTGAGTAACTTGCCTCCTGCCGCCCCAAGTCCCTTCCACCATCCACACGCTACAATTGAGAATGTGTTTAAACACTCTTACTTACTGGTCCTCTTCGGATCGTTCGCCTTGTGGTGGTGAAGAGGCTTGCGTGCCCCCATGATTCAGAGACCGATGCCGTGGGAAGCACTAGCTTCTGGTAGGGTCACCCTTGGCGGTAAGGTCGAGGATGAGGGTCCAGACTAGTGAACGATCCAACCTACAAGACGTCAACGGCAGACCAGGCGGACAAAGTTATCTTGAACTCAACGGCAGTAAAGGCGGATGAAGGCGGCAACAGATCTATCAGCTCCAGTCGTCTTGGTTCCCTTGCCATTGGAATTAATTAATTGATTTGTGAAGGACCGTGTGCTTCTTGGAGTGCAACATCAAGTACACGTTAAACAAACACACGCACAGGCGTCTCCGTTCTGTGAAGGAACGTAGACCATCATCCTCGACCTCGAGGGATAGCCACGACTTAACTGGATGAGTGCTACTCCGACAGCTCATGAAAAGCTTCATCTGGACAAATCAGCCTACATGACTGGCACCTTGATAGCCTTCCTAAATATTCATTCTCTCCACTGTGGCAGTATTTACCATCTACAGATTGCAATGTTACCTGACAGCACCTGCCAAACCTGTGATCTCTACCACCAAGATGAAAGTGTAGCAGGTATGTGGGACCACCTGCTGGTTCCTGTCCAAGTTGGACAAGATTCTGACTTGGAATTGTCTTCCTTGGCCTTAAGTCCTAGAACAACTTCTGTCAAAATCACTATTGGGAATACCTTTACAAGAAGTAGTTCAAGATAGCGGCTCACCGCATTCCCTCCCCCATGTTTACTTTTTTCCCGAATCAATTGGCAATCTAGGGATCAAAAGTGAATGGTACTTTGTGGATAATCATCGAAAGCAGTGCTGAAGATTGAATAAAGCATTTATATTTCACTTATTATATTCAGAGATTTGAAAGGCTTGAGCTGCTTTCTTGGCTGAACGTCAGTGTTCAGAAAGTTTTGTCCATCACTAAAGATGAGAATTGATTCTGCAGTAGTTGATCTATTTAAAGCTGACAGTGGTGTGGCTGCTGGGGCTGGCTTGTTGCCCAGGGCAGATCAGCACAATCAGGATTTTTAAACTAGTTATGGGATGTGCGTATTGCAGGCCAGGCCATTGAGGAGTATGACATGACACATTCAAGAGGGTGGTGATGATTCACCACTGCAAACCCCTGCAGCTGCTATGAGGACTGCAGCTAGAGATGATGAATGAGTGGTGATTACACACCACTGAGCCAAAACATTATGACCACTGACAGGTGAAGTGAATAACATTGATTATCTTGTTACAATGACACCTGTCAAGGGGTGGGATATATTAGGCAGCAAGTGAAGAGTCAGTTCTTGAAGTTGATGTGTTGTATGCAGGAGAAGTGGGCAGGAGTAAAGACCTGAGTGACTTTGACAAGGGCCAAATTGTTATGGCCAGACGACTGGGTCAGGGCATCTCTGAAACGGCAAGGCTTGTGGGGTGCTCCCGGTCAGCAGTGGTGAGTACCTACCGACAGTGGTCTGAGGAGGGACAAACCACAAACCGGCGACAGGGTGTTGGGCGCCCAAGGCTCATCGATGCGCGAGGGCAAAGAAGGCTATCCCATCTGGTCCGAACCGATAGGTCTACTGTGGCACGTCACAGGAAATTTTAATGGTGGTCACGGGAGGAATGTGTCAATATGCGCAGTGCATCGCACCCTGCTGCGTATGGGGCTACACACGGAGGACCAACAGCATATTAGGCAGGTGGTCATAATGTTTTGGTTCATCAGTGTATATCCAAGTTAGAATTATGTTTGCTTTAAAGACTCAAATGATGGCATCCCTTACTACATGGTGGGGTGGGTTTGAGTAGTGTCTTTGAGGAGATTCTAGTTCTTGTTGTTATTCAACAATGATGTTAGGCATCTGTGTCAGTCAATTGAGTCATGCAGCACCTTCAGAGTACCTTCACAAGAAGTAGTTCAAGGTAGTGGCTCACTAAACCCGGTCCTTCATATTTACTTGTCCCTGAATCATCTGGCAATCTAGGGATTGAAAGTGATTGGATAGGTGTGCTTGATGCGAGGCTGACCATCCAGCATTCAACATGGGCAAAGTATTCCAGTTCAGGTGAAGAGTCTTGACCTGAAATGTCGACTGTCCGTTTCCCTCCGCAGATTTTGCCTCACCTGCTGAGTTCTCCCGACAGCTCTCTTTTGCATGGTGAAAGTGTTTGTGTGCTCTTGCCTAGGCTTGTGTAAGTGGGGCGAGGGTCCCTCCATAGCAGTACGGTAATTTGAGCCTTTCCAAGTGGCAATTCGTAGGTCCCGAACAAGATGCTGAAGGGTGTGTAGGAAAGAACACACCAGATGCTGGTTTATACCGAAGATAGTCACAAAGTGCTGGAGTAGCTCAGTGGGTCAGGCAGGATCTCTGGAGAAAAAGAAAGTGTGACCTTTCGAGTCTGAAGGGTTCCGACTTAAACGTCAACCATCCTTTTTCTCCGGAGATGCTGCCTGACCTGCTGAGTTACTCCAGCACTTTGTGTCTATCTTCAGCTGAAAGGTGTGCTATCTATCAACATGAGAAGTGGAGTCATGATGCTGACTGGCAACTTCAAAGGTTTCACTGTAAAGGAAATATATCCCAAGGAAAAAAGTATTATAACACCTTTAGCTCAGTATTCGCCACCCTTCTCACATTAGTTCCCCTATTGCCTGACCTTCGACTCTAATCCCTCCTTAAACTTTCTGTCCTATTACTTCTGGAGTCTTGACTAACCTCGCCTGCCCTTTAACTTCATACATTTCCAATTTGTTGCCCCCCCCAAACATACGCACACACATACTATTTATTTTAAAAAGTGAATAATATCCCCAGGGAAAAAGAATGGGTATTTTTGTTGGCATTCTACAATGCAAGCAATGGATGGCAACTGTGAAGTGCAATTTGCATGATTCAAGAGTGCTTATTTGCACTTGAGCTTTGGATATGGAGGCCGGAGGATGTGCAATGTAAGCATGGCACCGTGGATCAGGGAGCCATTCAAGAGGGGAGTGAGAAGAGACACGTAGTTGTCATTGAGGATAGCATAGTCAGGGGAATATACACAATTCTCTGCCACGAGGATTGAGAGTCCCGAGAGTCTTGTTGCCTGTCTGGTGCTCAGGTTCAGGGCATCGTGTCTGACCTGCAGAGGAGTCTAGAGTGGATGGGGAAAGAGGTTCTGTTGAGGTATTTGAGCAGCCAGGGACTAAATTGAAAAGCTGAACCAAAATGATTATAATTTCTGGATTGCTACTAAAGTCACGAGCAATTTGGCATAGGGTCAAGAAGATTGGTGTGGGAGAAATGGGTTTAAATATGTGGGACATTGGCATCAGTATTGAGGAAGGAGGGAGCTGTTCCAATGGGATAGACTCCACTTGAACCCGGCTGAGACTAAGGTTCTTGCAAACTGCATAACGAGTGCCGTAGATAGGGATTTAAAATAAATAGTATATGTGTGCGCGTATGTTTGGGGGGCAACAAATTGGAAATGTATGAAGTTAAAGGGCAGGAGAGGTTAGTCAAGTCTCCAGAAGTAATAGGACAGAAAGTTTAAGGAGGGATTACAGTCGAAGGTCAGGCAATAGGGGAACCAATGTGAAAAAGGGTGGTGAATACTGAGCTACAGGTGTTTTGACGGCACACAAACACAATACGGAACAAATTGATTGAGTTTATAGTGCAGTGTCACCTATCCTTTTTCTCCATAGATGCTGTTTGACCCGCTGAGCTATTCCAGCACGGTGTGCCCATCATTACTGTTTGAGAATCTGCGTTTGCACAAGGACGTTGTCGGCAGTGATTTCAACCTCAGAATAGCAGAACAATTCTGAGCTAGAGGTGAATTAGTGATGAGATTTTTTTTAAATTTAATATGCAGTAGGCTTCTAACATACCAGAACTGCAGATCTCTGCAAAATCTTGCAGTTTTGCCCTCTGATGCTGCAAAGGATCCCACCTGCATGGGTTCAACAGGTGGGGTAAGTAGAGGGATTTGCAAATGGTTGTGCCAGGTGTGGATATGGATGCAAAGGATCCCTCCTGCACAGGTTCAGCAGGTGGGGCGAGCAGAGGGATTTGCAAATGGTGGTGCCAGGAGTGAATATGGATGATATTTTTGCAAGAGTCTCCCAGGAATTCAGGCATGTACTGGGGTAGCTGTGAAGCCTCTCGACTTTGTCAGCTGCACTTGACCTCCAAAAAAAAGTGAGCGGGGCAGCATTCGGAATTTTTATATCCACATTCAGACTGTGTATGGATTCTTCTTGTGAAACAGTGGAAGCTGTGCCGTCGAGGTTTGTCCACGAGTGCAGGAAAGAAACTGCCTGCCCACCGTTTCCAACTCGGAAAACATGAGCACAAAGCTCCAGTGGTCAGAGTTTCACCATCTTTAATCTTCAGCAGGGAGGGAGGGAGAGGGGGGTGGGAGGAGGGTGGAAGGGAAGTGATGTGCTGGGAAAATGATGAAGCAGTCACATTTACATTCGTCCCGATTGGTTTTCAGTGTGCTCAATTAAGTGTCACTTTATCATGGGAGGGAATAATGCAATGGACAGATAAGTTGCCATGATAGAATATTTTGCCATGTATTCAGGCTCTTGAGCTTGGAGTGCAAAGATAACACAAGTGGCACATTTGCCTGTGGTAAATAAATATGAGTACCAGGCTTGATGCAAAGGCTGGAAATAATACAAGTAGTGTCCAAAGCTAGTGGTGCAGTTTGAAGGGTTGAGGGATTCACTGCCCTTGACAATTCATGCAAGACCATTGACTTGTTCAAATACTGCACTCTGGTCCTCACTCCGATTCTGCACTGATTCCCAGACTGCCCGTTCCAACCATCTTGGAAGCATTTCTATGGAGGGCCCGTTACAACTGCATTTTAGGTTGATGTTTATTATTTTCACATGTACCAGGGCAGAGCGAATGGCCTTGTTTTGCATGCTTTCCAATCAAATCAAATAATACTATATACAAGTGCAATCAAGTCAACCTCAAGTGCAAAAGGTAGAGCAAAGGGAAAGACACAGAGTGTAGAGTATGGTTCTCATTATTGTACCGCAGCAGTTCCAGACATGTAGTCCAATGTCCGCAATGATATAGCGGTGAATCCAACAGTATACCAGATTATAGAATCACCGTTCACAAGCCTGTTTTCAGAGGGGAAGAAGCTGTTTCTGAGGCTGGTGGCTCATGCTTTCAATCTTCGGTACCATCTGCCCGTCGAAAGCAGGAAGGAGGAACTGTCGTGGTGAGATGTCTTGGATTACGTTGGCTGCTTTTCCGTGGCAGCGTGTAGATGGAGCCAGTGGTGGGGAGTCTGGTCTGTGTGATAGACTGGGCGACATCCACAGCTCTTTGCAATATCTTGCCATCTGGGGCAGAGCCATTGCCAAACCAAGCCATGATGCAACCCATGCTTTATCTGGTGCACCTGCAGAAGTTTCTACATGCCAAATTTCCAGAGTCTCCTGCAGAAGTAGAGTTATTAGTGTTTCTTCTTGGCTATTGCTTCAATGTGGTTTGTCCATAACAGATGATTAAAAATATTAATGCCAAAGTTCTCAACCACACCATTGATGCCAATTGTGACAGGTATGTAAAGTAGATAACTAGCTCCTTCTTCCTGGCAGAGGGACGGATTTTTACCCTGACACCATGTTATCCAGTTCTCTTTTCTCCTTTCTGTATGGCATCTTATCACTGTTTGTGATCTAGCCTGCCACAGTGGTGTCATTTGCATACTTGTAGATGTAGTCAGAGCCAAATTTGGTCACACAGTCATGAGTACGTATGAAGTACAGTAGTGGACTTGTGGGGCACCGAATTGAGAATTATTGTGGAAGATGGGTTGGCACCCATCCTCATTCTTTGTGGTCCGTGGGTCAGAAAGTCTGAACTACCTGACCTGCTGAGTCACTCCAGCATTTTGTGTCTACCTTCGATTTAAACCAGCATCTGCAGTTTCCCCCCTCCAACACATTTGGCCCACTGAGTCCACACTGATCATTGGTCACTTGTTCACACAAGTTGTATGTTGCCCCATTTTTGCATCCACTCTCCACTCACTGGGGGCCATTTCCAGTGGCCAATTAACCTAAAAATCCACACATCTCTGGGATATGGGAGAAAACCAAACCACCCAGAGGAAATCCATGCGATCACAGGGAGAATGTTCAAACTCCCCACTCCAGAGGTCAGGATTGAACGCCAGTCTTTGGTGCTTTGAGGCAGCAGCTCCACTAGCTGTGCCACCGTTTTCATTGGCACTGGGCAGACAGTTGTCTTCATGAAACAGGTGGGGACCTCCAAACAGAGAATAGTCATACAGCATGGAATTAGGTCCTTTGGCCCAACCTGCCCATGTCGACCAAGATGTTCCCCCTTCTAGCCTTGACCCAGCTGCCTGCATTCGGCCCACATCCCTCTAAACGTTTTCTATCCATGTCCAAACATCTTTTAAATGTTGTAATACCTGCCTCAACTACCTCCTCTGGCAGCTCATTTCATATACCAAACACCCTCTATGGAAAAAGTTGCCCCCTCAGGTCATTTGCATACTTGTAGATGTAGTCAGAGCCAAATTTGGTCACACAGTCATGAGTACGTATGAAGTACAGTAGTGGACTTGTGGGGCACCGAATTGAGAATTATTGTGGAAGATGGGTTGGCACCCATCCTCATTCTTTGTGGTCCGTGGGTCAGAAAGTCAAGGATCCAGTGGCAGAGGAGGGTGCTGACCTCTAGGTTCAGGAGTTTGGAGATGGGTTTGGTTGGGATTATGCAGTTGAAAATGGAGCTATAGTTGATAAATAGGCAAGCAACGTAGGTGCCCCTAGGTGTTCCAAAGATGAGCTTAGGGCCAGGGAGATGCCATCTGCTGTGGACCTGTTGCGATGGTGGGGAAAGTGCAGTGGATCAAGGCTGACTGGGAGGCTGGAGTTAACGTGCACCATCACCAGTCTCTCAAAGCACTTCATGGTGGTGAATGTCAGAGCCAACGGATGGTAGTCATTAAGGAGCCTGGCTTTTAGTTTAGTTTACAGATACAGCATGGAAACAGGCCATTTGGCCCACTGGTAGACACAATGCTGGAGTGACTCAGCGGCACAGGTAGCATCAAAGGGTCTCGACCAAAAACGTTACCCATTCCTTCTCAACCGAGATGCCTGCCTCAACTACCTCCTCTGGCAGCTCATTTCATATACCAAACACCCTCTATGGAAAAAGTTGCCCCCTCAGGTTCCTATTAAATCTTTTCCCTCTCATCTTAAACCCATGAACTCTGGTTTTTGATTACCCTACAAATCAAGAGGGTTTGGCGATATCTGTGAATATCTCTGCAGGTGTCCACACAGGTCCGGAGGGCGTGGCCGGTGACTCATTCAGGCCTGTGGCTTTCCGCAGATTAACTCTCAGGAAGGGGATTACTCTGCCACAGTAATTATTGGAACAGGTGCATCCGAGACTGGGGCACATGATGTTCCGCCAGCAAACTACTGTTCAAAATAGGCGTGGAATGCAATGAGCTCATCAGGGATCTGTTCTTAGAATCGATGCTGCCCGACTTTGCTTTGTAGCATGCAAGCCACATCATAAAATATGACCATCTCCGGGCTCCAACATGGTCCAGAATTCCTTCTTGGCATTCTTAACTCAGGATAGTTTGAATTGAACTCTGCAGACTTGAACTTCACCTGCAAGCAGACCTCACAGTTCGGGAACAGTCGCAAAGTAAACAGGGAATAGAAGCACAGTTAGGAGGTCAGATGCAAAGATACTAGAGGAACAAGATAGACCACTCGACCCTAAAACCACAAGGGGCCATTTTAGTAGGCAGAAATATTTTAAAAGAAACATAACAAAAATCTGTGAATTGATAGATGAGATATATTCTGCATTTTAATGGTATAATCACACATACTGTTCCCAAAACATTGATAACACTGCGAGAGGCATAACGCACGGTGGGTTTTGCCTATTAAATTGGCTCCTTTGCGTACTACACTTCAGTATAGGCGATTTCAATGGAGTGGTCAATCTTGTTCCTCTAGTATCTTTGGTCAGATGTACCAAAGTGCAGGCTGGGAATAATGTGGTAGTCATGCCTCCATTTTGACCACATCTGGGAGATCTCAGAGCCAGCTCTCTTCCACATTGTGCCAGTATTTCAATGTTTCTCATTCAGCGACCTCATTCACAATCACTGCTCCTTAAGAGAAGGGCTTTCTACAACTCAAGATAACTTGTATTTACAGTATACAGTATTTACAGTAACAGTATTTACCTGCTGATGATGGATATTTAATGCAGCAGCCATGGAAATGAATGGGCCAATTGCAAATAAAAGTGAGCCAAGTTACCAGCACTATGTGACTGTGGGTATTATGGAGTTCAATTTATCGTTGGAGCCCACTATTAAAGAAAAGCCCACAAAGATGGCAAGTCTCCTTTAGACATTGTGGGCAACAATATTTCACCATTTGGCTAAATACTGGCATAACACATTGAAATTGCAACCCATTGATTCAACCAATAAAACTTGTGCCCGAGCTGTCTCAATTGGTTTGGGAACATTGTTTTAAAAATGAGGGGCAATTCAATGAACAATTTCATATTAAAATTCGATCCAACACAATTGTGTAAAGATATCAAATTGTACATTGCGGTGTGCGTGAATTAATTACTTTGTTTGCAAATGAGCAATGTTGAGTTTAGAAAGACAGCAAGGAATGGAGGAACAGATGGTAAAGAAAGGATAAACGACTATTAAAATAAAACAAGTTCATGTCTCATGGCGAAATTGTAGATTTAAAAGGGAACTGTTCACCGTAAACAGATTTTTATTTTCCCCAAATACAGGTGTAAAAGGGCATTATGTAAATACCCACAAGGTAAAGATTATATTATGTATTTTCTGCTGGAGGGAAGCACAATCGCACAAATTCCAGAGAATCGATGATGCCCTCAGCTGGTCCAGCATGATCAGCAGGGAGTTCAAAAGTGTTAAACAGCAGAGAAGCGGAGGGGAGAGAACAGCTCTCTGTTTTCTTAGAAGGCTTAGGAAGTTTGTCATGTTCCCTACAACTCTCACCAACTTCTACAGATGCATCATAGAAAGCATTTTATCAGGATGCATCACAGCTTGGTTTGAGAACAGCCCCATCCAAGACTGCAAGAAATCGCAGCGCAGACCATCACACAAACCAACCTCCCTTCTATTGAAGGATCTCGACCCGAAATATCACCCATTCCTTCTCTCCCGAGATGCTGCCTGACCCGCTGAGTTACTCCAGCATTTTGTGTCTACCTCCCTTCTATTGACTCAATTCATACCTCAAGCTGTCTCAGCAAGGCCTGCAGCATAATCAAGGACGAGTCGCACACTGGCCACTCCCTCTTCTCCCATCTCGCAAAAGGTATAGAAGTGTGAAAACGCACACCTCCAGATTCAGGGACAGTTTCTTCCCAGCTGTTATCAGGCAACTGAATCATCCTACCACAACCAGAGAGCAGTGCTGAACTACTATCTACCTCTTTGATGAACCTCGGACTATCCTTGATTGGACATTTCTGGCTTTACCTTGCACTAAACGTTATTCCCTTATCATGTATCTACACACTGTAAATGGATCGATTGTAATCATGTATTGCCTTTCCACTGACTGGTTAGCACGCAACAAAAGCTTTTCACTGTACCTCGGTACACGTGACAATAAACTAAACTAAACTAAAACAGTGCCTGTGATAGGTGCAGACCAAAGTAACAATTACATTAAAAGAGACTATTGAAGATCAAAGAGAAACAAACCAAAATGGTACAACCACGGAAAGGAGAAAGGCTTGGGGAGCTGGTGGCTACCAAACATTGTTAAATTCAATATTAAGCTCTCAGGACTTATCTTATCCAAGCGGACAAATAGACACAGAAACTTGAGCTTGCTCTGGTATTACCCCATTAATGTAGGAGGCCAGAAACTGACAAGATCTGAGTGGTAAAGGTGTAGAAAATGTAAAAAAAGGCACCAGGAGGCTAAAGGTCATGGGATTCCACCATCAGCTAACGCTTCTCCATTTACAATGTTCACAGCAACTTCCTGGACGATTCTTCCATCTCCACCAAGCAACTCCACTTTTGCGGCACTTCCCCCTGCAAGTCCAGAAGGTGCCACAGCTCTTTCACACCCCCCACCACCGGATGACACCAGTTTCAATGTTTCTAATATATATTTTTTTTAAATCGCAAATTGCCGTTTTTAATTGTTATATCTTGACATTGTATTCCCTCTGTAATCTCCATTCCGTCTGTACAGAAGAATAATCCTGGTCTGGGACAACGTGGAGCTCACTAGTTACTGCTGAAACATGGGAAATAATTCATGAATTTCACATTTTTGGCAGGCTTGGTCAGAAGGGATTGGAAGACTAACCCAGGGTCATCAAATAATAGACAATAGACAATAGGTGCAGGAGAAGGCCATTCGGCCCTTCGAGCCAGCACCGCCATTCAATGTGATCATGGCTGATCATTCTCAATCAGTACCCCGTTCCTGCCTTCTTCCCATACCCCCTGACTCTGCTATCCTTAAGAGCTCTATCCAGCTCTCTCTTGAATGCATTCAGAGAATTGGCCTCCACTGCCTTCTGAGGCAGAGAATTCCACAGATTCACAACTCTCTGACTGAAAAAGTTTTTCCTCATCTCAGTTCTAAATGGCCTACCCCTTATTCTTAAACTGTGACCCCTTGTTCTGGACTCCCCCATGTCTGTGTCTGTGTTTGTGTCTGTACCTGCACCACACCAGCAACTTGTCACCGAGACCAGCTTGTGTGTTGACGGAATTGTAAAAGAGTATTTTCCATTTCGATTTGCTCAGAAGTTCAACTTGATTTGTCCATTTCACCGCAGGGATTTGTTATCTTGTGTATAATGGTCCTGTGGCTGTTGGTGACGTCTATCGGCAGAACTAATTGACTCCACTGAGCACTTGGCAATTCAATGATGCACTTCCCGATCAGTCGCTTATTTCAGCTGTGGATCGGTGATCAGTTTCTCAGTGTGATGCACTCGAATAGTGGAAGGCCCGGATAGAGTGGATGTGGGGAGGATGTTTTGTACCTTTGCTGTTTCGTGTGTCTTGAAGCAGTTGGATTATTTTCCCCATTGTCCACATTGAATAGCCAAATCCTCAGAGGGCAAACACGGGAAACAAACCCGGACATCAGAATGGAGAAGAAACCTCTGATTGTTGTTTTCACTATATTACAGCTTTCTCCAATAATAGTCCAAGCTGTTCCCAACTTTACCACCTGAACTTCAAATATATACAAAAGACCCAAACATCTATGCGTGGATAGGCACAAAAAAGTTAAAGTAACTCAGCAGGTCAGAAAGCATCTCTGGAGAAAAGGAAAAGATGACATTTCAGGTGAAGACCCTTCTTCAGACCGAAGGGTCTTGACTCGAAATGTCACCCATTCCTTCTCTCCAGAGATGCTGCCTGTCCCACTGAGCTACTCCATCATTTTTGTGTCTACCTTTGGTTTAAACCAGCATCTGCAGTTCGTTCCTACACAGCGAGTGTAAATTGCCTTGTTGTAGGTGAGTGGTAGAGTTTAGGCAAGTCAATAAGCATGTGGGCAAGAATAAAAATCAGTAGGTGGATGTTTGACAGTCAGCATGAATTCTGTGGGCTGAAGGACTTGTCTCCATGCTCCATGGAAATGAAGATGAGGGGTAAACTTTAATTTTAAAAGCTTCTGAAAGAAGGACAGCATTTCAAGATTGACAAGGCTACAATAAAATAATAACCATGTGCAATGACTTGATCTCAAAAAATTAACAATAAAGGACGAATCAGTGATGTTCACCACACTATTGAGAAAACAGAAGATACAAATGAAGGGATGAGAAAGACAGTGGGCATGAAAGCGTGCATGCAAGCACAAGAGAGAACAGAAATGGTTATAGTTATGCTAGTATAAAATGGGCAATATTGATTTCTTTCTCATTTGTAACCAAATTTCAAAATAGCAGTGGCAAGCAAAAAGGGATGCTAAACAGAGCAAATCTTATCATGAAATTAAAGCAAATAAAGAGACCGATTTTATCTCCTTCAGATATGGTCACGTTTTAGAAACACAAGCAGTAGTGAGTTGTCATTTAAACATGGGAGGGATAGTTGTTGACAAACATAATAGTCCAATTGCTGATTGACTGTTCATAAACACTGGAAGAATTCTGCCCTTTTCCGACAGCTTCCCGAGGTTGTGACAAGCAAATAATAGACAAGCAAAGATGTTCACTGTTCATAGCGAACAAGCACTGCTGTAAAAGACCAAATGATAGATCATGACATCACTTTCCACTAATCACAAGTGATCTTCATACAAAGGTCTATTGTCAAGATATATCTAAATAAACGTATGAATTGCTTCCATCAGATACTCAAAGCATACTGGCGATTCTAACACACAGATTTTAATGCACCTTTTCTCCTGAAAGTTCCACACTTACTGCAGTGTTCACGTTTTCTCCCCCCTCAAAGACATGCGGTAATTACGATAAACACTAAAAGACTGGTGAAGGCCAATACACAAGTGTGCAGGCAGTTGCTTCTCAAAACGGTTTCATCCGGGTGTGACAATCCCGACACAGTGGAGCAAGGTCAAAAAACTTCATGACCTCTTACCATGTATCGGTCAAGGTGAGGCCCATTACTCTCTCAACCATAGATCCCACTATGCACTTGCTCCCACTGATGATATTCAATCTTGCTATGTGATAAAACTGCCAATACACTGGCACTGTCCAAATGCATTCTCATTCTTGGCAAAAAGTGCTTCGTCGCACACGGTGTGGAAGCTGCTGGAACTGCTGCACATCCTGCCACATCTCATCTAAACTATTTGTTAACGCCATGCGTACCATGCGAGTATACTCACTAAGCCATTTCCTCCCTAACTGTAGCTCTCACAGGCACAGGTTGCATGTATGAGAACAATATATTCCTGTGCCATTGCAATGTTATTCCAGTAATGACTACCCATCTGAAGTATGTGTAGGAAAGAACTGCAGGTGCCGGTTTAAATCAAAGGTAGACACGAAATGTTGGAGTAACTCAGCGGGACAGGCAGCATCTCTGGAGAAGGAATGAGTGACATTTTGGGTCGAGATCCTTCTTCAGAGTCTGAAGAAGGGTCTCGACCCGAAACGTCACCCATTTCTTCTCTCCAGAGATGCTGCCTATCCCGCTGATTACTCCAACCTTTTGTCTCTACTCATCTTAAGTAGATTAGTATATGGTCGTTCTTATTGCCTGTTTATTATTTCCTTACCATGTTACTCACATTCATCCACTAAAGTACCTCTCGCTAGAGAGAGAGAAATGAGGGCAGCAATATGATGAAATGAAACACTTCGCATTGCACAAAGTGGGGAACCAAGAGAAGTATAACAGTTACAAGCAGGGAGCATTGACACGAGACAGCGTGAGGGCACTTTGATTGGATCTTGCATGCTGAATGAGACACAAGGCTAACACTCTGTTTTGCCCATGTGTGTAACCCGAAATATTAATTTGTGAGGTGGCTTCAATGAACCTTTGCAAGATGAGGGATTTCCGATTGCCTGAAATGTGCTCTGATGTAACGCATGAATGGTTAGTTAGGGCTGTATTGTGTAAGCCACTTGGCTTGCAGACAATGACTTTGCAGATTCTTTATGAAAGTAAATACCTATTAGGGAGTTCCTTACACTCCATACAGCCGCTGCCAGTCTCCTCCAGGCAGCTAGGAGACAAGGCATTGGATGTCAAAAAGGGAGCTCCCTGCAACTCCTGTTGTCTGAGCTCCAGAACTCTCAGCTCCCCGTGTCTAGCATCAGCGGCAATCTTTAATTGGCAAGATGGTGCAGCATGTAGTGTAACCTCTTGGCACAATCTTCAGAGGAACTGAGTTGCATTTTCCACAATACTTCGAGCATTTGGTGGTTCTTGTTTCTGCTTTCTGCTGTGGCTCGAGGGTGGACTGATACGCAACCGTAGGTATGGACTGTAACCCTTGATCCCATGATCTATTACTCCAGGTAGTTCCAATCACTTTAAATACCTTGCAAGATGGATGCAGAGTAAATAAATAGTACACTTTCTGCAAATAGTATTCACTAAGTATATTCTTGTGATATAGAACACACGCACACACGCACGCACACACACACGCATGCCTCCATTGAATGAGCATTTCAGCCTCTAGATACTGGAGAACAAATGGCCAATTGAAGTCCACAGTGGACTTTAGACCAGCCTGCAGCAAGTTCCAAGTCTGCCTGGTCAGATTCCCCCGTCAACAGACTGCCCTTTAGACAGTCAGGATTAGTGTGATGTGCATCTCGTGTTCCATGGTCAAGGGTGGAGCTAGAACATCCAGTTTTCTGCAAGTAGGCCATTCGATAACTTACTGTGCAAATGGAGCCCGGAGAACATCACAAAGCCCAGGGCCAATTTTATCCAGATTGCTGAATCATGACTCAAAGTACAAATTGAAGATTCTTGGCATCTTCAAATAGAAAGACAGCAACTAATGTTCACCTAAAGCCTTCGATGTAGACAAACTGCCAAAGGCACCCACAGAGTGCTTGCAAATGTTAACAAACTGTTGTTATTCTACCACGTGCTTTTTTGGAAACCACTTAAAAAACATTAAGAATATGACCAAAACCCTAGATACAAAGGCAGGTTTCCTGTAAAACATGGGCATGTGATGACAACTGGGGAGAGGTGGAACGAGGCCACAGTGTGATTTGAAAACAAGGCAAGGATTTTAAAATTTCCGACGGAATCAATGAGTGAGAGGACATGGTACAAAAATGGTAGGACCATTGGCGAGAGGTAGGATAAAGGTACCGGACAAAAGGACATACTTTAGTACGATTAACTTTCCTCACCACTATCACCATGATTTGTCTCAATTACATTTAGCCCATATTTGGAACAAAATAATGTATTCCTCTCAGAACTTAAAATTGGATGTTCAAAGCAGAGGTAATTGACATGTTGCAACTAACATAGGTAGCACAGTGGTGTAGGGGTAGAGCTACTGCCTTACAGCACCAGAGACGCGGGTTTGATCCTGACTACATCCTGCTTGTCTATAAGGAGTTTGTACATTCTCCCTGTGACCTGCTGGATTTTCTCCGAGATCTTTGGTTTCTTCCCGGACTCCAAAGACATACAGGTTTGTAGGTTAATTGGCTTGGTATAAAATGTAAAATTGTCCCGTGTGTATGATAGCGTTAATGTGCGGGGATCGGTGATCGGTGCACACTGGGTGGGCCGAAGGGCTTGTTTCCATGCTGTATCTCTAAAGTAAACTCTTAAACTAGATGCCAACCTTTTTCTTTTTTTTTTTTTACACACCATTTTGATCCAAGGACGAAATGACTTGGAGCCAATATCTTAAATCACTTAAATCAGAACTAACATCCTAAATATAACCTGGCCAAATGTGTGCACCATGGTGACAGGTTTTATATAGCTAAACCACAGAACCAAAATAAAACCAAAAGCCTCCGCCTGGTTGTAGATGGCTGGAGTCTTTGCTTATTTGACAGATGCTTTAAAATGATGCTGCCTTTTTATATTTTGCACCAGATAAAGAGAATTGTTTTTTAAAATTATTGATTCGATGTATATACAGTTGCAGCATTTGGGTTCCATTGGTGACATTTATAGGTCCCCAGTAGTGTAAGAAATACAAGAAATAATGTAACTAGACAAATTTCTGTAAATTTCCCCGGTGTGGGACGAATAAAGGAATATATTATTAGACCAAGTGGACCCGTTGGGCCCAAACCTCTCCTGCATTGGAGCAGCACCCTCTCCTCTTCCCCCCCCACACTCCCCTCTCACCCTCAATCCCCCTTATCCTCCCCCCCTCCCTAGGAGATAGATTTAAACTTTAAAATGTGAATAACTTTTAAAATATGACACTGATTTCAATGAAACTTCTTCCATTAGCACCAAAGGAACAACGGTGAGTAAGGTGGGCCTAAAATTGTCACGCTATCGTGTACAGTTTTGGTTGTAGTTCAGGAACAAACAAGAGTTTTAGTATATAGATGTTCACATGATACATAACATTGGTGCTTAGAAATCCAATACACCCTTCTGCCAACAACCCCAGAATTTACAGGCTAGTTCAGACTTTCCCTTATTTCTTTAAAAATCTTCATTTTCACAATAGTGTCCGTTTTTGTTGCCCATTCCATCCATTTTTACTCTTGCAAATATTTTGCTCCCACCTCTGCCCATCATATCCTACAAATCAATCGAACTGGTGTGAGACACACCTTCTGAAAGGTACGTGTCCCAGTCTAACAGCAAAATAGAAAATGTTCATGATTGCTATTTATTGTCAGTTTTAATCCATTTTTACCAGATCTATGGAGTTTGATCTGCTGAAACAAAATTGATTAAAATCTAAAAGCTCAAGTGCCAGTGATCATTTGCTGGTGGATGATAATCTCTCAAGCTCTATTTTCTTGTGTTCTTCAAATTCCTTTCATGTGCAGAAATCAACTGAGTTAATTCAAAATTGAGGGCAATCACAGAGTAGCATTCTTAAGTTGCAAATTCCAAAGGTTCACCAGGCTGCAAGTGAAGAACTTACTCTTCAACTCAGTCCTAACTTGGCATCATGTTCGGTACAGACACTGTGGGCTAAATGGCCTGATCCTGTGCTGTACTGTTCTGTGTTCTAGGAGGCTGAACCCGAGTTCTAGATTTCTCAGTCAGAGGAAGCATCTGTCTCTCATCTACCCTGGGGATCCATTCAATGATTTGTAAGTTACAATTAAGTCACATCCCATTCTTCTAACACTCGGGATAAGAGTCTAGCCTCATCACTCTCCACATGACAAATGCACCTCCATGGAATCCGGTCTTTATTGTAGGGAGTACCTGTTCTTATGTATGGAGACTATAATTATACACAATACTTTGGCCCAAATTAGTCATTCCAACCAGGTTTGCAGCAAGATGATGTCTCATCAAGGCTCAGTCTCAATTACTGCCAGGATTTTAACACAAGAGTAACAGAGATAATGTACCATTCATCTTCCTAATTGCTTGCTGTATCAGCGTGTTCGTTTTTGTGCTATGTACAAGAATACCCAGGTCCCTTTGAATATCAACAATTCACAATCTCTCTCTCCTCATTAAAAAAATTCAGTGTTGTTTATTCCCACATAAAACTCCATGTAGATTTGAAACAGTAGATGCCAGAATCTGGAGCAACAAATAAGATGCTGAAGAACGTAGTGGGTAAAGCAGCATCTGTGGAGGCAAATGGATGGTTGATGTTTCGCATCAAAACCCTGCATCAGGACGGAGATAACCAGTGTACAGATGAGGCAGGAGGGCGGGACAGAGGCTGGTAAGTGATATGTAGACACAAAATGCTGGACAGGCAGCATCTCGGGAGAGAAGGAATGGGTGACGTTTCGGGTCAAGACCCTTCTTCAGAGCTGACCTGCCGAGTTACTCCAGCATTTTGTGTCTACTTTCGATTTTAACCGGCATCTGCAGTTTTTTTTCCTACACTGGTAAGTGATAGGTGGCAGCAGGGGAGGTTGTGGTTTGATGGGAAAATGAAGCCAGGTGGAGTTTACCTTTCCTAACTGCAGACCTCCCAACATTTGATTTTACAAATTCATAATTTTGATGTCCAAAATTCAGAACTTTACATCAAAATTCATTATGTGGCACGTAATGCAAAAAGGTATGCACTCCAAATGCGCATAAGCGTTGCGCTACAATAGACAATAGGTGCAGGAGGAGGCCATTCGGCCCTTCGAGCCAGCACCGCCATTCAATGTGATCATGGCTGATCATTCTCAATCAGTACCCCGTTCCTGCCTTCTCCCCATACCCCCATGACTCCGCTATCCTTAAGGGCTCTATCTAGCTCTCTCTTGAATGCTTTCAGAGAATTGGCCTCCACTGCCTTCTGAGGCAGAGAATTCCACAGATTCACAACTCTGACTGAAAAAGTTTTTCCTCGTCTCAGTTCTAAATGGCCTACCCCTTATTCTTAAACTATGGCCCCTTGTTCTGGACTCCCCCAACATTGGGAACATGTTTCCTGCCTCTAACATGTCCAACCCCTTAATAATCTTATACGTTTCGATAAGATCTCCTCTCATCCTTCTAAATTCCAGTGTATTCCAGTTAGGCTACATTCATGTGTGAAAAACTACTTATTTCCACCAGTCTGTAGTTCTTGGACTACATGTACAATGTCAGGCCTATCACGAGTATATTCTGCTATTTATAGAAAGGTCATTGAACAGAGATAGTTTGTGCAACAAAGAACAAATTGTTTTGTTTTTTCTATTTTGCTTTTCCCTTACACATCCCAATTCTCTTGGTATTGAATAAAAGGACAATGGTCATAAAATGTATGACTAAGTTATGAAGAAAGAGTTGATACATGCGACTCGACTAAGCAGACGGAAGTACTTGTTGAAGTAAATTCGCATGTTAATTGATAATCAGCCCAAAAAGGTGGTAATTGGCTTTTCTGCTGTGTTTTATATTTTAACCCCGTCTTAATTAATTAATATAGTTATATAATCTTGCACTTAAATTTAATATTTACTCATTACAGTTCCACCACTGATTTTCTGGCACTCTTGGACAGGTTGTGTGAGTGGGCAGATGCATGGCAGATGCAGTTTAATGTGGATAAATGTGTGGTTATTCACTTTGGTGGCAAGAACAGGAAGGCAGATTATTATCTGAATGGTGTCAAGTTAGGAAATGGGGAAGTACAAAGAGATCCGAGTGTCCTTGTTCATCAGTCACTTAAAGTTAGCATGCAGGTACAGCGGACAGCGAAAAGAGCTAATGGCATGTTGGCCTTTATGACAAGAGGAGTTGAGTATAGGAGCAAAGAGGTCCTTCTGCAGTTGTACAGGGCCCTAGTGAGACTGCACCTAGAGTACTGTGTGCAGTTTTGGTCTCCAAATTTGAGGAAGGACATTCTTGCTATTGAGGGAATACAGCGTAGGTTCACTAGGTTAATTCCCACAATGGCGGGACTGTCGTATGTTGAAAGACTGGAGCGACTAGGCTTGTATACACTGGAATTCAGAAGGATGAGAGGGGATCTTATTGAAACATAAGATTAAGGGATTGGTCACGTTAGAGGCAGGAAACATATTCCCGATGTTGGGGGAGTCCCGAACCGGGGCCACAGTTTAAGAATAAGGGGTAGGCCATTTAGAACGGAGATGAGGAAAAACTTTTTCAGTCAGAGAGTTGTAAATCTGTGGAATTCTCTGCTTTAGAAGGCAGTGGAGGTCAATTCTCTGGATGCTTTCAATAGAGAGCTAGATAGAGCTCTTAATGATAGCGGAGTCAGGGGGTATGGGGAGAAGGCAGGAACGGGATACTGATTGTGAATAAGCCATGATCACATTGAATGGCAGTGCTGGCTGGAAGGGCCGAATGGCCTACTCCTGCACCTATTGTCTATTTGTTCCAGAGCTTTGCTGGTTTATGCGGCCAGCCAATGGGGATAGATGTGCTGGCTCCAGCTGCGCTGGAGTTCCAGAGCCCCGGCTGTACATTGCAAATTCAACCCACCGATGGGCCATGGAAGTCCCGATGAGGTCGAGATTGGCTGCCTTGCCCAGCCAAGGTGCCACATTTTCGGGGAGACTTAGCGACCCTAGCGATCTCTAACTGCCGAATTGAAAATTGCAATTATTGACTGTTTTGCGGAAAAATGTGAGGCAAAATCGGAATGGGGGAAATGAAATAAGAAAACGGAAATGTTCCACCAAATTCGGAAAGGTTGGGAGGGGTACAACTGGTTGCATCATACCACAGTTCCTCCTTTAACTAATTCCACATCATTAACCAGCCTCCATCTCTACTCTTCCCCTTCCAGCTCCACCTGCCATTTTTATAATGTTTCCACCTCTCATCCGTCTCAGTTCTCCCACCTTCCTCTCCCCACCCTATCACCTACCAGCCACAGCCTCACCCTTCCCTCTCACTTCTACACACTGGCCATCTTGCCTCTTATCTCATTTGTTGTGCCAGGTCTCAACCCAAAACATCATAGAGGTGCTGGGCCTCTACGAGCTGGAGTTTAGAAGGATGAGGGGGGACCTCATTGAAATTTACTGAATAATGAAAGCCTTGGATAGAGTGGAAGTGGAGAGGATGTTTCCATTGGTGGGAGAGTCTAGGACCCTCAAAATAAAAGGATGTTCCTTTAGGAAGGTGATAAGGAGGAATTTCTCTTGTCAGAGGGAGGTGAATCTGTGGAATTCATTGCCACAGAAGGCTGTGGAGGCCAAGTCAATGGATATCTTTAAGGCAGAGATAGATTCTTGATTAGTACGGGTATCAGGGGTTATGGGGACAAGGCAGGAGAATGGGATTGAGAGGGTAGATAGATCAGCCATGATTGAATAGTAGAGTAGACATGGACTGAATGGCCTAATTCTGCTCCGATCACTTAAGTTATGAATCCCTCCACCTCCATATTTGCTGGGTTCTCCCTGGTTTGTTTTGAACAACAAGTCTTACCCATCTACTCCACTTAAATATGTCCCCTGGTAGCCACCCTGCTTCCTCATCATTCATATGTTACATTAAACTCCCCTAGCCATATTAATGCTAGAGATTGTGAAACATGATGCATTTCCCCATAGTGCTGAAACATGTTGTCAATTATTTTAAAAGCTTCAAGTGACTAACACAAAACAGCAAGATAATTGTTAATTTGTGGCAGCAGGTTACTCCCTGACCAAAAACAAATATAATCCACTGCTAATAACTTCAAACTGTTGAGACAGACACAAAATGCTGGAGTAACTCAGCGGGTCAGGCAGCATGGGGAGCAGTGAGAGAGCATGTTGCTAAAACTCTCGAAGAGGAGAACGTCGTCAAAGTAGACATACCTTGAGGAGAATTCACAGTGGAGCGGCAAGTGTAGCAAAATAACTGTAGATGCTGGTTCAAATCGAAGGTAGACACAAAATGCTGGAGTAACTCAGCGGGACAGGCAGCAAATTATTTATCTCAGTTTATAGAATGGCCTCTAGTTCCTAATAACTACAAATCATCTATCAAACAAACCGTAACAGTTGATACTGCTGTAACCCCAAATATTCATTGAAGTACAGATTGGTGAGGCTGATCATCCACAATCAGTAACCTGTGCCTGCCTTCTCCCCATATCCCTTGATTCCACTAGCCCCAAGAGTTCTATCTAGCTGTTTTAAATTTCATCCAGTGAGTTGGCCTCCACTGCCTTCTGTGGCAGAGAATTCCACAAATTTACAACTCTCTGGGTGAAAAGGTTTTCTCACCTCAGTTTTAAATGGCCTCCCCTTTATTCTTCGACTGTGGCCAACTTCTGTACTTTCCCAATATTGGGAACATTTTTCCTGCATCTAGCTTGTCTAGTTCTTTCATAATTTTATATGTCTCTATAAGATCCCCTCTCATCCTTCTAAACTCCAGTGAATACAAGCCCAATCTTTCCTCATATAACAGTCCCACCATCTTGCGGATTAACCTCGTGAACCGACGCTGCACTGCCTCAATAGCAAGGATGTCCTTCCTCAAATAAGGAGACCAAAACTGCACACAATACTCCAGGTGCGGTCTCACCAGGGCCCTGTACACCTGCAGAAGGACCTCTTTACTCCTATACTCAAATCCTCTCGTTATGAAGACCAACATGCCGTGAGCAAACAGTTTTATGCCACAGTTTTATTAACTGTATATTGCGAAGTGAAATTCTATTTTCACCAGAAGACAACACAATTGCTCTGGCCAAAAAAAGGAAAGTTGCTTTAGAAAATCAAAATGTGATGGGGAGGAAGAGTACATCATGAGCAGAGAGAAAGAAAGATGGAGACTTCCCAGAATATTCTAAAGTGTAACAGATAAATAAAAGTTATTTGACTGGCAGACTTGGTTCAAATGTTACTTAGTAAGCAAGAGATCTGTACTTCAAGACTAATCCAACCAATAAGCCTGATGCTTCTGTGCTCAGCTGACAGGCTGCAGAAGGTTGCCAGCCTAAACACGTTCAAGTTTCAAAGCACACATTGGGATACAAATGACATCCTTAGCCTAAACAGTTCTATTGGGCCCCATTTGGTAACTTGAATTTCACTGTACCTTAATTGGTACATGTGACAATAGACTGACCTTGAAACCTGCATAGCGAATGTCTAGGAAGGAACTGCAGATGCAGTTTACACCGAAGATAGACACATGCTGGAGTAACTCTGCGGGACAGTGAGCGTCTCTGGATAGAAGGAATGGGTGACGTTTCGGGTCGAGACCCTTCTTCAAGGGATGGTCTCAACGTTATCTTAAGAACTGGTGATGCAGGAACACTTCAGGAATACATCAGACACCACAATGACTCACTATTCCCATTGGGTGCTCTGGGTTAAAACTGTGCCAGATCTCAGGGTTTCTACTGATTATTTGCTCAAGAAGAAGACAATCAATTTCCTCGCAGTTCCACCTTAATATCACACGATTGCTTCAAACAATTAAAATTAAATACGTATTTGTTCTCATTCAACAAACCAGGTTAAAATAATAGTTCAATGAAATGGTACACGGTTCTCTCGGGTATTGAATCAGGCACCTGTACCTGATGAGCATGGAGACGGCACAGTCACAAGGTTAAAGCTAAAAATAATTACCTTTGTCAAGATTTATCTTGCAACATTCCCGAGGTAATGCCTTTAACTAAGTCTTGCAATATTCAAATTGAGTTTTTGAAGTAACTACGTCACCACTTATTATATCCAAGTGCTGAATGCATGTCTTTAGAAGGCTGAAGTTCGGCATGTCCCCAACAACCCTCACCAAGCTCTACAGATACGCCATAGAGAGCATTCTCTCAGGACGCATCACAGCGTGGCTTGGGAACTGCTCCATTCAAGACCAAAAGGAATTGCAGAGAGTAGTGGACGAAGTCCAAACCAATCTCCCTTCCATTGGCTCCATCTACTCTTCACACTGCCTTGACAAGACCACCAGCATAATCAAAGGTATGTCCCACCCCCGGTCACTCCCTCGTCTCCCCTCTCCCACCAGTCAAGAGGTACAGAAGTGTGAAAACGCATACTTACAGATTCAGGGACAGTTTCTTTCCAATTGTTATCAGGCAACTGAACCATCCTACCAACATCTTGAGAGTTGTCCTGAGCGACTATCAACTTCATTGAAGACCCTCGGACTATCTTTAATCAGACTTTACCTTGCACTAAACATTATTCCCTTTGTCATACATCTGTACACTGTGGACGGTTCGATTGTAATCATGTACGGTCTTTCCGTTGACTGGTTAGCACACAACAAAAAGTTTCATTGTTCCTCGGTGCACTTGACAATAAACTAAACGCATATCCCACCTAACTCTCAGGATGCCTTCCCAAGGATAAGAATGCTAACAGATTCCATTGTAGCATCATATGTGGAGATGCATGACCCACACCATTAGTCTGCCCTCCCTGTTGATGTGCCAGATGCCTGGCATGAATCTCTGCCCCCTGCTGACACTCACACCGCAACAAATTACTCTACCGTTTGGTTTGGAGGGGCTGCCCACGAGTGTGGATATTGGGTTGTTTGGGTCAAGCGCTCTCAGTTTGTAATTATGTGCCTTATGGTTACACTGCCCAGTACTGCAAATGCAAACCTCTGTCAGGCACAGCTGCACATATTGTTGGATTGCCCACATCCAATCACCCTCACCACCTCCTGCTGGAATCTGCTCTCTCCCTTTTCTGAAGAAAGGTCACGATCAGAAACAAAGACAGACACAAAGTGCTGGAGTAACTCAGGTCAGGCAGCATCTCTAGATAAAATGGATGGCCTTTACATGTAGGAAAAAACTGCTGGTTTACACCGAAGATAGACACAAAGTGCTGGAGTAACTCAGTGGGACAGGCAGCATCTCTGGAGAGAGGGAATGGGTGCCGTTTCAGTTCGAGGGTCTTTTTTTTCTTGGCAACCCAGAGACCAAGCTAAAAATAGAAAATACTGGAAACTTAGCAGTTCAGGCAACATCGACAGAATGAAACACATTTCAGGTGAAAGATCCTTCTTCAGAAAAGGGAAAGGGAAAAGGTTAGTTTAGAATTGAAAAAGGATTTGGAAGATTGCATAGGATGAAAGGAACCTCACCAACAGGTTGAAGCCAAGACTGTTGTAATGGCAAACTGTTGCAGTCATGCTGTTCATGGATTAATGAAGGAATTTACAAAGAAAACAAAGGAGGATATAGCTGGAGAATGTAAAGGGAAGCAATTACGTTAGACGATGCCACCAGGCATCTTTCTCATCCAGCATTTCAAAGGGACTGCTCCTTTCTGAATTCAAGGATTGCTCCTCTCTTCCATTTCCACCCCTTCCCAGGCCACCTCAAGAGATGCAGCATCCATCCTTCCACCTCTTTCCACATTAAGAAACTCAAACGGCTCTTGCAGACGAAGCAGCAATTCACTTGTATCTCTTCAAATCTGGTGCAATGCATTCAGTGCCCACAATGTAGACTTCCTCACAATGGAGAAAACAGAAGCAGATCCTGTGACAGCTTTGCAGACCACTAGTGCTCAGTCTGCAGGGACATGAGCACCCAATTGCTCATCATATTCATGTTCAATCCCACTCCAATCTGTGGGCTGGATTCTGCCACTGTTCTGACACCAGTCTGAGGAGCTGCACCTCATTCCGATCAGGGAACGTTGCAGTCTTCCCAACAAAATATTTAATTCAACAATTTCAGGTAACTCACTGTTTTCCTGCTGCAGCTGTGGTCTCTCTTTCTCTCTCAATTCCCCCCCCCCTCTCTCTTGGCTTCAACAATCCAGACAAAGCATGCCTGACCCAAAATCACTTCCACTGATGCTTCCCAAGCTGCCGACTGTTCCCAGAGTTTTCAATTTACATTTCTAAAATCTTGTTTTTTTGTGTTCATTTTTCCAGTCCTCAAGTTCAGAGTGCTGTAGCACAGAGCAGGGTAATTTGCATCAGATTTACAGCAGTGCACAGCCCGAGTGAATTCCTTTGTAAGCAAAGGAGAGTGATATACCGGCAAGAGTTGGAACTGTGGGATGCGAACTGGAATGAATGAGTGATAATCAGCGCTCTGTTTGGTAGCATCAAGCAGGATGTCAGTATACGGCGCAAACTCCTCTTGCAATCCTTCCATCCAGCGGCTGTGGATTGGGCATTTAAAGCACCTATAGCACATTGGATGTTGACTTCATGTGCTGTGCCTCTGGGAGTTCAAGGTGATGGGGGGGAGTGTGGAAAGCGAAGGGATCAGTCACTGCTGCTTTTGGAAGGGACCAGAGATGGGCACCGTGTCAAAATAAAAGAGGAATCGCAGTGTGGAAAGGAAGGGATAAGACTGGCACGTGCAAATTAGCTTGCATGCACAGGAATAAACTGCATTCACCCGACGTCAATTAAATTACTTTAAAAAAGAGCGCTGTTATACGGCACCAAATTTTAGAAGAATAAACTTATTTCAAAATTAGAGATAATATTGCAGTGATTTAAGTATTAAATTTAGGTCACCTCAATAGAGTCACAAGAGACTCGAAACCATCCAGAAAAGATCATTTATTTAGCAGCCATGCCATTAGATTTAATATCCTCTCCATTGGGGCTGCAGTATTTATAGCATCTGCAAAATTCAATTCTTATTTTATAATGATTTCAACTACTGAAACAGTCTCTCTTTAGACTTTGATTTGTATCGATCTGAATTTTCAGAACAGCACATCAAGGTTTGGTTGGGAGTTAACGAATCTATATATATTAACTGTAAACCAAGTTCATGTCAAAATCTAATCAAGAGTAACGTCAATAAGTCACATTTGAGAATATTATCAAATTCATACAAAAATGAGTATAAAAAATGTCATCTTTTGTTACATGGACATTAACTTTTCTTATTAACAACAGAACAATATTTTTCATTAACCCTCAAAGGTTTGGCAAAAAAACATTTGTAGATTAAAATAAAACCAGATTTTTGACAAATCCAGCTTGGTGCTATCTCTATCTTCAGGATGTAAGCTACAATTGATAACCTTAAACATTAACTTTGTTTCTGTCCCCGCTGGTACTGAATGACCTGCAGAATATCTCACGTTTTGTAATTTGGGGTAAGTCATGGGGAGAACGTACAAACTCCGTAAGGACAGCACCCGTAGTCGGGATCGAACCAGGGTCTCCAGTGCTGCTTTCGCTGTGAGGCACTCTACCGCTGCGCCACCTTCCACATTCCACAAGGATCAGTGCTCCAAGCCCTGATGTTTGCAAATTTACTTTAGTTATTTAGACCTCAAAATCACCATCAACACAAAATTGCCCTGCAGGAGATTATAACAAATTATAGGGAGGACCTTGGGGGAGAGAAAAAAAGGACAATAGTCAAATAATTGCTACAACAAAATGCAATGGAGTATATTTTGTATAAAAAGAGGTCATTTGTTATTTGGAAGCAGCAAGATCATTTTCTATTTGCAAGGAGGTTGAGGAAACAAGAAATCTTGGAATACGAACATTGCAGTCACCAAAAGTTGCATTTCACATGAACAGAAGCAAAAGAGAAAGAAAAAAAACCAAAATTAAACACTTGGGTTATATTCCCGACAAATTGAAAAGCAGGAAATTTGTAATAAATTTGCATCAAAATCTACCTCGAGTAGATCACACTTAGAGAACTGCACACGGCTTTGGTTACCATATAAAGACACTGCGGAGAAGTTTTACAAGATTAATACCAAAAAATCATCAAAGCTATATATATCAGGAAAAGAGGGTGGGCTTCTTTTCCCTGAACAAAGGCTACAGAGGGAAACTCAATAGTTCCAAGATGTGGAACCATTCACTGTACCACGGTGACTGTGATAATAATAAACCTAAACCTAAATTTAACCACCAGAGTAGTGGAAGCAAATGATACAGATTATTAGAAAACGGAAACAGAATACACGTGAATGAGAAAGTAAAAGTCACAGGAGTATAAATGTTAACATTGACAAGTTATGCCAAATGGCCTGTTTTATGCCACTCTTCACACATATTGCATTAGAGTCATAGAGTGATATAGTGTGGAAACCAGCCCTTCGGCCCAACTCGCCCACACCAACCAACATGTTCCATCTACACTCGCCCCATTTGCTTGCATTTGGGCCATATCCCTCTGAACCTGTCCTATCCATGTACCTGTCTAACCGTTTCTTAAATGTTGGGATAGTCCCAGCCTCAGCTACCTCCTCCGGCAGCTCATTCCACACACCCCCCACCCTTTGTGTGAAAACATTACCCATCAGATTCCTATAAAATCTTTCTCCCTTCACCTTAAACATATACCCTCTGGTCCTCGATTCCGCTACTCTGAGCAAGAGATCCGTGTGTCTACCCGATCTATTCCTCTCATGGTTTTACACACATAAGAACACCTTTTATCCTTCTGCAGTCCAGGGAGTAGAGTCCCACCCTGCCCAACCCCTCCTAGCTCAGACCCTGGAGTCCTGGCAACATCCTTGTAAATCTTCTCTGCGCTTTCCAACTTGACAACATCTTTCCTATAACATGGTGCCCAGGACTGAACACAATACTCTAAATGTAGCCTCACCAACATCTTATACAACTGCAACATGACCTCCCAACTTCTATACTCAATACTCTGACTGATGAAGGCCAATGTGCCAAAAGCCTTTTTGACCACCCCATCTACCGGTGATGCCACCTTCAAGGAACTATTTACCTGAACCCAGGCAGCATTGTGGTGCAGCGGTAGAGTTGCTGCCTTACAGGGTTTGCAGCGCCGGAGACCCGGATTCGATCCTGACTATGGGTGCTGTCTGTACGGCATCTGTATGTTCGCCCCATGGGTTTTCTCCGAGATCTTCGGTTTCCTCCCACACTCCAAAGACGTACAGGTTTGTAGGTTAATTGGCTAGGTGTATGTGTAAATTGTCTCTAGTGTGTGTAGGATAGTGTTAATGCTGGTCTCTGCAGACTCGGTGGAACAATGGGCCTGTTTCCACGCTGTATCTCCAAACTAAACTAACACATTGTAATTTAAGATTTAAATAATTAAAAGTGGATAAAGCCTTCAGACAATTGCAATACCATAAAGGTTTACTTTAGACTAGAGACGCAGAGTGGAAACAGGCCATTTGGCCCACCGAGTCTGCGCTGATCAACTTAACATAAACTTTCGTGTTCAAGTTGTTCATTTTCTGAAGAAAGGTCTTGACCCGAAACGTCACCTATTCCTTTTCTCCAGTGATGCTGCCTGACCCGTTAAGTTACTCCAGCTTTTTGTGTCTCTCTTCTTTTATTTCAACACCCTCAGGTCTGCAATCACAATCATACTTGGGCCTTCAATCACATACTTGGCCACAATCATACTCCCCAATCATGTTCGCGCTTCTGGCAACCTCAGAGCACAAAATAACAGCAGCAGGATCATCCCCCCCCCCCCCCCCCACCCCACCCACCCACCCCACCCTCCACCAGCCTGCCCCAACTTTCAACATCCCTCCTGACTGAAGGTAGACACAAAAAGCTGGAGTAACTCAGCAGGACAGGCAGCATCTCCGGAGAGAAGGAATGGGTGACGTTTCGAGTCGAGACCCTTCTTCAGACTGTCTGACCCGCTGAGTTACTCCAGCTTCTTGTGTCTATCTTTGGTTTATACCAGCATCTGCAGTTCCTACCTGACTGATCTTCCACCTTAAACAGAATTTTCCAGCCTCAATCCTAAAGCAATCAAATATAACCTTCAGGCTACAGAATTCCAACGGTTTGCTTGAGTGAAGAACTACTTCATTCTTTCACAAAATGCTGGAGTAACTCAGCAAGTCAGGCAGCATCTCGGGAGAGAAGGAATGGGTGACGTTTCGGGTCGAGACACTTCTTCAGACTTCATTCTTTCTCTCACCGTATCAAAATAACATTTTTTGTCATAATGAACAATCGCAATTTCCAGGCAGACCCCAAAATTGCTTACTCGTACCTGGATTCAGCACCTGATGATGCAACACTCAATTTCATTGTCACTAAGTGCTCTTCAAATACTTCCTACTTTTCCACATTAAACACATAGCAACAAAAGATGTGGGCCGCTCTTCGCATTTGTTTATGATCCAATTTTACATGATATTTGAATTGGAAAACGTTCTATGTTTCTATGTCTAAGCAAATCAGCCCCATGGACAACTAGACCAACCACAGGAGTGCCCCTGGCTTCCTGCCAGAGGATGGGAATTGGAATGGTATTTTTGCAAGAGTAGATGAATGCTGCAGAAAGGTTTAAAATTAAACGCTATTGTTCCAGAAAAAAAAATACAGCCATTGTAATTTTTTTTTACAAACCGAGAATGTGTTCCTGTTGTATTTTATGTAGGCAACACCTGCAGCTGGGTATTACTATTCTTCCGACTTCGAGACCAGTCTGAAGAAGGGTAAGAAAATAACTGCAGATGCTGGTACAAATCGAAGGAATTTATTTCACAAAAATGCTGGAGTAACTCAGTAGGTCAGGCAGCATCTATCCCATTCCTTCTCTCCTGAGATGCTGCCTGACCTGCTGAGTTACTCCAGCATTTTGTGAAATAAAGTCTGAAGAAGGGTCTCGACCTGAAACATCACCCATTATTCCTTCTCTCCAGAGATGCTGCCTGACCCGCAGTTACTCCAGCATTTTTGGTGTCTGTCTTCGGTTTAAACCAGCAGTTGCTTCCTACACTCTTCCTAGGACTAATGAATGAACTGCGCCTCGCTGGCTGCAAGGTAGAGGCGTGTCTACACTGCTAGTGCCTATTGGAGACTGGCGGGCACATGGCACATCTCCTGTTTGCAGCCAGCCAACGATGGATGTCGCCTTATTTCCCCCAAATACATGCCGCCGAGAGACGTCTCTGCTCATGAGAGCCGAGCACGTAGCACAAGGCTACAGCTAATGATCCGGCGGCGGCAACATCAGCAAATGCTGCCTGGAAGCTGGAGTCCCCTGCTGGGGAAGAGCGTGCAATGTGCGAGCTGCTGCTACTCACGGCAGTTGTCCTCGTCGCTGTTGTCCGTGCAGTCGTCATCCCCATCGCAGCGCCAGAGTAGCGAGATGCACCGGCTGTTCCTGCATTGAAACTGCCCCACATCACAGTGTGGCCGCGTACCTGGAGAGGGGGCAGGGGAACGAGGTCTCGGTCACTCTTAATCTACAAGGCTTAACATTGCAAAATAAAACAACAACAAAAACACGACTGTAGTAATACAGAATGCACGAAGCGCGCCCAGCAGCTCAAAGCTGATTGAACTGAATATTGAATTGAATACATTTTATCAGCCAAGTGTGTGTGCACACAAGGAATTTGCCTTGGTGCTTATGTCAATAGTGGCTCCTGGAATGGCAACATTTTCCAATAAGGCTGAATGACTTATTAGAAATATTGTTGCAATCCAACACATTTTTGGTAGAGAATAGATATTGAATGGGATACGCGTTTACACGCAGCGCGCTGGCAGGGGTAGCGTTGGATGAAAATCAATAACCTTCCGCTTGGCGTTTCATTTCAACCCACTGAGCAGCAGCATATTCGAGAGACTGGAAAGGAATATATCACCCGTCATTGCTAATTACAAAATAGCCGTCTGGGATTTTTTGTAATGAAAGTACTGACCTTCAACCACGTGCGAATTCAATAACAACGCGATGCAAAGAATCCACATTGTCTCTTACGCTCATCCCCAAAATGCTGCAACCTCTCTCGTCCTAAGTAACACTGTTCTCTGTCAGCGCCGAGCCAAACGCCGGCTTCCGACGTCAGGCTCAGAAGGAGGAACGTAAAGTTAAGGCGCAATCATCTCACAACCCCGATTACTCAGCAGGAGTGCAGCTAAACGAATGGCAATACAGATATTCAATGGATTGAACGACCAGATTGGCTGGGATGTTAACCCCCCCCCCCGATCCATTCCGAGTCCAGTGTCTGCGGGAGTCATTTAAATGTGCACCAGAAGCATTTGATAAAGTCCCTATCTAATAATATCACTTGAATTTGAATCTCAAGGAATAGACTGAAAATTACTGACCTAATTAAATTGATTGTTCCTGAACGCAATAATCCTGTTTTGCGGATCATAAATCATAAGGGATAGGAGTAGAATTAGGCTATTCGGCCCATCAAGTCTACTCCACCATTCAATCATGGCTGATCTATCTCTTCCTCCTAACCCCATTCTTCTGCCTTCTCTCCATAACCTCTGACACCCGTACTAATCAAGAATCTATCTATCTCTGCCTTAAATATATCCACTGACTTTGCCTCCACAGCCTTCTATGGCAAAGAATTCCACAGATTCACCACCCTCTGACAACAGAAATTCCTCCTCATCTCGTTCCTAAAAGAATGTCCTTTAATTCTGAGGCTTTGATCACTAGTCCTAGACTCTCACACTAGTGGAAACATCCTCTCCACAAGCACGCGATCCAAACCTTTCACTGTTCTGTGTGCTTCAATGAGGTCCCCCCTCATTCTTCTAAACTCCAGCGAGTACAGGCCCAGTGCCGTCAAACGCTCGTGATATGTTAACCTACTCATTCCTGGGATCATTCTTGTAAACTTCATCTGGACCCTCTCCAGAGCCAGCACATCCTTCCTCAGATATGGTGCCCAGAATTGCTCACAATACTCCAATTGCTGCCTGACCAGCGCCTTATAGAGCCTTAACATTACATCCCCGTTTTTGTATCAAGCCCTCTCGAAATAAGTGAGAGGGCAAGAAAGCATTTTAACTTTTTGGGAATCCTGCACCAACACTCCCAAGTCCCTTTGCACCTCCTATTTCTGGATTCTCTCCCCATGTAGAAAATAGTCTACGCCTTTATTCCTACTACCACACTTTGCAACACTATGTTCCATTTGCCACGTCTCTGCCCACTCTCCCAACCTATCTAAGTCCTTCTGCAGAGTCCCTGCTTTCTCTACAATACCTGACCCTGCACCTATTTTCGTATCATCCGCAAACTTGGCACAAAGCCTTCAATGCCCTCATCCAAATCATTAATATACATCATGAAGAGCAGCGGCCCCAGCACCGAGCCCTGCGGAACTCCGCCAACCAGAAAAAGCCTCCTTTATTGCCAATCTTTGCCTTCTGCCATCCAGCCAACCTGATATACATACTATTATCTGCCCTTTGATACCATGGGGTCTGATCTTCCTTAGCAGCCTCTCATGTGGCACCTTATCAAAGGCTTTCTGAAAATCTAGGTGTACAACATCTACTGACTCTCCTTTGTCTGTCCTGCTATTTACTTCTACTTCCAAATTCCAGCAAATTTGTCAGGCAAGACCACCCCCTCACAAAACCATGCTGACTTCGGCCTATTTTATTGTGAACCTCTAAGTATTCCGGAACCTCATCCTTTATAATGGACTCTAAAATCTTACCAACCACCGAAGTCAGACTAACCGGCCAGAACAATGTGGTGCCATTATTTAAAAAGGGCAGTAGGGATAAACCTGGGAACTACAGGCCGGTGAGTTTGACATCGGTGGTGGGGGAAGCTGCTAGAAAAGATTCTGAGGGACAGAATCAGTCTTCACTTGGAAGTTCGAGGGTTAATTAAGGATAGTCAACATGGCTTTGTTAAGGGAAGGTCGTGTCTGACTAACTTGATTGAATTTTTTGAAGGGGTGACCAAGGAGGTAGATGGGGGTAGTGCAGTGGATGTGGTATACATGGATTTCAGTAAGGCTTTTGACAAGGTCCCACACAGGAGACTAGTCAAGAAGGTAAGAGCCCATGGGATCCAGGGCACCTTGGCAAAATGGATAAAAAACTGGCTTAGTGACAGAAGGCAGAGGGTGATGGTAGAAGGGTGCTTCTGTGACTGGAGGCCGGTGTCCAGTGGGGTGCCGCAGGGATCGGTGTCGGGTCCCTTACTGTTTGTAATCTACATAAATGATCTGGATGTCAACGTACAGGGCATGATCAGCAAGTTTGCAGATGACACAAAGGTAGGGGGGGTGGTGAATAGCGAGGAAGGGATCTGCAAGCTGCAGGAAGATATAGATGAGATGGTCAGATGGGCGGAGCAGTGGCAGATGGAATTTAATCCTGAAAAGTGCGAGGTGATGCACTTTGGCAGAAATAACTTGGAGAGGGAGTACACCATGAATGGAAGGACCCTAGGGAAGACAGGGGTACAGAGGGACCTTGGAGTACAGGTACACAAGTCCTTGAAGGCAGCAGGACAGGTGGACAGGGTGGTTAAAAAGGCATATGGGTTACTGGCCTTCATTAGCTGGGGCATCGAATATAAAAGTAGGGGGGTAATGATGGAATTGTACAGAACACTGGTGAGGCCACAGCTGGAGTATTGTGTACAGTTCTGGTCACCACATTATAGAAAGGTTGTGATAGCTTTGGAGAGGGTGCAGAGGAGATTCACCAGGATGCTGCCAGGGATGAAGGGCCTCGGCTATGAGGAGAGACTGGGCAGACTGGGGTTGTTTTCCCTGGAGCAGAGAAGGCTGAGAGGGGACATGATCGAGGTGTACAAGATCATGAGGGGCATAGATAAGGTAGAAGGCGGGGAACTTCTTCCACTGGTGGAAGGTTCAACAACGAGGGGACATAGATACAGGGTAAGGGGAGGGAGGTTTCGGGGGGATGTGAGAAAGAACTTTTTCACCCAGAGGGTGGTTGGAGTCTGGAACTCACTGCCTGGGGTGGTGGTGGAGGCGGGAACACTCACAACGTTTAAGATGCATTTGGATGGGCACTTGAAATGCTACAACATTCAGGGCTACGGTCCAAATGCGGGAAAATGGGTTTAAAATTAGACTGTGTTTGGTAACGGGCGGCGCGGACACGATGGGCCGAAGGGCCTCTTTCTGTGCTGTAGGACTCTATGACTCTATGACTCTATAACAGTTCCCACTATTCTGCTTTGCTCCCTTCTTGGCATGCAACTATTCACCACATAGATGATGACATAGAAACTCACAATTCCCAAGTTTGCAGACAGCAGAAAGCTCGGTGGCACTGCAGAGACGTGTAAATAAATGCACACGTAATTCATTGAGGTATTAAAAGATTAAGCAAGCAGCCAAAAACTGTGGCAAGCCAACTTCAATGTTGGCACAAATACTTCAATTTTGGACCTAAATAATCTCAAAATGATCAAAAGATTGGAACCACGAAGGCCCCAAAAAATATAACGGTGCATGCACAGATTATTTTTCCGAATACAATGGCTAGATCCAAAATACCTAGGGAAGGGTTCCAACCCAAAACGTCACCTGCCCATTCCCTCCCGCTGAGTTCCTCTGGCACTTCGAGTTTTGCTCAAGATTCCAGCATCTGCAATCTTATGTGTCTTCACCTTGGAGAGAGCGTGTGCAAGGAAAACGGTGAGAATGGACACAGGGGGTTAATTACATTGAAAGAAACGAGCACTAAATTTTTGGAATCACCTTAAATCTAGTCCCCCAGACACCCTCCAGTTCAAAGCCCTCCAAACCCAAGAGGGGAACTCAGAAAATAGCTCCCTGTGTCAGTTGGTACTGAGACTAACTACCCCTACTCAGTTAAACCTTGACCATTCTCAGATCAACACTGCTTTCCAATCACCAGTTACAGTGAACCAAATTATTAAACAATGCAAAGAAATCTATTTGGAACATTGGGATAAAGTAACTAAAAGCCAAAGCAGACTAGAGTGCTACTGTGCCCTAAAAAGAGATTATAAATTGGCAGACTATCTCTCAACTGTTAGAGACATAAAGCAGAGACAGACCCTCACCAAGTACAGGTTAAGTGACCACCATTTTGCAGTTGAAAAAGGAAGACCTTGGCAACCAAGAGAAAATAGAATATGCGGTCACTGCTTGACAGATGAGGTTGAAACAGAGGTGCACCTCTTCTTAATGTAAAAAATTCGATAAAATAAGAAATATATATTTTGAAAAACTCAGTCTGGCGACCCCAAATTTTAAAGAACTAGACGATATATCAAAACTAAGAATAATCCTTGGAGAAGGAAATACGGCACATCTTGGCGCACAATACATAACAGCATGCCACAACCTGAGAGACAGTGAATGACCGACATATACACATACACTCATACATAAATTGACACTAAGGAAATTAATATCGACCTGCTAACCTTGCTGTACTGTTTACAACTGCAAGAACGAGTAGCAATCGATAAAAGGCTATAAATGTATTGCGTGAATATACATATATAATATATATATGCACAGGGGCATATCGACCCATGCATTGTATACTTGTTTTTATATTCATGCATTTTAAATATGTATGTTATGTTCTATACTTTGGCAATATAATGATGTATCTTATCATGCCAATAAAGTATTTTAAATTGAAATTGAATTGAATTACATTTATTACAATTTATTAAGAATAACTCAGCGGATCTCTGGAGAGAAGGAATGGGTGAGGTTTTGGGCCGAGACCCTTCTTCAGACTGAGATTCCGGGGAGAGGGAAACTCAAGATATGGAAGGGTACAAAGAAAATGTAAGGTGTGAATAGGACAGAGCAAAGCAGACAATACTCGAGGAAATGTACAATGGTTCATTGTTGGCTGAGAGAAAGGTGACAACGAGGTATACACACAATAAAATTAATCAGGACAGTGAAACATCACCCTTTCCTTCTCTCCAGAGATGCTGCCTGTTCCGCTCAATTGCTCCAGCATTTTGTGTTTATCTTTGGTGTAAACCAGCATCTGCAGTTCCTTCCTTCCTATAATTTTAGTAGACTCTGATGTTAACAAGGTTAAAGTGAAATTTGATGGAAGAAGAACTAAGAGGCAAGGCTGATAATAATTAGGCACAAGGAACTGCAGAGGCTGGTTTACAAAAATAGAGACATTAAATGTTGGAGTAATTTGTGTTTCTTCAGACCAATTGTAGTAGGGGGCGAGAAAGCTGAGAAAAGAGCACAGCAACTCTTCCAGATGAGGCAAAGGTTCACGCACTCCTCTAACCTCATCTACTGCATTCAGTGCTGCCGATGTGGCTTCCTTTACGTCAGCGAGACCTAGCTTAGAACAGGCAAATGTTTCACCAAACACTTGCACTTGGTCCTGCTAGATTTCCCAATCACCGACATTTTAATGCCCCTTCCCATACCAATCTTTAAGTCCCAGAGCTCCTCCATTGCCAGTGAATAGCACCTCATATACTGCTTGAGTAGCTTACAACGCATCGGTATGAAGATTGAATCCTCCATGGTTAGGTTACAACCCACACAACCCCCTCCCTCTCCACCTCCTTTCTTTCCCCTCTCTTCCCTCTGCCCACCTGGATGTGTACCTCTTTTTCCTTTCACCTGTCCCCTTCCTACGGTATACCTTCATTCATAATTTACTCCTCTCATCAGGCTTTTGTCTTTTCATCTCTGGCCTTTGTCTACCTGTCTGCCAATCAACCCCCCTCACCTGTACCCACATCACTTGCCAGTTCTCATCTCACCCCCACCTCGTCTCTCAGTTTTTCCTCCCTCTACTACAACATGTCTGAGAGTCCCGCCCTGAAACGTCGCCTGTCCAAGTCTTCCAGAGATGCTGCCTGACCCATTGATTACTCCAGTACGTTGTGTCCGATAGAACTATCTCTGCTGTTTCAATCTATTTGGAAAATTAAAACCAGACAATTCAGGAGCAAAGGTTGGAAAACAGTTCTGGATGCCATGATGACTTGGCCAATTTCTCCACAAACAACAATTCATCTTTGATCGACACAAAAAGCTGGAGTAACTCAGTGGGTCAGGCAGCATCCCTGGAGAAAAGGTATAGATGACGTTTCGGGTCGAATAGGTGACTCAAAACGTCACCTATTCCTTGCGTCATTTCAGACGTCTGAAGAAGGGTCTCGACCTGAAACATCACCTATTCCTATTCTCCAGAGATGCTGCCTGACCCACTGCCTGAGTTACTCCAGCTTTTTGTGTCTATCTTCAGTTTAAACCAGCATCTGCAGTTCCTTCCTGCACAATACATCTTCGATCATCTTTCTCATCAATTGCTCATTTTTAATCTGAGGTTGATCGATTTTGTTGTGAAGATAGAATTCTAAACCCGATCAAGGTAGCAGCAAGAAGCCACTTGATTAGCAAAGCATCCACTGAGTGGAAGTGCCTGAGGAAGCAAAATGCTCTAACCCTAGCCACTTCCAACTCACTGAACGTGATGCCCATTCCTCCTGAAAATACTGATGAAGATGTTGATAGAGCTTACAACCCTATTCATTTTCCATCATACTGTACGTGCGGGACTCCGCTACAAGCTCAGGGCACTCCCTTTTGAAGTGTCCTTCCTTATTACAAAAATAACATTTTGAAGGCCCTGTCCTCCAACCTTGTCCCGTACCCGTATTTCCCCGGCCCCTGCCGTAACCTTCTCCATATCCCCCTCTTCTACGGCCTCTGCCGCCTCCTCTCCCTCTGCCTTGGGCGTAACTCCCCCGCCGTCCTGTACTTCCCTGTTCCTTGTTTACTACTTGCTTTACTGCCTGTAACATAATCTTTGCCTTTCCCTTCTGTTTCTCCTCATCCCTCCGCACGTACACTTTCTGGGCCTCCGTAAGCAACTGAGGTAGTGATCTCTCATTCCAATCATCCACCTTTTCTAACTTTTTCCTCACATCAGGCCAGGATTTAGTCACGAAATTGGCCCTGAGCAGTTGTTGTCCTGCCTCTGATGCCTGCTGATTACATGCCTGTGTTTCTACGTTGCTGTCTCCCTCATACTCCTCATTTGCTGCCTGACGGGTCCCATAAATCTTTCTGTCCCTGAGGTCCTGCAGCCTTTTGATGTCTGCTTCTAGTTCCCGTGCTTCTTGCTTCATCCTTTCCTTTTCCCGCTGCCCCCTTCTCTGTCTATATTCCTTTATGTCTTGCTCATCGTTCCAAGTTGTGACTTCTCCCTCTATCTCCACTATTCCCTTTTACCAAAGGGCACTGCTTTGTTCCGTCCTGGCTGGAATAGGGAGGGGGATACCCAGGGTCCCATAGGCTGGGGTACAGAGTTGATTTTTTTTCTCCTGAAGCTCCTGACTTTCATGCTGTTTTGGGGGTCTTTCACCCTTGTTTGGGGTGGTATTCTTTTCCTGCTATGCTTTCCTCAGCCTTTCTCCTTCTATTCTAAACAATTTAAGTACGTCTAGTTATTTTTCCTTTTTCGTTACTCGGGTTTCTGATTTATCCTTAGGCTTATAGTTCTTAATTAACACTCCCATTTCATCACACATGTTTATATCAAAATATAAATATATCAAAATTTATATCAAAATTTATATCATATTTATATCATTCCGTGGGCCATTTCGTAACCAATTGTTTCGTCCTTTTTTTTTCCATTTCTCAGAGTGTTTTTAAAAAAATATCCTCTTTGGATACGGGGAACTTCCTACTTAGTAGTTCAACTGCAGTTATTTTATTCATTGTATTCGTCTTATATTATTTTATTCATTGTATTCGTCTTATATTATGTTAGTGCACTTGGTCAGTCAGTTTAAATGCAGTCCTTGTTCTCACTCCGTTCCGTCTCTATAGTCACTATGCTACCTATTACGCTATTTCTATCTTCTATAGTTCTACTATATTCCTTTAATATTTATTCTGAGGCATCGGCAAGCCTGTGATTCCTGTGATTCTTTCAGGATTTATTCTTCGCTTTCCCCTTACAAGCATAACAACTTTCCTCCAGATTAGGGGAAGCTTTTGAATTAACAAACACATTTAATGCCTGCCGTACTCAATCCTCATCGGAGCCCAGTCGTGGCCACCAGACTGAACTCCCTTTTATTGGTTCCTTTGGCCAATCAAAATAACAGAACTTAATAATTTTTGTCTTCTCCAATCCCTGGGTTTTCCCTGCCCCCAATGGCTCAGCATTCGCCCCAACGGACTATCAGGCGGAATGCGGGGGTTGGGCTTACCGCCCTTCCCCTCCCTTTTGGGCTTTCCGTTTTCACTGCCCATCCTCCCGATCGGAATTCCCCTCCGATCATTTATTCTCCCGATCGGAATTCCCCTCCGATCTTAGCTGTAATCGCCCGAGTAGTACTTAATAGTCAGTTTTCTTACCCGGGTCTTGTGCACAAGAATCACTCGATTTAGCTCCTCGCGATTTCCTGGTCCTCCCACTTGTTTCTCGAGTCTCTGGTCCAGGTATCACTCGCTCAAACCGCTGACGGCAAGCAAGGAGTCTGAGACCGCTGAACTCAGCGGGGTGCACCGTCCCTTCTTCCGTATACTCCCGTCAGCCGGCCGGAGTGGCGATCCCGGACGAGCCCCCAAGTTGTGAGATGCAAATGTGAGTGCTCACAATTACGATGCTCGAGACAATCTAGAGAAACAAGTATTTTATTTGCAAGTCTGCAGAGTTGGGTGCCTTCCCTCTCAAGACACACCGAGGTCGGGAAAATCCCTTCTTTTTATTCACTTCACTTTACAATTGTCACATCTTAAATTCCTCCCCTTCGGGCTCCTTCCAATCGGAGCACTGAGGTGCACAATCTACCGTCATCGCCCCTGTTGCCTCCCACATCATACATCGCATGTACATTTAAATGAGGCATCTTGTCATGCGGGGCGTTTTTGCAATATTCATTTATCTCATTAGGCATGCGCAGTACAGAGTAGTTCATGCCCTCTCCCCTAGTGCTCTGGTCATCTTGCCCTCTCTCCTAGTTCTTTGGATATCTTGCCCTTATCCTCGGAATGTCACTATTTACTCTTTGGATATCTTGCCCTTATCCTTGGAACGTCACTAGTTCCTTGGATATCTTGCCCTCTCCTTGGAACGTCACTAGTTCCTTGGATATCTTGCCCTTATCCTCGGAATGTCACTATTTACTCTTGCGGTTCTTAGTCAGGTCAGCTATTTCTCATGGTCCTTAGTTTAAATCAATTAACCCTTTTTACTTCTCTCTCACACGGTCCATCATGTCTATTCCTCCATTCAATGATGGCTGATCTATCTTTCCCTCTCAACCCCATTCTCCATCCTTTGCCCCATAACACCTTACACTCTTACTAATCAAGAATCTATCAATCGCTGCCTTAAAAATATCCACTGACTTGGCCTCCACAGCCGCCTGTGGCAATGAATTCCACAGATTCATCACCCTCTGACTAAAGAAATTCCTCCTCATCTCCTTTCTAAAGACACATCCTTTTGTTCTGAGGCTATGGCCTCTGGTCCTAGACTCTCCCACGAGTGGAATCATCCTCTCTACATTCACTCTGTCCAGTCATTTCACTATTCGGTAAGATTCAAGAAGATCCCCCCCTCATCCTTCTAAACTCCAACGAGTACAGCCCAGTGCATTCAAACGATCATCAGATGTTAACGTAATCATTGCTGGGATCATTCTCGTAGACCTCCTCTGGACCCTCTCCAATGCCAGCACACCCTTCCTCAGATACGGGGCCCAAAACTGCTCACAATATTCCAAATGCTGTCTGACCAGCGCCTTATAAACCTCAGCATTGCATCCCTGCTTTGGTTTTGTAGCCCTCTCCAAATAAATGTGAGCATTGCATTTGCCTTCCGTACTACCAATTCAACTTGCAAATTCACATTTTGGGAATCCTGCTCTCTTTTAATGGTGCTTTTCACCTCCGATTTTTGAATTCCCTCCTTATTTAGAAAATAGTTGAAACCTTTAATCCTATTACCAAAATGCATGACTCCACACTTCTGTATTCCATTTGCCACTTCTCAGCCCACTCTCCCAACCTGTCCAAGTCATTCTGCAGATCCCTGCTTTCTCTACACTACCTGTCCCAATATCCCCAAACTGCACCATTCATTCAATGTACATGACATATTCAATGGGTTCTGGTCAATTCCTTTACAACCGGAGGATCGGTACAAACATACCTTTATGGAACAGTTATACAAAGTGACCTACTTACCCTAGTCATTGGTGCATGGTCAAATTCCTGCCACGGAGGGCAGTCGAGACCAATTCACTGAATGAATTTAAAAGAGAGTTATACAGAGCTCTTGGGGCTAGTGGAATCAAGGGATATGGGGAGAAGGCAGGCACGGGTTGCTGATTGTGGATGATCAGCCATGATCACAATGAATGGCGGTGATGGCTCAAAGGGCCGAATGGCCTTCTCCTGCACCCTATTGTCTATGTATCTATGTTTCTAAATGAACATCTTTATATCTGCATATGCATAAATGTCAGCTATGTCAGTTCAACTTCAAAGACTGACAAGACCGGCAGTAATTATTCTTGCTTTAATAACGTCGTTGGGCTTGGAGCAAAGGAGTTGGCCACTGAACAGTTGGATAATCTCTTTGTGGTAAAACCTCAGGAATGTAGGAGTGTTTCATGAGAAATGTAATTCTGTCCTTTGCCTGGAAAATAGTTTTGCATTTGTGGATATTGATAAACTCTTGCTTAGAACTGTCTTTTGCAACATTGAATTCCCTCCTTATTTAGAAAATGGTCTAAACCTTTAATCCTACTACCAAAATGCCTGACTCCACTTCTCAGCCCACTCTCCCAACCTGTCCAAGTCCTTCTGCAGAGTGCAGGAAAAAAAAAACTGCAGATGCTGGTTTAAATTGAAGGTAGACACAAAATGCTGGAGTTTCGGGTCGAGACCTGAAACGTCACCCATTCCTTCTCTCCAGAGATGCTGCCTGACCCACTGAGTTACTCCAGCATTTTGTGACTACTTTCTACAGAGTCCCTGCTTTCTCTACACTGCTTGTCCCTATATCCCCCAAACTGCACCATTTATTCAATGTACATGACATATTCAATGGATTCTGGTAAATTTCTTTACAACCAGTGGATCAGTACAAATGTATCTTTATGGAACAGTTATACAAAGTGACCTACTTACCCTAGTCATTGATGCATGGTCAAATTCCTGCCTGATTTCTCACTGACCCAATTCATCCACCATATGGATGACTTGTTACCATTTTCATAAATTGTAAGAGAGTATAAAGTATGGTGAATGTAACCACTGAAACAATTTAGGACTTAAATAGATCAGATGGTGATCTAGTTTTTGGACTGATTCTTCTGTTAGAAGAATATGGAAGAATAGGCTATCCAAGATTTACTCCAACTGGGATTAATTTTGGCTCTCAGGTATTTGTCTGGCTGGGAAACTGCAGAGAATCTGTAGAAAATTATGCCAGGTCCTCCTCATTAATTTAGTTGAGGAAACACATATGTTTAGATTATAAGGAGCTACAAATGGACCTCGTTACCAAAGGCGGAGGCGCCATAAACCCAAGACTCCCTGGTTTGGGGTGATGGCAACTGATGCCACAAAATGTTGGGGCAATCCAGGCAACATCCCTGGAGAAAATGGACACGTGACATTTCAGGTCGGACCCTTCTTCAGACCTGACCCAAAACGTCGCCTATCTACAGGTGCCCCTCAATTTATGATGAGGTTACGTTCCAAGAAACCCATCGTAACCGAAAATATCGTTAAGTCGAAATGCATTTACTACACCTGATCACGTGGCTGGAAGCGAGCTGCGGGTCACTGCCATCGCCCAGCGTTTGCACCATTGTAAAGTCGAAATACTGTAAGTCAAAGCATCGTTAGTTGGGGGGCATCTGTATTTTCACCAGGGATGCTGCCTGACCCACTGCGTTGCTCCAGAATTTTGTGTCTATCTTTAGTATAAACCAGCATCTGCTGTTCCTTGTTATTCCCAATGAGCACAGTCATTAAGCAGTAGATATAGCTTATTTGGAAATACATGCATCCCATGTTATCTCACGTTGAAAGAGGTACACCCCACACGAACGGCACTTGATAGCCAGCTTTTAGCCAGTGAAATAATTTCCCACCTAATAAAGTTAAATATGAAATTAGTTGGAGACCATCATTAAAGGAGGCACTGGTGCTAGTACAGTATTAGGAGTCTTAGGTAAACACTTCAAATAGAAGGAACGTATTTGAGATTGGAAACATTGAATCTGTGAACTACCAAAGGAGAGACCCATTTGAGTACAATCAGAGGTGTGGAGGACAGAGGAAGGATTTAAATGTAGCATCCACACCAGTGATGTACGGCTGGCTACAATTAAGAAGATAAAAGGGAAGTACAAGTGGGGAACTGAATTGGTCATCTCACTGCCCACCGTCGAGACCAACAGGCCAAACTGATAGCTGGTTTATGGTCCTTCTTACAGAATATCCTCCAGCAAACAATTCCAGCTTCCGACTCTACGTTTACAAATGTCTCTCGTGCAAAATATCTGAACATCTGGATAAAGAAGGAGCTGCAAAGCAGCAGATGGTAAATCATAAGTGTCAGCACTGAAATTGAAAACCATACCCAAGGCATTAGAACAGGGAGCTGAGAAAGGTTAGAGCTCACCACTAAAGGCAGATGAAATATCCGGGATGGGATTTTCCAGGAGCTACAGTGGAGGCTACCCCTCATCAGTCTGTCATGTGTAAGAGGGAACTGCAGATGCTGGTTTAAACCGGATAGACACAAAAAGCTGGAGTAACTCAGCGGGACAGACAGCATCTCCGGAGAGAAGAAGTGGGTCGACCCGAAACGTCACCCATTTCTTCTCTCCAGAGATGCTGCCTGTCCCGCTGAGTTATCCCAGCTTTTTGTGCCTACCCTCAGACTGTCAATTCCCTTCGATACTAAAGAGACTATCACATGTAATGTTTTCCCTAAATCAGGGAACTAAATGAAAGCACTTAGTGAAAGTATAATCATCCATTAGCGATAATAAATGAGGATGGCTAGGTCAAGAAATGTGTTCACATTCACCATGGGTAGCTCCTTCAACATGGCTATGTAGGTTTGGATCAGATGTGTGTGCTATTATTGATAGCACTGTGCCCTAATGGAAGATGATGAGTCAGTGGAATCTTGTTTGGATAACATTTGACAAACCTCCCCAAAGTTACAATTGGTCATAAGAAAATGGCTACTTGGTATGCACAACACACACCTGGAACTATGTGGCCCAATGACCATTGTGACCTGAATAATAACAATATTAATACAACAATGTTAGTTACCCTGTTATAGGAAGGATGGTGTCAAGCTGGAAAGGGTGCAGCGAAGATTTACAATGTTGCCAGGACTAGAGCGCCTGAAAGTTGGGCCGAAGGGCCTGTTTCCACACTGTTTTACTCTAATGACGTACATACGAGATGGGTCCAGTGATATCGAATATGGTGGAGTTGGGAATGCACCTTTGGCATTTACCTAAATAAATTCAATTATAATGATTCAGAAATTCATGGAAACATTTTGGAAAAATGGACAAATAAAAAACTGGATAAATCATAATTAGAATGGTTTATTTCTCTGAATGCGGGTTAGTTTTAGATATAAGAATATATCAACAAGAAATCGCAAGAGTGCATTAATGGAAATGGTGCTCCAGGGAATAATTTAAGATGTCAAAGCCTCCTGCTTTGTGGTGACACCAGTTCCTCCGATCAATAGTTATGATCAGGCTAGGCCATCGCAGTCCATGAAAATGGCCCAAAACACATACCAGAAAATTACCGTATGAGACAAATAAACTGGAACTGGAAGAATTGGAACTTGATCAAATTATGACCATACAAGATGTATAGGTTTAGAGTCTGGCCATTCATATACAATCCCATGCTAAAACAGTGTACAAAGTTATTGAGGAAAATGAATATCTCAAATGAAGCAACACAAACTGATGTGCATGTAATGTATGGGTCCTAACTCATAGACAAGGCCTAAGAATATGTGCAGTTATTGCTGAAGGGCAACACCTCTCTTGAGTACTGAGCACCTTCTTATTCTTTGGCAAATGGTTCAACTGATGTTTATCTTCTTTCACCATCAGCTCCAATGATCCTAATATGGAGGGAACATAGTTTGGAGGAGCCAGACAGAGCACGCACCAAGAACCAGGTGGAATATATGGCCAAGACACAGCAGTAACTCGTCCCTTCCCACCCAAACCACCAGGTACTTTCCCCTGCAACCGCAGATGATGCAACACCTGTCCCTTTACCTCGCCCATCGACTCCATCCAAGGACCCAAACAGTTTTTCCAGGTAAGACAGAGGTTCACCTGCACCTCCTCCAACCTCATCTATTGTATCCGCTGTTCCAGGTGTCAACTTCTGTACATCGGCGAGAACAAGCGCGGGCTCAGCGATCGTTTCGCTGAACACCACCGCTCAGTCCGTCTTACCTACTTGACCTACTTGATCTCCCGGTGGCTCAGCACTTTAACTCCCCCTCCCATTCCCAATCTGACCTTTCTGTCCTGAGCCTCCTCCATTGTCAGAGTGAGACCCAGCGCAAATTGGAGGAACAGCACCTCATATTTCTCTTGGGTAATTTACACCCCAGCGGTATGAACATTGACTTCTCTAACTTCAGATAGCCCTTGCTTTCCCTCTCTATCCCCTCCCTCTTCCCAGCTCTCCCACTAGTCTTCCTGTCTCCGACTACATTCTATCTTTATCCCGCCCATTCCCCTGGCATTAGTCTGAAGAAGGGTCTCGACCCGAAACGTCACCCATTCCTTCTCTCCCAAGATGCTGCCTGACCCGCTGAGTTACTCCAGCATTTTGTGTCTGCCCAATAACTGATATTACAAGAGCAACGCTCTCACCTAGTTGCAGGAAAGAATTAGGTCATCAGATGCAAGTTGCTCTCAATGTTGTTGTATACTCACTCCCCACCTGTGCTGCAGCATACACCTGACCTGTCTTACATTTCATCTACAGGATATATTTATATATAGGCAGAGACACTCTGGAGAGACACGAATCACTAATCTTCAGCAAAAGATGGTTAGAATATTTCTCAAGTGTGAATCTCACCCTAATGGCTACTTTTGTGCATGACCGCCTTAAGCTGTGCAGAGATCACATCATTATCTGCTGTACGCTACCCACTTTCCCTAGTGTTACAACTTCACTTTTTATAGAAGTTGTCCTATGTATCCCCAGGTTACAGTGTATAGAAATGGTCCTATCTATCCCTCATGTCACAGTGGATAAAAGTGGTCATAGAGTCAGAGTCAGACAGCGTGCAAACAGGCCCTTCAGCCCAACTTGCCCATACCGACTAACATGCCTCATCTACACTAATCCCACCTGCCTGCGCTTGGCCCATAACCCACTAAACCGATTCTATCCATGTACCTGTCCAAATGCCCCTTAAATGTTATTGTCGTAACTGCCTTGATTACTTGTGCTGTGGATTTTGGAAGCTTTGAAGCAAACCTTCAAAATCACTTGACAGAATGCCTTACTACCAGAAATTTAAAACCAAGATCTTACTTGCCCGAAGTCTGATAGCTGGGGTTCACTATTGCCCTCAAAAGGTCTTTTGTAGAGATGACACTGTCATCCATCTTGAATATGGAACAAGTAAGTCTGGAAAGTGATGCAATCGTCTTTGTTGAGATCCATTCTAGTTTGGAACTTGTCCAATATTATATACAGATTTCAATAGGTTGATTTTTTTACCCCTAACTGAGCACTTTCTGCACATGAAAGTTTTATTTGTTTGTCAAGAATTTATTCACCAGTTGAGCCACTCCATTTGTTGGTCTTTGGGACATCTTGTGATCTTTATATTCATGCAGTACAAACCCCAGCTCTCAGGGGAGTGAGATCCCACTTGGAATCTGTTTTGGACGTCTCAGGTGAGGGCCTTAATGGGTTGACTTACAGAGCAAGGCCAAATGGAAGCAAAATAAACAAGGTGCTTGATGCATTGGTAGGTCTGCCATAAAACAAGGTAACATTAAGACACAACGAGCAGTCCAGCCCCTGCGCTGCACAGAATTCAGAATGGCAAGCTCCATTTTAATATGTGTGAACCCAATGGGCAGTCTGTTGTTTGATGTCTCTACTATAATTACACCTCAAGCCAAATCCAACCAACAGTTGAGTACTCTTATTGCCGGCAAGGTCACACTGCTGACAACATCATTACGTACACCAATGTTAAAAATGGCTTTGAGGGTGCACGTTACTTCACTAGATTGCATTGTTGTGACATGCTCTTGGATTTAGCAACTTCATTGAGCAAGAATTTATTGCCTTATGATGGAACTGATTGGTGTTGGTTTACTATTGTTGTAAGTACCAAGATACAGTATTTGTTTGCTAGCCAGTCAAATCATACCATGCATGAATAATATCAAGCTCGATACAAATGCCATAGGTAATGCAAAGAGAAATAATGACCAGAGTGCAAAATATGGTGTTACAGCATTCTAGCAACAGCAATAAAGCCCATAATGAGGTCAGAAAATCGGGTTACACCTCGCTTATTGGAGGAGTGTTCAGTCGTCTGATAACAGCAGAGAGGAAGCTGATCCTGAGTCTGGTGGTAGGTCTTTTCAAGCTTTTACCCAATGGGAGAGGGGGGAGGGTGAGACGGGATGGCCTAGTGTAGTGCAGATGAGTGTATGGTGGAGAGGCTGCTCTGTCTGATGCATCCACAACTGTCTGCAATGTCTTGCGCTCTTGGTCACAGCTGTCCCAAACCAAGCCGTGATGCATCCCGATAGGAAGCTTTCTATGGTACATCGGTAAAAGTTGGCAAGAGTCATTGGAGATATGCCAAAGTGGAGGCGTTGGTGTGCTGGCTTGGCTGTGACCCATCAGATTGTCATAATTCCTTTCGCACTGATGTTAAAGAGAGCACCGCAGAATGTTTTCCCTGAATCAGGGCACTAAATTAAAACACTTAATGAGAGTATAATCAACCATTTGCAATTATAAATGAGGATGGCTAATACAAGAGGTGGGTTCACATTAACCATGGCTAGCTCCTGCATCTTGGCTATGTAGGTTTGGGTCAGGAATTGTGTGTGATATTATTGACCGCACTGTGTACTAATAGAAGGAGGTTTGGAGATCAGTGGAATCTTGTATGGATAACATTTGACAAACTAACCCCACCCAAAGTTAGTTAGTTATAAAGAAATGGCTACAACCACAAAGAAGTGCCTACAACACACATATCTGAAATTATGAGTGGCCAAATGTTTATTAAGAATATTTATTAATAAAAATATTAATCCATTGATGTACCCATAAGATGGGACCAGTGATATTGAACATGGGGGTTGATGTTAACTTAAAACATGGCCATAACCTCAATGTGTTTGTTCCACAACAAACTGTTGGTGATATTTATGCCAAGGAAGTTGAATATCCACTTTGGCATCATTGATGCTGACTTGGGTGTGTACACCATGTCATAGAAACATCAAAACATAGACAATAGGTGAAGGAGGAGGCCATTTGGCCCTTCGAGCCAGCACCGCCATTCATTGTGATCATGGGTGATCATCCACAATCGGTAACCCGTGCTTGCCTTCTCCCCATATCCCTGATGCCGCTAGCACCTAGAGCTCTATCTAACTCTCTTTTAAATGCATCCAGTGAATTGGCCTTCTGTGGCAGAGGATTCCACAAATACACAACTCTCTGGGTGAAAAAGTTTTTTCTCACCTCAATTTTAAATGGCCACCCCTTCATTCTTAGACTGTGGCCCCTGGTTCTGGACTCCGCCAACATTGGGAACATTTTTCCTGCATCTAACTTGTCCAGTCCTTTTATAATTTTATACGTTTCTATAAGTTCCCCTCTCATCCTTCTAAACACCAGTGAATACAAGCCCAGTCTTTCCAATCTTTCCTCAAATGACAGTCCCACCATCCCGAGGATCAACCTCGTGAACCTACGCTGCACTGCCTCAATTACAAGGATGTCTTTCCTCAAATGAGAAGACCAAAACTGCACACAATACCCCAGATGTTGTCTCACCAGGGCCCTGTACAACTGCAGAAGGACCTATACTCAAATCAATGTCACTTCCTGAAGTCAACAACCAGCTGCTTCATCTTGCTGTCGTTGAGGAAGAGGTTGTTGCTTTGACTCTCTATTGCTACACTCGCTTTCTCATTCCTGTACTCCGTCTCATCATCGTTCGAGAGTCATCATCTGCAAATTAGTGAGTGGAGTTAGAGCAGAATTTGGCCTCACAACCGTACAGGAATAGGGAATTTGCTCTCATCCCTGCCATTCCACCAGTGCCCTGTCAATCAGCCAGCCTGCCTTGTGTGCTGATCTTCGTGCTGGTGAAGAAGGATAATCTAAAGCCTGGGGCTTTCCCACCGAAACCTGCACAAAATCACTAAGCATCACCATCCTCAATCTCCTCCACTAAAACCCGACAGTCTTTCACTCACGTTCTGAAGACAATGCCAAGCACCACGTCAGAGCAGACTGTCAAAGAGATGCACACAATGCTGGAGTAATTCAGCGGGTCAGGCAGCATCTCTGGAGAAAAGGAATATGTGATGTTTCGAGTCGAGGCCCTTCTTCAGACTCTGAAGTTCCTTCCTTCACAGTGCGTTGAGCAGCGTATATGGGGAGGGGAGTAATTGTCAATAATTCAGGCTAAACCCTGCTTCAGGAATAGAATTTTGTATATAATGTGACATAACTTGAAATGACTTTATGCCTGATGAGCGGCGTGGTGGCACAGTGGTAGAGTTGCTGCCTTACAGCACCAGAGGCCTGGGTTTGGTCCTGACTATAGGTGCTGTCTGGACGGAGTTTGTACGTTTTCCCCGTGACCGCGTGGGTTTTCTCTGGGTGCTCCGGTTTCCTCCCACACTTCAAAGATGTACAGGTTTGTAGGTTAATTGGCTTTGGTAAAGATTGTAAACTGCCCCTAGTGTGTAGGATAATGCTAGTATATAGGGATCGCTGGCGGGCCAAAGGGCCTGTTTCCACACTGTATCTCTAATCCAAAGATTTGTGCACCAGTGATCTGTTTCACAGAGCCTTCTCTCATTCTTCCAAATTCTAAAGAGTTTAGCTTACTCTGCCTCTCCTCATATGACAAAACTGCCATCCGAAGGAGCACTTTAGGAGAATCTTCACTGCACACTGTATTTACTTCACAGCAACTATCTCCTTCTTTAAGCAAGGACGGCAAAAATTTTCTCAATTATCTGGGTGGGTGAGGTCTTTTCAAGGCAATACACCCCATATAATCATAAATACACCCCATATAATTATGCAAAGAGCTAACTTTTGTATCCCAATTACAGCCGTTTGCCTTGGCTTTCCTGTTCAAAAATGTCTCTTTTATTCTTTCATTTTCTCCCTTCCTTTCCTCTTTTTCCACCTTTTTCATTTCTGGTGAAAGATCATCGGCTTAAAGCATTAGCTGTGTTTATTTCACCACAGATGGTGCCTGATTTTAAGTACTTCCAGCACTTTCTCCTTTCACTTTAACTGCAAAGGAATTACAATAGCAGCATTGGGTCTTGCACAGAGGAGATTAAAAACAAGTTTGTAGCGTATTTGAAAATTAGTCAGATGAATGGGTTCATGCTGTTCTGTACTTAAATGATACATTACAACAAGATATAAACTGAAACTTTAGAAATTCTTATAGAAAGTTGAAATAATTTGCCATATTACTGACATAACTTAAGATTTTAGTGACATGCACTGAAATGTTTAAAATGTTTAAGGATTATTTTGCTAAGAATAAAATAGCTCAATCCAAACTTATCTGCTTGATAAACTCTATATTGCTTTTAATATCAAGCCATTTATTATAGACAATAGACAATAGACTATGGTGCAGGAGTATGGTGCAGGAGTAGGCCATTCAGCCCTTAAAGCCAGCACCGCCATTCAATGTGATCATGGCTGATCATGCACAATCAGTACCCCGTTCCTGCCTTCTCCCCACATCCCCTGACTCCGCTATCATTAAGAGCTCTATTTAACTCCCTCTTGAAAGCATCCAGAGAATTGGGCTCCACTGCCTTCTGAGGCAGAGAATTCCACAGATTTACAACTCTCTGAGTGAAAAAGTTTTTCCTCATCTCCGTTCTAAATGGCCTATCCCTTATTCTTAAACTGTGGCCCCTGGTCTGCCTACCTCTGCTATGTGCATATTATTCACAATTTGGAAAGATTTTCAATTATAGTGGGATACTGCATTCATTTATTAGACAAAATACAACAAAATAACTTAAGCAATGAGGAAAAATTGTTAACCCTTTGTGCATGCATCACTGCAAAGGTAGAATGTATTGTTCCTAATTATATACAATGTATAATTATAGGAATTACTTGTGAAACAATTAAAAGAGAAGATTATTCTGAAGCTTTCAGAAACAACAGTAAAGAGGTCCAGCATTTTGAACTCTGGGGAAGAATTACTTGAAGAAATAAACAATGGGGTAGAATCTCCCTTAAATATATGGCCAAAGATCAAAAACAAATCAGACATAAAAGATTTTATATCATCAAAGATGTTTTATTCACTTAAATAAATTGTAAATTGGGCAGGCTCTATTCTGTGCATGCAACCCTTCTGCCTTATTTTCTGCCAACAACACCGATGATTATTTATATGTGTAAAAGAGAAATTACGATGCGATATTGAAAGTTTACAGATAGGAAAGGCATATATTAGATGACTCATGTCGAGTTTGAGAGAAACAGTTCAGGACTTTTCAGCGCAACTAGCCTTGTCATTTGTCACTAGAGAATGCCACCTTTATTTGTTACCCAGGAACAATGTTTTAAACAATCTCCATCTATATACTAAAACTCTCATTTGTTTGTTTGTTTGTTTGTTCCTGAACTACAGCCAAAACGGTACACGATAGCGCAACAATTTTAGGCCCACCTTACTCACCGTCGAGCCTTTGGTGCTAATGGAAGAAGTTTAATTGAAATCGGTGTATATTTTTAAAGTTATTCACATTTTAAAGTTTAAATCTATCTCCTAGGGAGGGGGGAGGGAGGGAGGGAGGGGGGTGGAGGGGAGGGACGGGGAAGGATAAGGGGGGTTGAGGGGGATTGTGGGGGGGAGGGGAAGGGGGAGGGGAGGAGTGTGGAGGAGGTAGGGGGGAGGAGAGAGGATAAGGGGGGTTGAGGGGGATGGAGTAGGGGGGAGGGGATGGGGAGGGGAAGGGGGAGGGGAGGGGGAGGGAGGAGGGAGGGGGAAGGGAGGGGGGAGGAGTGAGGGAGGAGAGGGTGCTGCACCAATGCAGGAGAGGTTTGGGCCCAACTGGTCTAGTATTAACCAATGCTCTTTTCTTTACAAATTCCTCCATGGGACAAAGAACCTCAATCTGGTAATTAAGATTATCTTTACAAAAGTGACAATGGCAAGAGATGCTGCTTCACATCTACATTCTACATATTGCTGTGACTGGGGTGATGTTGGAGAGATGCGAGTATTTCAATGATACTTTATTGTCACGTGTACCTCGGGACAGTGAAACGCTTTGTTTTCCGTACAATCTGGTAAAATCAAACAGCAGACCTCCCATAGGCAGTACACAAGAGTCGCTACGTTTCTGGCGCTGACAAAGTTACAGAAGTTCACTGAACAGTCATACCTTCCATCACAGTGAGGAATGTGGAATCCGCTGTGGTGGATGTTTATGTTCAATTTTATTTTATGTGGCTGTGTGTCTTGTTGCTTTTCACTTAGTATGGCCGTATGTTAACTCAAATTTCACTCTACCTTAATTTGTACACGTGACAATAAACTGATCTTGAAATCTGCCTGAAGCCATACATGGCAGCAGGTGTGTGTCTCCTTCCCCCCCCCCCCCCCCCAGCGGGTCCCTCTTTGTTCTCCATGGCCCCTTGCAGGGTCCCTCGTTCGATCACGGTGGCCACCTATCGGGTAGCTCTCGCCGGCCCTCTTCACTCTCAGCGGCCCTCTTCACTCTCAACGGCCCTCTTCCCACCCGGTGGCCATCTTCCCCCTATCATATCATATCATATATATACAGCCGGAAACAGGCCTTTTCGGCCCTCCAAGTCCGTGCCGCCCAGTGATCCCCGTACATTAACACTATCCTACACCCACTAGGGACAATTTTTACATTTACCCAGCCAATTAACCTACATACCTGTACGTCTTTGGAGTGTGGGAGGAAACCGAAGATCTCGGAGAAAACCCACGCAGGTCACGGGGAGAACGTACAAACTCCTTACAGTGCAGCACCCGTAGTCAGGATCGAACCTGAGTCTCCGGCGCTGCATTCGCTGTAAAGCAGCAACTCTACCGCTGCGCTACCGTGCCTCTCGGCGGCCCTCCACACTCAGTGGCCCTCTTCCCTCTCGGCGGCCCTCCGCTCTCAGTGGCCCTCTCGGTGGCATTCCGCTCTCAGCGGCCCTTTTCACCCTCGGCGGCCATCTTCCCTCTCGGCGGCACTCTTCACTTTCGGCAGCCCTCTTCCCTCTCGGCAGCCCCCTTCCATCTCGGCGGCCCTCTTCCCTCTCGGCGGCCCTCTGCACTCTCAGTGGCCCTCTTCCCTCTCGGCGGCCAACTTCCCTCTCGGCAGCCCTTTTCCCTCTCAGCGGACAACTTCACTATCGGCGGCCCTCTTCCCTCTCGGCGGCCCTCCGCTCTCAGCTGCCCTCTTCCCTCTCGGCGGCCCTCTTCCCTCTCGGCAGCCATCTTCCCTCTCGGGGGCCCTCTTCACTCTCGGCGGCACTCTCCCTCTCGGCTGCCCTCTCCCTCTCGGTGGCCCTGTTCCCTCTCGGTGGCCCTCTTCCCTCTCGGCGGCCCTCTGCACTCTCAGCGGCCCTCTTCCCTCTCGGCGGCCTTCTTCCCTCTCAGAGGCCAGATTTACTCTCGGCGGCCCTCTTCCCTCTCGGCAGCCCTCCGCTCTCAGCGGCCCTCTTCACTCTCGGCGACCCTCTTCCCTCTCGGCGGCCATCTTCCGTCTCATCGGCCATCTTCCCTCTCGGTGGCCCTTTTCGTTCTCGGCGGCCCTCTTCCCTCTCGGCGGTCCTCCACTCTCAGTGGCCCTCTTCCCTCTCGGCGGCCCTCCGCTCTCAGTGGCCCTCTCGGTGGCATTCCGTTCTCAGCGGCCCTTTTCACCCTCGGCGGCCATCTTCCCTCTCGGCGGCACTCTTCACTTTCGGCAGCCCTCTTCCCTCTCGGCAGCCCCCTTCCATCTCGGCGGCCATCTTCCCTCTTGGCGGCCCTCCACTCTCAGCAGCCATCTTCCCTCTCAGCAGCCATCTTCCCTCTCGGCGGCCCTTTTCGCTCTCGGTGGTCCTCTTCCCTCTCGGCAGCCCTCTTCCCTCTCGGTTGCCCTCCGGTCTCAGTGGCCCTCTTCCCTCTCGGCGGCCCTCTCTCTCAGTGGCCCTCTTCCCTCTCGGCGGCCCTCCGCTCTCAGCGGCCCTCTTCACTCTCAGCGGACCTCCTCCCTCTCGGCGGCCATCTTCCTTCTCGACGGCCCTCTTCACTCTCGGCAGCCCTCTTCCCTCTCGGCGGCCATCTTCCCTCTCGACAGCCCTCTTCCCTCTCGGCGGCCCTCTTCCATCTCGGTGGCCATCTTCCCTCTCGGAGGCCCTCTTCACTCTCAGCAGCCCTCTTCCTCTCGGCGGCCATCTTCCCTCTCAGCGGCCATCTTCCCTCTCGGCGGCCCTCTTTACTCTCAGCAGCCCGCTTCCCCCTCGGCGGCGTGGAGGTCTTGACGGTCTACCTGCACTCTTGCCGGTCACTTGGTTGATCACAGCGGCCCTTCTCTCTCTCGCCGGTTGCTGGCAAGTCCCCCCCTCGCTCTCGGCAGCAGGGGTCCCATCGACGCCAATGGCTCAGGGACAGCTTCGGAGTCGGCGGTGGGAGAGCCGGGCCTGCCGTGCCGGTCCTCCATGAACGGGTCCTCACTCTGCAGCAGGCGTGCAGGTCCTGCTGGTGGGCTTGGCTGCAACTTGCCGTGATACGTTTGCAAGTACTCAATGATCGTGTGGGTATACAGAAGCAGTCGCGGAGTCTCTGGTCTAGATTGAGTGCAAATTTCAACAAACAGATCACTCCAACCAAGCACTTAGTGATCAAAATATCACTATTTGCTTAAAATATAATTTAATCACTTCAAGATCACATGGTTATTAATGTCAATTATACATTTTTGTCTTACATTTTTGCAATAATTATTTTGTTGATTCTTTAAACTTCCTTCCATAAATCTCAGATAGACACAAAATGCTGGAGTAACTCAGCAGGACAGGCAGCATCTCTGGAGAGGAGGAACGGGTGATGTTTCGGGTCGAGATCCTTCTTCGGACATAAATCGCACCTGGTAATATTTGCTGGTGAATCCAAAGTGATTGCTAGCTAGTCAAGACCATCGCATTTTTAAGTCAAAGTCTTGATTCTTTATTTCCATATGTCCATTTTTCTTTGGTATGCATTTTTTCTATTTTTGTTATGATGTAGACATCTATTGCTGTGGTTGGGATGCTGCTGTGACATTCAAGAAAACAGATAATGACCATGAAAATCACAAAAAAATACTGCTGATAATGACCTTATGGATACATGCCCCTTAAGACATTTGCTCATCTTTCTGTCTCCCCTTCTGTTCTAATCATCGTGACTCAAAATGTGTCTTGCAATCTGTGCCTCTCCTAGCTGCTCTTCGATGATGCAAGTGGTTGACGTGGTACGACTTGGATTTTAAAAGGGAAACAAAATATCACAGGCAGGCAGGAAGAAAAATGGCAATAATTTAAGAAGCATTGATTTTTTTAAAAGGTGCAATCCCACTAGACCAAACTAACTGTCACTCTTCAAATCTATGATGCAGCACATTTGAGTTTTCCAAACATTTTACAGGAAAGATTTCCAATTAAAGTAACGGCAACAATAATTTAGGATTCTGGAATAATAAAAACAAGTACATAAAAGGTTCAGGCTTGAGGAAATATTATGGGAAGTTCCGACTGTTCTGATAATTCTAATTTGCATAAATTAATTTTGATACCAAGTTAACTGGGGACCCAGTTGATGATGTTACAAAATAATAAAGGCTGCAGAGACAGAGGCTACAAAATTGGGCCATGCAGGACATACATGTCCGTGGGGGTTTACCTGATTTCTAGGTCAGGGAATGACATTTACAGAAATATTTTCATTTGCTTTGTAGATTACTGGGACAAAATTAGAATTCTGCGTTGAGATGAACAGATGTCCCTGCAGTTGCCGTTCACTTGGCTGTGAAATCTCTGTAGATGTGAGATTTCAGCAGTGTCTGAGAAAGGAGAGGATCAGCTGACAAAATGGCAATAGTTTGGCTGGCAGAATCTTTGAACAACAGGAGAAATCTTATGGACGTCGTTATCCGTTCACAGATGTGGATACTGTTGGTAATGCCAGCATTTATTATCCATCCCTAATTTACCCCCCAAACTGGGGAGACAGGTCAGAGTCAACAACATTCAGTTGTTCTGGTTTTGCACATTGGCCAAAACAGGTGAAGTTGGGACATTACTGTCTCTGATGGACATCAGTAAACCAATGTTTTTAATAACAATGTATAGTCCTATAGTCAGTACCACAGATACTAACTTTATATATTCCCAATATTGTAGCGACCATAGAGAATGGTCCAGGTCGTCGAACCCTCAGATTGGTCAGCGAGGTCACGTGTGAACGCGACCGTGGGGATTGGTCCAGAGAGCGACATCGCTGATTGGCCAGCGTGGTCATGTGCGCTTTTGGCGCCCGAAATGTTCAGTTCGGCGAAGTCTTCGAAGAAGACAGTAAGTTTTTGATGGTGGTCCTTTACCTTGTTGTTTAACTCTGTATTCGAATATTGCGGCTGCAATAAACTTCTTCTACAACCAACAAGTTTTCGGACTCGCCATATTGGTGACCCCGACGTGATCTGGACGATCACCGACTATGCAGGAACACGACGCCTCGTTGTTGATTGCCGCGCCTGGCACACCGGAGTTAAGCGCGGTAAGCGTTCACCTTCCGTTGTTTTGGACACATTCACCGCAATCTTGGTTTGTCCACACCGAAGCTCAATTTCATATAAAGAAGATATCGGACGACTCGACGAAGTATTACTACCTCGTCAGCGCTCTATCACCGGAGACGACCACACGCATGATGCGGTTCATCGTTAATCCGCCTGCGGAAAGCAAGTACGAGGCCATGAAGAAAGTGTTACTGCGAACCTTCGGGTTTAATAGGCATGATTGCGCTGCAAGACTTCTGCACCTACCGGACCTCGGAGATCGACGGCCGTCCGTTCTCATGGCCGAAATGATGATGCTAGCCGGTGAGCATACGGATTGCCTTATGTTCGAACAGGCATTCCGAGAGAAGCTTCCTGAGGATGTCCGACTGCTGCTCACGGATTGTTCTTTTAAGGACCCCGAAGCATATGCAGCGAAAGCGGACGCGCTCATAGCGGCTAAAAACAAGGCAAGCGGTTCGATCAACAAGGTCTCGACATCAGTGACCACACCACAGCGACATCAAGATGGCGCCGCGTCTCCCGCCAGTTCTCCGAAAGCCCGCCAAAAAGATCCGCACAAGCGCGGCTGGTGCTATTATCACCTACGATGGGGTAGCGAATCCCGCAACTGCCGCTCACCTTGTACCTTCGCGGGAAATGCCTCGGCCGATCGTACATAGGGGCAGTTACGATTGGCCAGAACCGATGCCTCTACGTCCACGATCGATTCACGGACACAGAATTTTTGGTGGACACGGGAGCCATCGTCAGTATAGTGCCGCCGACCGACCTCGAAACCAGAACGGGTAAGACAGGTCCCACCCTCATCGCGGTTAATGGCAGCCCCATTCGCACTTTCGGTATACGGAAGATGTCCCTTGTGTTAGGCCTCCGCACGTACGAATGGCCATTCATCATAGCAGACGTCAGACAAGCGATCCTGGGCGCAGATTTTCTCTGGGCTTTTTCACTGGTCCCTGATGACCGCGGTAACGACCTCCGACCCTCCGCCGGCGAGGAGCCCGTCGCTCCGACAATCGCCTCCCCGCCCAGCCCTACTGTCCAGGCCGTCGTCGCGGCCCCTGACTCGTATGCTGAGATCCTGGCGGAGTTTCCAGAGCTGCTCATCCAACGTTTTGACACGCCTTCGGCCAAGCACGGCGTGGTCCATCACATCCGCACCGAGGGCCCTCCCGTTTTCGCTCGGGCCAGGAGACTACCGCCAGACAAACTGGTGGTGGCACGGGCGGAATTTAGGAAGATGGAGGAAACGGGAATTGTCCGTCAGTCCGACAGCCCGTGGGCCTCGCCGTTGCATATGGTCTCCAAGGCATCTGGGGGGTGGAGACCATGTGGCGATTATCGGCGTCTCAATGCTGTCACCACGGCTGATCGCTACCCCATACCGCACCTACAGGACTTTTCGTCTGGGCTGGAAGGAGCGATGGTGTTCTCCAAAATCGATTTGGTGCGAGGATACCACCAGATTCCGGTGCGTCCGGAGGACATACAGAAAACCGCCACGATTACTCCGTTCGGGTTGTTTGAATGGTTGCATATGCCTTTCGGTTTAAAGAACGCGGCACAGGCTTTCCAACGACTGATGGACCGTGTGGGTCGGGGCTTACCCTTTTTGTTTATTTATTTAGACGACATCCTGGTCGCCAGCCCCTCAGTGCAGGAACACCAGGTCCACTTGCGGACTGTGTTCCAGCGGCTCCAAGACCACGGGCTCATTATCCAACCCTCCAAGTGTCAATTCGGCCTCCCTTCTCTTGATTTTCTAGGGCACAGAATTACCCCTGCCGGCGCCTCCCCTTTGCCCGAGAAGGTGGAGGCTATCCGGGCATTTCCCAGGCCCACCACAGTAAAAGGACTACAGGGGTTCGTAGGCATGATTAACTTCTACCATAGGTTCGTTCCGGCAGCTGCGCGGGTCATGCGCCCGCTCTTCCAGTGCCTTGCGGGAAAACCGGTAGAGTTGATATGGTCCCCGGCCGCAGAGTCGGCTTTTACAGCAGCTAAGGCAGCATTAGCAGACGCCACCATGTTGGTCCACCCGAGCCCCTCCGCCCCCACGGCCCTGACGGTTGACGCCTCTGACGTGGCGGTGGGCGGGGTCTTGGAGCAGCAGGTCGGTGGCCGTTGGCAGCTTTGGCGTTTTTCAGCTGGCAACTAAATTCGGCTGAGCTGAAGTATAGCGCATTTGACCGAGAGCTTCTGGCCCTCTATTTAGCCGTTCGTCATTTCAGGTATTTCCTTGAGGGCCGCCCATTTGTGGCCTTTACGGACCACAAACCATTAACATTTGCATTTTTCAAATTGTCTGACCCATGGTCGGCCCGCCAGCAGCAGCACCTGACTGCTATCTCCGAATTTACCACCGATGTCCGTCATGTCGCTTAATGCCGTCGCTGACGCCCTGTCTAGACCTGCTTTTTCCCCTATTTCGGCGGTGGACTGCGAGGTGGATCCCCAGGAGCTTGCGGAGGCACAGCTTCTAGCGGATACCGCCTCGGCATACCAGTCCACCACTTCGGGATTGAAGTTGGCTCAGGTAGCCTGCGGGTCGGAAGGCACGAAAGTCTGGTGTGATGTTTCCCTTCCCCGTCCCAGGCCGGTAGTACCGCCCTCCCTTCAGCGCCGGGTTTTTGATGCCATTCATGGGCTGGCGCACCCGTCCATCCGCTCCACCTCTGCTTTGGTAGCAGCTCGGTTTGTCTGGCATGGTCTACGGAAACAGGTAGCGGGTTGGGCGCGTTCCTGCGTCCCCTGTCAGACCGCTAAAGTCCAGCGCCATGTCCAGCCCCCCGTACAGGAGTTCGAGGTCCCAGCAGTTCGTTTTTTCCACATCCACGTGGATTTAGTCGGGCCTTTGCCTTCCTCCCGGGGCTACACCCACCTCCTCACGGTGGTGGATCGGTTCACCCGGTGGCCAGAGGCTTTCCCATTGTCTGATATTTCGTCAGCGTCTTGTGCCAGGACTTTGGCCCTCCATTGGGTAGCTCGTTTCGGGGTCCCGGCAGTTATTACCACTGACAGGGGGCCGCAGTTCACTTCGTCCCTCTGGGCCGCGCTCGCAGAACTGTACGGTTCCAAGTTATAACCCACTACTGCATATCACCCCCAGGCAAATGGACTTGCGAAAAGATTCCCATCGTGCCCCATTGCAGAGGGTCTATCAAGGGCCGTTCCGGGTTTTGCGTAAGGGAACGGCTACCTTCACCTTAGACATGTGCGGCAAGAGTGAGCTCGTCTCGGTGTCCCGGCTCAAACCTGCACACTTGGATCCGGATCAACCAGTCCTGGTCGGCCAAACCCCTAGGAGAGGCCGACCTCCGTTAGTTCCGCTCAGTCCAGGACCCCCCGTTCCGGCAGTTCCTCCAGGACCCCCCGTTCCGGCAGTTCCTCCAGGACCCCCCGTTCCGGCAGTTCCTCCAAGTCCGGAACCCCCGGCTCCTGTGGTTCAGGCTGCCCCTCTCCGTACTCGTTATGGTCGCGAAATCCGGCTCCCTGCTAGGTTCCGTACCTTGGGTTCTGGGGGGGGTCATGTAGCGACCATAGAGAATGGTCCGGGTCGTCGAACCCTCAGATTGGCCAGCGAGGTCACGTGTGAACGCGACCGTGGGGATTGGTCCAGAGAGCGACATCGCTGATTGGCCAGCGTGGTCATGTGCGCTTTTGGCGCCCGAAATGTTCAGTTCGGCGAAGTCTTCGAAGAAGACAGTAAGTTTTTGATGGTTGTCCTTTACCTTGTTGTTTAACTCTGTATTCGAATATTGCGGCTGCAATAAACTTCTTCTACAACCAACAAGTTTTCGGACTCGCCATAATATATTCATTACTTTTAATTTTAATCCCTCGGTAGCTATGAATGGATTTGAACTTATTAAGCTGCTATATCCTTAATCAAACCCGTGACAAAGTCACATTGTTCATTCATATGGACAGTAGAAACACATTGTATGGGTGTTAAGCAATGATCTCAACAATACCCGGTGGTGGTGGAAGATACCCTCATCTCCAAAGGTCCAGGTCTCTGGGATATTGGTAAAATAACCACAACTATGCTAATGTATCTGCTGCAGTAAACTAACGATGCAGCTGCATCGGTAGATTTCTCTAATTACCAGCTGCAGGTTTTGAATACGGTTCATGTATTTATTTTCCCCTGCAGCTGCAGGAGATGTAGCACCTGTTGCTATACCTCCTCCCTCATCTCCATCCAGGGACCGCAGCTTTCCTTCCAGGTTGCTATCCATTTTCACTCCTCTTCCCATTCCCATACTGACCTTTCTGTCCTGGGCCTCCTGGAAGAACAACACCTCAGATTCGACTTGGTTGCTGACAATGGAATAGCACATTACAACTGCAATACCACATGGTCTGACTCTCCTGGATCCTACTGCTCCCCCTCCCCCTCCAACAGGAAACCTCCGTAATGAATCCATTGGCTCTTCCCCTTCCCCTTCTTTTAGCCAGGTTACCCTGACTACCTCCCAGCCTTACACTAGTCCTCACAATCCCCGCCCACTCCGCTCTGAACTCCCACCATTGAGGCAGGACCTTGCCTCAACCTCCATCCACTCCCCTGCTCCCCTCTGGCCCCAACACCCACCCTTGTCTTGTTTTCACCATTCCCCCCTGACCTCCCCCCCCTTTCCAATACAGAACGGTCTGTCCTCAACAGAGACCTCACCTTCGTTCCCCTCCGCCCCCACCTCAACGGGTTCCAGATCCGCCACGACGCAGAGCTTCTCTTCCGCTGCCTCAGCTTCCATGTCTTTTTCTATGGGGAGGAGTTCTCACTGCCCAGTGATGACCCCTTCTCCTGTCTCCACCAGTCCCCCTCCTCTTGGACTCCCCCAGATGAATGGGGGTGCCGCACGATGGCTGCCTCGCCTACAGTCTGTCTGTCCTTTTCAAAATCTTTTTGGTAAGTTTTAAAACTCTGTGTTAATGTTCTCTGGTTTGTTTTATGTGGGGATGGGGGAGGGGGGAGGGTAAAACTTTTTTCAATGTCTTACCTTGCCGGAGATGCGATTATTTCGCGGGTCGTATCTCCGGTCACTCTGCGGCCTAACATTGTGGAGCTGGAGGCCTTGCCTGGGACTGACTTTGAGCCCCACCGCAGGGCCGTGGACTTACCATCTAAGCCTGCGATCTTTGCCTCGGATCGACGCTCCAACCGTGGCCTGCGGACTTTAACATCAGGAGCTCGCAGTCTCGAGTTGTGACTGGTCGGGAGCTCCAAGCTGCATGAGGTTCGACTAGTGCCAACCCGGGGTAGATCGCCACGCGGGGGAACTGAGATTCCCCCCCCCCAAATGCAGGAGCTTGATCGCCCCGACGAGGAAGGCCCGACCGCCGGCTACGGGAGTCAAGATTGTCCCGTCAACTGAAGGTTAGAGGCCCCCGACCGCTAGAGGCCAAAGAAGGGAGAGATTGAACTTTTTTTCACCTTCCATCACTGAGGAATGTGGAGGAGTCACTGTGGTGGATGTTCATGTTAAAATGTATTTTGTGTGTCCTGTTGCTTTTTATTGTTATGACTGTATGGTAAATGAAGTTCCTCGTATGTTGCAAAACCTCCTTGCCTAATAAAGTGTGATTGTGATTGTGATTGTGATTGAGGCCCTTTGGGTCTAGGGCTCCTGGTTTGTATCGTTTGAGAGCCATCTGCAACTCCACAGCCCCATTTCCAGGCAGTTCAGCTTCAGTAGCGATGCTCGGGACATCAGGACCTGTAAGGCAGCAGGAGCCGAGTGCAACCACAGACATTTCATGGGAAGCATGACGGGACCAAGTCTAGGTCCACAATGGAAGCACAAAGTGCAGCAGCCAGACAATGCTTAGATCATTTTGTACTTCCTTCTGAAGTAAATTTAAAAAACTGCACAGAAATAAATCAGTGAATCATTCACTGGATTGGATCGCATTCACAATGTCATTCATTCACAGGCCTATCCTTCATTGAACTACTAAATTAAGTGGCTATTTCAGTGAGCAGTTTAAGACAGCCATGTTGGCCAGTTTGGAGTCACATATAAACTAGATTGGGCAAGAATCTTTGGCAGTGCGGGACACGGAGGACAGTTTGACAGGTAGGTATGTAAATAGGGACGAGGAATTAAAAATAGGCGGCAACCGTAAACTTTAGCAGACCCTGGTGGACAGAGTGTATGGGAAAAAAATCTGCAGACACTGGTTAAAATCGAAGGTCGACACAAAATGCTGGAGTAACTCAGTGGGTCAGGCTGCATCTCGGGAGAGAAGGAATGGGTGACGTTTCGGTTCGACGGACAGAGTGTAAGTGTTTGGCGAAGCGGTAGCCTGGCCTTCACTTGGGAGAGGAAACTACATTGAAAGCACTGAATGCAATAGGCGAGGTTGGAGGAGGGGACATGCTTTGACTGAGTGGTCGCCTCATCTATGTTTGTGCCACACACACTCCACCGCCAGAACACAAGCACACAGAAACTGGAAGAGCAGCACCTCATACTCTATTGGTTGGCCAACAGTCCAACACCATGAATCTTGAATCCTCCAATTTCAGATAATCCCTCTCTGCTTCTCATCTGTCAAAATGCATCCCCTCCCCCCCACCCTCCCCTCCCCACACACAACTGTCTTTCTACTCCCCCCACCCTGGTCATGCAGTTCCTTTACCTTCAGCCGCCTCCTTCATCTGCACTTTTCTTCTTTTCCAACACCCTCCTCCCATTCCCTTCTCCCTCTGGTTCTACATTTCATTCCCCACCTTCCTTTCCTAACAGATTCTGCCATTGTTTGTGTAAACCAGCATCTGCAGTTCCTTGTTTCCACCATTTGCACCCATTTGTATTCTCCACTTATCACCACCAGCCTTGGTTAATATCGTACCCTTCTCCCACATTGTTCGTCAAACAACATTGGTCAAAAAGGCCCACTTCAAAATTTAATCAGTACTCTACTCACTCCGATCTGCGCGAGATATCCACTTATGAGGTGTTTGCGCAGTAATCAACCAGAATCAACCAGAATTGCCATATCAATCCCTTCTTACCAAGATCCACTTATCATTTTCCAGTTCTTCCCTTCCCCTGACCTCTTTCTATCAGCCATCTCCCCTCCACCCCATCAGTCTGAAGTAGGGTCTCAAGCCAAAATGTCGTCCGTCCGTTCGTTCCTCCACAGATGCTGCCTGGCCCGCTCAATTCCTCCAGCAGATTGTTTTTGCTCAAGATCCTAGCATCTGCAGTCTCTTGTGTCCGCATGTTCGAAACAGAATTTGCTCCCCAAGGAAATGTACTCATCTGGTGGAGGTACTAAATCAAAACAGAGCCAGAGGTGTGCCGGCTCGGATGATCGCATCCTGGGCTGGGATATCCTTAGCACCACAAATGGTCTCAGTGTGGCTTTCATTATTCTGTCTTCCTGATCAATACAATTTTCACACAGAGATACAGTGTAGGCAGGGGCTGCACTGTGGTGATATCCTCTGTCCTGGTTGTCTAAACTGCAGGCTGGCTCCTCAAAGTCGTACAGCACAGAAACAGGGCCATCAACCCACTTACTGGCCAGGTGCACAACAGTGAATGATCGGAGAAGCAGTGGAGGGTGTTGTCACTCATGAACTTCACCACAACCGTCATTGACATTTACCACAACGGGAGAGTAGAAATGGGAAGAGATCTGCAGGAAGGTAAATCTGCTGCAAAACAAATTGTACATGACACACACAGCTAAAACGATGGCTGCAATATTTGGGACAGTTTCGCAGAACAGGTTTTTCGGTCAGTTACATAATTCATTGCTGCAACGACACAAAATGCTGAAGGAACTCAGAAGAACAGCCGGCTTTTCTGGAGAGAAGGAATGGGTGACGTTTTGGGCCGAGACCCTTCTTCAGACTCTACTTTTCATTACTGCGTCCGTCCTCTTTGTAACTCATCTTCCAGAAATGGAAAGAGCCGTTTGTTTGCTCACATTGCCCCCTGTTGACTGTTCAACATCTGAGCTGCCAGTTATGGGCTGGCTTGTGCTTTCTAAAAGAAACATCCAGTAATGTGGATGTATAGCACTTTAAAAAAAAATCACTACTTCATCTTTGAAAATTAATCCCCCCCTCCCCTCCACTAATGCAGTGGAACCAAAGAATACGGAGTTCAAGAGATACAAGAGTGTTTATTTGCGCGGGAACAGTACAAGGCAATTCTTACTGACTGCAGCTTTACAAGCACATTAATATAATTAATAAATATACAATAATCAACACTACAATAAATTATTAGTAATATGAAGTAACCAGGCCAGAAATCTTCAAACCAAAGTATGTAGTGCAACCCAAAGCAAAGAACATGGTAGATCGTTGCAGAGGTTGGGTTGTGCAGTGTAGTTCAAGAGCCTGGTAGTTGATAGGGAAGGTAGACACAAAATGCTGGAGTAACTCAGCAGGACAGGCAGCATCTCTACAGAGAAGGAATTGGTGACGTTTCGGGTTGAGACCCTTCTTTGATAGAGTGAAAAGATGTTCTTGAACCTGGAGAACCTACGATTCTCAAGCCCTTGAAACGTCTACAAGTAGGTGGAGTGCCGTAAGGAGATAGTGATCTTAATAGTATGGGATCAAGATAATAAATTGTCGCTCAATGTTAGCAAAAAGGATTTGGTCAGCGACTTCAGAAATTGCAGTACTCGCCCCAGTCTGCTTCAACGGTGCTGAAGAAGTGATGGTTACGAGCTTCAAGTTCACAGGTGTAAATATCACCAACAACTTGACGCCGAAGACAAGGGAAATTTGACATGCCCCCAATGGCTCATGCCAACTTTTGCACATGCACCGTAGAATTCATCCCATCGGGTTGCATCACAGTTCGGTATGGCCACTGCTCTGTCCAAGATTGCAGAGAGTTGTGAATGCAGCCCAGTCCATCATGCAAAACCAGCTCACCAACGCGCCTCCATCTACTCTCCATGCTGCCTTGGCAGAGCAGCCAACATAATCGAGGACCACCCATACCGTTGTTGTAGTCTGTGGCCTATTAGAAAAAAACAGGCAGACAACCGAATTCGTTTAACCTCTTTATTCTACTCACCCAGGTGGGAGAGAGTCTAGAAACCGAAGCGTTTAGAAACGCTTAGGAAGCTAGTGTAGTCTCTCTCACCGAATGCTAACAATTACACATATTTATACCCGAAATACATGTGCCAGTACATTTCCTGTTGCTACCTTATATGGCAAGTTTTACAATGTCCTATAAATCTTTATGTGTCTTTCGGGACCTCCGTGTCCGTTGTGTCCATCGTGACCTCTTCTTTCTTGGGAACAAAGGGCAGTCCATATGGCGAGATGTTCTTCTTAACACTTCAAAGGATGGCTAACCATCAAAGCCTTAAAGCCAGTTGCCCATATCAAAGGATGCACTTAGCCATAAACCGTGCCTCCGTGCTGACAACAGGATGTCCTGGCAACATAATCGAGCTGGAGCTTTTACACCTTTTTTACACCCCTGCAATAAAACCCACATGGCTACGCTGAATTTGAGCCCTTACATCCCCTCTTTGATTATACTATAATCACAGTCTTTTAAAGTGGTTGATGACAAATATTTGGCACATACATGGACCGAAGCAATAACAGATTAACAGAATCACAACAATTAACGCAATGATACTGCAATAATGGAGAATCGGCCCCCACAAATATCCTAAACCAAACCAATCCCATCCTGAAGCATTAATTCGATCTTGGGCTAAATCTGCCCCTATTTTCTTAGTCAAGTCAAGTCAATTTTATTTGTATAACACATCTAAAAACAACCCACATTGACCAAAGCGCTGTACATCAGTTCAGGTACTAAGAACAAACATACAATGGCACACAAACATAACAGCACATACATAAACAGTTCACAGCACCCCCTCAGAGGGCTCAAACGCTAAATGCTCTTTCTATAACCTCCTTCACATGCCCCGCGATATTGGTGATATTAGAGGATACATCTGGTACAAATGTACAACATTCTTGCCCTATCATAGCACAGGTACCCCCTCTCTCGGCTAGCAGGAAATCTAGAGCCATACGATTCTGGAGAGCGACAAGACGCAGGGCCATCATTTCAGTTGTTAACTGGCCTATTTGTTCCTGAGTCTCGTACAGTCCATCAGCGGTACAATTTGCTAATTGTTCCAGGGCACTAGCTAAGTTTCAAATTTCAGTTCCCGCCCGAGCGGTTCCCCATCTCGGGAATATTAGCCACCAAAACCCCTCAAACTCCGATACAGCTCGTTTAGAGCTCCACTCTGGATGCTGTAGAGGATGATTTATGATTCGTAAATGTGGGATAACAAAAGCTAGATAACAGCACCCTGTCCAGGTCTCATAAGATCTCTGATCATACCGTGGCGAAAGTCCTGGTAACCAGACATATGCTCAGCTCCCACATATTAAGTAAGTCCCATTAAGAGGTCTTGGGGGAACTGCAGTACTGATATGGGTGCACGTGCTGAATCCCACAGACAGGCTAACTTCATTTGGTCTAGATCCCATTCTACAGAAACAAGTTATATTTATTGGTGTTTCTGGAGAGTCATGAGGAGAATTAACTTGTATCCGGGGCCAATTCTCCTGTGTTTGATTAAGATAGGGTCTCAAGGACCACCCATTAAAACATTGAAATCCACAGTCATCTGATTGGTTGTCATAATCCGTACACCAATTATTGGAGCCAGGGCTCTGTGAGTGATTCAAAAAGAACCGGGCAGACCTGGTGTACTAAAGCACCAGCTCACCCTCCGAGCAAATGGTTATCGCTCTCAATACTAGGCAGTAAATAAGTCAATAGTAAAGCGTGCACGGAATAGGAGTAAGGAAAGGTGTTATCCATAAAATAGTTCACCATGACGTTGCTACGCCTGATTAAAAGCTTTGTCAACTTGTAACATGAATTTAAAAATACCTGGACTGAAAGACAAAAACAAAATTCCCATGTAACCTCCAATTTTTCCCAGTCTATTCTTCCCCTCATCTCCTCTCGTAGGGACGACTGATGTAACCCTCGAGTTCGTCTAGATCGACCCTGATACGGCTGCTGCTTCTTACATGGAAAACTAAATTCATCTGTCAGGTATTGGAAATTAAACTGGCACAAAGCATGTCCACAGGGTACAACCCAATAGGCTTGGTCTCTCAATTGTTTAGCTCTGGTCTTATTAAACCATTAAACCATCCTGAGCAGGGTCCTATTCTTTCTGCCTTCCAGGGTATTGTGCCTTTGTCTCCTCTGCACATCATCTGATCGTCTTTACATAAATGTCATGGAGTAAATACAGATTGACCACAATACCATATAATTCTTGAGTGCACTTCCCCTAATAGCAGGAGTAACAATAGCAAAATAGCAACATCAATAGCAAAATCAATCCATCAGCTAAACACATCAACAATAACTAAGCAATACTTATAACTATGTACACGTGGCAATTCAATAAAATCAATTTGTAAACCCCAATGTATTTTGGGGTGATACCATGTAGCATTTATTACATCCAACATTCCCCTCTTACCAGCATAGGTCAGATTTGCGAGGGGAACACCCATCCTGGCTCCACTGGTGTCTCTCAGCCTCGGGGGCATCCCCCTGAAGCTGGCAGAATTCCGAAACACTGGGCATAGCGGTAGTTGCAGAAAACTGCTGTTGTTCGCCTGAAGAAACTAAAATGGTAGGGGTCAGGGCCTCTGTGCGTGCCAATGTGTCAGCCAATGCATTCCCGAAAGAAATGGGATCCTTGACAGATGTATGCGAATTACATTTAATGACTGCCAAGGTTTTCGGGAGTGTTAAACTCGCTAGTAGATTTCGGACAAACGGCATTTTTAATAGGAGTGCCTGCTGCAGTCAAAAAGCCCCTGTGCTGCCACAGGGTACCAAAATCATGTGCAACCACAAAAGCATATCGTGAGTCGGTGTAAATATTAGCACATTGGTCAGCGCAAAGGTGGCAGGCCTGCGTGAGGGCAAATAATTCAGCCTGCTGGGCAGCATGAGGTGTACTGAAAAAGGCTAGGGTGGGCAGTATCCTCAATCACTAGCGCCGATCGTGCGGATTCTTGTTCGTGGCGCAACCTAACCCTTTCACCAACGGTTGTCTGGGACCTATCCATATTTCCTGATACTGCCTCATAATCGGGGGGGTAGTCCCCAATATTCTGGCGGGAGGGTAGAACCGGGACTGGCACCACCGCAGCCGATGGCTCTGCCTGTGGGGCTGTGGGGATCGGACACGTCCAGGGTTCCTCGTCACCCTCGGATTCCTGATTACCTAATATAGCCGCTATGCCTTCCAGTGGTTCGGACTCTGACTTTTGTTGTTGTTGGGCGGGATATATCCCTTTGGTACCGGGTTTAAATTCATCTCGAGCTCGGGTATCACGGTCAAGTCTTAGATCATACACCTTACATTCTGCTTGCAAAATATCGCATGTTTTCGGTATTCCCAACCTATCACACACTGATATCCCTCTACTACTTGCATTTTCCCTCCAACTTCGCTCCCTCGACTCCTGATGGCGCTTCTGCACCCCCTCTTTGATAGTCTCTACATTCCATGTACCTCCTACTGGCCAGGCCTCGTTTCCCAATCTTTTCATTAACGAAGCAAATAAATAAATAACACATGTGTTGTACCAGGGGCACCGCCATCACTCTTATCCAAAGACTGTCCCATATGTCTGATTGCCAATTATCCAAAAATATGTTATCAATAAATACTACCAATAAATATTACCAATAAATATTAATTGCACCCAGACCAAGACAATGACAAGAGTGACCGCCCCTTATCTTCCAAATCCGGAACCTTATCCTTATCCTTATCCTTGTCCTTTTCCTTATCGGTACGTCCGTGAATCTCAGTTGAACACGAAATCAACCCCAAACGAGGGACTTCAGTTTCTGAAAAACGTCAACGTCCGGGGTCTCGAACAATGGTCGAGAAGTGCACTCTGTCCCCTTCGGATGTGTTTCAGCCACCGATGCCGCTTAGTCGTTCGTGGTTGACGGTGCCAAAGAGATCCTGCCGACTACGCCAAATGTTGTAGTCTGTGGCCTACTAGAAAAAACAGGCAGACAACCGAATTCGTTTAACCTCTTTATTCTACTCACCCAGGTGGGAGAGAGTCTAGAAACCGAAGCGTTTAGAAACGCTTAGGAAGCTAGTGTTAGTCTCTCTCTCCGAATGCTAACAATTACACATATTTATACCCGAAATACATGTGCCAGTACATTTCCTGTTGCTACCTTATATGGCAAGTTTTACAATGTCCTATAAATCTTTGTGTGTCTTTCGGGACCTCCGTGTCCATTGTGACCTCTTCTTTCTTGGGAACAAAGGGCAGTCCATATGGCGAGATGTTCTTCTTAACACTTCAAAGGATGGCTAACCATCAAAGCCTTAAAGCCAGTTGCCCATATCAAAGGATGCACTTAGCCATAAACCGTGCCTCCGTGCTGACAACAGGATGTCCTGGCAACATAATCGAGCTGGAGCTTTTACACCTTTTTTACACCCCTGCAATAAAACCCACATGGCTACGCTGAATTTGAGCCCTTACACCGTGGTCATTCTCTCTTCTCTTTCTCCCGTCAGGTAGAATGTATAGAAGCTTGAAAGCACACGTTACAAGATTGAAGAGCAGCTTTTCTCACACCGTTATCAGACTCTTGGTATGCTCAAGATGTTTTTCCAATCTTCCAATCTACTTTATTGCCAGTCTTGCATTTTATTGTCTGCATTTCCTCCGTAGCTGTAACACTATATGTTGCACTCTGCGTATGATCTCTTTTGCATGACCTTTTTGGACTCATGTGCAGCATGGTCTGCCTGATAATACGCAACTCAAAGTTTTCCCACTGTATCTCGATAGCCTGGTGATAATAAATAGACAATAGACAATAATAGACAATAGACAATAGGTGCAGCAATAGGCCATTCAGCCCTTCGAGCCAGCACCACCATTCACCGTGATCATGGCTGATCATCCACAATCAATACCCCATTCCTGCCTTCTCCCCATATCCCTTGACTCCGCTATCATTAAGAGCTCTATATAACTCTCTCTTGAAAGCATCCAGAGAATTGGCCTTCATTGCCTTCTGAGGCAGAGAATTCCACAGCTTCACAACTCTCTGAGTGAAAAGGTTTTTTCTCATCTCCGTTCTCAATGGCCTACCCCTTATTCTTAAACTGTGGCTCCTGGTTCGGGACTCCCCCAACATCGGGACCATGTTTCCTGCCTCTAGCGTGTCCAATCCCTAAATAATCTTATATGTTTCAATTAGCTGCCCTCTCATCCTTCTAAATTCCAGTATATACAAGCCCAGTCGCTCCAGTCTTTCAACGTACGACAGTCTCGCCATTCCGGGAATTAACCTCATGACTACGCTGCACTCCCTCAATAGCAAGAATGTCCTTCCTCAAGTTTGGAGACAAAAACTGCACACAATACTCCAGGTGTGGTCTCACTAGGGCCCTGTACAACTGCAGAAGGACCTCTTTGCTCCTATACTCAACTCCTCTTGTTATGATGCAATATGAATGTTGAAGTTTTGGTTGGATAAAGTTTCTGCAGGATGAAGAGTTTTGCAATAATATGAAGAAAGAGGTCCATGCCCACAGATTGTCAAAGGTAAGGTGCAACTTAGTGGTGAGAAAATTGATCGGGCAGTGGTGCAGTCTTGTTGGTTACTGGTCATCACTGAGATTGCCTTTTTGTTATAGATTTGTTGGTACCGTGAAGCAAGAATAAAATTAAACTGAATATCCACAGACATTGATTGATTGATTGATTAATTGATGGAGTCAAAAGCATTAGAGTGTTCAAAAGAGTCATCTATAATGGCTGGTGCTGCCTTGGAAGTGTGGTGCATCATGTCATTCTGAATCTGGATGATTTTAGGAGCAGCTTGTGGTAAATGCAAGGAGGTGGTTCAGAATGATCCTGATGATGACATTCCCTGTGGCAAGACCCCACGGAGAGACCATTCCATAAGAGACATTCGTCCTTTCTTGAAGATGGTCATGATTGCAGCTCGCTGCAGTCCCCGAACATAACTTCCTCCTTCCAGATGTGGCCAAACAGACTGTGAGAAATAGAAGCAGATGTAACCCATTTACCCTCCCGAATTTGCTCCATAATCGACAAGTTCATGTCCCATTTTCCACTTCTAATGCAGTTTTCTGGAAGTTAGCAGTTTTCAGCTCACCTCAATGGGCAGTACGGTAGCGGGACCAAACAACTAGACAGCTCCACGAAGCTGCCGCAGAACCCCTTGAGCAAAGGTCACGCCGGCCCATGCCACCCAAGCAGTGCTTTATAGCTATAGGGCTCTTGCGAGGTCACAACCCCTGACCCGTAATGTTGCCAAGCAACGCCTTCTGGAGGACAAGCAGTGTCCTGGAGGCAAGCACTGACTATGGCTGCCAGTACAGCAGGAATGTCTCTGGTCCCAGCAGCCGTTGCATTGTCGCAGTTTTTTCCCAGAATTCTGCCAGAGACTCCGAAGCCAAAATTGCCACTAAACTTGCAACACCTCAGTCCCAACCAAAAACCTTTATGAATGGCACCACATAATTACAGTGCTTAATCATACCAGGCTGTTTAACTGTTGTTTCCCCGCGTGTCGTAAATGTGCCTTGACTTGTGTCTATGTCCGATACCAGTGCATGAAGTGAAGCCTCTCTGGCTACGGATGGCAGATCGGTTCTCCACTCGTTACAATACAATGGTTGACATCGCAGTTTGGAAACCGCTTCCCCTCGAGGTGACGCTGTGGAGGACATGTCAGATACAAAAAGCTGGAGTAACTCAGCGGGACAGGCAGCATCTCTGGAGAGAGGGAATGGGTGACGTTTCAAGTCCAGATCCTTCTCGACCCGAGGCGTCACCCATTCCTTCTCTCCAGAGGTGCTGCCTGTCCTGCTAAGTTACTCCAGCTTTTTGTGTCTTTCTTTAGTTTACACCAGCATCTGCAGTCCCTCCTCACATTGTGGAGGACAACATGGTCTAAGCTTCCAATCCCTGCAAATTCAAGGCTGGCAAGACACGAGTGGGAAGAGGTCCGACAGACTGGACTTGCCCCTCCTGCTGCAGGTCACGCCGTGTAATTGTGGCATTGATGGGTTGTGGACATTAGGTGGGGCATCCATCTAGAGTCGTAGCATGTCTTGGCTGGGCTCCTTCTGGCGTCTCAGCCCTGAGTTGCTGTAGTGTATGCAGCTGTGGAAGGGCATTGGCAGCCCAGAGGGAGTGTAAACCCAAGGTATTTTGAACAGGAGCCAAATTGTTCCACGTCTTGTACTGCAGAGATAGTCGTTTGTTTTTGAGTGGAAGTTAAGCTCTCTGCTCTCTCGCGTCTCCGGTCCACTGGCGCCATTTCCAATGTGACGACCGTGGTGCCAATAAAGTACCAGATAAATCATCGTGATGAGAAACGCAGTGGTGACACCTGGTGACCCACGGCACACTACAGAGCTGGGGTGTGGGGGTGGGGGGGGGGGGGGGTTAAGTGAGGAGGAGCTCTAATGAACTCTGAAGGCTTACTATACAGTAAGTATTCAGCATTTCAGATGCCTGACCTGCTGAGTTACTCCAGCTTTTTGTGTCTCATTTTTGGTTGAAGCCAGCGTCTGCAGTTCCTCCCTACACAGGCGTTCAGCGTTGTCAGTGTGGCACCGCTGGACTGATACAAAGCGAGCTTGTAATGTGCAGTCATCTCATTCATCCTTCTCTGCAATCAATTCCCGGGCACAGCCTGTTGCTAACTCAGGGCATTCTCCTCCTCCCTCGTCTGAGGAGGAGAACTTCTTCAAAGTAGACATACCTTGAGAAGCTTTTGCAGTGGAATGGACAAAATGTGTAGGAAAGAAGTACAGATGCTGGTTTAAATTGAAGGTAGACAAAATGCTGCAGTAACTCAGCAGGACATACGTGCTTTTTTTTATTTTTTTAAATCAAAAATATTTATTCAAATATTAAAATAATATATACAATACAATAAAACCAAAACAGAACCCACCACCAGAATATTATACAAACAAATATACCAATTGAAACTATTATACAATTATATTACAATCCCCATCCAGGATACCGGAGGCTTGCTTGTCCTCCATGACGCTTGTGCGACTCCGTGCGTCACGCCCTTTGATCTTATGACCTACCATGCAAGGGCTCCATAAAGGTTTAACTCTCTGTCCCCGATGTTAACAAAAAATCTAAATTAAAAAGGGATGCGTTTAAAGATTAAAAAAATATATCCACACACCTGAATTGCCTTTAAATAATCAAAACATTACATCGAATAGAAACAATCCAGAGAAAAAAACAAGTGGCTTACGTTCTTCTTTCCTTGCTTCCTCGTATGATTTGATAAGATGAACTTCACGCAAGGCGTAGCCAGGGAATCGTTACTGACTCCCGCACTCGGACGCGTGTCTCAAATTTGCACAACTTTCCAGCACTGTCTGGGGTTGAACTTCCAACAAAACGTGAGCATTCAGTGTCTCACCACTCGGCACCACTCTGCACTCCCTGCGGGCTCAGTGCTGCTTCTGATGGCTGCTTAATTGCACTACATTGCAATTTGAGAAATGCATTAAAGTTCCATTATGCTGAGATCAGCATTACTTTATATACGCTTTGATCAGAATTAAACCAATTTTAAAATGTCACCAACAGTGGTGACCAGACTAGCCTTGTGGGAAAAGAAACGCAGTAAAAGCCACCACCACGAAAAGCTGCCAACCCCAACCAAGGAACAGCTACCACCTGGTCACAGGTGTGACTGGAAGACCTGGAAGTCCCTCAATAGGCTTCGTACAGGGATAGGCCGATGCAAGACCAATATGGGTAGATGGGGCTATGCAGATGTGGCAGGCATAGAATGTGAATGTGGAACATCTGTACAATCCATGCCACACCTACTAAGATGCCCACTTCTTGGTGAACAATGCTGCCTGGAAGAGTTAGCGGTGGCAAACGAGAAGGCTGTCCACTGTGCAAGAGCCTGGCCGAACACTTGAAACACAGATGATGGACACCAAAGAAGAAGCAACAGTGGGAAAAATACATGCTTGGTTGTCTGTGTGTCAGTTAGACAACCAGTGATTCAGGTAATGTTCAGAGTAAGCAAATACTCAGCTATCTGGATCTTGAAGTGCACCAGCCAAGGACCAGAATCGTTCATTCAACAATTCATTGATCACAGTTAGAATCGCCACATTGATTTCAGCACTGGAGGTGAAGAGCATACTTTTATATATAAATATCATATTATTATCTGAGTATTGTATAATTATATAATACAGTACCATGTAAATATAATATAAATGAAACATATGTCATTTATGTAATATACTAGACAAAGTGGACCCGTTGGGCCCAAATCTCTCCTACATTGGTGCAGCACCCCCCCTCCCCCCCCCTCTCTCCTCAACCCCCCCCCTCCCCTCTCCCTTCTCCCCCACTCCCCCCTTCCCCCCCTCCCTCCTCCCCTCCCCCTCCCCTCCTTTGAAACTTTAAAATGTGAATAACTTTAAAAATATAACACCGATTTCAATAAAAGTACTTGCATTATCACTAAAGTACTTGCATTATCACTAAAGTGACAATGGTGAGTAAGGTGGGCCTAAAATTGTCACGCTATCGTGTACCGTTTTGGCTGAAGTTCAGTCCCAACAAGATAACAAACAAGAGTTTTAGTATATAGATGGCAGATTCACTGGGCTGAAGGCTGAATTCTGTAACACGTCTGCAGGAGCCATTTTGCGTTTATTAGTTATTGTTGCATATTATTATATTATATTATTATATTACTTTGTCTCCTGCTGTATTTTGGACACTAAGAGGTTAATGCTATGCTTACGTATGGGCTGGGAGGAGTCAGAGAACGTCCAGCTTTGACGTGTTTTCGGCTGTTGGAGGCAAGAAGCGGCTCATAGAAGTGCAGCCAAAAGTAATAGCCGATATGTAATCGGTTGAAGAACTTACTGACAAGAAGATCAGTAAGAAATCTCTGCCGAAGATAGATCTGGCAGTTCGTATTAATTATGTAGGTTACAGTATTACGGTCAATGATAAGTCGATGACAAGAGATATGCCAATACGTTATATTGCAACTTCAAATAAAACGACTAACTAATTTTAAACGTCGTGGAGTCAATAGTCAATAGTCGTTTATTTGTCACATACACATAAATGTGTAGTGAAATGAAACATTACCCGCAGTTGAACAATAAGACCAATAAGATTAATCAATAAAAATGCAATAACACATACAATCACAAACTAACACCAAACAAAAAGAAACATCCATCACAGTGAGTCTCCTCCAGTCCCTTCTCACTGTGATGGAAGGCCAGAATGTCTTTTCTCTTCCCCTGCCGTCTTCTCCCGCGGAGGCGTTTGCCTGATCGTAGCATCTGGAACAGTTTCTGCCGAACGCACTACTCTCTGCAGGGTCATCCTGTCCTGGGCAGAGCTGTTCCCAAACCAGACTGTAATGTTGCCGGACAGGATGCTCTCTACAACCCCAGAGTAGAAGCAATGAAGGATCCTCAGAGACACTCTGAATTTCCTCAGTTGTCTAAGGTGGTAAAGGCGCTGCTTTGCCTTACCCACCAGTGCGGCTATGTGCGTTGCCCACGTCAGATCCTCTGTGATGCGGACTCCCAAGTATTTAAAACTGCTCACCCTATCCACAGTAGACCCATTTATCTCCAGTGGCGTGTACGTCCTTGGATGTTTAGCCCTTCTGAAGTCCACAATCAGCTCCTTCGTTTTAGTGACATTCAAGAGGAGGCTATTGTCCTGACACCAGAGTGCCAGATCAGCCACCTCCTCCCGGTAGGCCCACCACCACAGTGTCATCAGCAAACTTGATGATGGAGTTTGAGCTGAACCTGGCCCCACAGTCATGTGTGTAGAGGGAGTACAGTAGGGGGCTAAGGACGCAGCCCTGGGGGGATCCTATGTTCAGGGTGAGGGAGCTGGATGTGTGTTCCCCCATCCTGACCACTTGGGGCCTGGCGGTGAGAAAGTCCAGGACCCAGGCACACAGAGGGGTGCTAAGCCCCAGTTCCAGCAGCTTCTCAACCAGTCTGCTGGGGACTATTGTGTTGAATGCTGAACTAAAGTCGATGAACAGCATCCTCACATAGCCCCCCTGGTTGTCCAGATGAGAGAGAGCGGTGTGCAGAACCTGGGAAACCGCATCATCCGTGGACCTGTTCGGATGGTATGCGAACTGTAGTGGGTCCATGTTGCGAGGAAGGAGGGCACAGATATGCTTCTTGACTAGCCTCTCAAAGCATTTCATGACAACCGAGGTGAGGGCCACCGGTCGGTAGTCATTTAAACACGCTGGAGAGGCATTCTTTGGCACCGGTACAATGATGGATCTTTTGAAGCATGCAGGGACCACGGACTTGGCCAAGGAGAGGTTGAATATTGTGGTGAGCACTGGAGCAAGCTGAGTAGCACAAGACTTTAGCACTCGCCCAGTGGCACTTGATGTTTAGCTTGGTATGGGTCGCTGGGAACAGCCCTTTGAACAGAGACTCCTGTGTTATGCGGCTACTCAGGACGGGCCTCGATGAGTATCCTTGCATCCTCTTGCAGACCCTCTTCCCAAATGCACAATGTACAAAGATGGGATGATCATCTCATCCACATTGCAGCCTTCTCAAGGGCAGCGAATGTTGCGATTCCAACCGTGGAGGAAGGATCTCTTGAGCGAGGGGTTCCTTTCACTGCCAGCTAAGCAAGGTCTTGCCGCTTGTTGACGAGTTGTGGCAATGAGACATTCTGACAATTGGTTTTGACAATGTGCTCAGGTAAGCATCTCACAGGATCCATGGTGTCCCTCTCCTGCAGGCCCACTGCCTGTTGCATTTGGAGCCAAAAGTGTTTCTCTGAGGGAACTTTTTTTTTACAAAGGACGGATAACGTGGGAAAGTCTGACTGATCCAAAATGAGTGTCCACCATCCACAGTGTTGAGGCTTTAGTTACCCTCAGTCAGGTATGTTGGACAGGTTATGTCATTCACCAAGCTAATTCCCAAACATTTTATTACAAGTTCTTTCATGGGAAGAGATCTTTGAGACACTGGGAGGAAAAGATTTAAACCTCTCTCAAGAAATGCAGCTTCCCCATTGCCTTTTGGCAGAGAAGTATTCAGAACGATATCAAGAAAGACAAAGACAGGCGTTTGGGAGCACATGGTGGCCTTGCAGAACTCACAAACTACCCATTGCCAATCCTGCTGGCTACCATTTATCCCATCTGTGGAAGATTTGCAGTTTCCATATTGGCTACATTAACACCTCAGAATTCACAAATCGTTCTCAAGCAAATCGTCCTCAATCCTGAGGGGTCGGAGATGAAAAAGGAGAAGAGATTTTTGATATAATCTGAATGCAAGGAACTGCAGATGCTGGTTTACAAAAAAAAGACCCAAAGTACTGCAATACACATCACGTCAGACAGCATCTCTGGAGAGCATGGAGCGGTGACGTTTCGAGTCTGAAGAAGGGACCTAACCCGAAATATCAACTATCCATGCTCTCCAGTGAAGGAAAAAAATCTGCAGATGCTGGTTTGAATTGAAGGTAGACACAAAAAGCTGGAGTAACTCAGCGGGTCAGCCTGCATCTCTGGAGAGGAGGAATGAGTGACGTTTCGGGTCGAAGAAGAGTCTTGACCCAAAACGTTACCCATTCCTTCTCTCCAGAGATGCTGTCTGACCCACTGAGTTACTCCATCTTTTTGTATCTATGCTCTCCAGTGGTGCTGCCTGGCCCATTGAGCTATTCCAGCACTTTGTGTCTTTCTTTGACTGATTCTGTTCTGTATTTTAATCTTTCAGTCCATCGATCATGCAGAGCATTTTGTTCTTGGAGGAGTTATACACAGGTGGCTGAAGAATGTCTGGAAAATATATACTATCTCTAGACTTGTTTGTTATTATTTTGTACCCTGTGCTTCATATGCAAGGACCCAGAGGGCCCATTCAAACGCTTTCCAGTTAAATATGGGGAACCCAGTAGTGGTACCTTGCAGACAACATGATAAATGAAGCAATGATTACTGCAGGCACTGGGGAGGGGTTTTGTTTCCAGACGATGTTTGTGTTTGTATTATGTGGAAGATGATAAATACCGATAGCAAGAATGAGAGATGCAAGACAGTGTAAGTGTGGGAGGAAGAGGAAAAGACTCAGTCGATGCCTTAGAGCAGAATAGGAAGATGTGGCTAAAGAATTTCTCTCAGCTCTTTCAGCTCTTTACAGGGTTACAATATTGAAGTATTTTACAACACATTTGAATTTTCATTTTTGGATTTTTAGGTAGAAAGAGGGGTTTGAAAGCTCCAGGCAGACTTTCAATTCCAGCAATCCCCCAGTTCCAGTCACAATCTGTACATCTTACTCACGAACATCTGCAGTTTGGACTCCATGGGACAACATTTGGCAAATATAATATATTTGAATTTGTCAATAACAGGTCACCAGCCGTTCTTCTTTCATGGGAATAAGAATGTTTGTTGCATTTGGACAGGCCAACTCCAGCACTTTGTGTCTCATCTTCGAAACTAGGAGGTTAGCTAGCGATGGAATTGGAGCCAGTTTTAATGACAGCATCTTCAGTGACGGCATTCCCTGAGGTGCCACGCGGCGGAGGCCTTCCTGGGATGCCACGGCCACGGCACGGCGCAGTGTCCGCCCGGAAGGGACCTGCCCAAAGGCTCGGTGATCGATGGGACCAGGAGGGAGCTGGAGACTTCAGGCGCCAGCAGTGGGATGGTAGGAGGGTGAATCAGGGTAATGCCTCCAGCACCTTCAAGGTAGGTTGCAGAAAGTGCCCCCGGGCCATAAAAATGGCCGGGAGAGGGGAGGACGTTGGTTCGCGGGAACTGCTCCCGTACATTGAGCGAGCGGGCCGAGCGGACTTTGAATAGGTACAGCAGGCAGTGAAGAAAGCCAATGGAATGTTGGCCTTCATAACAAGAGGAGTTGAGTATAGGAGCAAAGAGGTCCTTCTGCAGTTGTACAGGGCCCTAGTGAGACCGCACCTGGAGTACTGTGTGCAGTTTTGGTCTCCAAATTTGAGGAAGGATATTCTTGCTATTGAGGGCGTGCAGCGTAGGTTTACTAGATTAATTCCCGGAATGGCAGGACTGTCATATGTTGAAAGACTGGAGCGACTAGGCTTGTATACACTGGAAGTTAGAAGGATGAGAGAGGATCTTATCGAAACGTATAAGATTATTAAGGGGTTGGACACGTTAGAGGCAGGAAACATGTTCCCAATGTTGGGGGAGTCCAGAATAAGGGGCCACAGTTTAAGAATAAGGGGTAGGCCATTTGGAACGGAGATGAGGAAAAACTTTTTCAGTCAGAGAGTTGTGAATCTGTGGAATTCTCTGCCTCAGAAGGCAGTGGAGGCCAATTCTCTGAATGCATTCAAGAGAGAGCTAGATAGAGCTCTTAAGGATAGCGGAGTCAGGGGGTATGGGGAGAAGGCAGGAACGGGGTACTGATTGAGAATGATTAGCCATGATCACATTGAATGGCGGTGCTGGCTCGAAGGGCCGAATGGCCTACTCCTGCACCTATTGTCTATTGAATAATGGTGTCAAAAATGGCGGTGCCCAGATATGCAATACATGAACATTTCTGCCCATCATTTAGGGATGTTATATGAATTTGAAAAATGTAATTATGTTTATGTTTATTTTTGTTAGTTTCTGAAAAGTTTGTGTTTATGTATGTTTTTGTTAGTTTCTGAAAAGTTTATGCTCAACCAATTTGATTTTTTTTTTTTTTTGCATTGTCAATAAACTTGAGAAAAACGAAAATCAGTTATCAGAAAAATATATGTTTGCCTTATGAACTTTACGCTTATGAAAGAGAAAGAAAGAGATGAATAAAGATAGAGAATAATTTTTTTTATGTAGGGGTTCCCTGAGACATGAAAAATTATTTCAAGGGTTCCGCAAGGGTAAAAAGTTTTGAGAAGCGCTGGGATAGTCTTTGAAGGAAGCAGGGTGGGAAAAAGTGCAGTCTAGATAGTTGGGACTGGAGGCTCTCTCTCGTTTGATGTTCCTGCGAGTTTTGTTGCAATAGTATCGACTTGGGGACAATCTGAAGAAAGTTAATAAATGGCATAAAATGTATACCATGTGTAACGTTTGTTCTCTGGCAGGTGCAGCCAAAGATACTTTGGGTGCGGCTCGCATTACCTCTGCCCCTGTGTGTATGTGAGTGGGGATGCCGGGCAGCTCGAAGGGCGAGAGGGGCGGCGGGCCGGCGGCGGCCAGGTCTCCGCGGACGCCCAAGTGTTCCCGCTGTCGGAACCACGGCTTCGACGTGCGGCTGAAGGGCCACGGGGCTTGTAGCTGGTGGCGCTGCCAGTGCCCCAAGTGCTACCTGATCGCCGAGCGCCAGCGCATCATGGCAGCGCAGAAAGCGCTCCGCAAGCAGCAGCAGCGGGAGGAGGAGATGATGGGGCTGGCCTCAGCCCCGCAGCCGGCCGGTGGCACCAGCCCACCCGCGGCACCGCCGGAGCAAGTGGCAGCCCCGGCCCCGGCCCCAGCCCCAGCCCCCTGCCCACCCGCCGCCAGCTCCCAGCCGGACGGGCAACCTCCGCTGCCCGACAGGCGAGCTCCCCCCACCCTGGGCGTGGACGAGAGGCAGGGCGGGGGCGACACGAAGGACTGCTCCTCCGCCTACATGGTCCACCCCTCCACACAGTTCGGTAAGAAAAACAAATGCAACTTAGTGAAAGCACTGGCCAACGTGCTGCGCACCTCGCAACTCAAATGCTGCAAGAAGACGAGTTTTTATCATCTCATCATATCATATCATATATCTACAGCCGGAAACAGGCCTTTTCGGCCCTCCAAGTCCGTGCCGCCCAGTGATCCCCGTACATTAACACTATCCTACACCCACTAGGGACAATTTTTACATTTACCCAGCCAATTAACCTACATACCTGTACGTCTTTGGAGTGTGGGAGGAAACCGAAGATCTCGGAGAAAACCCACGCAGGTCACGGGGAGAACGTACAAACTCCTTACAGTGCAGCACCCGTAGTCAGGATCGAACCTGTGTCTCCGGCGCTGCATTCGCTGTAAAGCAGCAACTCTACCGCTGCGCTACCGTGCCGCCCAGTCTGAAGAAACATCACCCATTCCTTTTCTCCACAGATGCTGCCCGTGACCCGCTGCGTTATTCCAGCATTTAGTGTTTACCGCTGAGTTACTCCAGCATTTAGTGTCTACCTGCTGAATTACTCCAGCATTTTGTGTCTACCGTTGAGTTACTCCAGCATGTAGTGTTCACCGTTGAGTTACTCCAGCATTTAGTGTCTACCTGCTGAATTACTCCAGCATGTAGTGTTCACCGTTGAGTTACTCCAGCATTTAATGTCTACCTGCTGAATTACTCCAGCATTTTGTGTCTACCTGCTGAATTACTCCAGCATTTAGTGTACCTGCTGAATTACTCCAGCATTTAGTGTACCTGCTGAATTACTCCAGCATTTTGTGTTTACCTTGTATTTATTTCATTTATTCAAAGCGTGACACTTTAATCTCGGTTTGTCTTTTAGAATTTAATCAGACGGAAACTGATCTAAGGAACTTTCGTTGGTAGGAAAAAAATTGCAGATGCTGGTATAAATCGAAGGTAGACAAAAAATGCTGGAGTAACTCAGCGGGTCAGGCAGCATCTCAGGAGAGAAGGAATGGGTGACGTTTCGGGTCGAGACCTTTCTTCAGACTTCTGAAAAAACTGGGCTAATCATGTTTTCTATTTAACGGAAAGTAGACACAAAAATGCTGGAGTAACTCAGCGGGACAGGCAGCATCTCGGGAGGGAAGGAATGGGTGACCAAATGGAAGGAATTTCTATTTAACGGACTTGGTAAACGAGTCTGAAGAAGGGTCCCAACCAGAAACTTCACCTGCCCATTTTCACCAGAGATGCTGCCTGACCCGCTGAGTTACTCCAGCATTTTGTGGCTCTGTTTTTAGACACCCCTCTTTGCATGAGGTCCTAAATGCAGTACTGTACTTTAATAATTAATTTGTGGCAGAATCATTTTTGGGAGTCTCGCTTTTGATACGGCAACCGATATAAAGTAAGATGCGTTTCAACTAGTCTGTTGCACAACAGTATTTGTATTTTCCGATTGCCAAGCAGTAAGTGTTATTTCTAATTGTTGCCATTTACTGTCAGATCACCTGGCTTCTCCTGGTTAATGACCCTCCAGCGCTGACTCGGTTGGATTCCCCTTCTGGGAACAAGTTTCCGTTCTGGGTTGCTTGTTTCTGCACATTTTGTTCCAGATTGGATTACGTCCCACTATCTTGTAACAAAGTTTTCGTTAAACGAAAATAAGCGCACTGGAAGAGCAGACGAAAAAAAGATTCCGTAAAAAAATAGAAATTGTAATACTTGTGTCTTTTCTCCAAACGGTCAAAAAGATGCTAGAGTATTGGGAGGCACGCCGTTCTCAATGTTGCGGATAGTAAAGACTTAGAGTTAAAGGATTTTATAAAAACATTGAGACACAATGACAAGATCTTTATCCCCAAAACTCCTGAAAGGTTTTGATTCTTGCTGAGATATGATTCTCTGGTGTTCTTTAGCTATACGCCTGTATTAAACATCGGGGGAAAGCTGACACGTGTATACTGTTGCCACTGTAAAACTCCTGCGATTGGGCAGCTTGCAACCCAGCGGTATTAACGTTGATTTCTCTCATTTCAAGTAACTCCTGCATGTCGTCCCCACCCTAGTGTTACTAGTTCCAATATTCACACATCCTTGTATCCTTCTTGTTAGCGCATCTTCCCCAGCCAACATTGGGCCATTACGGACTCCATTCTTCCTGAGGTCATCTGTTGCTGGCCCTTCTTTTCTTGCCTCCAGTTCTCCTATCCCCACCTTGTTCTTTCTGTCTGAAGAAGGGTTCCGACTAAAAGTTGTGAAAGTCTCCCCATAAATGTCTTTCTATCAAAACAAAATCTCTCTGCACCACTCAGAGCAATCACCTCCTTGTAGTCCCGTTGTCCAGTGCCCAACACACAGATGTAATCACAGAGAAGCTTGGCTACTTTCCTATTCGTTTAAAGGATTTGGCATGTCACCAAATACTTGAACAATCTTTTACAGAAGCTCTGTGGAGAACCTGACATGGATGCATCATAACCTGTTACAGCAATTCCAACACACAGGAATGCAAGAGACTGAGGCCAGTTCATTGGCTATATTTAAGAGGGAGTTAGGTGAGGCCCTTGTGGCTAAAGGGATCAGGGGGTATGGAGAGAAGGCAGGTACGGGATACTGAGTTGGATGATCAGCCATGATCATATTGAAGGGCCGAATGGCCTACTCCTGCACCTATTTTCTATGTTTCTATGTTTCTACTGCAGAGTGGTGGACCCTGCAGTGTCTCCACCATTGAAAGCATCTACATCAGGCACAGTTTCAAGAAGGCAGCATCGAACATCAAGGATCCCTACAATCGGGGCTATGCCCTCTTCTCACTGCTACCGTCAGAGAGGTGGTTCAATAGCCTATTGTCCAGGTTCAGGAACAGTTTAATTCCTATGACTATTAGGTCCTTGAACTGACCTGCACAACCCAAATCCTACCTCAGCAGTGGACACTGTGGACCACTTCTTGCACTAACATTGTGTTGCTTTCTAGTGGTGTTCTGCACTGATGTCCTATCACTGTTTTGTATAACAAGTATAATTTATGTTTGTTGTGTACGTTCATGTGCTCTTGAAGCAAGATTTCCATTGACTGCATACCTCATCATACAACCACAACCACAATCACAATAATACTTTATTAGCCAAGTCAGTTTTGCAACATACGAGGAACTTCATTTGCCATACAGTCATAACAATAAAAAAGCAACAGGACACACAAAATACATTTTAACATGAACATCCACCACAGTGACTCCTCCAAATTCCTCACTGTGATGGAAGGTGAAAAAAAGTTCAATCTCTCCCTTCTTTGTCCTCCAGCGGTCGGGGACTTCTAACCTTCCGTTGACGGGACGATCTTGACTCCCGTAGCCGGCGGCGAGCCTTCCTCGTCAACCTGAATTGAAGTATATGTATATGATGTATATGACATCCTTGAGGTTTGAGGACACAACGTTCCTGTATATACTTTCCTGAATAAAGAAGAGCTTCCCAAAGTACTGGCGTGATATAATAAACACAATAGTCTGGATGCATAAGCAATAAATATTCAGGCAGATGATTAAAGTAGGGATTGTGGAGAAGAATCTTAATGGAGGAGAGTGAGCTGACAGATTTTTGGAAGCGAATTCCTCGAAATGGAACCGTGGTAACCAATGTACAGCTGATAGTGTGATAAGGAAGGAAGCATACACATGTCATTAAAGTGTTAGGAAGAGTTTGGGGAGAAGTAAAATGAAATGAAACATTGGAGCGGGGAGATGATATCGAGCAATTTATTGAGCAGCTTAGAGAAACAAAGCTGGTGTCGTTTAACACAGGGGAAACTCTTGAGCATTTGCACAGTATATGTTTTGGGATTGTCAAATTATCCCCTGATGGTGCATAGGCACGGCTACATTACAGTACCACTGAAGCAAACCTAACGAGCTCCAGCAATGTGTTCATACAAACTCAACCAGAGAAGGCAAGCTTCCCCTTGTGTCTTTCATCTCCATTGGTGCAGCCTCAAGCTGAGAATGAAAAGGACGAGATCCAGCGAATTTTGCCTCAAACAAAGCCAAGACTATTACAACTAAGAAAGTTGTATGCCAAGCCTCCCTTTTAGTTTTACGGTTTTTATATTCACTTTTTATTTGCTTTTTAATTACTTAAGCTTGGGTTGATTTATTGACAGAGATTTTTTTTTCACATTTAGATCATCCTGCATTATACCAGGAGGTTGGCAGTAAAGAGCAAGCTGAGAGGAATTTGGTGAGCAGTGGCTTTTACCGGAACATCTTGCCACCAAAGCTGTATACAGGATACTGCAGCAGTGTGTATAGCTATCATCCCTTCTCGATGGGTTTCCCAATGAATCAGCCAGGTTGCAAGGGGCCACCGATGCCAGCTGGCATGTGTGCCTCAAGAGGCAGCTTCAGGCCTGTCCAAGGAAGTCTTGGAGCATTCCATCCGAACCCCATGTTGGTAAGACATTATTAAATGGAATAATATTGATTCAATTATGTCTACTTTCAGTTAAATGCTGTAAATATGATTTAAATTTCCAAATGTAAAAAAAATAGATGTAATGTTCTTAAGTTCTAGGAGCAGAATAAGGCCATTCTGACATCAAATCCATCCGTCCAAAACTAATAAGGCCATCAAGTCTGCTCCGCCATTCAATCATGGCTGATCTATCTTTCCCTCTCAACCCCATTCTCCTGCCTTCACTCCATAACCCCTGACACCCGTACTAATCAAATATCTGTCAATCTCCACCTTAAAAATATCCACTGACTTGGCCTCCACAGCTGTCTGTGGCAATGAATTCCACAGGTTCACCACTGACTGATGAAATTCCTTCTCATCTCCTGTCTAAAGGTACGTCCTTTTATTCTGAGGCTATGGCTTCTGGTCCTAGACTCTCCCACTATTGGAAACATCCTCTCCACATCCACTCTATCCAGGCCTTTTACTTTGCGGCAAGTTTCAACGAGGTCCCCCCTAACCCTTCTAAACTCCAGCGAGTACAGCCCCAGTACCGTCAAACACTCATGATATGTTAACCCAATCATTGCTGGGATCATTCTCGTAAACCTCCTCTGGACCCTCTCCTGCACCGACCGGCACATCCTTCCACAGATATGGGGCCCAAAACTGTTCACAATACTCCAAATGCCACCTGACCAGTGCCTCATAAAGCCTCAGCATTACATCTCTGTGTATTGTAGTCCTTTCAAAATAAATGCTAGCATGGCATTCACCTCCCTTCGCCCAATATTTTAATTTTTGAATGTAATACACTTCGTAGCAATTTCCTTCCAGCATGAAATGCAACTGTATTTCTATTTCTCAGTGTTCTGTCCTTCCAACACTGTAGAATGCATGGCACAGATGAAGGGCCATGGACCTGAACCCTCGACTGTTTGTATTTCCTTGGATGTTGACTGCTCTGACCTTTCCAGCATTTTGTTTTTTTTAATCTTTTGAAACCAGTTCCAATTTCTGTTCTTTTCTCACAGAGATCCTCTTTTCCCCCTTTAAGTGCTTAACCACTTCCATTTAAAAAACTCTCAATAAATCTGCCTCCACCACCATGTCAGGCACTACATCACACAGGTGGCTGAATGAAAAAGTCTTTTATTTTCAACCTGAGCCTTTTGGCAAACATATTAAATCTTTGTTCGCTGCTTCTTGACATTCCACTAGTCTATAAAAACAACCATTCTTCACTGCTCTGACTGCTCTCTTCCATTTGGTTCCTAGACAATTTCATATCCACATTGCAGATGACCTTTTAATCCATGAGTTTCAATTTTGCAATTAAATTATATTTTGTCAAATGTTTTTTTAAAGACATATTTTTTTAAGACTGAAGATTAACTATACTGCTATAGTCCACATACTCTTATTTAATAAAAAATAACAGCCATGCTGGCCAAGTATAAATATAAATCTCACATTTATCAACTTCCGTTTTTCCAAAAGACGCCTAAATTTGTCATGAATTATTGTCTCTACAAGTTTCTCACCATCACATAAACTTGGATGTACATGTTGAGTTCATTTCACTTTTCTGTTTTGAAAGTTTCTAGTCCTTTGTCACTATTTCCAAATCTAACAAATTGGATGAACTCCTGCTGCCTCCATCGGTATTGTCTAGGTTGCATCCAATTTGGTTTGGGTAACATTTCCACTTTGAGTGCTCACAAGTTTCTCCGTGTCTACTTCGATTTAATTTCTCTAACCTCTTTTTCTGTTCCATTGGCAGCATTTGCCTTAGTACAGATGTTGGTGGTAGATCTCAAGATGCTTTCACACATCATCTCAATTAACCTGGACTCTCAAATTGCACATCTACAAAAGATCAGCAGGGCTGTTATTAAAATGTTTGCATCGGAACGAATAACTATTCCAAGTTGATGTTGTTGCGGTTAAAAATGACACATTATTTATCTAAACATCTAGATTGGAAATCCTTAAAGTTCATACACTAATATCCGGCGTGGGGGAACTGCTGTGGGGGGACAAAAGGGGGAGCCGGCGTGCTTTGTAACTTTGTCAGAGCCGTAGGTGGCTGCTATTTGTATACATTGTGAGTGCAAGCAAAGAATCTCACTGTGCCTAGTCACATGTGACAGTAAAGTAATCCTATTCCTAGTCCTAATTGCTTGTGTCACTGCAGTTGCATGTTGTGGTCAGCAGGTGGCAAAGCATATTTAAGAACAGTCTCCCAATTTTGGAAACACAAGGAACTGCAGATGCTGGAATCTTGTGCAAAACATAAAGTGCTGGAGGAACTCAGGGGGTTAGGCAGCATCTGGGGAGGGAATGAACAGGTGATGTTTCAGGTCGGAATCCTTTATCAGTCTTCATTCCCCCTACAGATGCTGCCTGACCTGCTGACTTCCTCCAGAACTTTGTGTTTTGCTCAGATTTCCCAACTTTGTTGCAGTCCAGTACACATATGAAAGCTGTATGATCATCAATAGATTATGGACAGAACTTGACATTTTTCAAAATTTACCACAAAATGTCTCATCAAAATGACAAAACTCTGGAGTTTTATTTCAATGTGGCTTGTTCATTTGTTCTGTTGTGACATGATTAACTAGTTCCCTTGCCAATGGAATTAGTTGATTGATTTGTGAAGGACCATGTGCTTCTCGGAGTGCAACATCAAGTACACGTTAAACAAACACACGCACAGGCGTCTTCGTTCTGTGCAGGAACGTAGACCATCATCCTCGACCTCGAGGGATAGTCACGACGACGATGACAATTAGATACAAAATATACAATTAATGGCATGACCCTCTAACAGTATTGATGTACGGAGGAACCTTGGGGGTCAATGTACATAACTCCCTGAAAGTGGCAACACAAGTAGAAAGAGTGGTAAAGAAGGCATATGGCATGCTTATGGCGTAGGTCAGGCCATTGAGTATAAGACGCAGGAAGTCATGATGCAGCTTTATAGGACTTTGATTTGGCCACATTTGGAACATTGTGTGCAATTCCGCTCGGCCCGTTACAGGAACGATGTGGAGGCTGCAGAGGAGATTTACTAAAACGATGCCTGGATTAGATGGAGTTCAGGATAAAGATCCGGAGGATGAAGTGCGGCAGCACTTTGTGTACTTTTTAGTCTGGAAGTGTTGTCAAAGGATGCCTGCCACCCTGGCCATTCAATTTTCTCTCTTCTTCCTTATGGATAAAGTTAATGAGCTTGGAAGCATAGACGTTTGGGTGCAAGAACAGCTTCTGCTCTACAGCTGACCGACTTCCCAAACTGATTACCTCTTTCACACCTTCTTCCCTGAGGTGCTCCCATCTACTCTTACCCATAACTACTTTTCGGGGTTAGTCTCTATATGTGCACGCTAGTATTTTTTTGCACTTCAGTTTGCACTATAATCTTTGAATTATTCTGTTGTTTTGCATTTTCCATTGTATTAATTGTTATTTCAAACAGTATGTATATTGAGGACTCTATGAACTTGATCCAAACAAGGAATTTCACTGCCCCTGATGTATATGACAAGAAACTAATCTGATCTAGACAGGGGCGAAGCTGTGGGAACGATTGATAACCCTGAACACAGCTGAGTTACTTCCAGCAGAGGGCGACTTGCAAATGAAGGCATCCCTGTACCATGCAGCAAAAACACCATGAACTCTGCATCGCATAAGTACCCTGTACTGAGTCAACTTAACATTTTCTAGTTCATTCTATGCCAAGCATCTTGAATAACATTGGCAAACGAATTCCAAATGATGGAACATTTTATACAATGCAGGATTTCAATTTGTTTCAGATGTGGAAGAATATCTTGTTTTTATTTGCCACTCAGTTCCTACTTAGGATGGGAGAAGAGAAGGGATAGGGGTATTTAATTGCAGTGATTTTAAAATATGTTGGATGCATTGAGCCTTCCCTCCAGTCATTTTGTTCATTTCCCCAGATATCCGTTTCCACTGACTTATCTCTGTTCCTCTTTGACAGATGCGGGATAACGGGTGTGGACTGCACTCAAGTTATTACTCACCAGCCCCATTTCTTGGTTCAAGATTGTTCTCTGGGCCTCCTTACATCCCCCCACTCATGACACCAAGACCAAGTGAAACTTCTGGTGAAATTGAGGTAACAGCAGGTAAGAGTTTGGGAAATGTATTCAGCGTGATATTTTTTCCTGCCACCCTCTTCTCCATCTCCCGTTTCCCCTGAAAATGTTGATGCATTGCAAGACACCAGTTAGCCACGCACCTCTGGATTTCTGAGACCCAGACTGGCATTATTAGCTGGGATTTGACCACAGACAGAAAATCAGCCAATATGGATCCTGCCCCCAGCCGATTCTCATGCATGCACTACTAGTTGCATGAAAATCCTGACATATTTTTCTTTGTCAAATGCAAAATATTGTAAAAACTATATAAAGAAACCCAGCACCATCTGGATGGAATCATTTTCAAGGTATGCACATCGTGTTCCTAAATCTTGGAGCAGAATTAGGCCATTTGGCCCATCGAGTCTACTTTGCCATTCAATCATGTCTGATCTACCTTTCCCTTTCAAACCCATTCTCCTGCCTTCTCCTCATAACCCTTGACACCCTTATTAATCAAGAACCTGTCAACATCCACTTTAAATATACCCAATGACCTGACCTCCACAGCCATCTGCAGCAATGAATTACACAGATTCACCACCTTCTGACTAAAGAAATTGCTCCTCAGCTCCTTTCTGAATGTATGTCTTTTTATTCTGAGGCTGGGCCCTCTGGTCCTAGACTTTCCCACTAGTGGAAACATGCTCTCCACATCCATTCCATCCAGGCCTTTCGCTATTCAGTAGGTTTCAATGAGATCCCCCCTCATCCTTAACTCAATGGGTTACAGGACCAGAGCCATCAAATGCTCATCATATGTTAACCCAATCATCCCCAAGATCATTCTCTCCAATAGACTCTCTCCATTGCCAGCATATCCCTCCTCGGGTATGGGGCCCTAAACTGCTCATAATACTCTCAATGTGGTCTGACCAGTACCTTATGAAGCCTCAACATTACATCCGTGCTTGTACAGTGCCCTCCATAATGTTCGGGACAAAGACCCATCATTTATTTATTTGCCACTGTACGCCACAATTTGAGATTTGTAATAGAAAAATTCACATGTGGTTGTCAGATTTTAATAAAGGCCATTTTTATACATTTTGGTTTCACCTTGTAGGGATTACAGCAGTGTTTGTACTGCTGAAATCCCCCCATTTCAGGGCACCATAATGTTTGGGACACAGCAATGTCATGTAAATGAAAGTAGTCATGTTTAGTATTTTGTTGCATCTCCTTTGCATGCAATGACTGCTTGAAGTCTGCGATTCATGGATATCACCAGTTGCTGGGTGTCTTCTCTGGTGATGCTCTGACAGGCCTGTATTGCAGCCATCTTTAGATTATGTTTGTTTTGGGGGCTAGTCCCCTTCAGTTTTCCCTTCAGCATATAAAAGGCATGCTCAATTGGGTTCAGATTGGGTGATTGACTTGGGCAGTGAAGAATTGACCATTTTTTAGCTTTGAAAAACTCCTTTGTTGCTTTAGCAGTATGTTTGGGATCATTGTCTTGCTGTAGAATGGCCAATGAGTTTTGAGGCATTTGTTTGAACTTGAGCAGATAGGATGGGTCTATACACTTCAGAATTCATTCTGCTACTACCATCAGCAATTGTATCATCAATGACGATAAGTGAGCCAGTACCTTCAGTACCTTCAGCAGCCATACATGCCCAGGCCATAACACCCCCACCGTGTTTCACAGATGAGGTGGTATGCTTTGAATCTTGGGCAGTTCCGTCTCTCCTCCATACTTTGGTCTTGCCAACACTCTGATATAAGTTAATCTTCGTCTCATCTGTCCACAAGACCTTTTTCCAGAACTGAAGTTGGTCTTTTAAGTACTTCTTGGCAAACTTTAACCTGGCCATCCTATTTTTGCGGCTAACCAGTGGTTTGCATCTTGCAGTGTAGCCTCTGTATTTCTGTTCATGAAGTATTCTGCGGACAGTGGTCATTGACAAATCCACATCTGGCTCCTGAAGAGTATTTCTGATCTGTCGGACAGATGTTTGGGGATTTTTCTTTATTATAGAGAATTCTTCTGTCATCAGCTGTGGAGATCTTCCTTGGCCTGCCAGTCCCTTTGCGATTAGTAAGCTCACCAGTGCTCTCTTTCTTCTTAATGATGTTCCAAACAGTTGATTTTGGTAAGCCGAAGGGTTTCTAACAGTTTTATTCTTGTTTCTCAGTCTCATAATGGCTTATTTGACTTTCATTGGCACAACTTTGGTCCACATGTTGATAAACAGCAATAAAAGTTTCCAAAGGTGATGGAAAGACTGGAGGAAAGACTGGGTGCTGAGAGCTCTCTTATACTTGCATTAAGGAGGCATTTAAACACACCTGAGCAATTACAAACACCTGTGAAGCCATGTGTCCCAAACATTATGGTGCCTTGAAATGGGGGAGACTATGTATAAACACAGCTGTAATTTCTACATGGTGAAACCAAAATGTATAAAAGTGGCCTTTATTAAAATCTGACAATGTGCACTTTAACCACATGTGATTTTTTCTATTACAAATCTCAAATTGTGGAGTACAGCGGCAAATAAATAAATGATGGATCTTTGTCCCAAACATTATGGAGGGCACTGTATATTCTTGTCCTCTTGAAATGAATGCTAACATTGCATGTGCCTTCCTTGCTATCGATTCAACCTGCAAATTCACCTTTTGGGAATCCTGCACCAGCGCTCCCAAGTCCCTTTGCACCTCCTGTTCTTTTTAATTGGGGAGTCTAAAAGTGAATGCTTGGCTTTTACTGAAATCTTGGTTGTGAAATCTGTGGTTAATCATAACCCTTGACACCCTTAGTAATCAAGCCTGGAAAGGTGCTTGGGACTATGATGTTGTGCCCATTACAGAAACATGGTTGTGACAGGACCACGACTGGCAACTCAATCTTCCAGGATTTTGATGTTTTAGACGTGATCGAGAGGGAGGGAAAAGAGGCGGAGGAGTTGCACTGCTAATCTGGGAGAGGATCACTAATCAGAGAGGACATACTGGAGGGCTCATCCATTGAAGTGATATGGGTAGAGCTTATAAATAAGAAAGGTGCAAGCAATCTAATGGGATTGAACTATAGGCCCCCAATAGCAAGCGGGAAATAGAGAAACAGATACCGTAATACTGTATGTAGACAGTTTATCAAAAGATGCCAAAGCAACAGGGTTGCCTTAGTTGGGGACATTAACTTCCCCAATATTGACTGGGAATTGCTCAGTGCCAAAGGGTTAGATGAGCAGAATTTGAAAGGTCGAATTTTAATTCTGAAAGATATATAAATTTTTATTTGGAGGATAAATCAGGCCTGTGAGGAAGATAATCATCTCAGTGTGCCAAGCAAACCTGCAGGGGGCAGCACAGGTAGATAAAGTGGTTCAGGAGGCATATGGGACCCTTGGTTTCACTGACCATGGCATAGATAAGTGCAAGAAAGATATGGTATAACAATATAAATCATCGTGATATAGTATTGACCAGAGTTGATGTGTGCAACTCTGGTTGCCATGGCGTAGGAAGGAATGTCCTAGTGTCTTACGGCACAGAAACTTCTTTTGGCTATCTTTCTAAATAAATTCAATGTTCCAGCACTTGGTCCATAACCTACTGTGCCTTGATTCCAATTTGGTTCCACCTATCACTTACTCATCTCTGTCCTATCCTCACCTCATACTTCTGTATACTGGCAACTTTTCCTCTCCCTTTCAGTCCTGATGCAGGGTATGGACGATCTTGACTTTGCCCTTCCCTTCACAGATGCTGCTTGACCCACTAAGCTCTTCCAGTGCTCTGTTTTTTTTGACACCATTACTTTTGGAAGCATTATTGGGATTGGATATTTGCTTTGCCAACTATGTCATCTATCACAGGAATAATCGTAGATAAAATTATTTGTATAAATTATCTCGATGAGCAGCAAATTAAATGGGCTACTAAATTTAAGACATTTCGGGTCTAAATCTGAAATAATCATGTTATGTAGGACATTGGTCAGATCCTTTCTATTTATTTTATTTTTCTGAGTGGACTCATGATGCTTTTTACAAACTCAAATGCTCTAACTAAGAAATCCTCATTTACTAATGCCCATTCCCAGTTTGTCAGAACCCACCACTAAATAAATGATCTAGGAGGCAGACAAGATGTTCCTGGAGAGCTATATGTGCGATTTCCACACTTCACTTTGCTCAAAGCAACGTTTAAGATGCAAAGTTTGTGTGAAAGTAAGCAATGAGGATTTCCCAACATACACCGATCAGCCAAAGCCTGATGAGTCAAAACATTATGACCACCTGCCTAATATGCTGTTGGTTTTCCGTGTGCAGCCCCATATGCAGCAGGGTGCGATGCACTGTGTATTGTGACATATTCTTCCCGTGACCAACCTTAAAGTTTTCTGTGACTTGTGCCACAATAGACCTTCCGTCGGTTCGGACCACACGGGATAGCCTTCGTTGCCCTCGCCCATCGCTGAGCCTTGGGCGCCCATCACCCTGTCGCCGGTTTGTGGTTTGTCCCTCCTCGGACCACTGTTGGTAGGTACTCACCATTGCTGACCGGGAGCACCCCACAAGCCTTTCCATTTCAGAGATGCTCTGACCCAGTCATCTGGCCATAACAATTTGGCACCTGTCAAAGTCGCTCAGGTCTTTACTCCTGCCCCTTTCTCCTGCATCCAACACGTCAACTTCAAGAACTGACTCTTCACTTGCTGCCTAATATATCCCACCCCTTGACAGGTGCCATTGTAACAAGATAATCAATGTTATTCTCTTCGCCTGTCAGCGGTCATAATGTTTTGGCTCATCGATGTATACATCTTGCATAGCTGTAGCTTCTCACCACAACATTTCCCCTTAAAGTAATGCACACTGCCTTCTTCTCAGAGGAGGATAATGTTAAAGATGCTATTCAATCGCTGTCATATGAAACCCGCAGTGCCACGCAGCATGTAAAATCTACCGGCAGATGGCTGATCATATGAGGCTGAACTGTTAGAGAGTCAAGAAAGCTAATATTAGGGCAGCGGCAATGCTTTCTTCCAATATGAATTGCTTCATAACATATTGCTTTCCTGATCAAAGTCAAGGTATGTTTATGAGCAGCCAGCGGGATGCAAGCCACGTACGTCATTGCAGGAACAAAGCCCATAAATTTACTGTGTAGGAAGGAACTGCAGATGCTGGTTTATACCGTAAATGAACACAAAATGCTGGAGTGACACAGCGTGAAGAAGGAGTCCGACCCAAAACGTCACCTTTTTCTCCAGAGATGCTGCCTGATCTGTTGAGTTACTCCAGCATTTTGTGTCTATCCCATAAAGTTATTTCTGTATGGGGATTTTTTTCCCTTCGTGTTTATTTGGTTTTTATGCTAACCCAAGAATACCGCAGGAAAAGCAACTGCATCATTGATTTATTCATACCTGTAAGAGAAGCATTGTAGAGAGGCTAAATAAATGTGCTGTATCAACAAGGAGTTGCCAGGACGGGATATGCATTTGAGTGTGTATTCTGTAGAATGGAGACTGGATATTCTTCAACAAATATCATAACAAAAGAACCCGACAAATAAACTAATCAACACTTGGGAGAGTGTTGGCTGATCCATCTGAAGTGTAAATTTGGGTGGAAATAAACCAGAGGCCTTGTCACTTAATTGCATTCTGTTGTATTTTGATTCTAGAGTCGGCAACTGACAGTCAAGACTCGGGAATGATCTGTCTTGGAAGTCAAATTTCTTCTCAAGAAAGCAACTGATGTCTAGCAATTAAGCAAACTGAAGAACAGAGTTTATTCCTGGTTAGATTTCAGTTTTCTATACATTTTACCTGTTAAAAATTTTTTTTGACCTATTTGCTGCCCTTACCATGTATGTCTACAACTGCAGCTTTTCAAAGGGCTCTTGGAAAAGTTTAGTAATGAGTATTGTCATAAGTAACACAGCAGCAAGATAGTTCATGTGGGTGGTTGAAGCTGAAAGCGGGTCACCTTATCCTGCAACAAAGTTTTGCTTTCAAATTCTTCCCCATATAACTTTGTTGTGTGGACTTGTGTTCCTTGACATTACTCAAAAGTAACCCTTCATATAACAAGAAAGCTGCCTGCACCATTTCAATTGCTTTTGTCAAAGAACAAAATGATTGCCGCTCCTAATCAATAATTTGGTCATCATTCACGGTAACGCCATACCTAGCAATTTCACACTTGGTCGAGTTTTACCCAACTTATGTAACCTTGTAGTATTACAGTTATGATGTATTGTTTTATACAAAGAATCCTGGATGATCTAAATGGATATATCAAAGAAATTTACAACCGGTTTCTCTACACCAACATGCAGTTCGTCAAGTACAGACTGAATTGAATTTTCCACAGGGTTGATTTTATTTCTTTATGGTTCACTCTGCAGTTTGCTTGGAACGAATCTAGTGGTTGTGATTTGTGGCATATTGTGCCATAATCAGTAATTAATATGTCAATAAACTGTAAGTGCTTTGAAACGCTTGACCAGTGACTGACACAAGATCCCAGAGTAGCCAAGAAAATTGCATTATTTAATCTCAATGTGAAAAATGTTTCCGTCCAACATTAGCTATGGCTCCTCTATTGTGAACTCCTTTATAATTTGTCTACCGCAAAACTAGTCACTGATCATCCACTCTGATCAGAATGGAACTGAGTGCACTCCTTCCAAGATATGAACTTTTATGAATGACCTTGTCGCTTAAAGAAGGCACTGGGTGAATATCTGGCCAAAGAGACAGACTAAGTATCTTTCTTTTGCTCGGGGCACTGCATCAAATCACCTTTAGCTACAGTGATTGTATGAACTTCTGTAGATCTGGTTACAGTGTACTGAACCTCCCATGATATAGCATGTGGTCACCAGAATGGCAGACAATAATAAAATCAGAAAATGCTTAAGGCACACGGCAGGCCGATGCCCATGGAGGGAAAGTTAGGTCTAATACGTCTGGTTTAGTCTAACAGCGGAGTGCTTTTCTGAACTGACCATAGTAAGATACAGGATTCAAAATGGATGGTCATACATACAGACATGGCAATTACTGTCAAGCAAAGACAGCAACAGTGTGTAGTGGTTTGCAAGCAGATTTTAAGAGGCTGGATGGAGAATGATCAACATGGATAAATACAAAGATCATCTCAGACTGGAAAAGGCATTGGGAGAATAAAAGAGCTCCTAAATGAACGAGAATGCAGTGAATGGAGAAAAAAATCGAGATATCAGAGAGGATGTCAAACTCTTCTGTGGTAAAGTGGTTATTCATATTAAAACACTGGCAAGTTTGAAGAGATGACGAGATACTATTTATGAATTTAGCATGACACTTGATTGAACTTGTGGAAGAATATCAGTCTTGGAGTGGGAGAGGAGGTTAAATAGCAAGCAGTAGTTGGGATTATGTTCCTAACTTCGATATCAATATCTCCCATGGTCTTTTTAAAGCACTTGAACTTTCCACAGATTGGTGAGGACAAAGGGTTTTTTATGTTGAGGAGTTCAGGCAAAAGTCAAGCAACACAAGGACCTGGTGGAGCCATGGGACCACACTACATGAGCCAGAGTCCTGGCTCAGCAGCTCCTTCAGATTATACCATGCACAATCTTATCTGGTTTGGAACATTTAAATATAAAACATTTTTCAATCAAGATTGGAAAATGTACATCATGCCTATTAAGATTTAATGAAGCTGGGTCAGAAGTTCAATAGCCAAAAGATACAGGAGCCGAATTAGGTCATTCAGCCCATCAAGTCTGCTCCGTCATTCAATTATGGCTGAACTATTTTTCCCTCTCATCCCATTCCCATTTTTCCCTCTCATCCCCATTCTCCTGCCTTCTCTTAGAACCCTTAGAGCCGATCAATCTCCGCTTTAAATATACCCCTATGACTTGGCCTCGTTTGCCATCTAAGGCAATGAATTACACTGATTCACAACCCTCTGGCTAAAGAAATTCCTCCTCTTCTCCATTCTAAATCTATATCCTTTTACTCTGAGACCGTGCCCTCTGGTCCTAGATTCTTCCCCCTACTGGAAACATCCTCTCCATATTCACTCTAGGCCAACGTGCAGAGGGTCCAGCAGCCAATACTGTGGGATGGAAGGAAATCTCCAGGAAATCCAAAGCAACTGGTGTGGCAAGTGTGGGCTCATAGTCAGATGGGAAAAAGGGACTGGTGAGCCTGCAGAGAGTAGGTGTGATTGCAGGTGGGTCCGGCTAACCCTTCGCATGGGCTGGATGTTACATCGATGTAGTCATGCTTCAGAGAACTAGATTCTACAACGATCATGAATGTTGACACAGAACGCTACCTCAATCCGCATTCCTTTTTTGTTAGAGTTTCAGCATGAAAACTGACCCTTCAGCCCATCGGGTCCAAGCCAACCATCACATTTACATTAGATCTATATTATCCCACTTTCTCATCTACTCATTATACACTCATGGCAATTTACAGCGGCCTTTTTGCCCACTATCCAACAACTTAAGAAATGTGAGCAGGAGTAGGCCAATCGGCCCTCGAGTCTGCTTCCCCAGTCAGTGGGATGATCGCCGATCAAATCTTGACCACAACCACTTTCCTATTCTCTCTCCAAACACTTTGCAGTTCAAATGTCTTGTCAATCTTCACCGTGAATACATTTAATATCTATGCCTCCATGAGGTATGGGGTATGGGGAGAAGGCAGAAACGGGGCACTGATTGAGAATGATCAGCCATGATCACATTGAATGGTGGTGCTGGCTCGAAGGGTCGAATGGCCTACTCCTGCACCTAATGTCTATTGACCCCCTGGGATAGGAATCGAAATTAGTCATGGCTCGTTTAAGAGAACAATAAAATTGCCGTCATTTCCATCTCAATGGGAGAAACGCCTTAATCTGTAATTCTGCCTCCTAGCTTGTAGGCAATGTAAAATTAACGCAGACATCCGTCTGAAGAAGGGTCTCGACCCGAAACATTACCCATTCCTTCTCTCCCGAGATGCTGCCTGACCCGCTGAGTTACTCTAGCATTTTGTGCCTACCTTTAATTTCCATAATATTGACTGGGACTGGCCAAGGAATTAGATGGGCCAGAATTTGTTAAGTGTGTTCAGAAAGGTTTTCTCAAGCAATCTGTCGACGGTCCAACTGGGGCGGAGTAACAGTGAACATTGCAATGGGAAATTAGGCTCTCACAACTTAATCGAGTTTTTTTAAAGAGATGCCCAAGAAGATTGACGAGGGCAGGGGTGTCAACATGAATTTTAGCAAGGCTTTCGACAAGGTCCTGCAAGGTAGACTGCTCCAGATCTCACAGTGAGATTTGATACATAATTGGCCTGGTGAAAGGAGTCGGAAGGTGATAGTTAAGGGTTGTTCTTCATATTGAAGGTCTGTGATCAGAGGTGTGTGCTAGGTTCCCTGCTTTTTGTCTTTGTCATTGACAATCTGAATGAAAACATAGATGGCATGATTATTAAATTTGCCCATGACATCAATATTGATGAAGAAACTTGTCTAAAGTTACAAAAGAACTTAGATCAACAGGGAAAGTGCGCAAAGAAACTGCAAATGGAATTTAACTTTGATATGTGTGAAGTTGTACATTTTTAACCAGGGCACAACTTGCACAGAAAATGACAGGCCCCCTAGGACAGAGTGAGCAAGAACATAGTTCCATAGTTCCCTGAAAGTGGTAACAGAGGCCGACAAAGGAGTGAGGCAGACGGATGCCATGTTTGCCTTCATCAGAGAGAGGATTAGGTACAGAGTGGGAATATCATGTTCTAGCTGTACAGGACAGCGGGAAGATTGCACCTGGAATATTGTGTGCCTTTCTGGTCGCCATACTATGTGGATGCGATTAACAAGGAAAGGATACAGAAAAAATTCACAATGATGTCTCCGGAACTGGAGGCCTTGAGTGGAGGGGACACAGGATAAGCTCAGTCTGAAGAAGGGTCTCGACCCGAAACGTCACCCATTCCTTCTCTCCCGAGATGCTGCCTGACCTGCTGAGTTACTCCAGCATTTTGTGAATAAATACCTTCGATTTGTACCAGCATCTGCAGTTATCTTCTTATAAGCTGGAACTGTTTTCCTTAGAATGAACGAGGCTGAGGGGTGATGTCATTGGAGATTCATAAACTTCTGAGAGGCATAGATAAGTGGATGATCACAGTAGTGTCTAAAACTAGAAAGCATAAGTTTAGAGAGTTTCGGATACAGCATGGAAAAAGGCCCTTCAGTCCATCAAGTCAGCGCCAACCAGTGATCCCCATTAACTAGCACTATCCCACACACTAGGGACAACTTACAATTTTTTCCAAAACCAATTAACCTGTACATCTTTGGAATGTGGGAGGAAACCAGAGCACCTGGAAAAAATCCACTTGGTCACGGGGAGAACATACAAACTCCGTACAGACAGCACCTGTGGTCCGGATTGAATCAAAGCCTCTGGAGCTGTAAGGCAACAACTCTACCGCTGCACCACCACTTTAAAGTGAGGCGGGAAAGATTTAAGGGGGTCCTGAAAGGAAAGTTTTTCACACAGAGGGTGGTGGATGTATGGAATCAGTTGCCAGAAAAATGGTAGAGGAGGTAAAATTACAAAGTTTTAAATATTTAGACACGTTCATGGATAAGAAAGGTTTATAATGATATGGGTCAAATGCAGGTAAATTAGGCTAACTTAGTCAGCATGGACAAGTTCGGCCAAAGGTCAGTTTCCATGCTGTAGCTCTATGACTCTAAATCCCCTCAAGTGAAACATCCTCTCAGCATCCACCTGTTATTCTCCTGAATCGTACATGTCAAAGTAAGATTGTTGTTCATTCTTTCAGATATCAACAAGTAGAGGCCCAAATACACTCATATTTCTGAACACGTCACGGTGATTAATAATGTTCATCCTTTGGTTAAATTCTCCATGTTATTTCAAAAAGGCCACAGCAGCACCCACTTTGAACTTCCTCTGAATTGATTGCCAGTTGGCATCAGTACATTTACATGTCATCATTTGTTTAGTCTAAGAGCTCTCCCTTCTGAGTCAGAGCAAAAGAGCAATCCTCTGGAGATGAAAGACAATTTATACATCAGAGTTCTTTCTACTATGCACATGCTGTACTGGAATTATATATTATTAGGATTGGAAGAAACATTTCTGACATGAAGACTGTAAATTTAGCCAAGTATCTTTCTGTGCCTTATTTTGTGTAGTTTGAGGGGAGCTATTTTCACCTGAACTTTCTGACTCATCTCAGTAAACTAGTTTTGGTTTTTAATTTCTAAAAATCAACTGTTAGATTATGAAAAAAAAATATTTCAAACATTTGAATTTCATATTTTTGATAGATTTTCTTTCCTAAATAATCATTCTGCCACATAGCAGATACCAATTAAGGCCTCCAATATTGTTGGAGGAAAAGGGAGGATATGCATCTGATATAAAACTTCTCAAATGTTCTCTGAATTAATACAATGACTGACATACAAAACCGATCAAGTCAGAGTCCCAGATTTTGTACCCAGTCTGTAGAATTATTAGAGGGAATTGACTTGGCCTTGCACCTAGCAAAGTAAACAAGTCAGGGGAGATTCAAGTTTATGATTTCTAGTCAGTGCACCCTGCTTCAAAATGAAAGCATGTGAAGCTACAGGTGGGTTTTGATGTAACACTCTTTAACAATGGCTAATGTCACAGTTTGTCATATTTAGCATCGTGCTACTTGGTCCCAACATATGTTGCTATCTTTGGGAGAAAACGGTGACAATTTTTTTTAGGATGGTAAATAAAAGTGAAAATATTGCATTCCTCAGGAGAGGCAGTGGTAATAATAGTATAAGAATATAACTGCAGATGCTGGTACAAATCGAAGGTATTTATTTCACAAAATGCTGGAGTAACTCAGCAGGTCAGGCAGCATCTCAGGAGAGAAGGAATGGGTGACGTTTCGGGTCGAGACTCTTCTTCAGACTGAAGAATTGGGTAATAATAGTATAATTATTTTGAACTTATTGTGTAGACATAATTACTATACAAAGCTATCAACATGTGAGTATTAAGCCTTGCCAGTGCAGAAAGTGCAGAATGTTTAGACGTAGGATTTCCCCAGTGCAAACTTTCCTCACCATGTAATCAATAACAATTCACAAACAGTGGAAAAATATAAGGCGACAAACTGTACTGATGTCTCCTGTAAATAATGATTCTGCATTAAAATGAAATTATGAATACGTGAGACACACTGGTTTAGATTTAGGTAGAACACAAGTTAATTTTAAATTAGCGTATTTTAAGTTTTGAATAAAGCTGCGTAATTTTGAAATATCACACAAACATAAAATTAATCCCCAAATTTGAATACAGGAGGAGTTTGTCTTGCGTATGTTGGACGTTTTGGAAATGTTCGTTTATTCTTGTCACGCGTACCAAAATACTGGAAATACGTTGTTTGCATGATACATAGTAAAATCATACTACACATAAGTACAATCAAGCCATACACAGGTACAACAGGTGGTGCAAAGCGAAAAATACCACAGGACAGAATAAAGAGGAACAGCATCGTAGTGTTACATTTATAGAGAAAAGTGCAGATTTTTTAAAAGAGCCTGAAGGAACTAAGTTGGGAGATCAGGACTGGATCCCTTAGCTTAAGAGAAAATTGTTCAGTAGTGTGATAACACCAGGAAAGAAGCTGTTCCTGAATCTCGTGGCAAGTGCTCACAAGCATTTGTATTTTCTGCCAGACAGAAGAGAGGAGAAGACCAGAGTGAAGAAGGGTCTCGAAACGCCACCCATTCCTTCTCTCCAGAGATGCTACCTGTCCCGCTGAGAAGTCAAGTCAAGTCAAGTTTATTTGTCACATACACATAGTGCAGTGAAATGAAAGTGGCAATGCCTGCGGATTGTGCAAAAAAAGAATTACAGTTACAGCATATAAATTAAAGTTAATACAGAGAAGACAAAATTTAGTCCCTGGAGTTATCGTAAATGTACTTTGATTATGTTGGTTAATTTCCTGAGGCAGCATGAAGTGTAGGTGGAGTTGTTGGAGGCTATGTCCAAAGCTGTTGCCAAACCAAATTGTGATGAATCCTGATAGGATGCTTTCTAAGGGGCATCTGCAGACGTTGGTAAGAGTTCTTCGAGACAAAGAACATTACAGCACAAGAACAGGCCTTTCACCTGACAGTGTCTATGCTCAACATGTTACCAAGTTAAATGAATCTTCTCCACCTGCATGTCACCCATGTCCCTGCATATCCATGCACCTATTTAAAAACCTCTTACGTACCACTATGATATCTGCTTACATTGTCACTATGCTTGGCAGCACATTCCAGGCACCCATCACTCCCTGCAAAAGAACTACACACCACATATTCCTTAAACTTCCCCCTTCTGATCTGAAAGATATACACCGATCAGCCAAAACATTATGACCACTGACAGGTGAAGTGAAAAACATTGATTATCTTGTTACAATGGCACCTGGCAAGGGGTGGGATATATTAGGCAGCAAGTGAACAGTCAGTTCTTGATGCAGGAGAAATGGGCAGGAGTAAAGACGTGAGCGACTTTGACAAGGGTCAAATTGTTATGGCCAGGCGACTGGGTCAGAGCATCTCTGAAACGGCAAGGCTTGTGGGGTGTTGCTAAAGGATCTGCTGCTAATGTTTTGGTGCCAGATACCACAGGACACCTTCAGGAGTCTTGTAGAGTCCATGTCTCGGCGGGTCGGCGATGTTTTGGCGGCACACGGAGGACCAACAGCATATTATGCAGGTGGTCATGATGTTTTGGCTCATCAGTGTATCTTCTAGTCTTTGACATTTCCACCCTTGGACTAAAGTTCTGACTGTCTAACCCAGCTATGCCTGCTGTCGTTTTATATACTTCTGTCAGATCTTTCTTCAACTCCAACACTCCAGAAAAAAACAATCTTGGTTCTTAGTTCTCCAAAATAATTCCAAATGGAATTTAAACTGGAGGTGGCGGAGTATGGAGTTCGTCCATACTAAGTTCGTCCAACCTCTCAATGTATCTCCTGCAACATAACATACTGACTCTTAAAATCAATGCCCTGACTGATGAAAGGAAGCACACCAAATGCCTTCCTTATCACTCTATCTATTTGTGTTGCCACTTTCAGGGAGCTATTGACTTGGACCCCAAGATCCCTCCCTCAGTGTAGCTGAGGGTCTGCCATTAACTGAACAATTTCCCCTTGCAATCACCATCCCAAAGTGCAACACCTCACACATGCTCAGATTAAACTCCATTTGCCATTTCTCCACACATATCGATAACTGATCTATATCCCGCTGTATTTCGTGACAACCTTTGTTACTGTCTGTAACTCCACCAGACAACTTCCCCTAATCTGTTCATGCTAATTTTTCTCCTGCTGACTATTGGGAGTCCTGTAGTGTAATCCTGTTAGTGATTGCACATTTCTGATGTTGCGGGCTCTATCCATTCTATGTCCACTGGATGAACCCTCCAGTATGTCCTTTCTGAGCGTTGCTGCAATATTCTCTCTAATTATTGAAGCAACTACTCCACCTCTCTTACCTCCCTCTTCAGGATGGTGGTGGCAGCGGATACAACAGTACATTTAAGAAGCTTTCAAATAGGCACATGGATAATGCAGAGAACTGAGAACTACGGCTCATGTACAGGCAGAGGAGATTAGTTTAATTAGTATCATGTTTGGCACAAACATTGTGGGCCAAAGGGCCTGTTCATGTGCTCTGCTGTTCTATGTTCAATCTCTTCCTGCAATTGAAATTCTTCAATCCAGGTGACACCTCTGTAGCCTCTCCCGCACAATGGCATTATCCCATGGGGTCGTGACCAGAACTGACATAACTCTCCAAGCGTGATCTAAATAGCGTTTATAAAGTTACAACACAACATCAGTCATGTTTATCCTCTATGGTCTGACCTATGAAGGCAAACATGCCATTAGCCTTCTTCACCATCCTATCTACATGTGTTGCCACTTTCAGGGAACTAATGACTTGAACCATTGACATCTCCTGGTGCATCAACATTTCTTAGTGCGCTGCTGTGCCCTGCTATCCCATTTTGACATCCCAAATTGCAACAACTTGCACTTGTCAGGATTAAGTTCCATCTTGCAGCACTAGAATACTCACTATCCACATCACCATAATCATTTGCAGTACACACAAACTTACTCATCAAACCTCCTAAATTTGCATCCAAGGTACAGATCACAAATAACAAGGATGGCAGCACTGAACTTCACGGTACACCCTTTGTCACAGACTTGTAATCAGAGGAGTATTTTGCATCTACTACCTTGTCACCAAGCTAAGTTTTGATGCAATGCGCCAGCTCGCGTTGGATCCCATGGACCATCACTTCTGGATCACCTTGCCACGTGGGACTTTGTCAAATGGCCGACTAGCGCCCATATGCACACTGTCTACCGGCCTGCCTTCATTAATATTCTTTAAATCTTCCACCTCCTCAAACAATCAAATCAAATTGGTGACGGCTTACGTTGGAACAAAGACTATCAGATCAGTCCCTGCCTTTGCAAATGCACAGAACCCGCGTCTCATAGGATGTTTCCCACGAATTTCCCAACCATTGGTGGACAAGGTTCACCCTCCTGCAGTTGCTAATGGGACCCAGATAGCAAATACCAAATGGTACAAGATGACCAGAGAAAGAGAGAAATGTTTCAGGTTAAAGCTCCTCATCTCACACAAGCTCCTCATCTCCGCCCCCACCTCGCTTCTTCTGTGTAAGTGCTCAATGCTTTAAAATCTCACCCGGATAGAATAAAATGTCATATTGTTTGGAATGGCTAAAGTCACAGACTGTGGGTTGTTTCCCAGGAGAGCATTTTCTCACGGGTTTCAGGTGTGTGGTTTCCATGAATGTGAAATCATGCGGCATAAATTCTGCCACTTCGAATCAGCCGTGTTTCCTATGTATTAAACTGAATGTTGCAGAAAGGGAGGTGATTGTGCGCAGTGCTCCAAAGACCAGTGAAGTAAGGCGAACTATTGACCGACAAAACAAAACTTTACAATACATGGACAAATTTAAACAATGTTAATAGCTCCTCACCCCCACTTAAAGAGGAGCTAAGTAACCAGCCCCTTGTTGCCTGCGGTTTGATTCACAATGGTACACATGAAAGTAAATGATCTAACACCATCTAAAATTAATTTCATGTAGAATCGGAGTTCATTCCCATCAGATCGTTCCTTCTAGTCACTACTTTTTTTCACTAAAATGTAAAATGAATACAATGCATTTTGAAAGTTAGCGCAGCTTAAAGCGGGATATTTCCGTTTTACAGAGACGGGGGAAGACGAGTTTGTGAAAGGGGATCTGTGTGAAGTGGTCCATTAGCTCTATTACCTCGTTTCCAACACCCTCTGCTTTTAATCCCCGTTGAATAGAAAGAGCCCGCCCTTTCTCTGCACCTATATCTCCTCCTCCAACCACTCGAACCCATTGAGAATTGTCTTATTGTGGAGCTGTTCTGAACCCTTTTCGGAAATAATAATGGAAGGGGAGAGGTTTGTGACGGGGGAAAAAAATGATTTTCGATCCTTTCATTGAAATCGGTTCACTTGAGTGACTTGAAATAACTGCCTATAAACATCGAGGCGGTGCAGGCGACATGTACATGAGCCGCACTGCTACTCCTGGGACCAGGCTTGCCCTCACCTCGGGGTTGTTTCCTTCAATGTAATTTTCATTTGTCCCACCCCAAAAAAAACAACCTACCGGACGAGAATCAGGATCTGTGTTGTAAAGAAAATAATCGGAACTTTCATAGTAAGAGCGCTGGACTGCCATGAATAGCTATGGTCCTCCGTACTTGTACATCCCCTCCTCGTCTCCCCGAGCACCGTCCCAGAGGACACCCAAGTGCGCCCGGTGTCGGAACCATGGAGTGCTGTCCTGGCTGAAGGGCCACAAGCGTTACTGCCGCTTCAAGGACTGCACTTGCGACAAGTGCATCCTCATCCTGGAGAGGCAGCGGGTCATGGCCGCACAGGTGGCTCTCAGGAGGCAGCAGAGCAGCGAAAGCCCCTGCAGTCTGGTTCTTCCCGAGGATTACACAGCTACATATCCAGCTCCCCAGAGACACGAGGACTTACCTCCTCCTCCGGCGGAGGAGGCGATGGCAACAGACTCCCTGCATCAGCAGCCAGGTGAGCTCAGCTCAGGGCTTTTCATAGCTCAGTAAATCCTCACGACTAGAACCCGGAATATTCACTAAAAGATCTAATAGATGTCCCGGGGTCTTTGCACCTTCGCGATGCAGTAATATATGACATTAGAAGTGTGGTGATTAGTACTGTAAATGAATGACTCCACGTGTGAGACGGTGGACCTCTACCGATTACAGCGTGAACTGTATTTTCCGGCGGATTTTGTTGTCCGAGGGGAAGGTATCGTTTCAATGCAGGCATGAGGGATTCGTGTAGGTGGACACAATGGTCGGCTTGAACGTGGTGGGCCGAACCTGTGCTGCACGCCCCTGTGACGGAAATCTTTTAAACTACCACCTTCGACTTAAAGACACCGAAACTAATACATAAATAATTATCATATCCATTGGACCTTGAAAATGTCTCACATACTGTGAGATTTTACATTTTGCAGTGCAATTATTGTTCACTGGGCAAACGCATCGGAAAATACTGTACTCAATTGATCAATATACTTAAAAATGTCAGAATATAATGTTTGCCCCGTCTTGTTTTACCCATTCTAGTGGCCACTGTTGTATTTACACTAACAATGGGGAGTTTGCTATTTTTTAGGACATCTACTTCCTATACTTGTATCAACAATGTTACAAATGTCTTGCATTCATGCCTTACATTCATGGAGAAATTACTACCGAGGGGAAAAAATGTCTCTGTTCTTATTGGGACATTATCAAGTAGAATTTCCCAAGTCTCCAACTGAATGCACTGAATCGGAAAGTCCAAATGATTGTTTATGTCTGAACCGCCTCTCCTTATTTGAACATCCGAGTATTCTGATTCGCCTGCTCGCAGACTTGTGGGGTACAAAAATCCCGATTTTTAAAGTAGAAAAGCTCGACCATTTAGTATCGGATGAACAAAATATTGTGTTACAATACCGTTTCATGGATATTCGGTCACATTCAGAAATTGGAAAGTTTTCGGTCTCCCCTCGTCTTCATTAAGTGTGAAGATAGACTATTTTCGGTGTAAACCAGCACCGAAGTGCTGTTCCTTCCCACACTGTCCAGAAAGTCTGAGGTGATTTCGCAAGATTCGTTTATTCCAGGAAAGTTAAAAATATATAATATTCACCCCCCCCCCCCCCGCCGCCCCGAAAATAAAAACCCGAAAACAATTTCATGGGCATGAATTACTCATGTCGATTAAGAGAGTAGAACATACATTTTCGTTTAATGACTGGCGAGGGAGCGGCAGAATCTTGGGCGAATGCAACAACCTGGATGCCATTTTAACTGCATAATCAGTGGCAACGCAAGCCACACTTGTTATCCTCTTGTCTGTGAACACTTAAGGGTCTGATTATTCTTACTACAAATTGGCTTCCTGCTTGTTTTTCCACGTTAATTCTCAACAAAACAAATCAAAGAGCCGGCGAGTTCAAAGGCATGAGGCTCTGGTTATGGTAATTGTGCTCGGGTGAAAGGGGGGATTGATCTGTTTGGATGACCCGCGTTTACCGTTTCAGCTCCAGGGACGCGATTAATCTGCACAGTGCGGGGATTAAAGGATCAAATTGCCTGGTTACAATTGAAACAAAGAGGGACCCACTGCTGGGATCATTTCTAGATATTTCTGAAGAAAATGCACTTTTATGAACGTCGTCATTCTAATAAAACCGCGCATGACCACTTCAGTGACATTTGCACATATTGTGCCATATATAGATTTGAAATATATAATAACGATCCAGATTGACATTCGGCAAAGACTCCCCAATGTCGATTGCCTAATTATACTGAAATAATTTAGTTCCATATTCAGAAAATTGCTGTTCTATCATTAGGAGTGATTGACATTTTTTTACATTATGAATCAAGATCTCAAACAAGACTAGTTTTATTCTGAAAGAGTCCCGCCCCCTCCCCTGACATCAGTCTGAAGAAGGGTCTCGACCCGAAACGTCGCCCATTCCTTCTCTCCTGAGATGCTGCCTGACCCGCTGAGTTACTCCAGCATTTTGTGAACCCTTAAAGTAGATTCCCATGTGGCATTGGTCGGAACAGCGGCAAAACTTTAATTGTTTACTGGGTCCAAGTTGCAACCTGTTGCAGGATGTTGGTGGCGTATTTATTTATACATTCGACAGCACTATCTGTACTTGAATGTCAAAATTTCAAATATCAAAAAGAATTAAACTTTACCAGCAAGTAAAGGCTAACCTTCATTTGGATTTATGAGTAATAATAATAATTGAGTTACTCCCTTAATCTTTAAATACAATACATGGACTGTTTTGTTGGATTGTAATTTCTTTTGAGTGTTCTGGCGAGGTGATTCTCAGCTCAGGCACATCAAACGTACAGTCAGACGATTTGCTGAGCCTATCTGATATGTGCAACACAGTTTTTGATGTGGGTTGATTAATTTTCCTTTATTGACCTTCTGCCTTATTTCAAAAGAAACAAAACATTACCCAAGGTAGACACAAAATGCTGGAGTATCTTAGAGGGTCAGGCGGCATCTCAGGAGAGAAGGAATGGGTGACGTTTCGGATCGAGACCCTTCTTCAGTCTGAAGAGGCCGCCTGGCCCGCTAAATTACTCCAGCATTTTGTGTCTACCTTCGATTTAAACCAGCGTCTGCAGTTTTTTTCCAAAACATTACCCATGTTTTAAATATTCTCACAGTCAAACTGCAAAAGCAGTTCAAGGAGGTGTGGGGGGCTCGCGATTGCAATTTAGGAAGGCAAATATTTTTATTTACACGTCGGTTTACTTCTTGTGAGTTTATATATGGTTTGAAATGAAAAGGAATTGAAATCTGCCGATAGCGGAAATAAAATCTGAAGGTTACGTAAAATATATTTTACACATTGCTAAATCATGGAGCAAATAAATGTTGATCTTAGCTAAAAGTGAAATCGTGGCACCTGACAGCGGGATAATAGACAGTTTGTGCATTAGATAGCAAAATTCCAAAGTGAATTCAAATGCAGAAACTTTAGAGATAAAAAAAACCCTTGAAAAATAAAGTTTGATCACGTTCAAGGCTTCATACAAGAAAAGCGATATAACATAAAAATAGCGCCGAGCCTGCACAACGTGCCTCAGCAATGACACAAGGCAATCGACAGAACAATCTCAACGTGGGCTGGATTCTTTAATTTCTTGGAAACTATTGTGTGTGGAATAATGTTACGACTATCAAAGATGTTATAGCAGCGCATTTGGAAAGCAGTGACTGGATCGGTCAAAGTCAGCATGGATTTATGAAGGGGAAAACATGCTTGACCAATCTTCTGGAATTTTTTGAGGATGTAACAAGTAGAATGGATAAGGGAGAGCCAGTGGATGTGGTGTATCTGGACTTTAAAAACGCGTTTGACAAGGTCCCACACAATAGATTAGTGTGCAAAATTAGAGCATGGATGGAGAACTGGTTGGCAGACAGGAACCAAAGAGTAGGAATTAACGGGTCCTTTTCAGAATGGCAGGCAGTGACGAGTGGGGTGCCGCAAGGCTTAGTGCTGGGACCCCAGTTATTTACAATATAAACAATTTACACAAGGGAATTAAATGTGACATCTCCAAGTTTGCGGATGACACAAAGCTGGGTGGCAGTGCGAGTTGCGAGGAGGATGCTATGAGGCTGCAGGGTGACTTGGATTGGTTGGGTGAGTGGGCAGATGCATGGCAGATGCAGTATAATGTGGATAAATGTGAGGTCATCCACTTTGGTGGCAAGAACAGGAAGGCAGATTATTACCTGAATGGTGTCAGATTAGGAAAAGGAGTGGTGCAACGAGACCTGGGTGTCCTTGTACATGATTCACTGAAAGTAAGCTTGCAGGTACAGCAGGCAGTGAAGAAAGCTAATGGCATGTTGGCCTTCATTGTGAGAGGATTTATGTTTAGGAGCAAGGAGAGTCCTGCTGCAGTTGGTCAGGGCCCTGGTGAGACTGCACCTGGAGTATCGTGTGCAATTTTGTTCTCCTAATTTGAGGAAGGACATTATTGCTATTGAGGGAATGCAGCGTAGGTTCACCAGGTTAATTCCCGGGATGGCGGGACTGACATATGATGAAAGAATGGGTAGACTGGGCTTGCATTCACTGGAATTTAGAAGGATGAGAGGAGATCTTATAGAGACATATAAAATTCTTAAAGGATTGGACAAACTAGATGCAGGAAAAATGTTCCCGGTGTTGGGGGAGTCCACAACCAGGGGTCACAGTTTAAGAATAAGGGGTAGGCCATTTAGGACTGAGATGAGGAAAAACTTTTTCACACAGAGAGTTGTGAATCTATTGAAATCTCTGCCACAGAAGGCAGTGGAGGCCAATTCACTGGGAGTTAGATTTAACTCTTTGCAGCATATTTAAAAAGTTGTGTATATTTGAAAAGCAGTTTCTTAAGCATTTTAAAATAATTTTGCTCTGCTAGGTGCTATATTATATTAATTGTATGAAGAGTTAGATTATTTGATACCCCTCAAGCAACCCCTCCCCGCCTTATGCATCTCCCTCCTCTATTGGTAATGGGGGCGGACGCGAATTTGCGCAGTGGAAGAAGACGAAACACACGTTTAAAATTCGAAAAATAAAACAGTTGGAGAAAGATAGGAACTTCACAAAAATACGCTCCAAAAAGGAATACTGTCAGAAACATATTCCTGTCTACCATAATGCAGGCCAATAATTCACCATCAAGTGCCAATTACAATGTTCATTTTGTGTATTTCCAGATGATTATGATGACACAGAAGGAAATGTGAATGAGAAGAAGCAAATGAACATGGTCAACAATGATACAGAAGCGTTGGTTTCCCCCACAGACATCCAAAATAGCAAAGCAACATCACCCATGGCAGAGTCCAGCAATGATGCAGAGCGAAAAAAAGAAGACAGCGTGCAGCTTAAAGATGCCGCCAGATATGACTTCAAAGATATCAAGAAGCTCTTAAAGTCTGAAAATGTACTTAAGGACATGTCTCCTGCAAGGGAATCCAAAAGGCCTCCTATTGAGGTTCTGACCAAAATATTTCCACACCAGAAACAATCCGTGTTGGAGCTGGTGCTGAAAGGGTGCAATGATGACTTGGTTTCAGCAATTGAAACCTTATTGTCCAGCAATGCTAGGAGATGGGAAAGCCCCCAATACAGCAGCAAACCGCAGAATTCCAAGGACATAGCTGGCTACAATTCTAGTCACTACCCTTTATCCCCTACAGCTTGGTCGCTGAGCTCTGCCTTTAGGTCCCCATCTGATCCATTCCAGGCATCTCCAAACAACCATAGTATTGTGGCAAACTTGCCTAATCTAAATCATACGGTTACACAACCCAGTCATTATCCAGTGCCAACCCTTTTCAGACCAACTTTGTCTGGAAATCACCCCTTTGTTTCCAGTGAGTTTGCCCTCTGGAGCACCATGACCTTTCAGCACCCTAGCCTGAGGCAACAATTTACATCTCTGGCTCACTCTACTAGTGCCCTGTTGGGGAGCTCAACAATGGTCCGACCTGCCCCAAAGGAGAGTTCCCAAAAATCATCTGTCTGCGATGAAAAGGTGGTAGAAAAGTCTTTGAGGGCACTTGGTGAGAGGCAAGAAGGTAAAAACTAGCAACATGGACTTGAGGCGGACGGACTCAGTGGATTTTCACTATTTTGATAGGACATGCAAAAAATTCTCATAGACTTATTAATAAGATCAATCCTAAAATGGATATAGTATTGTGGATATCCATACGTAGTAACTGTAATTATCACTTGTAAAAGTAAATGTGAAAAGTGTTCATTATATTTGGAATTTGATCAAATTAAAACACTAGATTATGGTAATTCAGTTGTGACTCGATCTTGATTCCCTTAGTTAGAAACAAACTTTAGTGAAATTGATCTAAGTCGATCGATGAAAAAGTCAATTTTTTAGATTATAATCAGCAGCTTGACATAAAGTCATACATTCCATGCTTCAATGGTCATAGGTGGCAGATAATGGGTTGGATCTGCTTGACCATGGCTGGGTGAAATGAACTGAGCAGACTAGGGCTTGGTTAGGATTTGAAAGGGCATCAATGTAGGAATAACATGTGCAGTATGGTTACCGAGAGAGCAAAGGCAAACTACCCAGGAATCATCCAGGATGAAAAATATTCTGCAGTATCTAAATTATCCCCATAGTTCATGCAATAAACATTCAAAATAGGTGCAGGAATGAGCTATTCATCTCAAGCCTGCTCCACCATTCAATGCAATTGTGGCACATCTGACTGTAACATTAACTTCACAATCATACCTATCCCAAGTAACCAGACATCCCCTTGCTCACCCAAAATCTATCTACCTCCACTTAAAAATATTGAAAGATGCTGTTTCTACCATCCCTTGAGTAAGGCAGATTCCAAGACTCATTACTCTGAGAGGAAATAAAGCATCCCTTACTTTTAAACAGTGAGGGCTAATTCTAGATTCTCCCAACAAGTGAAAACATCCTCTCCACATTCACCCTGTGAAAACGCAAGGACTCACACCCCTGCTTTCTCAAATCATCACTTTTCTTTGCAACTCAAAAAACATTTGATTTCTCACTTTTCTTAATTCTGATGAAGTCAGAGATCGAAAATGTTAACTTTAGTTCTCTCTCCACTGATACTGCCTGCCTGAGTATTTCCAACATTTATTTTAGATTTCCAGCGTCGATGTTTTTCCTTTGCTTTCTTATTGCTGTTAATATTCTTTGAAACCTCTCAGACTCTAAACAATGAAACAGCATCCCATCTTGAAGCCACAAAAAAAAAATGTTTTTGGGGTTATTTTTAGCTCAGGACATAAAGAAAATTTAAAGCACTATTCACTATTTTGGAGCATTCTCCCAAAGTTCTTGCCAATATTTATCCATCAGACCTTCTTCTTCTTTCGTGTCCATCAACTATGTTTCAAATGTTACATCACTGTCATCGTCCGTCCTGAAAAGGGCGCAAGCTTCCGGCGACAATCAGTGGGAGCCATCACTTGTACAGTAGATAATGGTGGTAGCAGAGTTAGCTCGGGACACTTCCAGTTTCCAGCCCCGCGATGTGGACGCTTCTCCTATGGGGCCTCAGAACTACTTCATAAATAGAACAGACCTCTGCCAATTGTCTTCAATGCTGTTTGTTAGATCATTTTGTATGCATATTAGTCATTTTGCACAATGTGTACAGGAATTTCAGCCTGTTCTGAAATGGATGCTGGGCTACAACCCCGCATCCACTATCACTTGGCCTATTGAACAATTTGCTTCACTCTGTGTTAGTTAGGAAGTTGAGCTGCCAAAGTCATTATGTAATTATCCAAATAGCTCCAGAAGACAGAGAATGTCATTGCAATTCAAGAGCCAGTCATTAAAGATGTGTGTGCCTTATTGCACCACCTTAGATAACCTTCTTCACTGTCCTCTACACTACCAATATTGGGGTCACCACAAACTTCTTAACCATTTTTGCAACATTGTCATTCAAATCAATGGGTCTCTATTCCTTGGACCACAGGAAGATGAGGGGTGATCTTACAGCGGTGTATAAAATCATGAGAGGTATAGATCGGGTAGATGCACAGAGTCTCTTGCCCAGAGTTGGGGAATCAAGGACCATTGGTTGCAGGTGAAGGGGAAAAGATTTTAGAGGAATCTGAGGGGTTACCTTTTCACACAGAGGGTGGTGGGTGTATGGAACAAGCTGCCAGATGAGGTAGTTGAGGCTGGGACTATCCCAACATTTAAGAAACAGACAGGTGCTTGGATAGGACAGGTTTGGAGGGATATGGGCCAAATGCGGGCTGGTGGGACTTGTATAGCCGGGACATTTTGGCCAGTGTGGGCAGGTTGGGCCGAAGGGCCTATTTCCATGCTGTATCACTCTGGGATTCTATGACTAAAACGGAACAGCCAACTAGGAAATCCGAGCAGTAACAACCGCTTCAGAATGTTGAAAGAGGAGGTTAGTGGCATCTTGCTGAAGATGTAGAAATTACAGAAAATGAGGGGACTAATGGGTTATAAGGTGAGGACATTAAAAGCTTTTTCTTGCTCTGGGTAGAAGGAATGAGAGCAACTGAGGAAAGGTAATTGACCTGAAATATTAACTCTGTTTCTCACTCCACAGATACTGTCTGATCTGCAATTTTTTGCAGAATTTTGGTTATTATTTAACTAAATACTTCAGATTTGAAGATTGTTTGGACAGAGTTGGGCATATTTGTCTGGAGTTAATTCAGAATACGATTTTGTGCTAATTTCCACAGGTTTTACTCAATAGGTTGTTCTTTAAAAATTGGATCAACATGCTTTGAATAATAAACTAAAGCAGAAGCTTCATTCATTTTAAAGACTCAATATGGACAATTCGAAGTATGAATGCCCACGAGCAGTCTTTGGTTTTAAATTGAAGAATCTACTTGGCAAGCAAAAACAAATACCATATAGATTAGGAATTACCAGAGGGAAGGGGAAATAAATCAGCAAATGGATAAGAAGAAAGGTAAAATGTAACAAATCAGTTGGCAACACACATCAGGATGTGCAATACAGATCTGGCAGCTCAAACCCAGGAACCCATCAGGCATTGTGGACCATTTGAAGCAAATGTGCATCACACAATCTGTAACCTCACAGTCGAGCATATCCCTCACCTGAATGTAACAATCAAGCCAAGAGTTAAACTCTGATTAAATAAGGTGTGGTAAGGTATATTGCGTGAAACATCAAGCATACCTAAAAAAGAGGTGTCCACCGAGTGAAGCTGCAATGCATGATTATACTGTAAAAAGAGTATACAATAGACAGTTCTAAGCAATCTCACAACCCACTGATCAACTAAATCCTCTGCAGTTTTGCCACATCTGGTCATCAATGACAATGGACAACTCAATAGCTAATGAGAGCTGTGGGCATCAAGAACATTCCCATCCTCGATGACGGCAGGGCCCAGAATGTAAAATCTGAAGAAAAGGCTGAAGTACTCTCGACCATTTTCATCCTGCAGCACTGAGAAGATTGACACAAAATGCTGGAGTAACTCAGCGGGACAGACAGCATCTCTGGAGAGAAGGAATGGTCATTCCTTCACTCCAGAAATGCTGCCTGTCCCGCTGAGTTACTCCAGCATTTTGTGCTTATCTTCAGTTTAAACCAGCATCTGCAGTTCCTTCCTACACACTGAGGACATTATCCAGTTCAGTTTCCACCTGAGATCCCTAGCATTCCAGAAGCCTGTTTTTTGTTAATTTGATTCACTCCAAAGTGACATTAAGATATGGCTAAGTGCAATGAATTATGTTATGAAACCAAACAGCATCCCAGTTTAACATTGAAGACCTGCACTCAGAACTTGCCACGCCTCTAACAAAGCTGTTCTAGTGCAGTCACAGCACTAACATCTAATTGACAAAGTGCAAAATAATTCCCAAGCATGTCTTGTTTACATAAAGCAGGGCATGCCCAAACTGAGTAATTACTGCTCTATTAGACTAATCTCAATCATTAGCATGTTTATAGAAGGTGTCATCAACAGTGCATAAGAAAATAACTGCAGATGCTGGTACAAATCGAAGGTATTTATTCACAAAATGCTGGAGTAACTCAGCAGGTCAGGCAGCATCTCAGGAGAGAAGGAATGGGCGACGTTTCGGGTCGAGACCCTTCTTCAGACTGATGTCAGGGGGGCGGGACAAAGGAAGGATATAGGTGGAGACAGGAAGATAGAGGGAGATCTGGGAAGGGGGAGGGGAAGAGAGGGACAGAGGAACTATCTAAAGTTGGAGAAGTCAATGTTCATAGCACTGGGCTGCAAGCTGCCCAGGCGAAATATGAGGTGCTGTTCCTCCAATTTCTGGTGGGCCTCACTATGGCACTGGAGGAGGCCCATGACAGAAAGGTCAGACTGGGAATGGGAGGGGGAGTTGAAGTGCTCAGCCACCGGGAGATCAGATTGGTTAACGCGGACCGAGCGCAGGTGTTGAGCGAAGCGATCGCCGAGCCTGCGTTTGGCTATCACTTCGCACTTACTCACCAGTTTAGGTTTCATCAGGACCAGTTGACTCCTGAACTCACCACACGATAGGTCTAAATATGGATCAACGAGCTGAATTCTGGAAGTCTTCTTCTTATCGTGTCCACACATGCTAGATATTGTGTTTCAGCCAAAACTGAACACAACTCTTAGCAATATCATTGTTCTCTGCGTGGCCCTCAGCTTTGCATGCGTGCTCCAATAGAGGACATCTCAGTAGGTGCTTGGAGGTAGGGTACTGACATGGATAGAAAGTTGGTTGACAGACAGAAAGCAAAGAGTGGGGATAAATGGGTCCCTTTCAGAATGGCAGGCAGTGACTAGTGGGGTACCGCAAGGCTCGGTGTTGGGACCGCAGCTATTTACAATATACATCAATGACTTGGATGAAGGGATTAAAAGTACCATTAGCAAATTTGCCGATGATACAAAGCTAGGTGGCAGTGTGAACTGTGAGGAAGATGCCATGAGGTTGCAGGGTGACTTGGACAGGTTGTGTGAGTGGGCGGATGCATGGCAGATGCAGTTTAATGTGGATAAGTGTGAGGTTATCCACTTTGGTGGTAAGAATAGGAAGGCAGATTATTATTTGAATGGTGTCAAGTTAGGAAAAGGGGACGTACAACGTGATCTGGGTGTCTTAGTGCATCAGTCACTGAAAGGAAGCATGCAGGTACAGCAGGCAGTGAAGAAAGCCAATGGAATGTTGGCCTTCATAACAAGAGGAGTTGAGTATAGGAGCAAAGAGGTGCTTCTGCAGTTGTACAGGGCCCTAGTGAGACCGCACCTGGAGTACTGTGTGCAGTTTTGGTCTCCAAATTTGAGGAAGGATATTCTTGCTATTGAGGGCATGCAGCGTAGGTTTACTAGGTTAATTCCCGGAATGGCGGGACTGTCATATGTTGAAAGACTGGAGCGACTAGGTTTGTATAAACTGGAATTTAGAAGGATGAGAGGGGATCTTATCGAAACATATAAGATTATTAAGGGGTTGGACATGTTAGAGGCAGGAAACATGTTCCCAATGTTGGGGGAGTCCAGAACCAGGGGCCACAGTTTAACAATAAGGGGTAGGCCATTTAGAACAGAGATGAGGAAAAACTTTTTTAGTCAGAGAGTTGTGAATCTGTGGAATTCTCTGCCTCAGAGGGCAGTGGAGGCCAATTCTCTGAATACATTCAAGAGAGAGCTAGATAGAGCTCTTAAGGATAGCGGAGTCAGGGGGTATGGGGAGAAAGCAGGAACGGGGTACTGATTGAGAATGATCAGCCATGATCACACTGGCTCGAAGGGCCGAATGGCCTACTGCTGCACCTATTGTCTATTGTCTATTGTGCTCCATAGTTTGTGGTTCAGTGCCGCATATGCAGATGACGTCTTCAGTGAGGATGATGGAGGCGAGGTGACCTTAACTGCCCTTGACATCAAGGTGGCATTTGACCGTGTGGCATCAAGGTACAATTGGGGCAGTACGATGGCGCAGCGGTAGAGTTGTTGCCTGACAGCGCCAGAGACCCGGGTTTGATCCTGACGATGGGTGCTTGTCTGTACGGAGTTTGTACGTTCTCCTTGCGACCTACGTAGGTATTTTTTTCCAGGATCTCTGGTTTCCTCCCAAACTCCAAAGACGTACAGGTTTGTAGGTTAATTGGCTTGGTATAATTTTAAATTGTCCCTAGTGTGTGTAGGATGGCGTAAGTGTGCAGGGATCGCTGGTCGTTGCGGAGTCGGTGGGCTGAAGGGCCTGTTTCTTCGCTGTATCGTTAAACTAAGCTAAAGGTAGCCGGGCAAAACTGAAAGCCAATGGGCATCAGAGGGAAAACAATCCAGTGGTTGTCGAGGTCGATCGTTCCAGCCCCTGAAGATCACTGCAGGAATTCTTCAGGGCACAATCCAAGCCCCAGCCAGCTTCAGCTTATTTTTCTTAGAGATACAACATGGAAACAGGCCCTTCGGCTCACCAGGTCCGCGCTCGATCACCCATTCACACTGGTTCTGTTATCCTACTGTTTCATTCACTCCTGACATATTAGGGGCAACTTTCTTAGAGGCCAATCAACCTACAAACCCACGCGTCTTTCGGATTTGAGGGGAAACCAGAGCACCCTGAGAATACCCATGGACACACAGGGAGGAGAACGTGTAAACTCCACACAGACAGCACCCGTAGGTCAGGATTGAACATGGGTCTCTGCCGCCGTGAGGCAGCAGCTCTACCAGATGAGCTGTAATCAATTACATTCTGGGTACACATGCACAGAATAGTGATTGGGTGAGGTACAATAAAATTTGTTACAACTCATAAAGCTGGGCCACAGCATAGGTAGACACAAAATGCTGGAGTAACTCAGCGGGCCAGGCAGCATCTCTGGAGAGAAGGATCTTTGTCCCGCCCCTCCCCTGACATCAGTCTGAAGAAGGGTCTCCACCCGAAACGTCACCCATTCCTTCTCTCCAGAGATGCTGCCTGACCCGCTGAGTTACTCCAGCATTTTGTGTCTACCTTCGATTTAAACCAGCATCTGCAGTTTTCTTTGCTCCACAGCATAGGAAGGCTATTTCATGCGATGTGGAAACATAGCTGTAATTTTTTTAATTAAGAATATGCAAAAAAAATATTAACAGAAGAACTTGGCTTAAACATAATGCAGTGTTATAAGTTATGTTAAAATATGTTGTCATCATATATATTCAACAGATCACACACACTTATTCTTGCCGTAGTTCCCCCTCCCCTGGTTAGTCTGAGTATTACAATCATCTGATTATATTGCTGCAAACAACTGTTCAATGTGGATTGGGCTTTGAAGAAGAAGTAATCCTGAAATACATTTTTCAAGCCTGTACTTTCTAGTGCAGGATTACTTCAGCAACATACAGAACATTGAAGTCTCAGTATCTCTGGAGAGAAGGAACGGGTGACGTGTCGGGTCGAGACCCTTCCTCAGACTGCAAATTCTCCTCAAGATATGTCTATTTTGAAGAAGTTCTCCTCCTCTCTTCGACGAGAGTTTAGCAACATCCTCTTGCATTGCTCCCACTCTGTGATGCCTCCTGCCCTCCAATCGGTCGGAAGAAGGGTCTTGACCCGAAATGTCACCCATTCCTTCTCTCCAGTGATGCTGCCTGACCCGCTGAGTTACTCCAGCATTTTGTGTCTACCTTCGATTTAAACCAGCATCTGCAGTTTTCTTTCCTATATATTTGAAGTCTCAAATATTTAGGTAACGCCCCCCCAACCAATTTCTCCCCCCCCCCCCCCCCCACCTCCTGCTGTTTTCCTCTCTCGGCTTCACTATTCACAACTCTTCAATCCTGTCTCACACCTTCTGTTTTTATCACTGGCCTTTGTTCCAGCCATCTGCCTATCAAACCACCACCCCCTTGCTGGTGAACACCTATTACCTGCCACGCTTTGTCCTGAAGATAAACACAAAAAGCATCTCTGGAGAAACGGAATAGGTGGTTTTGGGTCGAGACCCTTCTTTAGACTGAGAGTCAGGGGAAAGGGAAATGAGAGATATAGATGGTGATATAGAGAGATATAGAACAAAAATGAATGAAAGATATGCAAAAAAGTAGAGTCGGAGACCAGGAGGAATCACAGAGGGGGAGCAGCGAGAGAGGATGTTGCAGAACTCTTGTTGGAGAGAGGAGGAGAACTTCTTCAAAGTAGGCATACCTTGAGGAGATTTCACAGCGGAGCGGACAAAATGTGTAGGAAGGAACTGCAGAAGCAGGTTTAAAACGAAGATAGACACAAAATGCTGGAGTAACTCAGCGGGACAGGCAGCATCTCTGGAGAAAGGTGTTGCCTCTCCCCTCTTTCAGCTTTCTTCCCCCCCCCCGCAATCAATCTCAACACAAAATGTCACCTATACATGATCTCCAGAGATGCTAATTGACTCACTGTGTCACTCCAGCACTTTGTGTTTTTTTTACCTCAGTAAAATTTGTAAAATTTAGATTTAAAAAACCCATATGCCATAAATTTGGAACAAGAGCAAAATATGTTTGAAGCACAAAGTAGGATAAGCAACATGTCAAGAGAGAAAAGGCAGGTTAAAATGTTTTTCAATTATCAGAAATAAAAAATATTTCATGAGGATTGAAAAAAAATAAAAAATGTGAAAAAGTTACATAATTTAGTCCTATCAAAGGCATAAAATTAATCAATGATTAACAAAGAATTAACAAAGCCTTCAACAGAAAAGTAGGTAGTCAGATGAGATAATCGTTCGTCTCAATGATGTATTATTATTAAAAATGCAAATAAATAAAACTAGAAGGTTATCTGACACGAAAATGTGACAAGAAACGATGAAGTATGGACGTAATGTGACTGGATCCTGGACTTCCTGCTGGAACGACCGCAGGCAGTGAGAATGGGCCCGCACCTGTCCTCCACTATCACCCTGAGTACCGGCACACCACAGGGCTGTGTTCTGAGCCCCATGCTCTACTCCCTCTTCACACACGACTGTGTTCCTGCATTCGACACCAACACCATTGTCAAGTTTGCAGACGACACAACGGTGATCGGGCTTATCACCAACGGGGATGAAACAAACTATAGAGCGGAGGTGCAGAACCTGGCGGACTGGTGCTCGGATAACAACCTGTCCCTAAATACCACCAAGACCAAGGAGCTGATCATCAACTTCCGTAGGTCACATAACGGGGAATATGCCCCGATCTCTATCAACGGGGACAGTGTGGAGAGAGTGTCCAGCTTCAAGTTTCTGGGCACTCACATTTCGGAGGACCTAACATGGTCCAATAACACTGCTGCGCTGGTCAAGAAGGCACAACAAAGACTGTTCTACTTAAGAACACTGAAAAAGTCTGGTCTACCCCAACAGCTGCTGACGACCTTCTACCGCTGCACCGTAGAGAGCATCCTAACGCATGGCATCCCTGTGTGGTACCTCAGCTGCACGGAGGCAGAAAGGAAAGCTCTACAGCGGGTAGTCCATAGAGCTCAGAGGGCCATCGGAACACAGCTACCAGACTTGGAGGGCATCTACAACACACGATGCCTCAGAAAAGCCACCAGCATCCACAAAGACTCTTCACACCCCTGCAACAGTCTGTTCGAACTCCTCCCATCGGGCAGACGATACAAGGCCTTCTACGCCCGCACCTCCAGACTCAGGAACAGCTTCATCCCCAGGGCCATAGCTGCTATGAACCGGTCCTGCTGAGCCAGATGGCCACAACGCATAGATCAACTTGCACTTTACCCTGTCTAAAAACTGTTACAATTGTTTCGTTTCGTTGGGTTGCTGTTAATTACTTAAATTATTGCATCGTATGGGAGGCGCATTCCCAATCTCGTTGTACCCCTGGGTACAATGACAATAAAGATATATTGTATTGTATTGTATTGTATTGTAAGCTAGCCAAATTGATTAGTAGGACTAGATGTTACAATCCCTAAGGTTTGCACTACAATTGACTGGTGTTGTTCTTGGGGGTGACCACTAGGTGATGTTGCTACCATTCCGACACATCTTCAGTTGTGTACCTCAACGTCACTGAGTGTTTCAGCCTTTTATCACAAGACACCCTCAGTCGAGGCAGGCCCACCGCAGGGTGATCAGACCTGGGTGTGTGTCTTATGGTTAGCCTCTAGATGGTCACGTGACAGCCCAGACAGTATCTTTTCTTTTCAGCCACAGCCAGTGACTGCTCCGTTCGGCGGCATTTGCAAGTTCTTTGATTGCCCTCCTTTGGGCATGCCCTCTGACTCCAACTTCTCTCAGGAGCCTTGCAGTGGAATTGGCTACAAAGCCCCTGCACCCCACCTCCACTGGACGCACTCTTACACTCCAACCTCGCTCCTCTGCCTCTACTGCAAGGTTGGAATATCTCAGCCTTTTCCTTTCAAATGCCTGGTCCACAGCCTCCTCCCAGGGCACCGTCAGCTCAATGATGTAAACACGCCGACAGGAGTTGGACCAGAGGACGAGGTCTGGTCGCAGGTTGGTAGCTGCGATTTCAACTGGGAAGGAAAGCCTCTGGCCTAGGTCAACCCGCATTTCCCAATCTCTGGCTGCGCTCAGTGGGCATGAGTTGAGAGGCGAGGTGGTAGTCTTCCGTTTCTCTCCTTCCCGGATGAATGATGGGATTTGTGGGAATGTTAGCTGGGCATTGATAGGCATGGCGTTGGTGGTAACTCTCTTGCACTCGAGTGCAGCTGCCAAACACCTCAGCACCTGGTTGTGTCGCCAGGTATATCTGCCTTGTGTTAGGCTGGTCTTACAACCGACCAGGATGTGCTTGAGGTTTGCTGGAACTGCACACAGGGGGCAGGCTGGATCCTCTCCCAGCCAAAGATTTAGGTTTGTGGGAGAGGGAAGGACATCATATAATAAAGCTCAACATACTTGACTCCATGTTCCACAGCTCACTCCATGTGATCTGCCTCCTCTCAACGCCATCCCACCTCATCCAGCGGCCTTGCTTAGCTTGAGATATGGCTTTGGCACACCTGGCTGCTTCTTCTTGGCGGTGCACCTCCTCCACCACCAGGTGCCGACGTTCAGCTGGAGTAGCCTTTTGCCAGGTAGGTTTCATTGCTCCCAGGCCAAAGCCCCCTCGGCCTTGTTGGACCTGGCCCACTATGTCCTGGTGTCGGAGGGCAGATTTTGCAGATTTTACAAGAAAATGTGAGAAGAAACGATGAAGTACGGAGGTAAGCTAGCCAAGAATATAAAGGAGGATAGTAAAAGCTTCTTTAGGTACGTGAAGAGGAAAAACATAGTTAAGACAAATGTGGGTCCCTTGAAGACATAAATAGGTGAATTTATTATGGGTAACAAGTATCAAGGCAGACGAGTTGAACAGGTACTTTGGTTCTGTCTTCACTAAGGAAGACACAAGCAATGTCCCAGATGTTCTAGTGGACAGAGGATCCAGGGTGATGGAGGAACTAAAGGAAATTCACATTAGTCAGTAAATGGTGTTGGGTAGACTGATGGGACTGAAGGCTGATAAATCCCCAGGGCCTGATGGTCTGCATCCCAAGGTACTCAAGGAGGTAGCTCTAGAAATCGTGGACACATTGGTGATTATTTTCCAATGTTCTATAGATTCTGGATCAGTTCCTGTGGATTGGAGGGTAGCTAATGATATCTCACTTTTTAAGAAGTGAGGGAGAGAGAAAACAGGGAATTAAAGACCAGTTAGCCTGACATCAGTGGTGGGGAAGATGCTGGAGTCTATTATTAAAGATATAATAGCGTCGCATTTGGATAGCATGGATTTGCAAAGGGGAAATCATGCTTGACTAATTTTCTGGAATTTTTGGAGGATGTAACAAGTAAAATGGACAAGGGAGAGCCAGTGGATGTGGTGTACCTGGACTTTCAGAGAGCCTTTGATAAGGTCCCACACAGGAGATTAGTGGGCATGATTGGAGCACATGGTATTGGGGGTAGGGTATTGACATGGAAAGAAAATTGGTTGGCAGACAGGAAACAAAGAGTAGGGATTAACAGGTCCCTTTCAGAACGGCAGGCAATGACTAGTGGGGTGCTGCAAGGCTCGGTGCTGGGATCGCAGCTATTTACAATATACATGAATGATTAAGATGAAGAAATTAAAAGCAACATTAGCAAATTTGCAGATGACACAAAGCTGGGTGGCAGTGTGAACTGTGAAGAGGATACCATGAGGTTGCAGGGTGACTTGGACAGGTTGGGTGAGTGGGCAGATGCATGGCAGATGCAGTATAATGTGGATAAATGTGAGGTTATCCACTTTGGTGGCAAGAACAGGAAGGCAGATTATTACCTGAACGGTGTCAGGTTAGGAAAAGGGGAAGTACAAAGAGACCTGCGTCCCTGACCTTCCATTTATCCTCATTGGAGATCTTTGAACCATCTTCAACCGGCCTTTATCGGACTTATCTTGGACCAAATGTTCTACCCTTTATCCTTTATCTGTGCATTGCGGATGGCTTGATTGTAATCATGTGTAGTCTTTTCCTTGACTGGATAACATGCAAACAAAAGGGTTTCACCATACCTTGGTATTGAAGATGATTATTTGGGTAGGATTTACACCCATTTGGAAGAGAATGGGTAATTAGGGGCAATTTGCATGGCTTTCTACATGGCAGGTCATGTCTTACTAACTTGATTGAGTTTTTGAAGAGGAGACGAAGGTTATCGATGAGGGTAGGGTAGTGAATGTTGTCTACACGGATTTTAGTAAGGCATTTGATAAAGTCCCCCATGGTAGGCTGATCCAGAAAATTAAGATGCATGGGATTAATAGTGACCTGGTCGTATGGATTTGGAACTGGCTTACTGATAGAAGGGTTGTGGTAGGAGGACGATATTCAGGCTGGAGGTCTGTGGCCAGTGGAGTTCCACAGGGATATCTGCTGTTTGTGGTATATATGAAGGACTTGGATGTAAATGTTCATTAGTAAGTTTGCAGCTGACTGGGGTTGTGGACTGTGAGGAAGGCTGACAAAGTATACAGCGGGATATAGCTGAGCTGCAGAAATGGGCAGAGAAATGACGGATGGAGTTTAATCCGAGCAAGTGTGAGGCATTGCAATTTGAGAGGTCAAATGTGTACAATTAATGCCATGACCCTGAACAGTATTGACGTAGAGAGCGATCTTGGGGTCCAAATCCATAACCCCCTGAAAGCGGCAACACAAATAGATAGAGCGGAAAAGAAGACATGCTCTACGGTTGCTTTCATAGGTCGGGACATTGAGTATCAGAAGTTATGAGTCAATAAGTCATGATGCAGCTTTATTGGACTTGGCCGCAAGTGGAGTAAAGCGTGCAGTTCTGCTCGCCCCATTACAGAATGGTGTGGAGGCTTTGGAAAGGGTGCAGAGGTTTACCAGAATGATGCCTGGATTAGGGGGTATTAGCGACAGGGAGAGTTTGCACAAACTTGGATTGTTTTCTCTGGAACGCTGGAGGTTGCCTGGAGACCTGAGAGAAGTATATAGAATTATGAAAGGCATAGGACAGCTGGACAGTCAGAGTCTTTATCCCAGAATGGAAATATCAAATACTAGAAGGCACAGCGTTAAGGTGAGAGGGACACAGTTTCAAGGAGGTAAGGTTTTTACACAAAGGGTGGTGAGTGCCTGGAACACGCTGCTGGGGGTGGTGGTTGAAGCATGTTAGTGGCATTTAAAAGACTTTTGGAGAGGCATATGGATATGCAGGGAATGGAGGGATGGGTGTTATGTGCAGGTAGGTCAGTGATAAGTGATGATCTTGGTATCATGTTCGACATAGACATTGTTGGTCGAAAGGCCCATTTTGTGCTGTACTGTTCTATGTTCTCATCTTTATCGCCCTGAAACAGCTCAAGTTACAGGGAATCATGAAAGTCACCCCGGCAATCAAATGAATTTGTGAAAGAGTAACATTTCTTAAAACAGAAAAATATTTATTATTTCAATAAACTAAGCCAAATAAAAGTGATGACCTCATCAGTCTGAAATGAGTTCTGTTGGAGTCTTTTTACAACCTCTGATGGTGCTGACTCACGTTGTGGAACTCTTTCATGTATGCTGGCAATGCTTTGGTACCATGTAATGTGGTTGTTCTTCAGATGTGAACCTGGATAATGAATGTCAACACATCATTGGACTCTGGGGTTGGTTGTATCATTAATTATTGTCCACTAACAAATATTTTCCAGCAGACTATGAAAATTAACTAGTACAACCCATCAAAAGATTCTCTTAAAGAAATCAGGAAATTCAGAAGAAATTAGCCATCATATTGAGTAGTTGAAGCAAATGGTATAGGTGCTTTTAAATGGAGGAAGGAAAAATGAGGGAGAAAGGAGCAGCGGGTTTCTCTGGTGGAGTTAATTGAGGAAAGACAGGACGATTTTTAAGCCCTGCACTGGTATCAGCAAGAGGTTGTTGTGCTGACTTGCGAGATTCTCTATCGTTTATCCAATGTAATCTATTAAAAAATGATTAGTTCAAAGCAGAACTGGAATTTGTGATTCTGCAAGCCAGGATGTAAATCTTGATTAGTCTACAGTAGATGTGAGAAATCAAGAAAAAACAAGAAAAATGAACCAGGGGCCACAGTCTAAGAATAAAGGGGAGGCCATTTAAAACTGAGGTGAGAAGAAACCTTTTCACCCAGAGAGTTGTGAATTTGTGGAATTCTCTGCACACAGAAGGCAGTGGAGGCCAATTCACTGGATGAGTTAGATAGAGCTCTAGGGGCTAGTGGAATCAAGGGATATGGGGAGAAGGCAGGCACGGGTTACTGATTGTGGATGATCAGCCATGATCACAATGAATGGCGGTGCTGGCTCGAAGGGCCGAATGGCCTCCTCCTATTGTCTATGTTTCTAGGTTTAAAAATTAACGTATGAGGCATGTGCACACCTAACTGTCGGAAGACAATGAGATTTTTATTCCAGATGCATAATCTATGCAGGCTAGTAGTTCACACAAAAATAGTTGAACATTATTTATTTATTTCAGGAGTATGATGGCCTTATGGATAAATTGATGAATAGGCAGTGTTCTGGAACAATGACAAGCTAAATTAGCAGGGGAAGTAATTTTTGAAAAAAATGATTACAATCAGTATAGTGACCATGACATTACTGAATTACTGTTTAGCAATGTCTTTAGCTAACATCTTAAAGAGAAGGGAATCTGCTGTCTTTACCTGTGGTCTAGTGATAACTGCCCTCTGAAATGGTTTAAGTAGCCACTCAAGGGTAGTTAAGGTAAGTAATAAATGGCGACTATATGCGAAGAAAGGACATGATTTTTTTAAGATTACAGTACAGTGATGCTCAGCTCACATGTTGCACCTCTGAATTCAAAATTCTTTAAATAACTCGGCTGACTTTCCATCTCCTGCGCTGTGGATGTGATTTAGTTTACTCCGTAGCAATTGCAGTGGAAAACACAATCTGTTTGGGCCATCACAAACTGTTTCTCACTAAATTTATATTAATTTCCAAATTTCCAACATGACTCAGAGGTGAAGCACATTCCTTTATTTAGTAGAATATTACAATGCAGAATGTTGACTTAAGATCAGCAGGTTATTATGAAAACATTTCATCCAGCACCTTCAATATAAAAAAATATGTTTCTCTGGCATGACTCCTTAATTGTTAACTTAGGACAGTTTTGCTTATGCCCACTCAAGTCTGAAAGGAGCTACACAGTAGTAACTAACGTAGTGGATAGACACAAAATGCTGGAATAACTCAGCAGGGACAGGCAGCACCTCTGGAGAGAAGGAATGGGTGATGTTTTGGTTCGAGACCCTTCTTCAGACTGAGAGACAGGGGAGAGGGAGACAGAGACACGGAAAGGTAAGGTGTGAAAACACAGATCAAAGGGGATCAAAGGGATCAAAGAAAATGTAGAATGGTTTGTTAGCTGAGGGGTAGGTAACCAGGAGGCATACAATCAGTAAAATTTAATCAGGAGGACAGTGAAACTAGTCAGAGAACCAGGATGGGGGACGGACGACGAGAGAGGGAAAGCAAGTGTTACTTGAAGTTAGAGAAATCAAACTCATACCGATGGCGCTCGGTCCGCATTAACAAAACTGATCTCCCGGTGGCCGAGCACTTCAACTCCCCCTCCCATTCCCAGTCTGACCTTTCTGTCAGGGGCCTCTTCCAGTGCCATAGTGAGGCCCACCGGAAATTGGAGGGACAGCACCTCATATTTCGCCTGGGCAGTTTGCAGCCCAGTGGTATGAACGTCGACTTCTCCAACTTTAGATAGTCCCTCTGTCCCTCCCTTCCCCTCGCCCTTCCCAGATCTCCCTCTATCTTCCTGTCTCCACCTATATCCTTCCTTTGTCCCGCCCCCCTGACATCAGTCTGAAGAAGGGTCTCGACCCGAAACGTCACCCATTCCTTCTCTCCCGAGGTGCTGCCTGACCTGCTGAGTTACTCCAGCATTTTGTGAATAAACCGATGGGGTGTAAGCTGCCCAAGCGAAATATGAGGTGCTGTTCCTCCAATTTGCGTTGGGCCTCACTCTACATTCCAAGAACCGATTAAGTAAATTAATTTATCTTTCACTTTCACTAACAACTTTAATTTTTTATTGCCATGTCATTGAGGTTTAGGTTTATTATTGTTTAGGTTTATTACTGAATCCCCCAGCAAATTATTTCCCCCCTATTCACCCAATCACATCACTTCAGGATTTTAAAACTCTAACATAAATCTCCTCATAGTCTCTTCCGTATCAGTGGAAGTAGTTCCCATATTTCAAGTCTCTCCTCTTAGGAAAGAAAACTGCAGATGCTGGTTTAAATCGAAGGTAGACACAAAATGCTGGAGTAACTCAGCGGGTCAGGCAGCATCTCTGGAGAGATGGAATAATGGGTGACGTTTCGGGTTGAGACCCTTCAGACTGAAGAAGGGTCTCGACCCGAACGTCACCCATTCCTTCTCTCCAGAGATGCTGTCTGACCCACTGAGTTACTCCAGCATTTTGTGTCTACTCTCCTCTTAGGTACAGTTTTCCTTGATAATATTCGTTGAACTTAACCTCAAATATTCTATGATTTCTATGCTGTTAGAATGTAGGGCCCTGGCGGGTGGTAGTCAAATTGGGAGTACAAGTATTTAATTCCCTGAAAGCAACAATGCAGGTGGACGGGGTGGTGAAAAAGTTTGGCATGCTTGCCAAATGTTGGAACATTATGCTGTAACTCTACAAGTTGTTGGTGTGATTACTCTTGGATTATTGTCTGCAGTTCCGGCTGTCCAGTGGTAGGAAGGAGCTGGAAAGTGTGTCGAAAAAATTCAAAGGAATGATATCGGACTTGAACCTTGAATTATCAGGAGAGGCTGCACAGGCTGGGACTTTTTTCCCCCTGGAGAGTGGGAGATTGCGGGGTGACCTTATAGAAGTACTATATATCAAATCATGAGGTGCATAGTTAAGATCGGTGACCACAATCTTTTTCTCAGGTGGAGGAATGTAAAAGTAGAAGGCATAGAATCACATTGAGAGGAGAATGATTTAAAAGGGACCTTTTAAAACGAAAGAACTACAGGAAGCTGTAGAGGTGGGTACAATTATAATTGACGGAGTGCAGCGTAGGTTGACGAGGTTAATTCCCAGGATGGCGGGACTGTCATATGGTGAAAGAAGGGAGAGACTGGGCTTGTATTCACTGGAATTAAATTTATGGAGAAGGATGAGAGGGGATCTTATAGAAACATGTAAACTTATTAAGGGATTGGACACGCTAGATGCAGGAAACATGTTCCCGATGTTGGGGGAGTCCAGAACCAGGGGCCACAGTTTAAGAATAAAGGGGAGGCCATTTAGAATTGAGATGAGGAAAAACCTTTTCACACAGAGAGTTGTGAATTTGTAGAATTCTCTGCCTCAGAAGGCAGTGGAGGCCGATTCACTGGATGCATTCAAAAGAGAGTTAGATAGAGCTCTTGGGGTAACGGAATCAAGGGATATGGGGAGAATGCAGGAACGGGGTATTGATTGTGGATGATCAGCCATGATCGCATTGAATGGCGGTGCTGGCTTGAAGGGCTGAATGGCCTACCCCTGCACCTATTGTCTATGTATCTATGTATAATGTTCAAAAGACATTTGGACATGTCATGGAGAGACAGAGTATAGAATGATGTAAGTCAAACATGGGCAGATGAGACTAGCATTTATAAACACATGGTCAGCATGGATGAGTGGGGCTGAAGGGCTGTTTCCGTGCTCTATAAGTCATACTCTATAATGGAGCCCCAAAAGGTAAACTTTAATGGCAACCTAAATATTGGCTGTTTATATAGAGTATGGATCGCTCTAATTCATATCAATACATGTCCGAAGGCCCCCTTCTCCAGCATTTTGTGTCCATCTTTGGTTTAAACCAGCATCTGCAGTTCCTTCCTATACATTGAGCTGCAACCTTCCTGTCATTGACAACAAGCTCATTTAAAGTGCATGAACAGAGGCACTGTTTGCACCCATTACGTGAAGAACTTTCCGAAGAGATGTAGACCTAAGAGATCTCATAATCGATCAAGTGAGGCAGTTCTTGAAGGGTCGTCTTTATTTAAATCTCAGACTCAAATATGTGTAATGGAAAAAAAATTCACTAAGGCTTCCCAAGTATTTCCCACAGTTGTGCTACACTGCCCCAATCACCCCCCCCCCCCCCCTCACAGACCCTCCCCTGGGTAAATGCCCAGACATTTTAAATGGGAACATCTGTGCTGCTCCAGACAGCCTCACCCCACTTTCCTACCCTGGCCCGAAACTGCTGGGATAAAGTTGCAGGGTGACAAATCCAGTTATTGCAGCACCTGAAATAGTTCCCGTTTGTGTTTTTAGCTTTAAAAACACACTCCCACTGATTATTTATGCACTGTATTCCAGTTAGGATATAGGTTTTCAGAAAAGAGCGTTGGAACAGGTTAGACAAAGGCCTCGTCAGAGGGATATCAATAATAGGGATAAAGATCTGTTTATTCATGTCTAATCTGCAAGTGAAATCAATGGACAGTTTTGACCAGGACCGAATGATCAATTCCAAAGGTTTCATAAAACTCGCACGAATTCAGTGCTGATTTTGATCCAAAAATTGGCAGAGTTGTATAGTACTTAAGAGCGTTGACATTAATTTAGAGCTGCCAGGTCATAATGCCTCCAATGAAAAATTCCAGCCATATAAACCTGAATTGGAGCAGTTCCTCTTCCAAGCAAATGTATTCAGAAAAATATTCCATTTCCATTTCCATTAGGTCATTTGTATTCACTCAGCATGTTCTGTTACAGTCAGTATCATTTTCCACATATTCAAGTGATTACCCCAAAGCCTGTGACTTCATCGGATAACATAGACTGTTGACAGAAAACTGCATCAATGCACACTCACAAAAGAGTGTGTTTGTGTAAGCATGCCTGTACAGGAGTGTGTTTTTAAATGTTAATGTTTCTTTATGGTATTCTATTCCAGTTCTCTGCTAGCCAACGTCCAACCTTCTAACTTAGTACGTTCCCTTACATTAGTTCCAACTTCCAGGCCTGATAATGTCTGAATGTACTAATTTACACCTTCATTTTTACACTCCCAATTATTGTGACTTCTTCAGCCTTATCTCCTTCCAACAACTTTGGGGTCTTCCAGTTCTGCCCTCTGTACAGTTTGATTTTAATCACTATTTCAGGCTCAAAAAACGGGAATTCCCTCCTTAAACCATCTAGTCTCTCCATGTCTCTTGCTCTAACTAGCTCCTTGAAATCTTTGATCAAGTTTTGTATCACCTGTTCTAATATCTCTTTATGTAGTTCAATGTCAAATTGTGTTTGTAAATGTCATCTGAGTGCAATTATCCATGCATCAATTTGATGGTTTGTGTGAAGAAGCATTTCTAAAGTGTATTTGAGTTCATATTTTTTATCACTGTGTTTATATGATCAGGTGAGTCTGTGGGTGTGTTTTCAATCAACAAAAATCGATGTGGAGACTTGGAAGTGGATTAACGGCCATTATTGTGTGTCTACATACATATCATATCATATATATACAGCCGGAAACAGGCCTTTTCGGCCCTCCAAGTCCGTGCCGCCCAGCGATCCCCGTACATTAACACTATCCTACACCCACTAGGGACAATTTTTACATTTTACCCAGCCAATTAACCTACATACCTGTACGTCTTTGGAGTGTGGGAGGAAACCGAAGATCTCGGAGAAAACCCACGCAGGTCACGGGGAGAACGTACAAACTGCTTACAGTGCAGCACCCGTAGTCAGGATCGAACCTGAGTCTCCGGCGCTGCATTCGCTGTAAAGCAGCAACTCTACCGCTGCGCTACCGTGCCGCCCATCGGGGCTCCATAGACTAGACACACATGCTGATGTGCATGAATTCAAATAAACACAAGTACATTGATACAATCTCTAACCAACAGCCACATGCACTCATCCTCAGTATCCAATGAATTTATTACTGAAAGGTAATAGAGCACTTTGTGCTCTATTGTTAATAGAGCATGTGAACACTTTGATAAATTACATTAAATAACCCAAGCATTTTTAAGTGAGTCATTTAGGGTGAGAGAGTGTGTGTGTGTGTTATATTCAAAGCACCTTTCAAGTTATTGTTGTAACCAAGGGTTTAGCTAAGATTTCCTGTGGGAGTTATCTAAATGGCATCTAATAAACTTGGCCTTGAATACCTTTCGATTTTTAAGCTTTATCTGGCAAGTTGCTGAAAGAACAAGCTGACAAGATCGCAACAAGTGAATCCAGGTTTATAGTTCATGAGTGAACTATCCAGCACTGGAAGAACCTTCATAACCAAACTGAAAGGATTTAGTTTATTTTAAATTCATTTCAGGGTTTGGCTGCAAACCATTTTTTTAAACTCTCTAATTGCCCTTGGGGAATTGCCTTCTCGAACATTGGCAAGTTGGATAGAGAATTCTAGAAATCTGAACCAAAAATGATAAAGGTGTAGGGATATGTATTGATTTCGGGTTGGCACATGGCTTGGAGAGGGACTTAGAGGTGTACTTTTGTCATGGATGTTCAGCGTTTCCAGGGTGCCGGCATTTGTGGGTTAAAAAGGTGCAGCAGAAGAGGTCTTGGCAAGATCTACATCAACACATTAGATCCAGGTGGTACAGTTGATTAATGGAGTTAATAGACAATAGATTGTGCTGAAAATCGTGAAAGTTGTTGGAGTTGTCGTCACTGAGGTAACTGGAGAGTATTCCAATATATATTTAACTTAATTTGCCCTACCTCCTGTCTCCATTAAGAGCGTGGATGTGCAGTTTACCCAGGAGTACAGGTATCTTCGACAACAAACTGGACCAGGCCAGGAACGCTGAGGCAATGTACAAGAAGGGACAGAGCCTTGAGGAGTCTCTGCTCTTTCAACATCTGCAGTAAGATGCTGCAGATGTTCTATCAATCGATGGTGGCCAGTGCCATCTTCTACGCTGTCGTGTGCTGGGGTAGCAGGGGGGAAGGACGTGAACGGCAACAGAATCAACAAGCTCATCAGGAAGGCTGGCTCCGTCCTGCGGGTGGAGTTGGATTCATTGGAGGTGGTCTCGGAAAGGAGGATGCTCCTCAACCTGTGGAGCATCTTGGACAATACATCTCACCCCCTTCATGACACACTGGTCAACCTGGGAAGCACCTTCAGCAACAGACTGGTCCCACCAAGATGCAGCACAGAATGCCACAGGAGATCCTTCTTCCCTGTGGCTGTCAAAGTACAACTCCTCCCCCTTCTGTCGTGGGTAGACTCACTCCCCTCCCCCCCTACCTGCACATCCTGGACTTTTTCACTCGATAATTTAATTTCATGTTCGTTACATATGTGCTGTGCAAGAACTGGTCATTTAAATTTCATTGTTATTATAATGCACCTGACACTTTCAAAGCCTTGTAACTGTATCTTTTGACTGTTGGCAGACCAATTTCCCTCTGGGATAAATAAAGTTGTATCATTTTGCATGTCAGAAAAGCCTGGGATGTACGAAGGTGAGTCACTCGCTGCAAAACAGCCAGCCTCTCACCTGCTTTTGTGGCTAAATTGTTAACTTTGATGAGATCCACTCTCTGGTGAAGGACAGATTCATCGCGTTCAAGTCGGCGATCTCGAACTCGAAGAAATTCATATACATCCTTTGCAAACCCATCAAGGATGTCAAGATGCCGAGAAAATTCCGGACCAAGCCAGAGTCCCAGAATAACCTTGCGGGCACCTATTGATTGTGACAAGACTTGCATGCCATGTGAAGTCGGGCAGTATTGCTGTCTACAGTGCACCCCCTCCTGACAGGCTAAGTGCAGTCATCTTCATCTTGAACAGAAAGGCAATGGAGCAATGTCACGCACCGTGATAGCCACATGTGCACTATACCCATGGTAACTGGCACAAACGACAGCTCCACCTTCCTGAGAGTAAAGCGTGGAAAGCTGCAGGCCCAGATTAAGTCTCGTCCCATGTCCTCGACAACTGCATGGACCCGAAACGTCACCCATTCCTTCTCTCCAGAGATGCTGCCTGACCCGCTGAGTTACTCCAGCATTTTGTGCCTACCTTCGATTTAAACCAGCATCTGCAGTTCTTTACTACACACAAAGTATTCTGGCACTTCTTTAACCTCTCCCTATTCCATTCTGAAGTTCTCACTTATTTTCAGAAGAATATTATCCCAGTCCCACAAAAAAACAAGGTAGGGTGCCTTATTAATGACAGCTCCTTGGCTCTGACATCCACTATCATGAAATACTTTGGGAGATGGTCATGCCACATATCAACTCCAGCCTCCCAGACCCTTGATCCTCTTGTGGCAATGTTGACAACCCAGCACCGCATGAGGTCAACAACAGGCACCATGGCCGTACACTCATGTATGAACATCTGGATAACAAGGACACCTATGTCAGACTACAACCCTTCATTGGCTACAACTCTGCCTTCAACACCATAATTCCAATCAAACTCACCTCCAAACTCCTGGACCCAGGAATCGGCACTCCCCCCCCCCCCCCCCACCCTCATCTCTGCAACTGGATCGTTGATTTCCTGGCACAAAGATTACAATCAGTAAGGATAGGCGACAAAACATACTCCACGATAATTCTCAACACCAGCGCCTTGCACACTGTGATCTCAGTCCCTTACTACAAACTCTACACACTCATAACTTTGCAGCCAAACATTGCTCAAACTGCCCAACCATGAAGACAGCATATCGGAAGGAAATAGATAGCTTCACGACATGGTGTCAAGTCAACAGTCTCTCGCTCAATGCCAGCAAAATGAAGGAGCTGGTCATTGACTTCAGGGGTGGAGGACACTCTGCATCAATGGAGAGCTGAAGTGGAGTGGCCTTCACACCCCAGCGGTATGAACATTGACTTCTCTAACTTCAGGTGGGGAGGCATGAGTGAACCAGGGAGTTGTAGATTGAGTGGTCTCTAAGGAAAACAGAAAGGGACTGAGATGTGACTAGATGTGCGATTCCATTGGATCCTTTTTCTCCAGAGATGCTGCCTGACTCGCTGAGTTACTCCAGCATTTTGTGTCTATCTTCAGTATAAACCAGCATCGGCAGTTCCTTCCCACACATACTAATAAACCAATACCGATACTAATAATCTGGCTGGCCTGTTCATGTCTGTGATCAATGAAACCCATATTCATAATGGGGCATTTGATTATGTTAATTCCCGTAAATTATGAGAGGTGATCGGACTCTCTCTTGCTGGAAATGTTCATTGCCTGGATCTTATATAATGAGTAAAATTATAACAAAGAATGAAAAATATGTGAAAATTAAAGTGGGTGTATTTGGGTTTCAAAGAAAGGAGGGAAAATGAATTCCACAATAAAATGAAAAATAATTATTTTTTAAACTTGACTTTTTAAAAATCGCTACAAATACCTGAACTTCTGACTCTTTCATACTGGTGGCAGCACTCTTGTCTAAGTCGGTTCTAAATGTTGCCAAACACATTAACCCCCCCCCCCCCATTCCCATACTGACCTTTCTGTCCTGGGCCTCCTTCATTGTCAGAGGCCCAGGACAGAAGGCCTAAAGCAAATTGAAGGAACAGCACCTCATATTTTGCTTGGGCACCTTACACCCCATTAAGAAAATTGATTTATCTAACTTCAAGTAACCCTTGTATCCCCTCTCTCTCTCCGTCCTTCCCCCACCCTAATCATTGTACTAGTTTCACTGTCTAGATAACTTGTTATCACCTACCCCACAACCAACATTGGACCATTGTGGGCTCCACCTTTCCGTGATCATCGTTGCTTTTTTGCATATCTTTCATTCATTTGTTCCATGTGCCGTCTATATCTCTCGTTTCCCTTTCCCCTGACTCTCAGTTTGAAGAAGGATCTTGCCCTGAAATGTTACCTCTTCCTTTTCTCCAGAGCTGCTGTCTGACTCACTGACTTACTCCAGCTTTTTGTGTCGAAATGGAAGGCTATGTGTTTAAGACCAACTCTGGAGAACTGAGCCTAAATTCAAGATAACACCTATGTTCAGACGTGAGGGAGTGGCACCGATAGATATACAGTATCATGTGGCACTATTTTAGAGAAAAGCAGGGATTTTCTCTGATAATCTGGCTTGTATGTCTTCCTTAAGGTAAAAAAGGATGATCTATCATTATCATATTGTTTGCGGGAGATTGCTGGATGCAAATTAACTGCTACGGTTCCTGCAGGCTATGGACACATTCCGAAACAGAGCAATATGAATGCATAATGCTGTCATCAATCAAGCCTCGTAAATGCACTTCTACTCGTGATTAATGTTGAACTGAAGCATGCATGTACTGTCTGACTCTTGTCCACTCGCTGCTTTTTTGACAAACTTATACTGCTTTTATTAGAAAAGTTGATATAAAGAAATTCTTATTTCGTCCTTCTTTAAACAGACAGTTTATGAAATAAATTGACTTTGTCAGCTGTACATTCCATTGATTGGTGTGAGGCCAGATAGACATGCCCTCATATCCCTCGACCCAAGTCAGTTAACAAAAACATTGGGGCAGCAAATAGAACATAGAATGTAGAACAGTACAACAGAGGGACAGGCCTTCAGCCCGCAATGTCTATGGTGAACATGATACCAAGTTAAACTAATCCACCTCTGCCTGCACTTGATCCATATCCTTCCATTCCCTGCATATCCATATGTCTATCTAAAAACCTTTAAAACACCTGATTCGTACCTGTTCCACCACCACCACCCTTGCAGCGTGTTTCAACTACTCACCACTTTCTGCGTTAAGAACTTGCCCTGAACATTGTTAACATTTCCCTCTCTGACCTTAAAGCTATGTATGCCCTTTAGTCTTTGACATTTTTTATCCTGGCAAAAAGGTTCTGACTGTCTATCCTATCTATATCTCTCATATTTTAAATTAATCTATCAGGTCTCAGCTCAAACTCTGACACTCCAAAGAATACAATCCAAGAGTGTTCAACCTCTCCTTATAGTTAATACTCGCTAATCCAGGCGGCGTTTTGGTAAACCTCTTCTGCGCCCTCACCAGAGTCTCCACATCCTCCCTCTAACATGGCAACTAAAACTGCACCTATTACTCACAATGCAACCTCACCAAAGTTTTATAAAGCTGCATGATGACTTTGTGACTTATATTCAATGCTCACTAGGGCCTCAATGCCAGCAGAGCCAGGAGATTTGGATTCAAACCTGACCTCGTGTTTTATGAGTGCTACATTTACACATTCTCCCTGCGATCATGTGGGTTTCCTCCCACATCTCAAAGATGCATAGATTGATAAATTAATCCGTTATGGTGTGCAGGTGAGTGGTAGAATCTGAGGACATTTGAAAGGAATAGAAAATGGGATTAGTGTAAGTAGGTGGCTGATGGTCAGCATGCACTTGATGGGCTGAAGGGCCTGTTCCTGATGGCTGAAGGGCCTGATCTACAAACATCTGCCACCATGCCTTTGGAAAACTGCATTGCCAACTTTTCCCTTCTTGCAATAACGTCTACATTTGAAACACTTTATTGCACTAAAAGCACTTTGGAGTTCATGAGAATTGTGATCGAAATGTGCATTTCTTTGAGAACATGGAATATGAAAGGGCACAGCACAGGAAAGGGCCTTTCAGCCCACAATCTTTGTGCCAAGCTAAACTAACATGATCTGCTGCACAACATCCATACCTCTCCATTCCTAGCATATGCACGTGCCTGTCTAAAAGCTTCTCAAATGCCACTATCACATCTGCCTCCACCACCAACTGGCAGCACATTCCAGGCACTCCCCACTCTCTATGTAAAACACTTGCCCCACACATCTCCTTTAAACTTTGCCCCTCTCACCTTGAAACTATGCTCTCTATTCTTTGACTTTTCCACAGTGGGAAAAAATGTTCTAAGAGACTACTCCATAACGTTCTAAAACGTTCTAAGAGACTACTCTATAACATTCTAAAAAGTTCTAATTCTCTATAACTTTCTAAAACGTTCTAAGAGACTACTCTATGATGTTTTAAAACGTTCTAAGAGTACTCTATAACTTTCTAAAAGGTTCTAAGAGACTACTCTATTACGTTCTAAAACGTCCTAAGAGACTACTCTATAAAGTTCTAAAATGTTCTAAGAGACTACTCTATAACTTTCTAAAACATTCTAAGAGCCTACTCTATAACGTACTAAAATGTTCTGAGAGACTACTCTATAATGTTCTAAAATATTCTAAGAGACTACTCTATTGGTGCCTCGAGATGTGAATCAGGCAAGTGCTCAATCTCAGCGGCCAGTGCAAGTGCAAAGGTGTTGTCTCTAATGTATCGGTCATAATTTTATATACTTCTATCAGATCTCCCCTCGATCTCCAGCATTCCAGAAAAAGCGATCCATGTTTGTCTAAACAGGGGCGGCACTGTGGCACAGCGGTAAAGTTGCTGCCTTACAGCGTCAGAGACCCAGGTTCGATCCTGAATACAGGTACTGTCTGCACAGAGTTTGTATATTCTCCCTGTGACCGCGTGGGTTTTCTCCGGGTGATCCGGTTTCCTCCCACATTCCAAAGATGTGCAGGTTTGTAGGTTAATTATCTTCTGTAAATTGTAGAATAGAATTAGTGTATGGGTGATCGCTGGTCAGCGTGGACTTGGTGGGCCGAAGGGCCTGTTTCCATGCTGTATCTCTAAACCTAAAAACTAAAACTAAAAACTAAAACTCTCCTTGTACCTAATACCACCTAATCCAGTTACATCCTGCTAAACCTTTTCTGCAGCATTTCCAAAGCTTCCACATCCTTCCTGTAATGGGGTGAACAAACTGCACACAATACTCCAATGTGGCCTAACCAGTCTTATGGATCATTGACTATTACACTCAATGCACCAACCAATGCAGGTGAGCATACCACATGCCTTCTTAACCACTCTATCTGCTTGTGGTGCCACTTTCAGGGAGCTATGGACCTGGACCCCAAGATCCCTCTGTGCATCAATGCTGTTTATACTGTAGTCTTGCCATCAACCATATATCTTCCTCATATGACCTCCCAAAGTGCAACACCTCATACTTGCTCAGATTATGGTACATCTGCCACATGCTGAAGAATTACTGACAAATAACAAGCACAATTTGCCTTGCCCTTGTAAGTCATGACTCCATGGCACAACGCCTTTGTACTTGCACTGACTGCTGAGATTGAGCACTTACCTGATTCACATCTGGAAGGCTGCACTGTAGGACAAAGGCAGCCAGGATTGGTTCACAGGGCCCTGAGTATTTGTCGTATCTTTACCTCGCATTGCAGTCAGAGAAGAAAACACAAACAATTGCAACCTCAAAACCTTTTCAAAAAATGTCAACATCTGTCAAAACCATTGTTATGAATGTTTCTAAATGTTCTTGACTTTAAGATCCATTCAAAAACTACTAAGGATCAAACAAAGAATTACAAACAAATTATCCACTTTGGCGGCAAGAACAGGAAAGCAGAGTATTACCTGAATGGTGGCCAATTAGGAAAAGGGGAGATGCAACGTGACCTGGGTGTCATGGTGCACCAGTCATTGAAAGCAAGCGTGCAGGTGCAGCAGGCAGTGAAGAAAGCGAATGGTATGTTAGCATTCATAGCAAGAGGATTTGAGTATAGGAGCAGGGAGGTTCTGCTGCAGTTGTACAGGGCCTTGGTGAGACCGCACCTGGAGTATTGTGTACAGTTTTATCATATCATATCATATATATACAGCCGGAAACAGGCCTTTTCGGCCCTCCAAGTCCGTGCCGCCCAGTGATCCCCGCACATTAACACCCACTAGGGACAATTTTTACATTTACCCAGCCAATTAACCTACATACCTGTACGTCTTTGGAGTGTGGGAGGAAACCGAAGATCTCGGAGAAAACCCACGCAGGTCACGGGGAGAACGTACAAACTCCTTACAGTGCAGCACCCGTAGTCAGGATCGAACCTGAGTCTCCGGCGCTGCATTCGCTGTAAAGCAGCAACTCTACCGCTGCGCTACCGTGCCGCCCTAATTTTGGTCTCCTAATCTGAGGAAAGACATTCTAGCCTTAGAGGGAGTACAGAAAAGGTTCACCAGATTGATCCCTGGGATGGCAGGACTTTCATATGAAGAAAGACTGGATAGACTAGGCTTATACTCGCTGGAATTTAGAAGACTGAGGGGGGATCTTATTGAAACATATAAAATTCTTAAGGGGTTGGAGAGGCTATATGCGGGAAGATCGGGATGTTGGGGAAGTCCAGAACCAGGGGTCACAGCTTAAAGATAAGGGGAACGTCTTTTAGGACCGAGATGAGAAAACATTTCTTCACACAGAGAGTGGTGAGTCTGCGGAATTCTCTGCCACAGAAGGTAGTTGAGGCCAGTTCATTGGCTGTATTTAAGAGGGATTTAGATGTGGCCCTTGTGGCTAAAGGGATCAGGGGGTATGGAGAGAAGGCAGGTACATGTTACTGAGCTGGATGATCAGCCATGATCATATTGAATGGCGGTGCAGGCTCGAAGGGCCGAAGGGCCGAAGGGCCTACTCCTGCACCTATTTTCTATGTCTATGTTTCTAAATTTAAATTCAAATGAATGGGTTTGCAGCTACTGTGTAGAGTCTACCGTGGCATGGGCTCTGATTGCAGATTCATAAAAACATAAGAAACAGGAACAGGATTTAACCACCTCTCCTCCCTCCCATTTCTGCATTACCTCCCCTCCCCCTCCCCCAGCCTGCTGCACAATTCAGTAAGATCACAGCTGATCCAAGCACGGCTTCAACGCCACTTTCCCACTTCCCATCTATAGACTTTGATTTCCTTGTACTTCAATCTCCACGGCTCAATCTCCATAGCTCTCTGAAGCATGAAGTTTGATGGATTCAGGAATCTCTGAAGCTTAAGACAAAGCCTCTTAATTTTACATTGTCCCACAACAGGAAACAGTTTATCAGCATCCACTGTCAATCCCACTCAAAATCTTACACGTTCCAATGAGATCACTATGAGTATGGGCCAAACTTGCTCAATTGTTCTACATTTGTCAACTCATTCAAACCAGGAACCCTCAGAATTAAAGGACATTCCTTTAGGAAGGAGATGAGGAGTAATTCTTTAGTCAGAGAGTGGCTAATCTGTGGATTTCATTGTCACAGAAGGCTGTGGAGGCCAAGTCAATGGATATTTTGAAGGCAGAGATAGATAGATTCTTAATTAGTATGTTTAAGAAGGAACTGCAGATGCTGGTTTTAGTATGGGTGTCAGCAGTTGTGGGGAGAAGGCAGGAGAATGGAGTTGAGAGGGAAAGATAGATCAGTCACGATTGAATAGCAGAGTAGACGATGGGATGAATGGCCTAATTCTGCTCCTATCACATAAACATGGGGTGAATGGCCTGGATGATGGGCCGAATGACCTAATTCTGCTCCTATCATTTATAAACTTATGAACTTATGAACCTTGGTAAATCTTCTCTCCACTGCCTTCATTGCAAGTTTATTCACCATTAAACCTAGAGACCAACAATGCACGGTATTTGAAGCATAACCTCATCAGCGCATTGGAAGGTTTTATCAACACTTCCCCACTTCCGACTCTACTCTTACAACAATGGCCAATGTTCCAGTAGCCTTCCTCCTTACTTGCTCTACTTTGTGTGCTAACTTTTGTGCTAGCTGTACTCTTCCAATTTTTTTTCAGTGCTTTTTAACTTTGACTGCAAATTTAGCTACAGTGCACTCAGTCCCAAGTTATCATGACAGAACGTAAATAGTTGAGACCCAGCATTGATCCTGTTACCATCCACTATTTACTAATTGCCAGTGGCAAAAGAATCCAATTATCTTGCTGCTCTGTTTTCTGTCAGTTAACCAGCTCCCCCGTGCGCTCTTCACCTAGAAAGTAACTTGCTATGAGGTAACTTCTTATTGTACTCCTTCTGGAAATGTAAAACACATTACCCAGTCCTCCCTTATCTAATCTGATTGTAACATCCTTAATAACTTGCAAATTCGTCAAATGTGATTTCCTTTTCATATAAACACATTGAACTTGCTCGTTTAACTTAAACATCAGCATTTTCTCAAGGACATTATTAGTCTAAATACCATGCAGTTTCTTGCTTTCTGTTTCCATCCTTCTTAGTCCTAAATATAAGCTTTTGCTTTGCTAACGGACTCTGCAATTTCCTGGACATTCTGCCTCATTATCAACACTTTCTTGCTGAAATCCATTGAATGGTGCAAAACTGTTGCACTTACCAGTAGAAAAGAAACAAACTTCAAATCATGTTCATATCAGTGTAAGTAACCTCTCGGGGATATTGTTACCTATGTTAGTGGATATATATCTGGGTGGAGATGTGCTTATGAAAATGTCCATTTGTGCCTGTATGTCACGTGTAGCAGGGAAACATGTCCTTCAGCCCAGCTAATTCCTGCCGAACATCAAGCATCCATTAACACTAATACAATATTATTCTCTCTACATTCCCATCAACCTCTCCCAGATTATACAACTCATCGACACACGAGGGGCAACTTACGGTGGCCGCTTCATCGACCAGCCTGCGCATCTTAAGTATGTGGGAAAGAACCCATATAATCACAAGGAGGACGCGAAAACTCCAAACAGACAGCACTGGATATAATACGATAATTATGAATAAAGACGTACTTTAGCCCATGTTCCTGTAAAGCCACTCGCTGTCCGTATGTGGCCCTGCATGTATAGGGACAAAACAGCAGATACTGGTTTAAATCGAAGGTAGACACAAAATGCTGGAGTAACTCAGGGGGTCAGGCAGCATCTCTGGAGAGAAGGAACGGGTGACGTTTCGGGTCGAGACCCCTCTTCAGAACCTGGGCCTGCATGTGGGTATATATATATATATATATATATATATATATATATATGTACAGCAGATTGTACTTCTCCATGTAGCAATGCGAATGCAGGTATATGAATATAAAAGTATATATTTCTAATATTTCCACAATTATTTTTCTGGATATGTGTGTTTTGAAGAAGGCCATCCATCGATTACACACATTCGTCCATACATGGATATTGAGTGAATACGGTTTCTCCATCGTGGTTTATTTGAAGGCAACCATTTAAAAACAAATGAAACAGAATAAAATTAGCGAGATCTTTACCAAACTTTAATTTTTTTTTAAACGCAGCCACTGAAGACCGCGAACGGGACTCCGACGATGGTAAATTGACCAGTTGAACATTTGTAGAGAGAGAAAGAGTGAAAATCGCAGTGGAGTTAGCAAGCCAGCACTGAGTGCGCAGGAACCGTATCAGCCTGAAAAAGTGCTGCTGATATTTTTAAACCGTTGCTTGCTGTTGCCGTAGTTAGCAAAGAATGTATTTACAGCAACTCACGATAGCATTTTTTTTCTTGAAGTTTTCTTGTCTTTAAATTGTCCGGAACCATCACGATTTAAAATCATTTTACAATATATGACATAATCTACGCAAGGAGCAAGAAGAAGAGGGCGAATCGATACCTATCCTATGTCCATTTCTCGTGGCTTCTGCCCCAACTGTTGGCAGAAGAAGCGTTTCAATGCCATAACAGCACCCGATTAATCATAGAATTACATTTCTCACTTAACATGCAATATACATCTTATTTACTCACTGGGCAATACGCAAATATGGAATTCATTTCAGAAAATACTACAGCAAAGTTTTGGAATTTTTACACTTTCTATTCTTTCTGAATTTCGTCTAGTTTTACAAAGAAAGGAATTAACTCAACCAAACGTTCATTAAAATGACCAGGCATGCCTCCCTTGAGAAACGCCGCTTCCAACCGACGGCAATCGGGCTGTTTAAGGTGCCTTGCGAAAGTTGTCTCGCAACACTGATTCCAGCGCCGTGGGGGTTAAGGCTACTTATGGTGAGATTCTTGGTGACGTTTCGCGTGGTTAGGTTACTCAGTGAGGTAAAAGGAAGGTTGGTTTCATACGACGAGAGACGTAAGGCATAAGCCCGGTGATCCAGGTACACGGGCACGGCAGGGAGATCGTTCAATGTATTTTAGTTTTGCGTCTCGCCAGACCCCAGGAAGTGGAGAGGGGCGTCAGGCTGTCAGTTCGATTCAGACTCTCTGCCATTAACGTCCAACCAGCGAGCGGAGCCAAGTACAACACTGCACAGCCGACCGCATAAAGCGCCCATTCTAATACTTTGCTAAACCTGCAATCTTATTTCCAGTCCGTGTATCCCAGATGTCTGATCAGTTTTCAGAGGCCGATTCACTGCTCGGGCAACCTGATGGGGCGTGCGAGGAGGAGATCGACGTGGAAAGTTTAGAGGATTGCTTTTCGCAAGGCGACAGTCTGGGGTATGTAGAGGAAGAGGAAGAAGGGGAGGAGGAGGAGGAGGAAGAGGAGAGAATGATTAATAGGTGCGACAAAGCAAAGAAGCCGGTGTCCGAGCCGCGAAGGCTGACCCGGAGCCCCAAGTGCGCTCGCTGCAGAAACCATGGCGTCGTCTCCTGTCTGAAAGGGCACAAGAGGTTCTGTCGTTGGAGAGATTGCCAGTGTACCAACTGCCTACTGGTAGTGGAGAGGCAGAGAGTGATGGCAGCCCAGGTAGCTCTCAGGAGGCAGCAAGCTATCGAGGTGAGACTCGACGGGGGAAAAGAAAAATCTCATTCATCTTCAGATTTCCAGCTTTATTTTAATTTGCGAGCCCAGGAGTATTCGACTACTAACAGTATCAAATATCTCTGTTGGAATTTCTGATCGTGATTAATTCTGTTTTTAAAGATTTAATTTCAAACGTGAATTCTAAATTTTGATGTATCCTAAAATATTCAGAGTCCAGTAATGTAGCGACAATCTGCAGCGCAGATTCAATGCCGGCAGTTTCACAGTCAATTTATTTAAAAATCCGAGTTGAGATGAATTTTCCGGCGATGTTAGCAACTCTGAATTTGGTTTTATATAGTCGAGGCTGATTGTGAGGTTACGCAAAAGGGAAGAGTCCCGCAAACAAAGCCATCTTTCCTCAAATAAAAGTTATTTAGACGTCATCATGGAGGCCTTTAATATTGGCATAGGGCGAATAGAGTTAAAAATAAAACAATAATTTAACACGAATTTCGCTTCAGTCATCTTCATAACTATAGAAACACAAGAGGCTGCAGATGGTGGAATCTTGAGCGAAATTCAAACTTCTGGAGGCACTCAGCGGGAACTGGACAGGCGACGTTTTAGGACCCATCAAACTATCCATCCTTTTCCATCTCCCTCTACAGATGCTGCTTGACCTGCTGAGTTCCTCCAGCAGTTTGAATTTTGCTCAGCTTCATTATAAGGTGGTTAATTTAAAAAATCACACCAGTTTCCTGAACCCCTTTGTACACGTTACATCGGGAGAACGGACAGAATAAATAATTTGCTAGAACGCCTGATTTGATTTTCACTATATTTTGTAGTCGCAGATGAAATCAAAGGCTTAATGACATTCAATATTTGTTCATTGGCGATAATAAATGAAATTAATTAATGTAGAATTGTAAACGTCTAGAACAAATGTGTCAGACTACTCAGAGAACGCCACGAATTATATTTCAACTTATACTTAATTCAATCAATTTAGGTGTCTATTTCTAAAACAAACAATTTCAAAGTCGAAAGTGCTCAAAATTCGCGCAAAGACTAAACCGACAATTCTCGGCAATTAGGACAAATTCTAGTTTCCTCGAATCATGAAGCGACGTACAATTGGCAAATAGCAACTAGATATAGTGCAGGAAGGAACTGCAGATGCAGGTTTACATCGAAGAAAGACACAAAATGCTGGAGTAATTGAAGAAAGGTCACGATATACTAGATATAGTAACTAGATCTGATGAACACAACTTTTAATAATTGAATAGGACGCCGATCTAAGCGTCCCGAATACAGAAATGACCAAACAGATCTTTCCATCTCTCTTGTTTCCATTTCCGCTGACTCTCAGTCTGAAGAAAGGCCTCGACCTGAAAAGTCACCCATTCCTTCTCTCCATAGATGCTGCCTGACCCGCTGAGTTACTCCAGCTTTTTTGTCTACCTTCAGATAATAGAGACTTTTTGATTTTCTAACGACGGTATTTGGATTGTTTTATACTCTGAGTTTCATAAGACGATTTATACGAAGAAATAATTAACTAATTGTTGGTCCCTCCCCCCCAAAAAGGTGAAGAAAGGTGTGAGTGGCAAGGAATCCATGGCATCAGCCCGCAGAGCGACCTACCAGCGCTATCCTCGCACTCCCAGCCTCCTGGCACAAAGCATTCTGGAAGGTAACGTTATACACATTTACAATAAGAGGTCAAACGTACAACTGGCGATCACTGAGGCCGCACTATGTGCACCAATCCCCGTGTCAGTCCACCTCGTTCCCTTGATCATATTTCTTAATGCGTGAGAATGCGATGGGGAAAGAAACTCCAGTAGAAATATCACCAGCATAAGCGAAACGCAGTGACTGGTGGCCGCACACGAATTTCTCATTTGCTTTGGCTATTGTCCTATTATTCATATAAAACGCAGGGCCAGATCCTTCACCAAAGTTTCTTAACAATAAATAAAAACTAAGTTCCCTGAAGAACAATCATAAGTCTTCCGTGTTTTAATTAAAACTATCATTTTGTATAATTGTTAATTTAAGTGAAATGTAAAAAATGTGATTCCAAACAAAGGATACGAAACAGGATATAATTAAATAATCGTCTTATAATTAAATAAGGCGCCAAGTTTACGAAATTAAAATCATTTTAGTATTATCTGATCTGTTTGGATTTCAAGCTAAACAAAGCTTTTCTCACGTACACGTGAGAAATAATACAAAACAAGACCTGATTTAAGAATAGATTATCATCGGACCTATTTAGCCGAGCGCCTTCTCGTCCCTTGTCACGTTTCTATTCAGATTGATTGTACGGAAGTGTTGCACTACAGTGTGTAGGAAGGAACTACAGATGCTGGTTTACATCGAGGATAGACACAGAATGCTGGAGTAACTCAGCGGGACAGGCAGCATCTATGGAGAGAAGGAATGGGTGACGTTTCGGGTCGAGACCCTTCTTCAGCCCGAAACGTCACCCATCCCTTCTCCAGAGATGCTGCCTGTCCCGCTGAGTTACTCCAGCATTTTGTGCCTATCTTCTTGTGTTGTACTGCGGGTCGGACGGAAGCGTTTATTTAACCAGCAAAGTCTAATGGTTACGCCAAACATCGGTCAGTAGTTCCGAAGCAGCTTCGCTCTGCTGGCGACCACCAACTCTACAATTTATTAGTATTTTACGAACAAAAAAATATATATTTTGCTGTACTAACCCCAAATTTAAACAAATGTATATCAATCTCGAAGATTCCTACTTGCAAACGCCTTAATCATACAGAAAAGTTGTCCAATATGCTATCCGCTAACGAACTATTTATAACCACTTTCAATAGTTGTTAATCGGTGGCAATTTAATGTCGACATCTATTATCAATACCGATTTTACAGATGAGGAAAGATTGTGCGTTGCTGATGGTTGGGTCATAACTTGTTTATTAAATGCAAGCCACGTTACATTTGGACTATTGATGTGTTTTATTTGTATTTATAGACAGATGTTTCAGTTATTTTAATTGCCACTGTTTATGTGACTTTCTGTACGTTCTGATTCGAGTTATTTTTGCGTTTGAGTTGTTCTAAGTACGCGAGTGAGCGGGCGGGCGGAGCTAAAGGCTGCCTCTTTGTGCTCAGATCCCAGGAGCTTCAGGACTTTGGAATTACCGTTGAATCCGTTTACGGAAGAGCCGTGGCCTCAGTGGTAATAGGTCGAATCAGTGTACACATTGTTGGAGATAGACACAAAAAGCTGGAGTAACTCAGCGGGTCAAGCAGCATCTCTGGAGAAAAGGAATAGATAAACGATACATAATGTGTACGAAAAAATAGAAAGTATCAGTCTGAAGAAGGGTCTCGTCCCGAAACGTCACCCATTCCTTCTCTCCCGAGATGCTGCCAGACCCGCTGAGTTACAACTTGAGTTACAAATTCACAACTTTCACCCAGAGAGTTGTGAATTTGTGGAATTCTCTGCCACAGAAGGCAGTGGAAGTCAATTCACTGGATGAATTTAAAAGAGAGTTAGATAGAGCTCTAGGGGGCTAGCGGAATCAAGGGATATGGGGAGAAGGCAGGCACAGGTTACTGATTGTGGATGATCAGCCATGATCACAATGGCGGTGCTGGCTCGAAGGGCCAAATGGCCTCCTCCTGCACCTATTTTCTATGTTTTGTAAGCGTCACATATTCACTTTCTCCAGAGATGCTGCCTGTCCCGCTGAGTTACCCCAGCTTCTTGTGTCTATCTTCGGTTTAAACCAGCATCTGCAGTTCCATTCAACACACATTGTGCGAGGCGGACATGCAATTATTGGCAGGAATCATCTTCTGGCTTCCGAACCAAACGAGCAGTACCACACCTGCTTTAATCTCCAATTGCTACCATATTTCCACCCCATGTCTCGTTTTGAAATATGTTCCACAAGTCTTACGACGTCTACGTTAAAGACACATTATTATTTGCTGTAGTTAGGGAGCCAGTGACGTGAGCCGCCAGTTTCCAAAGGCCGTCCGTAGAGGGCGACGCACTGCTTACTGAGCCGAGTCACGACCCATCCACTGCATCACACATATTTGTCAAAGTGGAAATCTCACGTTTCTCGTGTGTGAAAATATAATTTTCGATCCTTTGGCTTTTTATTTCACATAACTTGAAGAGCCCAAGCTGCACTTTCCAAACGGAAAGACTTTATTCGTGATGGTTTTTTTTTTTAACGGTTTAAAGGCGCTGCCCAGTGCCAAGCGTGATCTAATTAATGGCCCAGCTGAAGCTTTAGAATAGTTCCAGAAGATCATAAGTGAAAGGAGCAGAATTAGGCCATTCGGCTCATTGAGTCTACTCCGCCATTCAATCATGGCTGATCTATATCTCCATCTCGAACCCCTTTCACTTGCCTTCTCCGCATAACCTCTGACACCTGAACTAACCAAGAATCTCTAGTCATAGAGTGATATAGTGTGGAAACAGGCCCTTCGGCCCAACTCGCCCACACCGGCCAACAATATCCCAGCTACACTAGTCCCACTTGCCTGCGCTTGGTCCACATCCCTCCAAACCTGTCCTATCCATGTATGGGATAGTCCCAGCCTCAACTATCTCCTCTGGCAGCTTGTTCCATACACCCACCACCTGTTGTGTGAAAAAGTTACCCCTCGGATTCCTATTAAATTTTTTCCCCTTCACTTTGAACTTTGATAGAGCTCTAGGGGCTAGCGGAATCAAGGGGTATGGGGAGAAGGCAGGCATGGGTTACTGATTGTGGATGATCAGCTATGATCACAATGAATGGCGGTGCTGGCTCGAAGGGCCAAATGGCCTCCTCCTGCACCTATTTTCTATGTTTCTACGTTTTGTAAGCGTCACATATTCATTTTCTCCAGAGATGCTGCCTGTCCCGCTGAGTTACCGAGGTACAGTGAAAATAATTTTCCGTTGCGCGGTATCCAGTCAGCTGAAAGGCTATACATAATGAACGGTACTATTTATGAACCCCTGGTTGATGAAAGTTTCAGAATTAGTTGTTTAATTAGTTTAATTATTACATTCATTCTGACTTTATTCATCTACTTCTATGACGTTGGTCCTTTGATTGCATGTTCTTACGTTACTCTGCGGATGTGTTTGTATTTATTTTTGTTGCATGATGTTCTGTGATTTCATGGATGTAGATTTGAGTTTCACACTGGATGCTGTAGCCGGGACAGAACGGGGATTTTGATGCAGTTCTTGGATCATATTCCACGTCGCACACACGGCTATGTTTGCTCTGCAGGTTACCGCGTCCCGCAGGATGACAGTTTATTCTGTCCAGGCCGTTTCTTCCTACCGCCGCTGAGTGACAGGATGAGGAAAAGGAGAGCGTTTGCAGACAAGGAGCTGGAAAGTGTGATGCTGGAAAGAGAGTACAGAGAGAGAGAATTACAGGAACTAGCTGCATTTCAAGTCTTCATGAGACCGAGCGTGGAAACTCACCCCAAGTACAACCTTCTTAAAGTCAGCTACAACCAGTTCTGTGACCCATCACAATTTAACCCTTCAGCGTCCAAGGAGTTACTAAATATTTACATTCCTTTTGTGCACGCCAATCCTGCCATGTGGGATTTTGGACCTCATTGTTACCAAGACAACATTGATCAGACTAGGGAATCCTGTTCAGCAAACGTAGAAGGCTGTATTTCTGAACAGACGTTAGGTTACACTTCAATATGGGGGCAAAAGTCTATTCCAGTGACCAATTCATTCTATCCACACAACGCTTCCGACTCTACCAGTTTACCCGAACGATTGGACCCTACGGGGCAAATTCTTGAATATGGAGAGTTAAATTCAAAGAAGGCCTGTTCCATTTACAGAGGTAATTGCACACAGGCAAAAATCACAGAAAGTTTCGATTCATTTCCCGAAAATACAGCTCGATGTTCTTCTCAGAGACAAATAGTACAATACCCAGAACTGTCTGAGGAGTTTGTTTCATTCAGTAATTACTTAACCCTAGACTCACAGGTAGCAGCTGAGTCGACGAGTAAGTCTGCTTCAGGCACTTTCATCGCAAGAGAAGCTTTAAGACATTTTACAAAGAAAACACGGGAACATTGTTCTGGCAATCAAGTAAAAGCAACTAAACAGATGTTACCATTTTCTGTGGAATCTCTTTTGAAAACATAAACTAAAATACGTTTGATTCCAGTTTAAAAGACTCTTGTCTCATTAGGCATTTCTTTTTGTGTGATACAAAATGTTATTGCTTAATGCAGATAAATTATAATGTCTTGATATCCTGGAGACATCTAAATATGAATAGTTTGGGTACATTTTTTGTCTGACCGTTTAATTACTATTCTTAAAATAACCATTAGAATCTTGCTATTACATCTTCGGTTTATCAGGTAATATATATTTTTTCTTTTAATTCGATATATATACCCTATGCCCAATTACTACTTTTGTTCAACAGCGGGTGCTAAAATATATTTGAAAATAAAATCTTATATAAAATTGTTGTGTGCTTGCTAACCAAATAATAGTGGTCAGTTTCATGATGAAACAAGACATTAGTTGTTAAAACTATACTCTCATTCCCCTAATTCATGGCTTAATTGAATGAATAAGGAATGACTGAAAATAATTTTCATGAGAATGTATCAAATGTATCTCTGTAGTGTTTTTCATTTTAATTGCATATAGTTTCATATGACATATTCAAACAAATGGAAATAAAGTCCCATGGAGTCTTAGAATTCACATTTATTTCAGAAATCAACTGATTACATTACTCACTAGAAAATTCCCTTGTTGACCCATTGGTCATTTTTGCATTGACTTGGAGAGACAAACGTTCAGTGCATTGTCAAGGAAGAAAAGCATCTGCTAAGGTTTTAATTCCCGATCACTGTTCAGCTAGTCTGTCTGGATGAGCATGTATATTCGTTTGGCATTAAGCTAAGTAACTTGAAATGAGCGCTCCAAAAGGTATAATTTAATGTGCTTAACCTCCATTCAAAGTGTCCTCTATTCCATTATCTGTAGGGATAATCTTCAGCAAAGGCTCAGTGAAATTCCTAGCATGGCCCTTACAATCAAATATTTTTTTGATGCTTACTTTGAGTTGAACCAAGTAATATATTTAAATTAAATGAATGGTCAAGCTAGTAGTGACATCAATTGTACTATTATTGACGACAATCTGTCTATACTGTTGATTCCAACAATTAGTTCTAAGTAGGAGTCTGTACATTTAGTTCCTACAAGATGTCTATTGGAGACATTATTCCAAATTGACATTTTGTGATAATGATTACGTCTCTATTGATAAGATAACTGTATTAATAATGTCTCCCAGGCAAGATATGTTTATGCTTCAATTAACAGAACTTCCTTGTTTTGTCGGTAATCCTGTGCTGCCAACAATTTTGATCCAGTTTGTTTGCATTCTCAGAGTTTCATAATCCCTTTTGGACTACCTGTGTTAGTCACAGTTCCTCCACTGATATCTAATTATTTAGGTCATAATTACAATCCTTTATTAGCACCTTATGTTACATTGCATATTTAACATCATTGTAACCGTGCCTTTTATTACGCTAATATCATGTTTGTTACAGAACACAATGTATTTTCAACATGGACCACATATAAGACGAAATAATTGGTTTTGTAAGGGTGAGAGGGGACATTTTTGTAATAAAGCTATTCCTGATATTTGCATAGCCTCACTGTTGTGATGCTGAAGGATGTTTTTTGATAGTATGCAAGTTAAAATCTAAATATTAAATCTGTTCAAAATGTATTGTCCTCTGCTGGCAGCCTGAGAGTTAAAATATAGCTGTTTCAGAGGTTAGTGAATTGCACAGAGAAGACAAAATGAATGCCGACACACACATGCTAAGCTACTATTAAATGGAAATAGTGCTTGTGCATACATCAGATAAATTCCTATCTAAAAACAGAGTAACATGCTGTGAGTTAAGTGCACTTAAATTATTAAAGCATTTGACAGTGATCCATGTAAGTATTGTTTAGTGACAGGAATATGCTCATATTAGCACTTTTTAAAAATTACAAAGGCAAGTCACATTACCTTCATACCAAAAGGTAGTTGGCTCAACTCAGTCCAGAGAATTGAGTATAAAATCCAGGTGGACTCCAACATAGTACTGATGGACACCTGTGGTGACAAACGTACAAGCTGTTAGATGGTTGTTGTTAAACTGGGCCTTCTCATGTCTTCTGAGGTAAGCATAAAAGATCCTAAGGCACTATACAACAAACAGCATAGGAATTCTCTTTGAAAAATATTCCCCACACAACTAACATCATGACAAATCTGATCATTGCACTCTGCTGTGTGTTAGGCCTGGCTTCATGTAAAATGCCTGCCCCATGACTAAATTCTGAATTAATTGTCGTTTTGATCAAAGCCATGTTATGCATGTATTTTTCTTTCTTGTTGCTAAAAAGATTCCAACAATACTCGATAATGATAAATCATTTTTTTATACTTCATTGTATAATGAAGTTTCTGTAAAGTCCTAATGCACCCAAATTTGAAGTCTGCATTCTGGAGACTGTGAGACTCCAAAATATGTCTTTCATTTATTTTTTAGTTTATAAGAAAATGTATGTTGTTTGGCAATCACTCCCTCACATCTTCAGTCCATCTGTCTCAGTTACAATCTTTCCTGTGTCACTCTTATGTATTGGCCATATTACAGCTATCAAACTTCTTTCATTTGTTCATTTTAATCTCCAAAATATACCACCTTTCATGCTCTACCTCCTGTTATGAATGTTCATATTGGTAAAATAAAATCTCATTACATTGTTTCCAATTCTTTCTCAGTACCTGAAATCTTAAAACAAAATCTTTTTTTTTCTTCTTGCTTTGCTTCTTCATTTAAAGCAAATATCTATGAAAACATTCTGTCAAACAACCCATGTTTCTTTGGAGGTTCAAGCTCTGTTTTTAAAATTGAGATGGAATCTTTCATGCCATTCCAGACAGCATTCCCTTATTCTTGACATTGCTTGGCCCTAGACTGTCAATACCTGTATCTTCACATATTTATACCGGCAGGGGTGAAATGTTTTATCGTTTCTAGAGTATCAGATGCAGTGAAGGGCAGATGACAATGAAAATTGATCACCCTATAAAATTAAATAAATTATCATCAGAAGCTGAGATTTCTTAATGACTATTTGACTATATTTAAATGATAATACATGTTACTGGTTAAAACAAAACTATTTTCCCATCTTTTCCTGATGTGATACAAACGTTTGAGCGTTTTGCTTATCTGGCACTCTTGGTAGGTGGACATCACAAGCAATATCATGGCCAAGGCCCATTGCAACTTCATCAGAAATTATACACCAGTAAATCCACCAGGCATCAACGGATTATCCTCTTGTTATTTTAATGTGATGAGAACAACTGTAGTCTATACAATGCACATCAGATAAGATCAATCAACTCAACCATATTACATCAAGAGCCTGCATGAGTGTCATATTTTAAAATACAGTTATGGAAGATGCTGGGCTTACTTATTCTTAACCAATTGACATGCATCTTAAAATGCTTTATGAATAACAAAATAAATATTTATTAGGCATAATTTTCCACAGAAAGATTTCAAGTTCAAAAACACTTTATTTGTCACCGTGGGACAATTTAAAAAGGCACGTAGAGTAGTACAAAAACTATTGGAGGGGGGAGGGGGGGGGATTAGCAGGGTGAGCAGAGGGACAGGGGTGGTTGGGAATTGAGGGGCTGAACAGCCTTGGGGACAAAGGTTGCCCTTCTCCTCTGTGTCCCACAGCCTGGGCAGCGAAGCCGGCGTCCTGAGGGGAGCCACTCAAACGCAGAGAACAGAACGTGTGAGGGGTCCTGTAACATCCTGCCAGCTGACCTTAGCATCTTTGAATCTTTTAAGGAATTCTAAATTGTTGAGATTATCCCGTTGATCCAGTATTTCAAGCTACCTTTCTCTTTATTCATTGTTATTAAGGAATATGAACAGAAAATAAATTATGTGAGGATCTGAAAGCTTTTTAAACTCTCTATTAAAATTGTTTTGAAATAAACGCTCAGCACAGGCAAGTCTTTGCTTGCAATTCTGAATTGGAACAAATGTGTTCCCGAAATATTTCAAAGTCTGACCTGACTAACTCTATCAACAAAATTACAAATGAAACTTGAGGATGTGTCAATGACACATGGTGACATTGGAAAAATTAGAAGTCCAGACAAGTCCTTAGATTCTTATCGAATTGTTTTTGTATGAGAAAAAAGTCAATTTGAAAATAATCCGCCATTTAAAAATTATGACAGAAAATTTTATATTCAGCAAACATTCTATTTTGCAAATCCTAAACAAGTTTACCTTTACTTGTATATGCAATAAATTATAATTGTGTACATGAAAGCTATATTTCAAAATGTGGTTTTATGTATAATTTTGCTACAAATAACAATGTTGACTATGTATCCAGTTTATATTGAGCAGTAATCCAAATAAAATAATATCTTGTCAATATAACAAAATACCTTATTTCTTAATTACATTGAGCTCAAAACCATTTGGTACATTTTCACATGAATGGGTTAAGTATTATATTCTTAAAATAAAAAACAATAATTTAATGTATAGGAAATTAATCAAAGTACAAATTGATCACCAGATTGATCCCTGGGATGGCGGGACTTTCATATGAGGAAAGACTGGATAGACTGGGCTTGTACTCGCTGGAATTTAGAAGACTGAGGGGGGATCTTATAGAAACATATAAAATTCTTAAGGGGTTGGAGAGGCTAGATGCGGGAAGATTGTTCCCGATGTTGGGAGAGTCCAGAACCAGGGGTCACAGCTTAAGGATAAGGGGGAAGTCTTTTAGGACCGAGATGAGAAAACATTTCTTCACACAGAGAGTGGTGAGTCTGTGGAATTCTCTGCCACAGAAGGTAGTTGAGGCCAGTTCATTGGCTATATTTAAGAGGGAGTTAGATGTGGCCCTTTTTGCTAAAGGGATCAGGGGGTATGGAGAGAAGGCAGGTACAGGCTACTGAGCTGGATGATCAGCCATGATCAGCCATGATCATATTGAATGGCGGTGCAGGCTCGAAGGGCCGAATGGCCTACTCCTGCACCTATTTTCTATGTTTCTAAATAACAATGGAACAAAAATGGCGATCATTGAGTATTGATAAATATAGACATCCATTTAAAAATCAACTCTCAACAATTAGGTATTAATAAGACGGTTTTGGTGCATTAATTGGTGGGAGAGAGGAGGATGATGGCAAAGCTAACATCGCTGCTGGACGATGACTTCCACCCCATGCAGGACACTGTCACTGCACTGAGTAGCTCCTTCAGTGACAGACTCTTTCACCCCAAGTACGTGAAGGAGAGATATAGGAGGTCCTTCCTTCCCGCTGCTGTGAGACTGCACAACCAGCGCTACTCCCAGCAGACGAGTCAACAATAACAGCTAAGAACACACAGAAAACTGATGACAATTTATGTATCTTTTATTTATAATGAATGATCTCTTGCTCTCTTGCTATACACTTTGCTGCTGTAACACTGTAAATTTCCCCGGTGTGGGACGAATAAAGGAATATATTATTATTATTATTATTATTATTATATTATTATAATTACCTGATCATATACACTTTAACAAACATAATTTATAACATGTGTAGGAAGGAACTGCAGATGCTGGTTTAAATCGAAGATAGACACAAAATGCTGGAGTAACTCAGCGGGACAGGCAGCATCTCTGGAGAGAAGGAATGGGTAACATTTCGGGTCGAGACCCTTCAGACTGAGAGTCAGGGGAGGGGGAGGGAGAGATAGAGATAAGGAAGTGTCAGATGTTAGAACGACACATCAAAGGGAGTGCAGTTGAAGGAAAATGTAGAATAGATCATTGTTAGCTAGAAGGAGGTAACAACAAAGCAAATAGAGATAAAATGTAATCATGGACAGTCTGACTGGTCAGAGAACTGGGAAGGGAGAGGGATGGTGAGAGAGGGAAAGAAAGGATTATTTGAACTCCCTCCCTCCCTGCTTCCTGCAAAGACTATCCCATACTCCCAATTCCTCCATCTACACCACCCAAGATGAAGTGTTCCATACCAGGACATTGGAGATGTCCTCATTCTTTAGGGAACAGGGGTTCCCCTCTTCCATCATAGATGAGGCCCTCACTAGGGTCTCCTTGATATCCCGCAACTCCGTTCTTGCTCCCCCCTCCCCCCGTCGCAACAGGGACAGAGTCCTCCTAGTCCTCACCTTTTACCCCATCGGCCGTCACATACAGCACATAATCCTCCAACATTTTCGCCACTTCCAATGACATCCCACCACTAGCCACATCTTCCCATCTCCACCCTTAATGACCTTAATCCAAAAGTGTCAAGATGATACCATCTCACCTTGCTCAAGTCTCCACAAATATAAAGCCAAAGTTTAGTTAATTTGACTAAACTGAAATGGTAAAGTAATGGTTGAATGCATTGGACACAACAAAATACATGGGTGTTAACATGCAAGAAATAATGCAAAAAACATTTTCCAGAATTTGCTGCATGTCCAATCAAGCTGTTCGAATGCAGCTACATCATTGGCATGTACATGAAAATGTGGAGAATTACATACCTCAAAATGTAGGAGTAATCCACCATGTCAATTATTGACCTCAATCTATGCAGTCATGGAAGTGATGCAGTCATGGAAGTTGTTTTTAGTTTAGTTTAGACCCTTCAGCCCACCGAGTCCACGGCGACCAACGATCCCCATATACTAGTTCCATCCTACAGACCAAGGACAATTTACAAAAGCCAACAACCTACAAACCTGTATGTCTTTGGAATGTGGGAGGAAACCAGAGCAACCGGAGAAAACCCATGTGGTCACAGCAGGGAGAATGTACAAACTGTGTACAGACAGCACCCGTAGTCAAGATCCAACTCGGGTCTCTGGCTCTGTGAGGCAGCAACTTTACTGTTGCGCCATGTGCGATCATGCATGACCAATAACCCACTCACTGTTCTTCAGTTGGGTTCCATCAGGTCTCATCTGTTGCAGATCTCATTACAGTTTTGGTCCAAACAAGCACAAGGACTGAATTTTAGTGGTGACATTAGAGAAACTGCTCATGATATTAAGGCAGCAATAACGATGTCAGCAATTTGTGATCCAACACAAGAGAAGCTTGCTGTGCTTGTTCAAGGTCAAATATTGGCATCCTGGGATATTGGTATTGCTCACGTCATTGTTCGGGGGACAACTATCTTCAGATGCTTCTTTGGTAATTTTCCCTCAGAACTGAGGATGTTTGTTGGTAAATATACATCATTCAGTTACATATGCAACTTGTCAAATTATCAGATGGTTCAGAAAAAACATATGGAGGTTTGTACAACATTTTCGCATGAATAGCTGGTAAAATTTGCCTATACAATTACTACACAAATACTGCACGGTAGAGTTGCTGCCTTACAGTGAATGCAGCCCCTGAGACTCAGGTTCGATCCTGACTACGGGCGCCGTCTGTACAGAGTTTGTACGTTCTCCCTGTGACCTGCATGGGTTTTCTCCAAGATCTTCGGTTTCCTCCCACACTCCAAAGACGTACAGGTATGTAGGTTAATTGGCTTGGTAAAATGTTTAAAAAAAATTGTCCCTAGTGTGTGTAGGATAGTGTTAGTGTGCGGGGATCGCTGGGCGGTGCGGACCCGGTGGACCGAAGGGCCTGTTTCCGCGCTGTATCTCTAAAAAATCAAATGCAACAAAATAAAGTCTCTCCATTGTCCATTGACACTCAGGAGCAGCATCGTTACCAAACGTCTCCCATTAACATCCTACTTTCAGTACATATATGGTGTCATGCCTCACAAACCTGAGATCCTTACCATTAGGAGGACAAAGCCAGCAGATATATCGGAATGGCACTATCAGAAATTTCTTATGCAAGTAACATTATCCTGTGTGAGATCGATATTACTGTTTGATGCTTTTGCTGGGTCAAAATCCTAAATCCTCAGATGACTGTAGGATGACATTCACAGCAAGAGCTGCAACAGTTCAAGAAGTCTATTCTCAACCATTTTCTCGAGGGCAGGAGAGGCATTAATGGAATATAGAACAGTACAGCACATGAACAGGCCCTTCGGCCTACAATATCTGTGCCGAATATGATGCCATGACTATCACATCTCCCTGCACATAACTTTCCCTGCATATCCATATGCCAATAAACAATAGGTGCAGGAGTAGGCATTTCGGCCCTTCGAGCCAGCACCACCATTCAATGCAATCATGGCTGATCATTCTCAATCAGTACCCCGTTCCTGCCTTCTCCCCATACCCCCTGACTCCGCTATCCTTAAGAGCTCGATCTAGCTAAAAGTCTTTTAGATGCAACTAAGGAGGGAGGGGAGAGGGAGGGGAGAGGGAGGGGGAGGAGGGGATGGAGGGAGAGGGAGGAGGGGGAGAGGGTGCTGCACCAATGCAGGAGAGGTTTGAGCCCAACGGGTCCACTTGGTGTAGTCTCCTTTAAACTTTGCCTCTCGCACCTCAATGCTATGTTCGCTAGTTTTTGATGTTTCCATTCTGAGAAAAAGATTCTGACTGTCTACCCAATCCATGCCTCTCATAATTTCATATAATTCCATCAGGTCTCCCTGCAAGCTACATGATTCCCGAGAAAACAATCCAAGTCTGTCCAAACTCTCCGTGTATCCAATACCCCCTATTTCAGACATCATCCTGGTAAACCTCTGCACCCTTTCCAAAGTCTCCACATCCTGTAATGAGGTGAGCAGAACTGCACATAATACTCCAAATGCGGCCTCACCAAAGTCCTGTAAAACTGCATCATGATTTCCTGACTCATATCTTCCTATGCTCAATGCCCCGACCTATGAAAGCAATCATTTGCCACCTTTACCACTCTATCCATTTATGTTGCCACTTTCAGGGAGTTATGAACTTGGACCCCAAGATCGCTCTGTACATCAATGTTGTTAAGGGTCATGCCATTAACTGTTTATTTTCCCTTTACATTTGTCTTCCCAAAGCCTCACACTTGCTCGGATTACATAATTAATTTCTTCGCCCATTTCCATAGTTTAGTTTTGAGGTACAGCCTGGAAACAGGCACTTTGGCCCACCGAGTCTGCGTTGACCAACGATTACCAATACACTAGTTCTATTCTACACACTGGGGACAATTTACGGAAGCAAAGTAACCTACAAACCTGCACGTCTTTGGAATGTGGGAGGAAATTAGAGCATCCGGAGAAAACCCACACGGTCACAAGGAGAATACTGAAACTCCGTACAGACAGCACCCTTAGTTGGATTGAACGCGGTTCTCTGGTGCAGTTAGGGAGCAACTCTACCTCTGCACCACAGTGATAGACCACTGTAGCTATTTACATCCAAGTCACAAATAGCAATGGTCCCAGGACCCTTCCCTGCATTCAAGTGTTCAAAAATCTCGTAGGGTTTACAATTTAAACTTCATATATTTTGTGCAAATGTTGTCCAGGTTTTTCTTCACGTTAAATTTCGCTGGATGAATTTTGGGTTGTAGACAAGGTGCAGATCCTCGTGTTTTGAAAATGATCATGGAAAAGTCATTGTAGGAAAATAACTGCAGATGCTGGTACAAATCGAAGGCATTTATTCACAAAATGCTGGAGTAACTCAGCAGGTCAGGCAGCATCTCAAGAGAGAAGGAATGGGTGACGTTTCGGGCTGAAACCCTTCTTCAGACAGTCTGAAACGTCACCCATTCCTTCTCTCCTGAGATGCTGCCTGACCTGTTGAGTTACTCCAGCATTTTGTGAATAAATGGAAAAGTCATTCAAATTTGTACATTCATTTTAGTTTGATTTTAGATCATAATGGATTTTAAACAGTAAATTTGGTATTATAGTATATTTCCAGAAGTCTCAGCTTTTCTCTTTTTGTCTATATTCATGCCTGGTTTAGTATTTCTCAAATATATCCTTTTTTTAAATAATTGTTCGTCAAGCTTATAAATATATTAAAATAAAGCTAGCTAATTGTTCACACAATTAAAAATAGATTTTGCATTGACTGAGAAGCAACAGTGATCATATGCAGATCAGCTCACGTGACATAGGAAACTCGACCAGGCATTTTCCAGTGAGATGCGCATATACCTGGCTAATGCAAACTGTCTAATAGATTTACAGCAAATACACCAAATGGGTCCAAACGTCTCCTGCATTGGTACAGCATCCTCTCCTCCCCCATTCCCCTTCCCCCCCTCCTCCCCCATTCCCCTTCCACCCTCCCCCTCCTCCCTTCCTCCCTCCTCCCCCTCACCTCCCCCTTTTCAGTCTGAAGAAGGGTCTCGACCCGAAAGGACACCCATTCCTTCTCTCCTGAGATGCAGTCTGACCCGCTGAGTTACTCCAGCATTTTGTGATACCAAGGGTGTTTATCTTATCAGGCTGTACTGTAAAGCCTACAGAGTTTATCTAAGAGGTACTTATCTTCTTTAACTTTACTCCCTTGGAAATTGTTCCATTCACTTCTATTACTGCTGATGATCTCAGTCCCCACCCCTTCTCTCAATCATCTGCCCAGAGCTCTTCAATTTTCCACCTGAACGTATGATCTCCCCAATTTCTCCCACCTCAAAGTCTCTGTCCATTCTCTGCATAACCTGTAACTGCCTTGGTCAATGTTCCACCCCTCTCAATCCTCAGAGATTTTACTTGTTACACTTCCTCTCTGATCTTGACTCCTCGGAATGTGAGGAGATTATGCAGAAAATACTACTGCACACTAGATCTTGAGCTTCGTGTGCAGTAAAGTATCTGAGCATGAGAATTATGCATTGGGGCAAGTCAAAAATAATTATAGGAGGCACAAGTAACTGCAGATGCTGGAATCTTGAGTAAAGCACAAAGTGCTAGAGCAACTCAGTGGGTAAGGCAGCATCTCTGGAGGACGTGGATAAACGACGTTTCGGATCAGGACTCTTCTTCAGACTCTGATCCAAAATGTCACCTATCCATGTCCTCCTGAGATGCTGCCTACATGCTGAGTTACTCCAGCACTAAGTGTGTTACCCAAGAATAGTTACGGACCAACCTTGGCCCCTAAGCCATAATTTGGGCATCTCAGTTTTTTAAATCTTTTCAATTGAGATCAACTTACATATAATATGTGCAGGTAAGATTAAAATTCTTATGACAGTTTCAATATGTTGAAAGAACCCCAGGAGAAACTTTAACCCCATTGTATAACTTCTTTGGTACAGAAAATGTTGTACTGGGAATTACTTTGTGTTTATAAATTCAGATTATTGTGCCAACTATCATTTTGTCTTATCGCTGAGAAACAAAAAAAAAGTTGGGCTTTGCCAGCGTGCTGGAGGTAAAGAGCACCTCTTAACTCAACTAAATAAATAAAAATACGTTGCTGTAGCAACACCTTCCTATCTTTGGTAACACTTTTGCTGCCCCTATAGGATACATGAGAAGATTAGATACCTGTCTCAGTACTTTATCTTCACTTGTAAATGGGAGATATGGGGAGTAGATAGTTTATAATGTTCTCGACCACATGGCGTCAGGTAGAACGATAACATTTATCTGGTTTCTTTGTTTCGTGATCACAACATCTGCATTCTGAGAATGATAGCTCATTTTAGTATCCAGTAAGAAATAAAAAAAGGATAATGCTTATGTGTTCTTTCTTCTGGAGCAACCAGTATCATGTACTATGATCTAAATCACCTGCAGAAATAGTTGGCATCTAGAGACAACAATGTTAATGTTTGATCTTTTTTACATGTTGCACAATTTTTGGAATATAAAATAATTTCACTTATTAATTTTATTTCAGCAATGCTGCTATTTGAATTAGATTTGTAATATATCTCAACAAGTCAGGGTGGCATGGTGACGCAGCAGTAGAGTTGCTGCCTTACAGCACCAGAGACCCGTGTTCGATCCTGACTATGGGTACTGTCTGCACGGAGTGGGTACGGTCTCCCCGTGATTTGGTGGGTTTTCGCTGTGAGTTCCGGTTTCCTCCGACATTCCAAAGATGTACAGGTTTGGAGGCTGATTTGCCTGGTAATGTAGTAAATTGTCCCTAGTGTGTAGGATAGTGTACGGAGATCACGCCGTATGACTCCATATGTTACTTGACAGGAGTGGACATTACATCTAACATTCCATGTATGTGTACACTTCAACAGTGATTGCTGAATATTGAACAAGAGTAAAAACCTAGATGACCTTGCTAAACATTAGCCCTAACATTTCTCATCCAACACAGACCAGTCAATTATGGATAAATAAGACATACTCAATTCCCCATCTTAATAAGATGGATCATATTTACCAAATCACCCAGATCTGCTGAGTTGCTCCAGCCGTTTAATTTTTTGCTGTCTATATGTTCACTCTTTAGCTTATCTCTGACCAACATCTGTGCTTTAGACGCAGGAAACAGTCATGAGCTGGAAATCAGACTCTGGGTAGTAAGGTGGCCAATAGGTTATCATGGTTTTCGTGGGCAGGTTTAATTTAGGTTTAGTTTTAGAGATATAACATGAAAATAGACCCTTCAGCTCACTGAGTCCACACTGATCATTGATCACTCGTTCACACTAGTTCTCCCAGTTATCCCACTTTCTCAAACACCCTACACAATAAGGGCAATTTACAATTGATCTGCAAACCTGCATGTTGTTGGAATGTGGGAAGAATTCGGAGGAAACCCATACGGTCACAGAGAGAATGTGCAAACTCCATAGAGACAGCACCCAAAGTCAGGATTGAACATAGGCCTCTGGTGTTGTGAGGCAGCAGCTCTACCAGCTGCGTCACTCTGCTGTCCTCTTTAATCTGGTACTCTGTCAAGGACAGCACTCCTGTCTCACCTCTGGAATCTAGAGCGTTTGTCTGTATCCAAATTGACCTGGCAAAACCCAAAGTGGGCATCAAAGAGCAGGTTATTGGTGTGTAAGTGACCTTGATAGTATTGTTGATAAGTTCCATCATTTTGCTGTTGATTCAGAATGGACTGACTGCAGCCAGTAATTCACCCGATTTGATCTGCCCTTTATTTTGTGAACAGGATGTAGCTGGGCAATTTTCCATATGCTTGAGTAGATACTCTTGGCTGTACTCAATCAGCATCACTGGAAATGCAGCGATTTCTTGATATCACATGGAGTGAATCAAATGGACTGAAGATAGGTTTCTGTAATGGTGGGAATCTCAAGAGGAAGCCAAATAGATAATAGATAATGAATTTGTTACATTGTGCTGAACATGATAGTGACTGCTTCAGCCCTCATTTAGCACTCATTAACTTGGCCTTGACATTGTTGAGGACGTGGTTACTCTTGGAGGCTCCTCCTTCTCTTCGCTGTTCAATTGTTTATGATTGTTCATGACTAGATATGATGGAACTACAGAATGCCAGTCTGATCCATTAGTTTTCAGATTACTTAGCCTTGTTTACTTTATGCTATTTGGCATACAAATAGGTCTGTATTACAGCTTCTCTAAGCAGGCACCATCTCATCATGTATGCCTCGTGCAATCAGGGTGGATATCCAGGCTTGATAGTAATGATAGTGATGGATATGATGGGCCATGAGATTATAGACTGTGCATTTCTGTACATGATGGGCCATGGGATAGTATCTTCGAAGTGAAAATGGAACTTTATCTCAACAAGAATTGTGTGTGACTGTTTCAATCAATATTATCAGGGATGCAATTTCCGCAGTAGATTGATGTGAATAAGGCTGAGTAAATTAATCCCTCCTGTTGGTTCACTCATTATCTGCCACAAACCTAGTCTGACAGTGATGCCCTTCAAGTCATGGCCAGCAAGATCTGTGGTGTTGTGACCAAGTCACCCTTGGGAATAGACATTGACATCCTTCAGCCAGAATACGATTAGTGTTTGCCTTACTTTTGGTGTTTCTTCCAGGATTTTGTTAATGCTCATTTTCCAAATCAAAAATCTGTAATATTACATATACTGTAAATGTCAGTGCGCATCATCCATGTCTTTTTGCCCATCCTGTGTTCCTACTCAACATCAGCTATGAAGGTCTTCTCCCCTATTACATAACAGCCCTCTGATAATAAAGGTTTGTCGTGCAGTTTGTGCGATGGGATATGTTGATATGCATTCACCAGCTTTGCTCACAAGATATCAATAAATTTATTGCAACATCATTTCCAGGTTGTCACGGCTGCATGGTAGCATTGACCTCTCAGTTTTCTGCCTGCGTTGAGTTTCTATTATGTTTCATTATATTTGGATGCCAGATTCCCATCCCCAACAGCCCCTCCTACCCACCCCTCACTCCTTTCCATCCAAATGGGTACTGTACTTCGTTATGTATCTGGATGCATGTCTATGTATGGACGTCCTGGATTCTTTTGAAAAGAACAATTTTGTACTATGCCTGTTTTGTAATATTGTAATGGTGACTAGATCACTTGGACTGTAGCAGGAGCTTGAAATCTCAGCATATATGTAGGTTGCCATATTGATTTGCCATGCAAATAAATAAATATCTCTTTAATGTATATAGTGTGTGCCTTAATGTATTTCTGAAAACATTATAGACATTTCCCAACTTGTTTATCCAAATCTCCAATGCACCATTGGAAAACATCAATGGCCAGCCATTGTGCTTTGTTGCCAGATGCATTCAGAAACTTGACAGCACCTCCATCATCCCCAAAGCATCTTCCTTTTACGAAATGGAGGCTATTTTTAAGCAGTGCTCACAAGTATGATAGTTGCAAGCCAATAGACCATATCATTAAGAGTAGCCGAATTCACAAATCATGGTAATAGACAGGCCAGCAATAAAGTGCAGTTCAATGAACAAACATTGGCCTATCAAACAAAAGTTTTAAAATATCTGGATTTCAGGCATTTAAAAATGCCAAATGATTTCTCTCAGTTTTGACAGGAGGAGAGATTCTGTTTCTGAACTTGTTTTGTAATGAAGACTTAAGGATTTCTGGGAATAGGACCTCAGTGATACGCCGCCTGTATCTAAAGTTTTGCTGAGGCCTTACTACATCCATCGGTCTGCCTCGTGGGTTCAGGAATCAATGTGTCAACCCACCTAACCAGGGAAGATCAGCCCATTAAATGATCAGATTGTCTTCTGGACAATTTGATTCATTATCAAAATAAGTTTGTATCATTTAAGGAATACCTTCGAAACTTTTATGTGCTTAGGAATCAGCACCACTGTGGACAATCAAAACATTTTAATTTGGAACGAATCAGAGCCAAACTTCTAATATGTTGAGAATGATTAGGCCAGATTTGGAATACTTGGATCATTCTAGATGCCATCATCAGTGTCAGTCTGAACTGTGTCACAATGGTGTCATGTCTTTAAAGATTAACATTTGGGAAATCAAGTATATGTTATGAAAGAGGAGAAATAGTAATGTCACAGTAAAATAAATAATTCAATATCTAGTTGATAATCATGAGCCATTTACTTAATTACCTAATGGCTGTTGCAGCCAATGATATAAACTAGCATTCTGATGGTTTGCTCATCCTGTGTAAATGTACATTTTTAAATGCAGTGTTTCTATCAGTTTTGGAAGAAATTAGTGTAAACTGATCAGAAGAAGTGCATTGTGGCAGTTCTTGTCATCGTGGTTTGCAGAAACGGCAATGATAAAGTGGAAACCAATTTTACATTACTCGTAGAAACAAGGAACTGCAGATACCCTTTTATATTAAAAAAAAGAGAGAATCCAGAAATCCAGCACCAGAAAATCCAGGCAGATACAGTGAACGGATATTACCCCAGGAGGCATAACTCTGACACTGGGAAGGTAACGCAGATTTCAAATTCATGTTTACAGCTGCAGAGATCTGTATTTATTTCCCCATACTGTTTCCTGCCATTCCTTTCTCTCTATCAGCGTAGATGGCTTTTTGTAATTTGATGCTGTAGTACATTTTCCCTGCAGTGCCTGCTCTCATCCACACCACGCAAGAACTATATACCTATTTAACAACTACAAAGGCTAAAACTCTTCTTTTACTGAATCTGCATACCGCACTCAGAACCACAACCTCTTGTCCCTGAATACTGGCCACTACAGTGCTTAACCTAAAGGGTGTGACCCTCTCCTAGAATAAACAGTCCAAGCAACTTTTTCCATACCTAATGTATTTTATTGTATGAAACATAGCTCTAAATATTCAATGCTGAGCCATAGTTATTTAAGCTGCAGAACTATAAGTAAGGGAGAAATCATACAAAAATGAGAGTGCATCATCAAATAATTGCATATAGGACTTTGGTGAGACCATATCTAGATTATAGTAAACAGTTTTGGTATCCTTGGAGGTAGTGGAGAAAAGATAGACTCAACCTCCACAAGTCAATGGCCAGCTAACAACCTACCCTTGTGCAATACTGACCTCCAACAACAGAGATTGTTATGCAGTATTTCCGGTATTTCACAATCCGCCCTTCACTGAAGGAAGTATTGATCTTGGAATTTACCATCACCATCAAACTGTCAAGCTACCTTCAGTTGATTGAAAAAAGTGGTATTTGAAGATTAGGACCCTAGATTTAGTACAAACCACGTGGTCTGCTGAACTGCAGTGATCTCTGTCCTCCCAACTATTCTTGGAACTGAATTATCTGCAGCAGGCAAACTCCTCTAAATTCACTGCAAGGATAAGCAAACTGACTACTGTTTCCTCCCCTCGACAAACATTCCTAGTATTGAATCTCTAACTAACTTAGATGGCTATGTTGGGAAGGCCATATCATTCACATAGAATCATACAGCACCTAAACAGGCCCCTCGGCCCAACTCTTCCATGCCGACTAATATGCCCCATCTAAGCTATTCTCATTTGCCCGTGTTTGGCCCAAATCCTTTCAAATCTTTCTATCCATATACCTGTCCAAATGTCTTTTATATATTGTTACTGGACCTGCCTGAATACTTCCTCTGGCAGCTCATTTCATATCCTCACCACCCTCAGTGAAAAAGTTGCCCCTCAGATCCTATTATATCTTTCCCCTCTCACAATAAGCCTAAGCCTTCTAGTTCTTGATTTCTCTTCCTTGGAAAAAAGACTGTGCATTCACTCTATCTATTCCCCTCATGATTTTATGCGCCTACGTAAGATCACCTCTCAGCCTCCTGCACTTCAAGAAATTAAGTCCTAGTCTGCCCAATCCTTGGACAGCTCAGGACCTCGTGTCCTGGAAACAACCTCAAAAATCTTCTCTGCACCATTTCCACCTTACTGGCAATTTTTCTACAGTCGGGCACTTAAAACCAAGCATGATACACTATGTGCAGCCTCACTGATGTCTTGTATAACAGTAATACGATGTTCCAATTTCTATACTCAATTTCCTGACTGATGAAGGTCAGTGTGCAACATGTCCAACAAGATACTCCCGATACAGATGCTGTAGCTGTGTCAATGGGAAGAGATTACCTGACGGACTGAGGATTCAAAAATGTGGTCAATGGTTCTGTGAGGAATACATTTATTCCATTGTCTCCTGAGAATCTCAGGCCCATGACCGCTCAAAATAGAAGAGGAATATTTAGGATGATATTGGGAAGCACAAATTGATGTATCTGGAGAATACGGACAAGTCTGTGGAAGTAATGGATGCAACACATCACATCACAAATGCCTTTCCCCTCCCCACCCATTAGGCACAGCCTATCCTATTTGTAGATGGTTCTACGGTTCCCACATTAACCTCATTGTCACCTTCATAATCTACGCAACTGGACTAGACTTTAATTATTCTTGATCCTGAGGGAAACACATAGTGCTGGAAGAACCCAACAGGTCAGGCAGCATCTATGGAAAGAATGGAGAGACAAGGCCCAGGCTGGGACCTTTCTTTGGCCATTTTTCAATCTGGCCTTCATCAATTAGGCCGAAGAAAGGTCCTAACCCGAAATATTGTCTGTGCATTCACTCCACAGTGCTGCTTGTGTTTTGCAAGATTCCAGCTTCTGCAGTTTCTTCTGCCTTGATTCCGATGGCCTGCCGTAGAAGAAGAAAGGACTGTGGGCAATCTCTAATCAATGCCCTGTGCAAAATAACATATTTATTCTAATTTGCATATTTAGTGTTAGGATTTAGGTTCCAATTTGCATGTATAGTGTTAGGATTTAGGTTCACCCCATATATATTAAAAGGAGTACATGAATGTTATATTGCTGCACTGAATATATGCTGCAAATATGCATTGCTCAAGGATTAGTATGATTATGAAAAAGATTATCAACGATTCATTAAAAAAATTGAATGACATACACAGATCATTGGTTTTAGAATTGGCAGCATGTTTGTTTGCATTTATTATAGATTTCTCAAAGTGATATTAAAGATAAGGATTGGCAGAAGACGTCATTTATCCACATTCCCAGAAGATTACACTAAGCAACTGTCCCACATACTGAATTGATGCCCTTGTTTATATAGGTTTAGTGATTCAATGCCACAATGGACAATCAAAGTGAGACTATCTTAAGGTCAAATTGCAATTGTGTGGATCATTCAAGTTGCCATTTTCAGTGTCAACCTAACCTGGGTTACGTTATCCTTGCATATTATGACTTTTCGTACAAATGCAACCAGCAAATCAGGAAGATCAAAAACAGACAATAATATGAATTACCAGACTTCGATCAAGGTCTGAAATTCAGAGAACGTGCTATAATGAAGCTTGATTATCAATTGTGTTTCAATTATATATATGGAATATCCTTCCAAATTTTGTGTTCTCTCACCTGCTAGTCTGTGAAAAAGTATGCAATTAATAATATTTGAAGAATTATGCCTAATGCTGGTTAACCATTATTTTTCATATATTGGATTTTGCAGACATTGTCAAAATAACAATTTTTCATATTTGAACTCAGATAGAAATCACCATCAGACTATCCCACACAATGGCATCAGAGCCAAACTTGGGTCATTTCTCACCTGACATCAAAAAGGGGTCATAACCCAGATGTAAAAATCTTCCTTGATTATTTATCTAGTACACATGATGTAGGATTTATAGATGAAATTTTTAAAAAAGAAATGGAAATAGACAAGGTGGGAATGTCTTTTAGATTACAACAGAGACTTTGCTTCATTTGTTGTAAAGGTCTTTAGAATGTGTGTAGTTGTGAAATGCACGATATAAATGCAAACATTTATTTTACTTTAATGGGAAAGTCGGAAACTAGTGTGAGTCATCCTTCAGAAAAGTGGGAAAGATGAAAGAAAACGATGCGCTTGAAAGACATAAAAGTGCCAACAGTGCACTCAGACCCTACAGTTAGAACTCTCCCTTCAAGATGGCAGTGGCAGCAATGGCTGGAAGAAAAGAACGATAATGGTGAGTGGGCTGGGGGCTCAGCCTCCCACGCTCCAAAGAAAGAAGTGCCAGCCTATCTAGCCTCTCCCCATAACTCAACACTGAAAACCCAGCTAATATCCTGCACCTAAGGGTCAACCTTTTCTGCACCCTTTGTTACTTAATGACATCCTTCCAATGGGTGGGCAAACAGAACAGTTCTCAAACATAGATGCAAAAAGCTGCAGTAACTGTGGTTTAAACCAGCATCTGCAGTTCCTTCCTACACAGTACTCCAAGTGTTATCTCACTAATGACCAGTAGAGCTGCATAATGATGTCCCAACATTTGTACCCATACTGTTCCCAATGAAGACCATCTGACTTGCCACTTTCAGGGAACCAAATACTTCCAGGTATGTCTGTTCTACACCATTCCAGGGCTCTACAGTTTATATGATGGCAGAGGTTACAAGTTTGAGAGTTGCTGTCAGAATAGCCTAGACAAATAACTGCAGAAGATGTCTCAATTACAGCCATAATGTGCCTTTGCTGGAGAGAATGAATGTTTAAGCTGGCTATGTATGCCAAGCAAGTGAGCAACATTATCCTGCATTATGTTCAACTTCCTGAGGATTGTATCAGCTGCATTCATCCAGATAAATGGAGAGAAGTTCTCAAACAGGGCAAACATGGGTCCCTTATAGACTGATAGGAGAATTTATAATGTTGTATAAGGAAATGGGTTGCACCTTAACTGGAGGGGAATGAATAGCAGGCAGGTTTGCTAGATCTACATGGGTGGGTTTAAACTAGATTGGCAGGGGGGTGGGATCCTATGCAGGACCGAGGTAGGTGAGAGGCTGGAAGTCAGTATGGATGGTGATAAAAGAAAATTTAGTGGACAGAATAGTCAGGACAAAGGCAGGGAACGAGGAAGCACTGTCGGTTTGAATTACACTTATTTTAACGTGAGAGGCCTGACAGGTAAGGCGGATGAACCCAGGGCGTGGATAGGTGTGTGTAATTGAAATGTGTAACCATTACAGGAACCTGGTTAAGAGAGGGCCAGCTTAATGTTCCAGGGTACCGATGCTTCAGGAGAGACAGAGGTGCGGGTAAAAGAGTAGGGGTGTTACTTTAATGATTAAGGAACGTGTCACGGCAGTGATCAGAGATGACATTACTGATGGTTTGCCCAGTGAGGCTATATGGATGGAGCTGAGAAATAAGAAAGGGATGATCAGCTTGATGTGATTGTACTACAGGCCCCCAAATAGTTAGCGGGAATTAGAAGAGCAAATATGCCAGGAGATTTCAGGCAACTGCTGGACTAATAAGGTTGTCAAAATAGGAAATTTTAACTTTCCCAATATTGACTGGAAATGTCTTAGTGCAAAAGGTTTAGTGGGGCAGAATTTGTCAAATGTGTTCAGGAAAGTTCCATGTGGTTTAAGATAGTTACGGATATAGACAGGGTGGGCCCACGAGTTTATTTGGGACAAGGCCAACTTTGGTATTAGATAAGAACTCACTCATGTTGATTCAAGCAGGTTGTTTGAAGGAAAAGGGACTTTTGGAAAGTGGGCTGTTTTTTTAAAAGTGTGCTGACAGGAATCCAGGACATGCATGTTCCTGACAGAGCAAAGGACAAGGCAGTTGGCATAAGGCAGCTTGGATGACGAGAGAAATTGAGGCTCTGGGCAAGAATATGGAGGCGGCGTAGGGCAGATACAGGGAGCTGGGATCAAGTGTATCCATGGAGGAGTTTCAGGAACACAGGAGCATGCTAAAAAGGAAATCAGGTGGGCAAACGGGACAGGAGACAGCTCTGGAAGATAATGTTAAGGATAATCCCAAGATATTTTATGAATACGTTAAGGGAAAAAGGGTAACCAGAGAGAGAATGGGCCCATCAGTAATCAAAGCTGTCAATTCTGTGTGGAGCCACAGGAGATTGGCAAGGTGCTCAATTAGTATTTCTCCTCTGTTTTTACCGTAGAGAAAGACATGAGAACCAGGGAACTTGGGGCAGTCAATGGAAGTGTCTTTAGGGCAATCGGTATTATGGTCGAGGATGTGCTGAACATCCTAGCAAGTATGAACGTAGACAAATCTCCTGGGCCTGATCAGATATATCTGAGGACACTGTGGGAAGCTAGAGAGGAAATTCATTTTTGAATTTGATGAATGGCAGAGCATGCTTAGCTTACATCTGCTCCTATTATGTTGCATACAGGAATGGGCATTGATTAATCGATTGGGGGAAATTGGATAAATGGGTCTCAAAATTGGACTCCGACTTGCCCCATCTACACTCGTCCTACCTGCCTGCGATTGGCCCATATCCCATTAAACCTATCCCATGCATGTATCTGTCTAAATGTATTTTAAACATTGAAATAGTACCTGCCTCAACTACCTCCTTCCGTACACCCACCACCCTTTGCATAAAAAAGTTACCCCTCAGGTTCCTATTAAATTCCCCCTCACCTTAAACCTATGTCCTCAGGTTCTAGATTCCCCAACTCTGGGCAAAATACTTTTTACCCAATTGTTTCCTCTCATGATTTTGTCCACCTCGCTAAGATCACCCCTCATCCTCCTGTGCTCCAAGGAATAGAGTCTTAGCCTGCTCAACCTCTCCCTATAGCTCAAGCCCTTGAGTCTTGGCAACATCTTTGTAAATCTCTGCACCCTTTCCAGCTTGACAATATATTTTCTATAACCAAACCTGAACACAAAACTCTAAATGTGGCCTCGCCAATGTCTGATACATCTGTAACATGATCTCCCAACTTCTACACTCAATACTCTGACTGATGAAGACCCAATGTGCCTTTTGACCAACCTTTCCACCTGCGATGCCACTTTCAAAGAACTATGTACCTGTACTGCCAGATCCTTCTGCTCTACAACACTCCCCAGAGCCCTACCATTTACTATGTAGATCCTGTCTTTGTTAGACTTCCCAAAATGCAATACCTCAGATTTCTCTGTATTAAATTAATTAACCATTCCTCGGCTGACCTGCCCCACAGATCAAGTTCCTGCTGCAATTTTTGACAACCATCTTCACTATCTACAATACCACCTACTTTAGTGTCATTTGGATTATAAGCCTTAACAGGGCTAGAAATGTTATGTCCTTAAAATAGTAGACCTTCCTTCTAATTCCACATGGCTTATATCCAATACTGCAGTGCATAGTACATTTGGTACCCAGATTCTACAACTAACTACTTGTCAGTCTAAGGCTATAAATATCCATTGGATTAATTGCATTACCAACAAAAAATACTCTGCAAAGCAAGTCTCGCAAATTCAGAAGCAGTCCGTTTTTCCAAATGAGAAGAGGCACTATTTGATCCAGATTTACAGAGAAGAAAAAGGGGTTGAAATACATTACTGCAAAAAAGGAAGCTTGGCATTTAGAAATGCTTCTACATACTTTGATAGTATTAAATCCGAACATAAGTGAGCAATGTTGGGGGGGAAAATGAAGTGTGAGTGGAGAGGGGAGAATTGACAATAAGGAAAACAGAGAAAAGAAAATTATGTGGAGTGTGAGTGGAAATCATGTGCTGAGAATGATACAGGTAAGAATTAAAGAGGCAGAGAATGATTGAAAGTCACAAAACATGGTAGAGATCTGTAACAAGCATGTTACAGGCAATTACTTGGCACAACACCAAATACTGGAAGCTGAAATATATGTTTACCTATGCACTCTCTCCTTTTTTAGGGACTAAGCGCAGACTAGATAATAAAACTGGACAATTTGTTTGGTGGATCTGTCTCTCAGAATAAGAATTTCTTCAATTTACAATAAGGAATATGTTCTGCTTGTGTAGGATACCATACAATATTATGCAGCTTACAACCCAGCGGTATGAATATTGATTTTTCCAACTTCAAGTAACCCTTGAATCCCCTCTCTCCAACCCTCCCCCACCCTAGACATTTTACTAGTTTCACCGTCGTCCTGGTGAGTGTCTATAACTCGTTTTCACCTAACCCACAGCTAATAATGGCCCATATCCTTTATCATCGTTACTGTTTTGCATATCTTTCATTCAATTATTCTATATCTCTGCATATTACCGTCTGCATCTCTCATATCCCTTTCCCCTGACTCTCAAGGATCTTGACCTGAAATGTCACCTATTCCTCTTCTCCAGAGATGCTGTCTGACCCGCTGAGTTACTCCAGCTTCTGCAGTTCCTTCCTACGTATAATATAATGACATGGATAAGTCAAAGAACTTAAAAATAATAACCCTTTGATAATGTTAGAGCTTGAGCAAATAAATCTTTGGACAGGTGATATGAAGTAATGGATTTCTGTCAGGTTTATGGTTGCCTCTAAGATTCATTGTTAGATTTGTTCTCATTCAAACTAAAGGGCCTGTCCCACTTAGGCGATTTTGCTGGCGACTGCCGCCGACTGTCAAAGTCGTAGCGGTTTCTTTTACCCGACGACAATGACCACGACAATGCCGAGTCAGGTCGAGATTACACCGCCTTCTGAAACAACGCGAAAATTCCCACGCTGTCAATGCTTCTCCGGCGTCCTGGTTTTCGCTGAAATCACTGACAAGTCGGTAAGTACTTGAGTTTTGAACTGTAACACCTTGTATGGGTTACTTAAAAACCAAGCTTCACTGTAACAAGGAATAAACTGGATTTACTTCCAGTTTACTAATAGCTGTATTAAAAAAAAAAAATTAAGTGGTTAAGTGGATTTTTGTGAAAAGTGTGTGGGCATTCTTTGAAAATGTCGGGAGATGTATATCTGGTTTCTGGGTTGCATATCTGGGTTTGGAGCTCACTTTAAATGTAATAGCTGAGGCCAAAAACATCGCGAAAATTCCCACGCTGTCAATGCCTCTCCGGCGTCCTAATTTTTGCTGAAATCACTGACAAGTTGGTAGGTCCTTGAGAGTTTTGAACTATAACACCTTATATGGGTTACAAAAACCAAGCATCACTGTAACAAGGAATAAACTGGATTTACTTCCAGTTTACTAATAGCTGCATTAAAAAAATTAATTTTAAAAGTGGTTCAGTGGATTTTTGTGAAAAGTGTGTGGGCATTCTTTGAAAATGTAAGGGAGATGCATATCTGGTTTCTTGGTTGAATATCTGGGTTTGGAGCCCACTTTAAATGTAATGGCTGAGGCCAAAAACATCGCAAAAATTCCTACGCTAACCTGACCGTCACACTGTCGCCTCCAATCTACCTAAATGTCCTGACGGTAAATAAATTGGTTAAACACAAGCATTTTATGGTATTTTGAAATGACTTTACTTATTTTATTATTATGTGCTTCTAAATGCATCTAAGAGAACCTATCTAACCTGGGGACAGCATGCGACAGCGACCGCAATAAGCTACGATGCCTGGCGACAAGCCAGCTGTCGCCGAGAGATGCCAGCCTAGTCGCCGGCAGTCGCCTTAAAATCGCCTAAGTGGGACAGCCCTTTACTATCATCCAGGAATAAACAAAAGTATATAAACCACATGCGGTATTATCCATAGCAAGGTCTATGTTAAGGCAGACACACGCAAATTGAAGGAACAGCTCCTCATATTTTGCTTGAGCAGCTTATAACCCAGCGGTATAAACATTAATTTCTCTAATTTCAAGTAACTCCTGCATTCCCTCCCCTCCCCTCTCTCCCCCCTTCCCAACCAAAGTCATTCTACTAGTTTCACTGGTCGGATTCTTGGATCCCTCATGTTATCACATCCTTCCCCAGCCAACAATGGGCCATTTTGGGCTCCACCCTTCCGGCTCCGATTTGTTCTGGCCTTTTCTTGCCTCCAGTTTATTTACCACCCCCTCCCCCCCACCTCACCTCTACTTTCAGCCTGAAGGGCTCCGACCCGAAACGTCACCTATTCTTTTTCTCCAGAAATGCTGCCTGATCTGCTGAGTTCATTATTTTGTGTCTATCTATGTCAAGGCGTGTTTTACACCCATTCACTTAACAATTACAGCACTCTAGTTATTGTAGGTCTGGAAGATCAGCCAGGTAGCAGTACAGTTATACACAGGCAAGGGAATATCATTGTAGGGTTTCATGTTTTGGATTTTCAAGTTCCAAAAGCTGCCAATTCTGATGTACTGGAACCGCTTTGGTCTGAAGAAGGGTCTCGACCCGAAACGTCACCCATTCCTTCTCTCCCGAGATGCTGCCTGACCTGCTGAGTTACTCCAGCATTTTGTGAATAAATCGATTTGTACCAGCATCTGCAGTTATTTTCTTATACCGCTTTGGTCATTGCTCCTTTGAATATTTCCTCTCTTGTTCCTTCTGAGCCTCAGAAACACCATATTTTCTTTTTTCTGGAACTTTCTTATGTTAATATAAAAAAAATCATCACATTATCTCTTACAACTCACTCATCTATATACTAAAACTCTCGTTTGTTTGTTCCTGCACTACAGCCAAAATGGTACACGATAGCGTGACAATTTTAGGCCCACCTTACTCACCGCCAGGAGGGAGGGAGGGAAGGGTTGGAGGGAGGGGGGGAGGATGGAGGATAAGGGGGGTTGAGGGGAATGGAGTAGGGGGGGAGGGGAGGGTGAGGGGAAGTGGGGGAGTGGAAGGGGGGAAGGGGAAGGAGAGGGGGAGGAGGGGAGGGGAAGGGGGAGGGAGGGTGGAGCAGAGGGGAGGGGGGAGAGGGGAGGGGAGGAGTCTAGTAAGATTTTAAATTTGTAATCCTTAGACTTGGGCAGAGGCACAAATTGAATGATGAAAACCTCAAAGAAAATTGAAAGTTGGCCAGCGAAATTGCAGTTGTTCATGTTTTGTTGCTGCCCATTATCAATACAATTATCATTGTATTGCTTCCTTACATTTTCCTTTCTCCTGTATTCTGTAATGTGCTTATTGTGTCTCAGACTGGCATCATCTAACCATTGCAAATTTATTTTATCATCTGTATTAATACAATGATTTTGTCTATAATGTAGTTCCATTCAGTTAAAAAGAGAGTGTAGGTACAATCCTACATCCTAAAATGTAGGTACAATCTAGCTATAATTGGGGACATTTCTGTTAAAGTCCCGTGACTATAAAATTTTCCTCTGGGAAATGATGGACAGATTCTATGATTACTTATTTTTCTTGTGAGGTTTGGGCAGGGCGTAGGCATGACTGGGACAGGGGGCACTGGGGACAAAACAAAAATAAATGAGATATTGTAGCACAGCATTCAGTTTTACAACAGACATGTTCTCAGGTTTTCTAAGATCTAAGGCGCAGTCGTAGAGTTGCTGCCTTACAGCGCCAGAGACCCGGTTCAATCCCGGTTCAACGCATGGACATCGAGAGGGTGGATTCTTATAAGTACCTGGGTGTCTACCTCAATAATAAATTGGACTGGACCGAAAACAGCGTTGCGCTATACAGAAATGGCCAGAGCAGACTTTATTTGCTAAGGAGCCTCAGGTCCTTTGGAGTGCAGGGGGCATTCCTAAGGACCTTCTACAACACGGTGGTTGCATCACGGTGGTGGGAGAGAGGATGATGGCAAAGTTAACATCGCTGCTGGACAACGACTCCCACCCCATGCAGGACACTGTCACTGCACTGAGTAGCTCCCTCAGTGACAGACTCCTTCACCCCAAGTGTGTGAAGGAAAGATATAGGGGGTCCTTCCTTCCCGCTGCTGTGAGACTGCACAACCAGCACCGCTCCCAGCAGACGAGTCAACAGTGACAGTTAAGAACACACAGAAAACTGATGACAATATATCCTTGTCTTTACTTTTATTTATAATGTCTTGCTATCCACTTTGCTGCTGTAACACTGTAAATTTCCCCAGTGTGGGACGAATAAAGGAATATATATATATATATATATGTTCTCCCTGTGACTGGCGTTTGTTTTCTCCGGGTGCTCCGGTTCCCCTCACACTCCAAAGATGTACAAGTTTCAAGGGTAATTGGCTTGGTAAAATTGTGAATTGACCCTAGTGTGTGTAGGATAGTGTTAGTGTGTGGGGATCACTGGTTGGTGTGCACTCGATGGGCCAAAGGGCCTGTTTCCACGCTGCATCTCCAAATTAAACTATACTAAACTGAAATTAATATAAACATTAAAAAATTGGAATATCTATGCATACTTTTTAATGCATAAATATGAATATGTAATGTGAAATAATTTGGTTTTGATATTGTGGAATTGGAAATGAATTCTTGAATGATATAAATCAAATTCTTAGGTATAAGAAAACCTCTAATAGCAGAATAAAAAAGGTGATCAAAAATAAAATTGGAGTGGAAATTGGCGAAAATAAGAAACAAATTGGATAAACCAGATATATTATATGGATTTAAATGGGAATACAATACTACAATTATAATAATTTCACTATACCTTGACTACAACTGATAAAGCACAATGCTTTTTATAACAAGCATCTCACGGGTGACATAGAAAGAATGTTTCAAAAATGAAATGAATAGTGGGAATTATGCCAAATTAAACAGTCCTTCTGGCTCAAATGTTCACTGATAAAATGTGCTTGAAAGGGCTTGAAGAAAGAAATGCTGAGTGGTGCTGAGGATAGCAGATTTTAATCAGAAGTTTTCATAAATAGCTGATTATGATGATAAGTCAACAGGCAAAGACACAGGTATTAAGTTTTTCAGATGAGAAGATCTGAGCATTTTTGAACTAATTCATGCACGCATATTCTGAAATTGATTTCAAAATGCTTTGGCCTCAGCGAAGTATACACCGATCAGCCAAAACATTATGACCTGATGAGCCAAAACATTATGACCACCTGCCTAATATGCTGTTGATCCTCCGTGTGCAGCCCCATACGCAGCAGGGTGCGATGCACTGCGTATTGTGACACATTCCTCCCATGACCACCATTAAAATTTCCTGTGACTTGTGCCACAGTAGATGCTAGACCTTCTGTCGGTTCAGACCAGACGGGATAGCCTTCGTTGCCCTCACGCATCGATGAGCCTTGGGCGCCCAACACCCTGTCGCCGGTTTGTGGTTTGTCCTTCCTCGGACCACTGTCACCACTGCTGACCGGGAGCACCCCACAAGCCTTGCCGTTTCAGAGTGGCTCTGACCCAGTTGTCTGGCCATAACAATTTGACCCTTGACAAAGTCGTTCAGTCTTTACTCCTGCCCATTTCTCCTGCATCTAACACATCAACTTCAAGAACTGAGTATTCACTTGCTGCCTAATAGATCCCACCCCTTGACAGGTGCCATTGTAACAAGATAATCAATGTTATTCACTTTGCCTGTGAGTGGTCATAATGCTTTGGCTGATCGGTGTATATTAAACAGAATTAGTAGATTAACAAAGCAATCATTTCTGAATGCAGGCATGTAGATATACACTTACACATAAAAGTTAAAAGATATCAAGGTACTCATCCATATGCTGTGATGGTGCAATGGTCTAATCTATAAATTGTCTCTGTCTGGGATGAAAATGAAGAAAGGCCACTTATGTGAAATGACTGAAAGCTGAGATGTTCACAGAATCGTTATTCATTGTCATCAAAAGCAGACTAATTACTGAAGAATTGAAGTTTGCTAAGGCAATGGTTTGTCACATTAGATTATTAAAGCTTTTAGTTATACTGGTTTAGTCATTGTCTAATATTCATGTTGAACAATATTCTACTTTTGTCTTGGTAAATGAAACCATGAGATTTTCTGCATTACCCGGAGTGGGAAGTGGATGAGGCAGCAGCTGTTTCTTCTGGTTTAATACTTAAAGTGTGAGCTATCCCCTCATAAAGAAGCTGAAAATAGCATTTCCTGTGAAGGGTTTCAACTGAGAAACATTCCAAAGGCATTAAAACAGACTGGTTTACATCTTCTTGTTCTGTAACCCAAACTATTTGAATGCAATGTAGTTCATAGTTAAAAAATGGCATGCTTGTCGGTAATGTGGTTGTAAATGTCATCTCTGCATGCATTTCCACCTTTTTATAGGAACATGTTATTGAACCAGGGTGTCTCTTTATAAAGTATGTGACACATAAACCTGATTCTCTTTATTAAGAATGCATAATGGACAGAACATAAAAGAAAAAGCAGCTGTAGGCCGCTGGCTATTCTGCCTAGCACCCAGCATAGATAGCGTGACAGTACTTTGGACTTTTGGCTCTACCAGCTGTCTTGCAATTGGAAATGCACCCATAAGCCAAGAAAAGCAACACAAGTAGCACTCCCTGTCAGAGATCAATCATGTTTGCAATTTCCAATATGTATTAATTAAGCTTTCCATGCTGAACTAGCTAGACCTAGAGCACGTGGAATCTCACACTCACCAAGATTTGTGCACGTGGAATATCACAATCACCAAGATTACATTTCCATTGAGTAGCTCCATATTTTTCATTAGTGTTCAAGAAGAGCCCAGGATTAATCAATGGCGCACTTTAAATTCACTAATTGTAGCCTGGACAGATGCAGTGGCTCGAAAGATGGCCTCTGTCCCAATACCACAGATGAAGAAAATAAATATCCATCTTTTATTTTCACTTATTCATTCACAAGTTGTGGATTTTGCCCCAGAACTGTGGTGGCATTTAAACATAAACCAGTACTGAATCACATGTAGGCATAATTGGAGATCTGGAAAAGGGAATCTGCAGGGATCCTTTTCACCCAGAGAGGTGAGTACTAAAGTGCACAGTCTGAGAAAGTGGTGGGAACAGAGTTGCTGACAACATTTAAGAAGTGTCGAGACAAGCATTTACATTATGTAGGCATTGAGGGGTACAGCCAAATGCTGGACGATGGCATTAATACGGATGAGTGCCCACTGGTTGGCATGGACATAGATAGGCTTAATGGCCCATTTCCATGCTGTAGGACTAAAACTGGATAAGAATGGTAGACCTCTTGCTAAGTACATTAGTCAGACAGGTTTTATGACAACTTCACAGTTTTATAATTATCATTAGGAAAACTACCTTTTTAATCGTAATTTATTTAATTGTTTGAATTTGGATTCCCCAAACTGTAATGTTGAGATTCAAACGCATATCTTTGGATTAATTATCCAGGTCACTGGATTCTAACCCAATGATGCAAGTACTGTGACCAGGTCATTTCCAGTGATGATACAGAAATGGGTATGGGAATGAAATAAGCATTGGCAGTTGTGCAAAATGCAGGATTTAATGCTCTGTACAATTTTCCTTTTCATTGATTCAGTGTGAAACAGATTGAAAGTCTGTCATTGTCTGATTCAAGTACTTGCCAAAGTTTAATATTATTCCACATTCCTTAATCCAAGGCTATGATTCTTCCCATTGTGAATATCTTGGTGGAAATCATCATCCAAGCCCAACTATGCACTGCTCACTTGTGTAAGCAATAAGAAGTCTGCAGGCACACTTGAAATTATATTAAAAGTTAAAATATTACATTCAAGCAGTGGGGTGGGAACCAGAGTAGTAGGTGAAAAAATGGAAGGAGAGATGGGAAGGTGGTTAGGAGTAGTGAATCTCAAAGGAAGGACAGGCAAGATGAAAGAATATGGTGAAGCTGATGGGCTGAACTGTGATTATTGTGAGGAAAGCAGATGAACTTAGCGCCTGGATCTGCTACTGTTCAGGACTGTTACGTTGTGATTATTGCGGAAATGTGGTTGTGAGATGGACATGACCGGCAGCTCCACGTCCCAGGGTTTCAGATGTTTCCCCTGTGGTAGAGAGGGAGGGAAAAGAGGTGGACGAATTGCCTGTTAGGGAGACTCTCACCACGGCATTCAGAGAGGACTTACAGGAAGGTTCGTCCGCTGAGGTGTTATGGATCGAGCTTTGGGAAATGGAAGGATATGGATTATATGCAGGCAGATAAGAGTTAGTCTTGTCATGTTCGACACAGACATTTTGGGCTGAAGGGCCTATTCCTGTGCTGTATTGTTCTGTTTTCTATATTCATATATGGAGAAGAAATCAGGGAAAGAAAGATGTTAAAATAAGTTGTTACCCTTTCAATGCAAATAGCCATTGGGCTCATATCGAGATGAGCACATACTGTATAATTCAGTGGAAAAACTTGGCATTTTGATAGGATCTTAGGTATTGGAACAGCAGTCTAATATACAGAAGCCATTTTCATTTTTTGTTATTTTCCAACCTTCCCTTCTGTGCCTTTGCCTGTACCCACTGTAACATAAATATGAATGCAAATGGTGACAGGGTGGCGCAGTGGTAGAGTTGCTGCTTTACAATGTCAGAGACCTGGGTTCGATCCTGACTATGGATGCTTGTCTGTACAGTGTTTGTACATTCTCCCTGGCGAGGGTTTTCCCTGGGAGCTCCGGTTTCCTCCCACACTCCACGGATGGAGAGAGTTGTAGGTTAACTGGCTTGGTAAATTGTAAAAAATGCCCCTTGTGTGTAAGATAGCGTTAATGTGCAGGGATCACTGGTTGACATGGACCCGGTGGGCTGCAGGGCCTGTTTCCACACTGTATCTCTAAACTAAACTAAACTAAACTAAAGCAAACATGTGCACGGCTCATATATACACTGTCACACAAATTCTACGTTTAAGACCTATAAAACTATGACTGTAATTTTTGTAATGATAAACTTGAAAGGTTTCTTTCGTGTTAAGAGTACAGACTTCCATTCCAAACAGATGTGATTAATTTTAGAACATCTTTAAGTACATTTTCATTGTTCTCTCATGTTTGTTAGATTTGGAAATGCACAACTAAAACTTTCAGAAATATGATAATAAATTGTAATTAGTATCCTCAAAACAGCAGACGGGATGCAGAGGATATAATGATAAAACCACCATGAAGTAGAACTTATCAGTGAGTGTTATCAGCGAAAGCAGCTGGAGGTCTCCTTCCAGTGTGTAATGATCCGCATGGTACAGTAGTGTTGACTAATCTTAGCCAGCATGGTGGTTTGGGATTGGCAGCTTCCTTAGGTTATGAAAAAGCTCTGTCTGAACTCTCTTTGTTGATCACTATCCAACCTCATACTGGAAGGTATGGTGATATGGATTTAAAATTAATATATGATTACACTTGGCTTTGATGCTCTCTTTCAATGTATAGGCTACATCAAGGTACAGATTGTCACATTAGAAATGTCCTCTTAAATAGTATTTTACATGGTAGTCTGGACTTGTGTTAATGCCACCATGCAATGTCGGAAACAAATATGGGAATAAAAATACATGCAATTAGTATGTAAGGGAATGTTTGGTATCTTTTCAATCCCAGCAAATTGGGCTGAGGATTGAAAGATACCAAACATTCCCTTACATACTAATTCATTGACATGCTAAATGTCTCTAAACTTTTACGAAGGTAGTGCCGCTGCCGCACCGTTTTCAGAAGTTTAGAGAGATTTGGCATGTCAACAAATACTCTGGCAAACTTCCACAGTAGAAATGTAGATATATCCTGACAGGATGCATCATGGCTTGGTGCGGCAATTCCAATGCACGGAAAAACAAGTGGCTGCAGTGAGTGGCGGACTCTGCCTTGGCCATCACAGCCCACCCCACCATCAGAAGCATCCACAGAAGTCATTGTTTCAAGAGATGGCATCTAATATCAAGGATTCCCACCATCCGGGCCATGCCTTTCTTCTCATTGCTACCAGTGGTGTAGATAGCTTCAAGTATAAGAATAACTTTAGGAATTTCATTGAAACAGAAAGAGAAACAAAGAAAGCAACCATGATAACAATATTATTAATAAAATTAGAATTGTTAAAAAATAATACTGGGAGTGACACCGAGAGAGAAATAGAGAGGCTTGGGCTTGAGATAAGCTTCATTGTTGTAGTATCTGTTGTAGTCTATCCATCAAAATCAATTATAAATGTAATTTCAAATTATCCTGATGAGAAATTAGACAAAGTTCACAATGCATCTATTTGTATGCAATTTATCATACAGTTAAAGGAAATAAAGTCAAAATAAGTGCAGCTTTAACATAATTTTGTGCGCTAAAGTAGTACAAAATCAGATTAACAGTCCGAAGGCATGTAGAAATTCATCTCTGGCAAACTATATGTTTACGTCAATGGAGTATATTTTGGAACATACATACAGAATGCTAATGCCACTATATGGAATATTTGACACAAACTGATTGAAGATGAAATTCTAAACACTTAGATCTGAAACAGTACTGGTTAAAAAACCATGGCGCCATGTTTTCTAATGCATTGTAATGTCATTCATTCAGGACAAAAAACATCAAGAATACATCAGGTAATGGAAAGCAATTGTCCAAAGTATAGTCTGAGTGAGGAGGCACCTCCTAACAGGGGATGATGGGTTTGTATCAAAGGATAAAAACCAAAAGACCCTCATAGTCCAGCACAGCATGAAGAAAGAAGATAAACATACAGCTCATTGTTAATCACCGCTTACAAATCATTTAGATGAATACAAAAGTTTGAACATGCATAGTTCTGTGAAAAAAACACCGTTTAGATATAGTGGTCAAGACGGCTTTCGGTACATTGGCCTTTATCAGCCAGGGTATTGCATATAGAAGTTGAGATGTTATGTTACAGTCTGAAGAAAGGTCTCACTCCGAAACATCACCCATTCCTTCTCTCCAGAAATGCTGCCTGTCCTGCTGAGTTACTCCAGCATTTTGTGTCTATCTTCGATTTAAACGAGCATTTGCAGTTCTTTCCTACACATGTTACGTTACAGTTGTACAAAATGTTCGTGAGGCCACATTTAGAGCATTATGTTCCATTTTGGTCACCCTGCTATAGAAAGGATGTTGTTAAGCTAGAAAGTGCGTAGAGAAAATATATGAAGATGATGCCAGGACAAGGGCTTGCGTTACACAACGAGGTTGGACAGGCTAGGATTTTATTCTGGGAGTGTAGGAGGATGAGGGGGTGATCTTATAGAGGTGCATAAGATCATGAGGGGAATAGATAGAGTAAATGCACAGAGTTTTTAACCTAGAGTAGGGGAATCAAGAACCGGAGGACGTAGGTTTAAGTGAGGGGAGAAAGATTTAATAGGACTTCTTCACAGAGGGTGATGGGTGTATGGAACAAGCTGCCAGAGGAGGTAGTTGAGGCAAGTACGATATTAACATTTAAAAGGAATCTGGACAGGTGCAAATGTGTAGGAAATGTGTAGAGGGATATGAACCAAACACGGGCTGGTGGGAATAGTGTAGATGGGCCACCTTGGTTAACATGGGCATGTTGTGCCGAAGGGGATAGTTCGTTGCTGTAGGACTCGGGACATTTAAGAGAATGCAAAGGCATTAAATCGTAGATTACAAATACAGAATCTCAGTTATCATAAAAGACAAACACAAAGTGTTGGAGTAAATCAGCGGGTCAGACAGCATCTTTGGAGAAAAAGAATAGGTAACAATAGGTCTTCTCGAAGCAGGTGGGTACCTCAGAACAGAGTGGGGAGAGATTAAAGATGTCCGTGAACCCTCCCGCTAGTTGGACTGCGCAGTTTCTGAAGGCGCAGCTAGGGACACTATCTGGTTGACCCTCAGGAAGGCTGATCTTACTTCAGCAACAGTGACCATGGGAAAAGGCACACTTGAGTCTGTTGGGATGGATGTCATCGACCTGATGGCCTTTTGCTCAAAGGGAGTATCAAATTCATAGGCAGAGCCGCACTATCACCAGGTTTTCTGCCTGACTTCTCATTGTAGCCCATTATAGCATTCAGACCTCCTCTCAGTCGATGGGTGTCCGAGTGGTTATGCTGGGACTCAAGATTGTCCCAGTATTGTCGCCAAGCATGTATTTAGAAGTTGTTTTGTTTAAACAGTCAATCAATATTCATTGAAGTTTGGTTGTTGAATGTTGCATTAAGGTAATATAACACAGGTCAAATTAGTCCTTGCTGCAGTTTCTTGGCTGACGCCTTATTAACCTCACACAATAGAAAGATGATCCCGTCTTAGATTATTTAGATTTAACTATGATAACTAAGAAATATGAAGAAGGCTTTCGACCGAAAAAGCAACGATAATCAAGGAAATATGGTGCCCACAATGGACCATTGTGGGCTTCACATTTCTTTGATTATCGTTGCTTTTTGCATATCTCCCATTCATTTGTCCTAAGCATTGTCTACATCTCTCATTCCCTTTTCCCCTGACTCTCAGTCTGAAGAGTCTCAGCGCGAAACATCACCTTTTCCTTTTCTCCAGAAATGCTGCCTGACCCGTTCAGTTACTCCAGCTTTTTGTGCCTGTCTTCAATTTAACCAGCATCTGCAGTTTCTCCTTATACATGTACTCATGTATAGTATGATCTGACTAGATATCACGCAAACAAAACTCTTCACTGTAACCCTGTACACGGTACAACAATAAAACAATACCTATACAAATATGTTACAAAAATAAGGGAAGCACCACACTACTGTTTTTAACAGGAGATTTCAAAGCGAGTTTATAGCTCAAATCACTCAGAAAGACAGACCATCCCAACTCAGCACCGTGCCTGATTTCCACTCCTGTTGCTTGGGAATATGGAGACTATTTAGAGAATCTTGATTGACATCTACTAGCTATGCTCACAATTATGGCACCAACATAATCTCAGAGAGATTGAATAGGCTAAAGAGGCACCCCACCTCTATTTTCTATGTTTAACTAGGGATTGTTAATATATGTGGTTTAACAGCAACACCACATCATGAGAGCAATGGAAAATATTGTACTGATGAGGGATCATTTAGGACCTTCTCGTCCACAATAGTGAGCATCATAGGAAGCAATGCATTTCACAACTTTGTTATTAATGATTCATGGTTTTTATTGCATTTTAAAACGTTTTGATGAAGAAATATATAAATTCCTCTACCAGTTTCCTGGAAATGTGGATAATAGTTTGTTGAAATGTTTCTGCATAGAAATTAGTGTTCAGTCTCATTTATTGCACTGAACATATAACGTTTACTGTAACATGTAGCATGTTTAAACATAAAGCATTAGTATCACTCAGATCTATCAAATTTGGGCAAAAAGTTTGAAAAATATCTGAAAATAAGCATGAGCTTGCATAGAAAAGGGACCTTTGTAATTCCTGTGAGGACCTTTACTTATGGCTTCATTGTTATTGCCAAGATGGCTACTTTGAAGTGAGTAGATGCTTAAAGATTTCTCTCCGTAAAGGGGCAGAAAAGGTCGTATCTTTTAGTGTAATAAACTGTATCCATCAATTTCAATGCTGTGACTGGCCCCTAACTCGCTGAGAACTGTTCAAGGGGCCACTATCACTGCCTGCACGTCTTAAGAGGTTTAAGAAAATCAGTGAAGAGTGTTGTCAGAATTTATTTAACATAATGTTAGTCATTGAAAAGTGATGCTTGGAGCTGATGTGTACAGTAAATTTACATTCACAATTCATATTTTTTGTGTGAGATCGTACAGAAGGTTGTATGTTTCTTCTAGTAGCTGCAGTTGTAGGTGGTGGTGAAGGAAAGAAGCACTGCACAACTTCTGACAGCTGCAAGATTGACAATGGTCCAATTTTATATTAAGATGAATCACTCACTTAGTTGCTTAACCTTAATCCCTGTTGGTAGCTAATCCATTTGGAAATTTTAGCTAATATGCACAAAACATCTTTTATGTGCAGATTACACATGAAAATGTGCAAATGGGTCATATTTCTTAGTGCCGTTTCATTTTAGAAAAGAATGTTGCTTTCCAATGATGATAAAATCTTTTAAACAGAAAGCAGACAGACTCAGTTAAGCGTGGCATCATATAAAAACAAACATAAGAACATCATTTTTATATATATTAGCTGGTGGAGATGGATAACTATATCAAAATAATTGAATTAAAGACCTAAATTTGATGCAAATAAGAAAATGTATCAGCAAATCAGTTAAAAATTATCCAAGGTTGAAATTTAGATATAATTCTGATTGTCTAAAGGGCCTGATAAATCACACTGATTAAGATGAAAGAGCATATTTTAACAAATCTAGGTGCATGTGATAGGAGTCTATATTTTGAATATTCCATTCACATTTGCACCAAATCCTATCTCTAACCCAAAGGTTGACTCTGCTTTCAACAAGCAAGAGGATCCTACAAAGCGTTGCCCATCTACATGCCCATTGCTAAAATCAAACTGCAGATCGGAAGACCGCAGAAAAACTTCCTTCTGGCCTCACTATAGCCAGAGGTATTCAGACGAGGCTGTCCTGCTTCATGTCAGAAATCTGTCAGGATACCAATACAAGGTTGCACATGAGTTGGCTGTTCTTCGCATCATGACTGCCATAGGTAATATTAGATTACTGTAAATTAATCGTTTGAGTGCTTATCCACAGATTTAAGCAAAATAAACAAGACTGTTAAAAAACCCCCATAGAATATACATAGAACATAAAACAATACCGCACAGGAACAGACTCGTTTAGCTGAAGCTGATGCCAGGCTAAATTAATCTCCTATGCCTGCACGTGATCCATATCCCTCCATTTGCTGCATTTCCACATGCTGATCTAAATGGTTCTTAAATGCCTCTATCCTATTTGCCTTCACCACCACTACCCAGTAGTGTGCTCCAGGCATCCATTACTATCTGTGTAAAAGACTTGCCCCTACTTTAAACTTTGCTCCTCTCACCTGAAAGTTATGCTCTTGTCTTTGATATTTCCACTCTGGGAAAAAGGTTCTGACTGTCTACCCTATCTATGTCTCTCATAATTTTATATACTTTTATCAGGTCTCCCCTCAGCCTCTGATGTGCCTGAGAAAACAATCCAAGTTTATCAATCCTCTCCTTATAGTTAATAGCCTTTAACCCAAGTATCATTCTGGAAACCTTTTCTGCACTCTCCCCGAAGTCTCCACATTCTTTATGCAGATAGAATGACTAGAACTGCACACAATAACCAAATTAGACCTAACCAGTCGTATAAAGCTGCAACATGACTTCCTGACTCTTAACATCAATGGCCTGACCAATGAAAAGCTGCCCGTTGTAGCCATTTCAAAAGGTTTACTTTAACCTAACCTTCATAGAATATAGAGCAGCACAGCACAAGAACAGGCCTGTCCACCTATAATGTCTGTGCTAAACATAATGCTAAGACCATCACTTACCTTCCTGCATCTAACCCATATCCATTCCTTCATATCTCTATGCCTATCCAAAATTATTTTAAATGCCACTAACATATCTGCTTCAACCACCATCTCCAGCAGTGCATTCCAGGCACTAACCACCTTCTGTGTAAGAAACTTGCTCTGCACAACTCCTTTAAGCTTTGCCCCTCTCACCCGAAAGGCTATGCCTTCTGGTATTTGATTTTTCCATCCTGGGTAAAATATTCTGACTGTCTACCCTATCAATACCTTGCATCATTTTATATGTTTCTATCAGGTCTCACCACAACTTCTGGCATCCCGGAGAAAACAATCCAAGTCTGTCCAACTTCTCTCTGTAGGTAATACCCCCAAATCCAGATATCATTCTGGTAAACTTCCTCTGCATTCTTTCCAAAGTCTCCCCAGCCTTCCTGTAATGGGGCGACAGAACTGCACACAATACTCCAAATGCGGTCGAACCAAAGTCCTATAAAGCTGCATCATGACTTCCTGAATCAATACTCAATGCCCCAACCTATGAAATCAAGCATAGCATAAGCCTTCTTTACCATTCCATCTATTTATGTTGCCACTTTCAAGGAGTAATGGAGTTGAATTCCAAGATCTTTATGATGCTGGAATGTTGAGGATCAGCCGACCATGGAGGACTTTATCAATGCCTTACTAAAATCCATGTAGACAACATCAACCACCCTACCCTCATTGAACACCTTCGTCACCTTCACAAAAAGCTCAATGAAGTTAGTAAGACATGACCTGCTGTGCTCAAAGCCGGGCTGACTGTCCCTAATGAATCCATTCTCTTCAAAAGGGAGTACATCCAATCGCGAAGAATCCTCTCCAATAGTTTCCCTACCACTGATGTGAGGCTCACTGGTTTATAATTCCATGGATTCTCTCTACTTCCCTTGTCAGATAATGGAATGATTGATGTGTTCCTATGTACTTCACCAAGAGTCAGTATAGATGAGTTCACATGTTCACGGGTCTAAGTTCCTGTTCATCAGGACCCTCTGTGGTTAGGCTTAGCAGCCCCATATGTGGTCAGGCTCATCGCTGTTGGGATTCCATGAGTGTGCGTTACTGCACTGAAATATTGTGAGGAGCACAATAAATAGAGAGATCAATTCAAGAGCATAATGCACTGCTTTCCACATGCATGAAAGCACTGAATTTAGATCCCTTCTAACTGACTGTTCTATTTGAAGAATGGACCAGCTGGTGTTTTCCATTTGTGAGTCTACCAGTCAAAGTGGGGCAATGAATCATAGGAACAAGGAATGTCTCCCGTCTCTCTGAAGTAAAAATGACCTTCTGCCCTGAGTAGGCCTGGAAAGCTGTAACCTCCAATAAAGAACTTGTCTTGTCAAATCCCTGCAGGCTGGATGCATTATAGCTTGTGAAACAACTTGAAGAATGAGTAGTTGGATACTGTAAACTTGCATTCCAAACTGGTGTTATTGGTAGCACTCTGAATTGTGGAGAAGTCAATGATTAATATAACTAATTAAAATGACCTAACATGAAGCGTGTTCAATGTACAGATCTATAAGTCAGGGGATTGCTTTGCTTCCGGAGTCCATGAGATGTTCAATATTGTTGCACAGTTGGGTAAAGGCTAGTGAATAGAAACTAGCAAGTTTGCAAGTTCAGAATGCAAATCGATAAGAATCCCAAAAGTTCAGTGCATGTTCAGAATGCAAATCAATAAGGATCCCAATTCTCAACCCAATTGTGATGGTATCTCCATTGAATTCCAGCTTCATATCATTCAGTCATGTTAGCTGATTCTTCCATCACAGTCTCTGGGCACATCCTATCCCTCCAACAGGACAGACCTACCAGAGGTGACAGCACCATCGTTTGATGTTTGGATGGAATGGTCCTGTGCATTTGCCAACATTGACCTCAGAATCTATGAAGTTTCAAGGCATTAGGTTTACACGAACAAAGAATGCACCTGTTAGTTATCGCCCATTACTCACTGGCAGCTGGTGAATCCACACTCTTCCATGTTGAACAATATCCAGGAGGACTCAAGGTAGCAAAGATACAAAATGTACTATGATTTCATTACTAAAAGCATGACTCAATAGCATGGGCACTGAAAGAACTGAGCAAGTGCTGAAAGACACAATTTCCCCATGGTATCAGTAGAAGGTGGTGGAAGCATGAATGTGAAAGATCTTGATAATATTGATGCAGATCTACTGGTTGCAAATGTTACATGGAAGTGTTGGTAGATGTTAAATTCCAACGGTTCGGTCGTTGTTTCCTGCAGTCCCTTTAACATTCTTGTGTCCCATTTCCCATGCTCCTGTTAATGCAATGGGCCCTGGTACCCGTGCTGCCATGACCGCACCTGGGTCCTAGTTCTTGCTCTCCCATGAATACACTCCTGTTCCAGTTCCAACATTACTATTATTACATTGATATCTTAGTTCTCAAGCACCTATTAACACACCTGGGCCCTGAGATTCATTTAAACCTACTGAGCTCTCTGGAAAATTCATTGTATTACTGCATAATATCTAAAAACAAATATTAATTAAAAATGTGTTGGAGTATCAACTGGAATTACATTCAATAGTCAAGACAATATGTTAGTCTGGCACCCTAAAGTCCCGAGCATGGCAGATTAACTGTTTTACTGTATTTACAAAGGAGGGGGAGAAAAAACAGGGAACTACTCAACTACTAGCCTAACATCACTGGTAGGAAAAATGCTGGAATCAATAATTAGGTTTTAGATTTTAGTTTTAGAGTTACATCATGGAGATGGGCAGACCACACTGATCATCACTCGCCCATTCATACTAGTTCTACGTTATCCCACTCTCACATCTACTCCCCAAGCACTAAGGGCAATTTAAAGAGGACAATTAATCTACAAACCAACCCATCTTTGGGGTGTGGGAGGAAACCAGAGCACCCAGAGAAGACCCATACAGGGAGATTGTGCAAACTGTACACAGATAGCACCCTAGGTCAGGATATTACTGCAGCAGCATTACCAACTGTAATGTGAAAGATGTAAAAACAGAACATCCTCGAAATACTAATAGAATTGAGCAGAGTCAACATGGATTTATGAGGCGAAAATTATGCTTGACCTATCTGTTGGAGTTTGTTATGGAAATAGATATGGGGAAATGCAATGGATATGATGTATTTAGATTTCTGGAAAGTATTGGATAAGTGTTTTAGTTGCTTTGGCGGTCAGTCAGCAAAGTTAGAGCACAGAGAAATGGAGATGATGTACTGTTAAATTGGTTAATGAAAAGTAGCAAAGTTTGAGAATTAAAGAATCCCAATTTTATGGAGTTCTACAAGCTTTGGTGCTTGGTGTAAGGGGATCAGCTTTTCACAAATTATATCAATAAATTGGCTGGTTGGCAGATTTTAAGGGCTTTACATACAAAGTTGAAATACATAATTAAGTAATCAACACCAACAATTTTGATGTGATAACCGATAACTACATCAGATATTTACCTTCACCACCCAGATTCATGATAGTCAACTGTAGGTCGGTTGAAAGAATCCTAAATTAAATTTATTTTGACAATTTCAATCTGGTTCACCCGCTGAGTTAATGCAGAATTTTGTGCCGAAGCAACTCATAACTATTGTTAACGTTGTTATTATATTGATCATTCTCGGAAAGAGAGGTCACTGTACATCTGATACAGGCAAATAAGAGAAATTTTATATTATATATGAACTATAATACCCCTCATCTCAGAATATTTGTTGATACTGGATATAGTAAATAGAATACTATGTAATTCCTCTTCATTGCTAAAATAAAATGTTAAAGGAGGGGAAAGAAATGTGGCTTCGAAGCACTTAGTTCAGATGCCAATCAGTAATGTTTCTGCTAGGAAACTGTGCGTGAATCTTTTCATCCCTCCAGATAAGATCCCTACAAAAACACAGACAATTTAGTGTTTCCCTATTAAAAGCTTCTCACAAAACATCCCAGTGAATAGTTCAGATTTACTATTGAAGCAGTTTAAAGAAAACATGACCAAAGAGCACAAAGCCCAGAGGCCAATATTATTTTTTCTTGCAAGTACGAGGAAAAGTTTATTTTCCTAAACACTTCTAGTTCTTATTGATCAATTCCTAATGGTATCCAGTAGGCAAAAAGCTGCTCATCACTCTGTTCCAATCTTGGCTGATCATATTTGTTTTGTCTGCTGGCTGATAGATTTTCCTAAAAATATTTAGTCAGTAACCAGAGTGTTATTTTTGTTTCAAACATGAGCAATTAATCATATAAAGCCATTCTAATTAACCCACTGTAACACAGATTAAGGCCAACATCAAAAATGTCTGGGCATTTCAAATAAACCAATTTACAATATACATTAGTGTTTTACACTGCTACATTAGTAGGTTTTACACTGCCACATTGTGGGTTTTGGTGCATTACCTTTATCGCTATCAAAAAGCAAAATTAAAATCACTGAATCAATATCTTTTCCCTACTTTACTCCCTGATGATAATTCTACGGGCATCATTCAGTTTTCTAATGGCAAATATTGGCAGGATATTTAGATGTACAGGAAGGGAGATATCAAAGCTGATGAGTCAAGCTAACATTCATGAAAAGGCGCACTTTTCAAAGCTGGCCATTGTATATATAACCATAGTCTGTATGGTCATCTTTGCTTTTGTATGATTTGAAAGCCTTTATGCGCAGATGCTCACTCTGCCAATTCATTCAAATGCCAAATAGGAAAAGGTGCCCCAAGCAACAAATACTAATGAGCAGGTTAAAGTGATGTGCTATATGTTTCCAATTCAAAACTCTCACATTGGGCCATATTGCATTTTTCATCTGTGAAGCAGGAAGCCAGAACTCTGCTCAGGCCTTCCACAGTCTTCAGAAGGTTGACACCATAAACCTCTCATGTAGGGTCAGTGATCAGCTATTTGTTCCAAGCACTGGCTGAGAATAATTGGCTTGTGTCTTTGGCAGGGATGATCGATGCTGCTTCTCAGAATATCCCGTGACAGATTGAGATATTAGACAGACTAGTCAGTTAAGTATTCATTAACATGGTATGTCTTATAATGTCTGAAAAGCTGTAACATGACGTCCCAATCCTTGTACTCAGAGTTCTGTTTGATGAAGCCAAACATGCCATGCACCTTCTTCACCACCTTGTTCAACTGGATAGTCACTCCTGGGAAACGATGTAGCTATAAATCCCTCTGTTCCGCAACACTCCTCAGGGCCTGCAGTTTATTGTGCATGACCTTCCCCATTTAACTTCCCATGAAGCATCACTCCACCGATGGCCAGTTTCCAAGTTGATCTAAATCCTGTTATATCCTTACAAAATCTTCTTCACTGTCAACCACATCACCAATTTTAATGTCATTTGTGCACTTACAATCATGCCACCTACATTCTCATCCAAATTGATAATATATATGACAAACAACAGTGGACCTCACATACTACTGGTGACATGCCTCCAATCTGAAAACAAACCCTCTACTATTACCCTCTTGCCTTCTTCCACCATGTCAAATTTGTATTCAATTAGTTTGGTCACCCTGGATGCCACGTGATTTCACCTTCTGGATCAGCCTCCAGGCAGAACTTTGTTAAAAGCTTTGCTGAAATTCATGTCGACAGCATTCACTAGCCGGCCCTCATCAATCCTCTTGGTCGCTTCCTCAAACAATTCAATGAAATTTGTGAGGGATAATGCCGATTATCCCTCATTGGTCCTTGCCTTTCCTTTCCGCAAATGCAGATAGATTATGTCTCTTTAGAATTCCCTCCAATAACTCACCCACCACCGATGTTAGACTCAAAGGCCCGTTGGTCACTGAAATGTCCTTGCAGCCTTTCCTAAGTAGAGGTGCAACTTTAGCCACCTACCTGTCTTCTGGTATCTTTCCTTGCTTCTCACAACGTTAGCAGGATAAACGAGGTCAGACTTCGGAGATTTATCCACCTTTATGTGCCTCAGGACGCTCAACAGCTTTTTTTGTAATTTGTATTATCATTTTGAAAGTGATTACTGAAAAAAGGGAAGCTACGTTTGTGCAAGTTATCAATTGACCCGTCACAAAATAAAAACAAAATTCTACTATATTTTTTCAGCGCAGAAAAATAAGTTAAATGATGTTTATCTTGTTCTGTAACTACCAATAAATACTAGGCCCATGCTGGAAATTGATAGAGAAGTAGTGGATGTCTTTTCAATGTGCTAGCTATGGATCCCACAACTCAAGTTTGCACATGGAACTCTCATTAAAAGTGTAAAGTAACTGAAAGTTGGCGTGGGGGTTAGGAGCTATGAACAAATGTCTAAATGCTTTCCATATTTGGGATTTTGGAACATTTCGCAGGGGTGCATGAAATTGAACCCTGTACCTGCTTTGGTTGTTAATGATAGTTGATAGTCTGTCTACGAGGATTATGTTTTAATAATCAATCTGCTACAGATTTTGGCATGCCAATGAATGTCTGTTTGGCTTTCTTAATTCAAGGCCAAAGTAGCATTCATTTGCAACACTAGTAAAAAAGCAACTGATGTGCTTCTATCCTGTTTCACAGTGGCAGCTTGTTATGACTACCTTTCAAAGTAGGAGATATAGTCAGCAAGATTAAAAAAAACATTCTAGATACAGCTAGAGTTTGTGTGGGAGATGAAATTGCTGACTTTAATCCTTCACTTAATTTATTTTTTCTGGGGATCAGAAGATTCTTATATTTATATTATACTTGGAAAAATAATTAAATGAACAGATCATCTTATTCCTGATAACTGGGCACCCGAGTACACCTAACTAAAGAAACTTGCAAAGGAAAAACAAACTGAAGAAGATTGAAATTTAAAGATTTTTGCCATGACTACACCCCTGTCTAAGAGGAAAAAAGAGGGATTGTGGTTTTGTGCTTTTCTGTAACTCATTCCATTCTCAGTTAAATTACTTATTTGAAGGGAATCATCTGATACATCTTTGAGGACATATCTATCCCAAACCCCAAGAGCGTGAAGGAGAGATATAGGAGGTCCTTCCTTCCCGCTGCTGTGAGACTGCACAACCAGCACTGCTCCCAGCAGACGAGTCAACAATAATATCTAAGAACACACAGAAAACTGTTAATATTAAATCACAACCACCCAGAACATAGAACAGTACAATAATGACACAGGCCCTTTAGCCCACAATGTCTGTCCTGACCCTGACACCAAGTTAAGTTAATCCCCTCTGTCTACATATGATCTCCTCTTCAGATCGTTCACCTTGTCATGGTGAAGAGGCTTGCGTGCTCCCATGATTCTGAGAGCGATGCTGTCGGAAGCACTAGCGTCTGGTAGGGCCACCCATGGCGGTAAGGCCGTGGATGAGGGTCCAAACTAAGAATGAGCCAACCTACAAGACCTCAACGGCAGACCAGGCGGACAAAGTTATCTTGAACTCAACGGCTGTGAAGACGGATGAAGGCTGCAACAGATCTATCTGCTCCAATCGCCTTGGTTCCCTTGCCATTGGAATTAGTTGATTGATTTGTGAAGGACCGTGTGCTTCTTGGAGTGCAACATCAAGTACACGTTAAACAAACACACGCACAGGCATCTTCGTTCTGTGAAGGAATGTAGACCATCATCCTCGACCTCGAGGGATAGCCACAACATATGATCTATATCCTCCATTCCCTCCATTCTTGGCATATCCATGTGTGTACCTAAAAGCCTCTTAAGTACCACTATTGTATCTACCTCCACCAATACCACCCACCACCCCCCAAACACCCCCCCCCCGCCATCCAGGCGAAGGCGTGTTCCAAGCACCTACCATTCTCTGTGCAAAAAAAACTTGCCCTACACATCTCCTTAAAATGTTGCCCCTCTCACCTTATGCCCTCTCATCTTTTCCATTTTCACCCTGGAAAAAAGATTCTGACTGTCCATTTTTTCTGTATATCATTGTTGTTAAGGGTCTTATCGTAAACTGTATACTTTCCCCTCACACTTGACCTCCCAAAGCACAACACCTCACACTTGCTTGGATTAAACTTCTCAACCATTTCTCTGCCCATTTCTGTAATTGATCTCTATCCTGCTGTACCCTTTGTCAGCCTTCGTCACTCACCACAACTCCACCAATTTTATCTGCAACTTCACAGTTTTTGTGTCACCTGCAAAATTACTAACCAATCCGTCCATATTTAGGTCCAAGCTGTCTATATTTATCACAAACAACAGAGGTCCCAACATGGATTCCTGTGGAACTTCACTGGTCATAGAACTCCAGCTAGAAAAACTCCCTCCAACGACGCTCTCTCTTCTATGAATAAGCCAGTACTGCACCTTAATCATCTGGATCAGCTTGCCATGAGGGACTTTGTCAAATGGCTTACTAATAACCACGTGATGACATTCACTACCTTAGTCACCTCCTCAAAAATACTTAATCGTGTTCGTAAAACATCGCCTGTTGTGAACTAAGTCATGCTGACTGTCCCTAATTAGCCCATTCTCTTCCAAATTAGATTTAAACCTATCCCAAAAAATCTTATTCTATCGCTTCCCAACTTCTGACACGAGGCTCACTGACCTATAATTTCCTGGATTATCTCCACTTCTCGTAAACATTGGCCACTCTCCTGTCCTCGCCTATGGTTAGAGAAGATACAAAGATCTTTGTCAAGACCACTGCAATCACCTCTCTTGTCTCTCTAGATCCCACCAGACCCTGGGGATTCATTCACTGTCATGCTCATCAAGAGCCCCAGCACCACCTCCGCCATGATGTTAAACATCAGTATTCCCCACACTGATCACACTGTCCCCATGTCCTTCTCCTGCTGAATACAGATGCATTGTGCACATTTAGTACCTTGCCAATATCCCTTAACTCAAAGCACAAATTCCTTCTTTTAGCCTTGAGATATCCTACCCTCAACCCAGTTACCCTCTTGTTTATTATTTACATTTAAAAGACTTGGGATTTTCTTTAATCCAACTCGCCAATGACATTTGGAGTACTGTGTACAGTTTTGGTCTCCAAATTTGAGGAAGGACATTCTTGCTATTGAGGGCGTGCAGCGTAGGTTCACTAGGTTAATTCCCGGAATGGCGAGACTGTCGTATGTTGAAAGACTGGAGCGACTAGGCTTGTATACTCTGGAATTTAGAAGGATGAATGGGGATCTTATTGAAACATAAGATTATTAAGGGATTGGACATGTTAGAGGCAGCAAACATATTCCCAATGTTGGGAGAGTCCAGAATCAGGGGCCACAGTTTAAGAATAAGGGGTAGGCCATTTAGAACGGAGATGAGGAAAAACTTTTTCAGTCAGAGAGTTGTAAATCTGTGGAATTGTCTGCCTCAGAAGGCAGTGGAGGCTAATTCTCTGGATGCTTTCAAGAGAGAGCTAGATAGAGCTCTTAAAGATAGCGGAGTCAAGGGATATGGAGAGAAGGCAAGAACGGGGTACTGATTGTGAATGATCAGCCATGATAACATTGAATGGCAGTGCTGGCTCAAAGGGCCGAATGGCCTACTCCTGCACCTATTGTTTATTTTCTATTGTCTATTTCTTCGTCCCCTTTGGCCCTTCAAAGTGCCCACTTGAGTTCTTTCCTGCTTGCTCTATATACGTTTAGGAGAAAAAACTGCAGATGCTGGTTAAAATCGAAGGTAGATACAAAATGCTGGAGTAACTCAGCGGGTCAGGCAGCATCTTGGGAGAGAAGGAATGGGTGACGTTTCAGGTCACGACCCTTCTTCAGTCTGAAGTTTAGTTTCCTGTCACGTGTACCGAGGTACAGTGAAAAGCTTTTGTTGCATGTCAGCAGAAAGACAAACCATGATTACAATCTGTCTCACTGGTCTGTTCATCTAAATTGGACTGTTTCCAACCCGTTACTCTATCCTCCCTTGCAAAGCTTGTCTCCACTATGAAACTTGCAACCTGCTCCCTTGACGCTGTCCCCACTGCCCTTCTGAAGGATGTCATTGCAATAGCCAGTCCCAGCATCCTCTCTTTCATCAACAGTTCTCTGGCCACTGGCACTGTTCCAACCTGTTTCAAGCACGCGGTGGTCCAGCCCCTCCTGAAAAAACCTAACCCAGACCCCACCTTGCCTAGCAACTACAGACCCATTTCCAAACTGCCTTTCCTGTCAAAAGTCCTTGAAAAGGCAATTACTGCCTTACCTACACCAAAATACCATCCTGGAAAGTTTCCAGTCAGGTTTCAGGGCCCACCACAGCACAGAGTCTGCCTTGTTGAAGGTACACAACGACCTGCTTCTCGCCATTGACACCGGCGACTGTGCAATCTTGCTCCCTCAGCGCAGCGTTCGATACAGTGGACCACACCATCCTAATTGATCGTCTCCGGTACGGGGTTGGCGTTGATGGCACTGCCCTGAGCTGGTACGTTTCCTACCTCAAAAATAGGAGTTTCTCCATCGATATAGGCAATTATTCCTCTTCCCCAGCTAGCCTCTCCTGCGGGGTTCCACAAGGCTCCATCCTAGGCGCCATTCTCATCTCTATACATGCTCTCCCTCGGCCAAATCATTCAAAGGCACGGCATTTCTTTCCACTGCTATGCGGATGACACACAGCTTTATCTCCCCCTGAAACCCAACAACCGGTCAAATTTAATCAGCCTCATGCACTGCCTTGAGGACATAAAATGTTGGATGGCACAGAACTTCCTTCAACTAAACGAGAGCAAGTCTGAGGTCATCCTATTCGGCCCCCCCCGACTCCATCAAAACGATAACAGGCAGCCTTGGAAGCCTATCCTCCCTAGTCAAACCGCATGTCAAAAACCTTGGCGTGATATTTGACTCTGCATTAAAATTTGACAAGCAAGTCAACGCTGTGGTAAAAGCCAGCTTCTTCCAGCTTCGTACCATAGCTAAAATCAAACCATTCCTCCAATTTGACAACATTGAAAAAATCATTCACGCACTCATTTCCTCCCGCCTAGACTACTGCAACTCCCTATACACTGGGATCAGCCAATCATCCCTGTCCCGCCTGCAATTGGTCCAAAACGCCGCAGCGAGACTCCTGACGGGTACCCGTAAAAGGGACCACATCACCCCGATTCTGGCCTCTCTCCACTGGCTCCCAGTACAGTACAGAATCAATTTCAAGCTCCTCCTATTCACATACAAAGCCCTAAACGGGCTCCCCCCCCCCCCCATATCAAAAATCTTCTAACCCACCACTCTATCTCCAGGTCCCTCAGGTCGGCCGATTTGGGGCTACTCACTATCCCGCGGTCTAGGCTTAAGCTCAGGGGTGACCGCGCTCTTGCGGTTGCAGCTCCTAGACTGTGGAACAGTATCCGTCTCCCCATCAGAACTGCCCCCTCCATCGACTCCTTTAAGTCCAGGCTCAAAACCTATTTCTACTCCCTAGCATTTGAGGCCCTCTGAGGGGGTGCTGCGAACTGTTTATGTATGTGCTGTTATGTTTGTGTGCCATTGTATGTTCGTTTCTTAGTACCTGAACTTTGGTCAACGTAGGTTGTTTTTAAATGTGCTATACAAATAAAATTGACTTGACTTGACTTGACTTGACTACAATCAATCCATTTACAGTGATACATGATAAGGGAATAACGTTTAGTGTAAGGTAAAGCCAACAAAATCCGATCAAGGATAGTCCAAGGGTCACCAAAGAGGTAGATAGTAGTTCACCACTGCTCTCTGGTTGTGGTAGGCCATGTCTGATTTCATCTTTCTAAACTTTACATAGGCTTCTCTTTTGTTTTTGACTAAATTTGCAACCGTTTGGACAACCGAGGTTCCCTACCTTTTATCCCTTCTTACTGGACAATGTCGGTCTTGAGCTCTGATCAGCTGGCTTTTGTTAATGACTTACACATATCAGATGTGAACACCCAATAACAATTGTTTTCAATTTACTTGCTCGACCTCCTGCTTTACTCCAATTCATTGCCCTCTCCCAGGGTCCACGTGTAATGTCCCGTCATATCTGTTAGTCTTGTGTCATGTTCTGTGTTTAGATTCTCATTTCAGGTCCCTTGACTTCCTGCCATTGTAATTGTCAGCCCCGCCTTGATTGTTTCCACCTGTGTGCCCTTACCTCATGTATATATAGTCCACGCCTCCCTTTGTCCTGCGCCAGTTTGTATTGTGATTCATGTGCTCCGATTCATGTGTTCTCGGTCGTAGTATAGCTAGTAAGTAATTTTTGTAACTAATGTTTTTTGTAGCTGCGTAAGTTTAGAGTTTTTGGTTCGAATCGCAGTGTTCTTTAATGTGAAAATTAAAGAACGCCTTTATTTTCTCCAAATTGACTCTTGTGTGTGAGTCGTGCGTTTGAGTCCAGTTCCTGTGTGCCCCAGAGCATAACAGAACGAACTGGCCATAATATGGACTTAGCCGACTCTAAGATTTGGAAATCAGCCCTTGCCAACCAGGGCACTAAGATCCAGCACCAGGAGGAGCAGCTGCGCTCAGTCAGTCACGGGGTGCACGAGCTGAACGATAGACAAGGCGAGTTCCAGTCATCAGTGACAACCCAGATTAACCACCTCGCTGTACAACTCCATCAGGTTCTGGCTCGTCTCGACCCAACCTCGGCAGCTTCTCCACTGGCTCACGTTGAACCTTCAGCCGGCCATCCGCCTGCTGTTCCGGCCACGCCTGCGAACCCCACGCTGATTCTACGCCTGGCTTCACCAGATAAGTTCTCTGGAGACTCGGAGAATTGTAGATCATTCTTTGTACAATGTGATCTCCACTTCAAGCATAACCCTGCACACTTCCCCTCAGACCAGGCCAGGGTAGCATTTATTGTGTCCCATTTGACGGGACGAGCCGCAGCATGGGCCACTGCGGAGTGGTCTCGGGGCTCCACAGTCTGTCAGGATCTAGACCTCTTCCAAAGAACATTTAGCAGTATTTTTGATCACACTTCCTCTGCTATGGAAGCTTCCCGAGTCTTACTGCAGCTAAAACAGAACACTCGCCCAGTGATAGACTATGCCATTGACTTCCGAACCCTTGCAACAGACAGTGGGTGGAATATGCCTGCACAAGTGGATGCGTTCATGAATGGGTTGTCGGAGGCTATAAAGGACAGACTTTCACCTTTTGAGTTACCCAGTGATCTAGAGACATTAATTACCAGGGCTATTCGTGTCGATAACAGGATAAAGGAAAAGGAAAGACACCAGGCTGCTGATCGTCCTCCCAATCACCAGGGGCGCTCCTCCGGGTCCTTCACACTGAAGAAGTCATCGTTCCCTGTCCATCGCTGGCCGGAGAAAACAGCGTCCTCTCAGCCGTCGGAGGAACCCATGCAGCTAGGACGAACCAGGCTGACTCCGGAGCAGCGACAGCGCCGCCTGAAGGACGGAGCCTGCTTTTACTGCGGTCAACAAGGACACCGTCTGGCCGACTGCTCGGTAAAAGGGGTGGCTCACCAGTGAAAAGGAGGACACTGGTGAGCCAATTCCCCGTTTCGGACTTACCTCCTCGACCTCTGACACAGGCCACCCTCACTCTGAATCAGCAAATTGTGACTCGGGGGGTTTTGATCGACTCCGGAGCCGACGAGAGTCTCATGGACTGAACTCTAGCTCGATCGTGTAAAGTTAAATCTGTGCCCTTGTTGCAACCTATTGTGGCGAGCGCTTTAGATGGACGTCAGTTGTTTGAGATAACTCATCGTACAGAACCTGTCAAAGTCATGTTCAATGCTAACCATGTGGAGATAATGTCTTTTCACTTGTTTGATTCAGCTCAACATCCCTTGGTCTTTGGTTTCCCTTGGCTGCAGAAACACAATCCTCAGATTGATTGGCGATCTGGTAAGATCAGACGATGGGGGGTTGAGTGCACACAATCATGTCTTGTTGAACCAGTGAACAAAGGGGTGAGTTACGGGAAGATCGGGGCGGTTTTGGGAATAAATGTTCTTAAATCTGAAGAAATAAAGATTTCTAATGATGATGATGACTATCCCGATCTGTCGAAGGTTCCACCCTGTTACCATGAACTGAAGGAGGTGTTCAACAAGTCCAGGGCCACCACCCTACCACCTCATCGACCTTTCGACTGCGCTATCAACCTGCTGCCGGGGGCCCCTATTCCCAAGGGGCGACTGTACTCCATATCCGGCCCTGAGAGGAAGGCGATGGATGAGTACATTGAGTCCTCCCTGAGGACGGGCATTATTCGCCCGTCCTCCTCGGCAGCAGGCGCGGGGTTTTTCTTTGTGGGCAAGAAAGATGGGTCACTTCGTCCCTGCATAGATTACAGCTTCCTAAACGAGATTACGATCAAGAATCGTTACCCACTTCCTTTGATGTCTTCTGCTTTTGAACTGTTGCACAAAGCCAAAGTATTCACTAAACTAGACTTAAGGAATGCATACCATCTAGTGAGAATCAGAGAGGGGGATGAGTGGAAAACTGGGTTTAACACCCCCAACGGGCACTACGAGTATTTGGTGATGCCATTCGGGTTAACCAATGCCCCCGCAGTCTTCCAAACTTTTATGAACGAGGTCCTCAGGGAATTTCTCAATGAGTGTGTTTTTGTCTACCTTGATGACATTCTTATCTTCTCTCCAGACATACAGTCTCATGAGCGTCATGTCAAGTGTGTGTTGCAGAAGCTCTTAGCTAACCGTCTATGTGAAGGCCGAGAAGTGCGACTTCCACGCAGACACAATGTCCTTTCTGGGCTATATTATATCGGCCGACCACATCCAGATGGACCCTGGTAAGGTCAGTGCGGTGGCCAATTGGCCCACCCCCACTAACAGAAAGAAGGTGCAACAGTTTCTCGGATTTGCAAACTTTTACAGACGTTTTATTAGAGACTTCAGTGCTGTTGCTGCTCCTCTTCACTCTCTCTCGTCTTCCAAGACCCAGTTCCAGTGGAATCCTCAGGCCGAAGCCGCCTTCCAGCGCCTCAAAACATTGTTCACCAACGCTCCTGTTCTGACCATCCCAGATCCCCAGAGACAGTTCATTGTGGAGGTGGATGCCTCCAACGAGGGGATTGGGGCGGTACTTTCCCAGAGAGCGGAGAAGGACAACCAGATTCATCCCTGCGCCTACCTGTCACGTAAGTTGACCCCCGCAGAAAAAAATTACGATGTCGGAAACAAAGAACTGCTGGCGGTCAGAGCCGCATTGGGGGAGTGGAGGCACTGGCTGGAGGGGGCCGAGCAGCCTTTTCTGGTATGGACAGATCACAAGAACCTGGAATACATCCGTAAAGCCAAGAGACTCAACTCACGTCAGGCCAGATGGACTCTGTTTTTTAGTAGGTTCAACTTTTCTCTGTCTTACAGGCCCGGTTCCCAGAACACAAAACCAGACGCCCTGTCCCGACTTTATGACCCTGAACCTGATACCAGAGAACCCGAACCCATCCTGCCACTTAACCGTGTGGTAGGAGCGGTGTCTTGGCAGTTCGAAACAGATGTGAAGCAGGCTAATGATGAGACTCCAGCACCGAGTGGCTGTCCTACTAACTGTTTGTTTGTTCCTGTGACATTGCGCCCGCAGGTAATCCACTGGGCTCACACGTCCCTGCTCACATGCCATCCAGGTGCCAAGAGAACTGTTTTTGTGGTTAAACAGCGTTTTTGGTGGCCTTCACTTGAGAAGGATGTAGCTGAATATGTGGCCGCCTGCCCTGTCTGTGCAAGGAGCAAGCCCTCCAGACAAGCCCAAGCGGGCCTGCTGCACCCACTTTCAGTCCCTCAGAGGCCCTGGTCCCACATCTCCACTGACTTTGTTACTGGGTTGCCAGCCTCCAAAGGTAACACAACTGTCCTGACGGTGGTAGACCGATTTTCAAAGATGGTACATTTTATCGCGGTGGCCAAGCTCCCCTCTGCCAAAGAGACGGCAGAGATAATGATGTCTCACGATTTCCGTATCCATGGTTTCCCTACAGACATTGTCTCGGACCGAGGTCCTCAGTTTGTGTCCAAGTTTTGGAGTGAGTTTTGTTCCCTCATAGGTGCCACCGTCAGCCTGTCTTCTGGTTACCATCCGCAATCCAATGGCCAGACTGAGCGGATGAACCAGGAGCTCGAGACCTGCTTGCGCTGTCTGATCGCGCAGAACCAGACCACCTGGAGCGACCATCTCATCTGGGTCGAGTACGCACGCAACACGCTTCCTACGGCTGCCACGGGACTCACACCCTTCCAGTGTGCCTACGGCTACCAGCCCCCCTTGTTCTCGGCTTATGAGGGTGAGGTGACGGTGCCTTCTGCCCACGCCATGATCCGACGCTGTCGCCGAATCTGGGACGGAGCTCGGAGGGTTCTACTCCGGGGTCAGTCCCGGATGAAAGCGGCAGCCGACCGCCACCGCAGATCCGCTCCGCATTATCGCCCAGGCCAGAAGGTATGGCTGTCTACAAAGGACTTGCCACTTCACATCCACGCCAGAAAGCTGGCTCCAAGGTTCGTGGGTCCATTTCCCATTTCGAAAGTCATTAACCCTGTTTCGGTCCGTCTACAACTCCCCAGGTCATTAAGGGTTCACCCTACATTCCACATCAGCAAAATAAAACCGGTCAAGGAAAGTGCACTCGTGCCCGCCTCCAAGCCCCCTCCACCCCCCCGGCTCGTCGACGGTGGTCCGGTCTACACAGTTAAGGCACTTCTTGCAGTCCGCAAGAGAGGTCGCGGTCGTCAGTTTCTGGTCGACTGGGAAGGCTACGGTCCTGAGGAGAGGTGCTGGATTCCTGCCAGCTTCATTTTGGACAAAACTTTGATCAAGGACTTTGACAAGACTCATCCTGACCAGCCTGGACCGTCAGAAGTCGGTCCTAAAGGGGGGGGTACTGTAATGTCCCGTCATATCTGTTAGTCTTGTGTCATGTTCTGTGTTTAGATTCTCATTTCAGGTCCCTTGACTTCCTGCCATTGTAATTGTCAGCCCCGCCTTGATTGTTTCCACCTGTGTGCCCTTACCTCATGTATATATAGTCCACGCCTCCCTTTGTCCTGTGCCAGTTCGTATTGTGATGCATGTGCTCGGATTCATGTGCTCTCGGTCGTAGTATAGCTAGTAAGTAATTTTTGTAACTAATGTTTTTTGTAGCTGAGTAAGTTTAGAGTTTTTGGTTCGAATCGCAGTGTTCTTTAATGTGAAAATTAAAGAACGCCTTTATTTTCTCCAAATTGACTCTTGTGTGTGAGTCGTGCGTTTGAGTCCAGTTCCTGTGTGCCCCAGAGCATAACACCACGCTTATCTTTATTCATAACTATCTTGAAACACTTGGACATAAAATGATGGAGTAAATCAGCAGGTCAGGCAGCATATCTGGAGAATATGAATCGGTAATGTTTCGGGTCGGGACCCTTCTTCAGACTGATTGTGGTGGGGGGTGGGAGAAAGCTGGAAGAGAAGTGGGGTCAGGACAAAGCCTGGAAAATGATAGATGGATAACATTTTCCCACCTCATTTCCCCCTCTCTTCCATGTGCCCCACCTGGGTTTGCACCCACTCTCCGCCTACTCTGTCCATCTATATTCATTCCTCTGGCTTCACAGTTATTACCTCTTCTATCCTTATCTCATAGTTTTTGTCTTTTAAAGTCTCTGGCTTTTGCTCAACCATCTGCCAATCAAACCCCCTCTGCACCTGTATCCGCCTATCATTTGCCAGGCTTTGTATTGCCCCCACTTCTTTTCCAGCTTTCTTTCCCCCCCTCCCCCTCTCCCCCCCTCTCCAGCCCCCCTCGTCTACCACGATCAGTCAAGAAGTGTCCCAACCCAAATCGTCACCTATTCATGTTCTCCAGAGATACTGCCTGATCCACGGAGTTACTCCACCACTTTGTGTCTTTCTTTGTAAATTACCATCTGCACCTGTTATAATATCTGGCATGGTCCCTCCTCGAGTTGAACTATCCACATGGTCTTTGACGAGATCCTCGGATACTTCTGACAAATTGTGCCCCATCTAAGTGTTTTGCACTGAGGAAATTCCAGTCAATATGGGGAAATTAAACTACCTGGATAACCCTGTTGCTTTTGCATTTTTCAGTCATCTGTTTACATATCTGTTCCTCTGGGAGGCCTTATAATACTTGAGTAATTACATTTTTCTTATTTTTCAGATTTACCCATATCATGTCAATGGATGAATCCTACAGTATGTCCTCTCTGAATGCTACCATGGCATTTTCCCTGGATAGTAAAGCAACTACTCTACCTCGAAGATAGACACAAAATGTTGGAATAACTCGGCGGGACAGGCAGTATCTTTAGAGAGAAGGAATGAGTGGCACTTCAGGTTCGAGACCCTTTTTCAGACTAAAGAAGGATCTCGACCAGAAACGTCACCCATTCTTTCTCTCCAGAGATGCTGCCTGTCCCGCCAAGTTACTCCAACATTTTGTGGCTTTCTTTGATGTAAACCAGCATATGCGGTTCCTTCCTACATAACTCCTCTATCTCTTTTACTTCCCTCCTTGTTATGTCTGAAGCATCAGAACCCTAGAATGTTAAGCTGCCAGTTCTGTCCCTCTTGCAACCAAGTCACCGTAAGAGTTGCAACATCATAGTTACAAGTACTCATCCAGGCTCTTAGTTCTTTACCAATGACACTCCTTGCATTGAAATAAGCATAGTTCAGTTGACCATTTTACACCATATTCCTTACCTCTCCTTGCCTATCCTTTCTTTGAGACTTACTCATCCTAACCTCTACCTTCCCATCTGTCTTTCCATCTTCTCAACTACTCTGGTTCTCACCCACCACCACCTTAGTTTAAACCTTTCCAAGTAGCACTGGCAAACCTCTCTGCATATCGGACTGCTCCAGTTCAGGTACAACTCATCCCGCTTGCACAGGTCACCTCTGCCTCAAAAGAAATCCCAATGGTCATTCCGAGTCAGCATGGATTTACGAAGGGGAAATCATGCTTGACAAATCTACTGGAATTTTTTGAGGATGTAACTAGGAAAATTGACAAGGGAGAGTCAGTGGATGTGGTGTACCTCGACTTTCAGAAAGCCTTTGACAAGGTCCCACATAGGAGATTAGTGGGCAAAATTAGGGCACATGGTTTTGGGGGTAGGGTACTGACATGGATAGAAAATTGGTTGACAGACAGAAAGCAAAGATTGGGGATAAATGGGTCCCTTTCGGAATGGCAGGCAGTGACCAGTGGGGTACCGCAAGGTTCGGTGCTGGGACCCCAGCTATTTACGATATACATTAATGACTTAGACGAAGGGATTAAAAGTACCATTAGCAAATTTGCAGATGATACTAAGTTGGGGGGTAGTGTGAATTGTGAGGAAGATGCAATAAGGCTGCAGGGTGACTTGGACAGGTTGTGTGAGTGGGCGGATACATGGCAGATGCAGTTTAATGTAGATAAGTGTGAGGTTATTCACTTTGGAAGTAAGAATAGAAAGGCAGATTATTATCTGAATGGTGTCAAGTTAGGAGGAGGGGGAGTTCAACGAGATCTGGGTGTCCTAGTGCATCAGTCAATGAAAGGAAGCATGCAGGTACAGCAGGCAGTGAAGAAAGCCAATGGAATGTTGGCCTTCGTAACAAGAGGAGTTGAGTATAGGAGCAAAGAGGTCCTTCTACAGTTGTACCGGGCCCTGGTGAGACCGCACCTGGAGTACTGTGTGCAGTTTTGGTCTCCAAATTTGAGGAAGGATATTCTTGCTATGGAGGGCGTGCAGCGTAGGTTCACTAGGTTAATTCCCGGAATGGCGGGACTGTCGTATGTTGAAAGGCTGGAGCGATTGGGCTTGTATACACTGGAATTTAGAAGGATGAGGGGGGATCTTATTGAAACATATAAGATAATTAGGGGATTGGACACATTAGAGGCAGATAACATGTTCCCAATGTTGGGGGAGTCCAGAACAAGGGGCCACATTTTAAGAATAAGGGGTAGGCCATTTAGAACGGAGATGAGGAAGAACTTTTTCAGTCAGAGGGTGGTGAAGGTGTGGAATTCTCTGCCTCAGAAGGCAGTGGAGGCCAGTTCGTTGGATGCTTTCAAGAGAGAGCTGGATAGAGCTCTTAAGGATAGCGGAGTGAGGGGGTATGGGGAGAAGGCAGGAACGGGGTACTGATTGAGAGTGATCAGCCATGATCGCATTGAATGGCGGTGCTGGCTCGAAGGGCTGAATGGCCTACTCCTGCACCTATTGTCTATTGTCTATTGGTCCAAAACTGTGAATCCTGCCCATGCATCAACTCTTCAGTCACATGTTCATCCGTGATATCCTCCTATTCCTCCCGTCACTAGCATGTGGCACCGGATGTAATCCGGAGATTACTATCGTCAAGGTCCCGCTTTTTTAACCTTTTGTCTAACTCTCCGTGTTCGTTCTGTAAGATCTAATCTCTTTTCCTGCCGACGTCATTTGTGCTCAGCTTGTTCAACAGCATCTGGCTCTCACTTTCCCGCTTTCAAATGCTCTGCATTCTCTGCTTAAATTGGACCTGATCATAAAACATTCCTGGTGTGATAATATTTAAACTCCACAATTAGCTTTCCATAATTAGTGACTTTCACATCACCTCGACCTCATAAACCATCAGTCCTACGCCCAGTGAATCCCCAAAATTAACAGAGCTGAGATGTGCATGTAGTGAGTCACCAAATCTGAGCTGCTCGACAAAAAATAGCCCCAGTGCCAGCTCTCTGGAGGTAAACACGTGCATTGGTTGTGGTCTGGAGAAACATTTCTTATTCTGCCTACTTTGCAAACTTCCTGAAACAAAATACAATCGTTTTTAGTGAGATGCTGCCTGACCCGCTGAGTTACTCCAGCATTTTGTGTCTACCTTCGATTTAAACCAGCAGAGATGCTTCCTGACCTGCTGAGTTACTCCAGCATTTTGTGTCTACCTTCGATTTAAACCAGTGAGATGCTGCCTGACCTGCTAGTTACTCCAGCATTTTGTGTCTTCCTTTGATTTAAACCAGCATCTGCAGTTTTTTTTCCTAGCTATTAGTTCCTCATTGTCTATATTCCAATTTATTTTTTACCCAAGTCTTTAAACCCAAAACTGTTCGTTCAGTCTTCCTTTCTAACTATTGACGTAGTTTATAAAAGCTACGTATGACCAAGTCAATACTTTTCTGAGAGACATGCTTCGCTGATTATCTTAATCCTAGCAATATACCGCACTTTGCATTTTAACCTTTAATTTGGTTTCCACAGGTTTATAAAATTTTTTAAAGGATAACATGAGATCAATTAGCAATGCATGAAACCACAATGTTCTCAATGCTTTGCCGATTATATCTATCAAACTAATTCTATTGCTGTAAATGTTTCAGGATTTAATGATGAGGAGGGGGCGTAGGGATGGGGAGTGGGGGGGAGAGGAGGCAGCTAATTTAATCTTGGTCTCATATTACTTTCACTTTAATTTAGTTTATTGATTCCTTACGTGAAATTTGATTTCAGTAGGTTAAACAGACATCACATTCTGTCTTTGAGTGAGCGATGTTCATAGAAGATGTCATAGTCAATATCAGCAGTGTGCTAGACCAGCCATATTAAAGCAATGGCCAAGAAAGTCCACCTGCGCCTCTTCTTCCTTGGAAGGCCGAGGAAGGGCACATGTCCCAAACAACTCTCACCAACTTCTACAGGTGTGCCGTAGAAAGTATTTTATTGGGAAGCATCACAGCATGGTTTGGGAACAGCTCCAATCAAGCCCACATAAAATTGCAGGGTTTTGTGGACTCATCCTCGATCATCACGCAAACCAACCCTCCTGATACTAAGTTGGGGGGTAGTGTGAATTGTGAGGAAGATGCAATAAGGCTGCAGGGTGACTTGGACAGGTTGTGTGAGTGGGCGGATACATGGCAGATGCAGTTTAATGTAGATAAGTGTGAGGTTATTCACTTTGGAAGTAAGAATAGAAAGGCAGATTATTATCTGAATGGTGTCAAGTTAGGAGGAGGGGGAGTTCAACGAGATCTGGGTGTCCTAGTGCATCAGTCAATGAAAGGAAGCATGCAGGTACAGCAGGCAGTGAAGAAAGCCAATGGAATGTTGGCCTTCGTAACAAGAGGAGTTGAGTATAGGAGCAAAGAGGTCCTTCTACAGTTGTACCGGGCCCTGGTGAGACCGCACCTGGAGTACTGTGTGCAGTTTTGGTCTCCAAATTTGAGGAAGGATATTCTTGCTATTGAGGGCGTGCAGCGTAGGTTCACTAGGTTAATTCCCGGAATGGCGGGACTGTCGTATGTTGAAAGGCTGGAGCGATTGGGCTTGTATACACTGGAATTTAGAAGGATGAGGGGGGATCTTATTGAAACATATAAGATAATTAGGGGATTGGACACATTAGAGGCAGATAACATGTTCCCAATGTTGGGGGAGTCCAGAACAAGGGGCCACAGTTTAAGAATAAGGGGTAGGCCATTTAGAACGGAGATGAGGAAGAACGTTTTCAGTCAGAGGGTGGTGAAGGTGTGGAATTCTCTGCCTCAGAAGGCAGTGGAGGCCAGTTCGTTGGATGCTTTCAAGAGAGAGCTGGATAGAGCTCTTAAGGATAGCGGAATGAGGGGGTATGGGGAGAAGGCAGGAACGGGGTACTGATTGAGAGTGATCAGCCATGATCGCATTGAATGGCGGTGCTGGCTCGAAGGGCTGAATGGCCTACTCCTGCACCTATTGTCTATTGTCTATTGTCTATTGTCTATTGTCTATTGTCTTCCATTGATTCCATCTACACTTCATGCTGCCACGGCAAGGCCACCAGCATAATCAAGGATGAATCTCACCCTGGACACACCCATTCCTCCCATCTCTCATCAGGCAAAAGGTGCAGAAAAGTTATTACAATTAAAACACAAAGTACTTGTGCTATAATGCCAGGATAAGTGCTCAACCAAGAAAACCAAGCCCAAAACCAAAGTAGCATCTAAACTGATACCAACTAATGCTTATGACAATAACTAACTCCATGTGCAGTAATCAGCTACCTACATGTTAACAAGCACATTTAAACAAACTGATGCCAGTATATCATTGGCAATTAAATGTAAATATGCCTACCTCTAGATTCAGGGACAGCATCTTCCCAGCTGTGATCAGGCAACTGAACTATCCTATCATCAACTACAGTGCAGTCCTGACCTAACATCTACCTCGTTGGAGACCTTCGGACTATCTTTGATCTGACTTTACTGAACATTATCTTGCACTAAATGTTATTCACATTATTCCCTTTATCATCCCTCTGTACCTTTATAATGAATCCTTTGGATCCTCAGCTCCCTCATCAACAGAACACAATCTGTCAAAATATTGGCAGCAACACTTCTCCCTCGATAACCATCAACACAGGAGCACATCAAGGCTGTGTGTTCAACCCCCAGCCCTACTCACTCTATATTCATGACTGGGTAGCCAGATACAGTTGCAACACCATCTTCAAATTCGCTGATGACACTACCATTGTTGAATGAATTGCAGTTGAGGATGAGTCAGAGTATAGGAGGGAGATTGTTTGACTAACCTAACGGTGCCAGAACATCAACCTTGCTCTCAACATCAGTAACACGAAGGAACTGATTGTTGACTTTGGAAGAGGAAGGTCAAGGATCCATAAACCTCTTAATTGATGGGATGGTGGTGGAGAGAGACAAAATCTTAAAATTCCTGGGTATGCATATCTCTGAAGATCTGGTAGAGAGAATATTGACTGGTTGCATTTTGATCTGGTTCAGCAACTTGAAAACCCAGGAACCAAGATTGTAAAAAGTGGTGAACGCTGTCTAGTCCACCACGGGTACTAACCTCCCCACCATCAAAGGGATCTACAGGAGTCACTGCCTGAAAAAGGTTGCCAGCATCATCAGAAACCCACACCGCCCTGGCCACAGTCATTTCATTCCTGCCATCGGGAAGAAGGCCTAAAAACTAACGTCCAGGACCAGCTTCTACCCGACAACCATCAGCCTATTAAACATTACAAACAAATAAGCTCTGGGGGCATTGTTAATGTCTCTGCGCTATTTTTGTTTGTTTTTTAATATATATATATATATATACTGAACTTTTTTTGTTGTTTATTATGCATATCTGTTGTGCTCCTGCAAGTAAGAATTTCATTGTTCCATTTCAGGACATATGACAATAAAACGGACTTCATTCTTAATGGTCTTGTCATTAACTGTATATTTTCCCCTTACAATCAATCTCCCACAGTGCAACACCTCACACAAAGGATGAATTAATCTTCATCCGGTATTTTTTCCCTCATATCTGCAACTGATCTAAATCCTGCAGTCTGAAGAAGGGTCTCGACCCGAAATGTCACTCTTTCCTTCTCTCCAGAGATGCTGCCTGTCCCGCTGAGTTACTCCAGCATTTTGTGTCTGAATCCTGCAGTAGTCTTTGGCAACCTTCCTCATTGTCCACAACTCCACCAATTTTGGTGTTGTCTGCAAATGTATTAACCATCTCTATCCAACTCAATTTTTATACAGACGCTCCCCGGCTTACGATGCTTTGACTTACGATATTTTGACTTTGTGATGGTGCAAACGGCAGCGACCCATAGCAAGCTGCAGCTCGCTTCCGACCACGTGATTACGTGTATTAAATGCATTTCAACTTACGATATTTTCGGTTTCTGATGGGTTTCTTGGAATGTAATCCCATCATAAGCTGAGGAGCACCTGTATATCACAAACAGAGATCTCTGCGGAACATTACTTGTCACAGAGCTCCAGCCAGAATAACTCCCTTCCACCGCTACCTTCTGTTTTCTATGGGAAGCCAGTTGTGAATCTAAACTACCAAGCCACTGTTGATCCATGCATCTTAATCTTCTGGATCAACTTATCTTGAGGGACTTTCTCAAATGCCTTATTAAAATCCATGCAGACAACATTCACTGTCCTGCCCTCATCAATCACCTTCATCACCTCCTCAAAATACTCATTCAAGTCAGAACGCCATGACCTGTCACTGACAGAGCCAGGATGACATGGCCTAATTATTCCATTCTCTATCAAATGTGAATAAATCCTATCCCATACAATCCTCTCCAGTAGCTTCCCTGTCACTCACATGAGGCTCTCTGGCCTAATATTTCCTGGATTATCTCTACTTCCCTTCTTAAACAAAGGAACAACATTGGCCAGTGTCCAGTCCTCCAGACATATTCCACCATTCCAGATGGCTTGCCACTTTCTTAAACATTGGCTAAGGTTTAAGGTAGAATGGAGAATTATTCCATTCTCTATCAAATGTGAATAAATCCTATCCCATACAATCCTCTCCAGTAGCTTCCCTGTCACTCACATGAGGCTCTCTGGCCTAATATTTCGTAAACATTGGCTAAGGTTTAAGGTAGAAATAAAAGAAAATCAATTGGTGTTCACCGTTATTAAAAAGTAATCAGAAAGTGACTTTCTTTACCCCATGTGTGCAGTTAAACATCAATACCAGGAAATTAACCTGGTTCTCCAGAAGATTCACTGAAATATCTGCTAAGAGACAATACATATATGTAAATATGTAGACTTTATTAATCTGAGAAACAAATATGGCAAGAAATGTTGGAAAGGACAATTCAAGAAAAATTGATTTTAGTAGTGCGAGAAAATAAAAATTGGCAAACAAATTCTACACTGAAAATTGGCACAAATTGGTGCTGGATTTTGTTATGCTCTGTGACATTGGGAAATAATAATATAACTAAATGCACCACAATTTTCTGTTAGTTGCTCATCAACTATCGTGAATCATCTTTACGAGATTGAACAAAATGACTCTACCAGGGACACTAAGAGTCAGAACCAGGCTCCTACCCAAGATGAGCAGCCTATTTACTTAAATTGGGCAGATGGTTTGGAGCCAGGCTTAAACTCCTCTAATGGCAGCTTTCCATGTGGAGTTATGTACAAAAACTTCCGACAAGAAAGTAGGGAGGAGGTAGTGTGCCTGATGTGAAGATTAGTGATACTGTGAATATGAAGAGAACGGCCTCTTCCTATTTATATGTTACTAGACCAAGTGGACCCGTTGGGCCCATTCCTTGTAGGGTTTCCACTGTGACCTGGGGAAATCGCGTTTAAAAAAAAAAAATTGTTTAAAGAAAATGATAAAATGAATCTCAATGAAATAAGGATCCTATGTAAAATAAAGAGGCCGAGATGGATCCAAGGTCTTTTCCAAAAATGGGTGGCCAGGCGGGAAGTGTCTCCTGGGGCCGTGGGCAGGTAAGGGGGGACAGGGAAGGGTATCGGGCATTGAGCGGGAGTTTGGAGCCAATCAATGGAATCCACGTGTGGGTGAGCGGCAGGAGCAAATCAGGAGGTCCCGGTGCCAATCAGAGCAGGAAGCGCCGGCGCTGCCCCCATGTGGGACCCAGACCAATTGGGTGTCGAGTGTGTGTGGTCGGAGCTGAACACAAAATGGCAACCCTCCCCCAACTGTACACGCACCGGAGCTGAAGACAACATGGCAAACTTCCACCGACTGAGCACAAGCCGGAGTTCACCCACTCCATCTCTCCCCCACCCCAGGCCCCCCCTCCCTCCCACCCTCCTCCTCCCCCCCTCACCCACTCCATCACCACTCCCCCCCTACCCACTTCATCCCCCCTCCCCCATATCTGCAGTTCCTTGTTTCCAAGTCAATATATTACTATGGGTTTGGAGTCATGTTTAGTCCAGAAAGAAAAGACAAATTATTAAGTAAATAGAATGCAGCTACAAAGTTTTGCATTGCAAATCGATTCCACGGTCGCAGTGCATGAAACATCAAAAGTCAGCATGTAGTTGCTGCAAATAATTAGGGAGGCTAATGCAATGCTGACCTTCACTGCAACCTTCATTGCAAGCGGTATCTATTTACTAAAAATCTCGTTTGTTTGTTTGTTTGTTCCCGAACTACAGCCAAAACGGTACACGATAGAGCGACAATTTTAGGTCCACCTTACTCACCGTCATCCCTTTGGTGCTAATGGAAGAAGCTTCATTAAAATCGGTGTTATATTTTTTAAGTTGTTCATATTTTAAAGTTTAAATCTATCTCCTAGGGAGGGAGGGTGGGAGGGAGGCAGGAGGGTGGAAGAGAGTGGGATGGAGGTGGGAGAAGGGAGGATAAGGGGATGGAGTTGGGGGGGAGGGGAAGGGAAAGGGGGGAGGGGAGGAGGGAGGGAGGGGAGGAGTGAGGGGGAGGGAGGAGTGGGGAGAGGGGGGAGGAAGGGAGGGTGGAGAGGGGGAGAGGGTGTTGTACCAATGCAGGAGAGGTTTGGGCCCAACGGGTCCACTTGGTTTAGTGGTTTATAAAAGTAGGGAAGTTTTGTTGCAAGGTGCTGGTGGAGCACTGGTACCACTTTGTTCTCTATGTTTAAGGAATAATATATTAACATTGGAGAAAAAGTTCAGTGGGTTGATTCTTGGTTTGAGGAGGGTGACGTAGGAAGAAAAAATGAGCAGGTTGGGCCTATAGTCATTGGCACAAGAGGTAATCTTACTGAAATACCTATAATTCTCTGGGGTATTGACATGCTGGGTGTCATGTGATGCTGTGGCACCTTCATGCCCACGTCGGTTTTGCATACAGCCAGTCACTGCTGGCGACTTGCCAGCAGCCTCACGAGAAGGTCCAGCCACAAGAGCTCAATAACAACTCCAAGGTCAGACGCACTAATTGGCCTTATCTGCACACAGGTTATGATTGGCGAAAATGTAGGTTAAAGTGGTTCTGCAATAAACAGGTCACAAGGTGTCTGGCTCAGTTAAGTGTTGTTTGTTCTTTGCTTTCTGTCGTGGGATTCAGTTGCTACACGCAACCTTCCATTTACTCACGAAATGTGTGACAATAAAAGGGACGGTGTCAGTCGACGAGGTAAAGCTCGACGTCCCAACTCTTTTTACAATCAATGCCAGAGCGTGCTTTTCAATACTAGAAGCTCGATTTCACTCGCTCAAGGTCACGAGCCAACGGACAAAATTTGGGTTCCGAGCAGCTCATCTTCCAGAGCAGATCGCAGAGAAAGCAGAAGACATGATCCAGGAGGCTCTTAATCCTGCAGAAACGACGTGCTTTAATCCGTTATCGTGGAGCGAAGGCAGCCCTCGAAGCAAGCCCGCATTTCGGAGCTGCTGGGTGATGATAAGCTCGGCGATAGGAGGCCATCACCAATGTTGTGGAGAAGGTGCTGGCTGGAGGGAGACAAAAAGATTGACGGCGATGTCAAACAGCAGTTTCTCCGCTGCATGTCTACTCTGGTGCAGGAGCATCTAATCAGTATGTTTCAATCGGCCAGCCTAGACGAGGCTGACATTGTCATGGAGACTACCACTGCGCTGCAGGAGACTGGTTAGTACAACAACAGTAAAGCCAGAAAATGCACAGCGGGAACAGCAAATTGCAGCGCTCACTGCACAAGTCAAGGCTTTGGCAGCCCAGCAGAACCATCCCCGTTTCAGGTTTAATGCAAACCTCGGGTTGGAAACGACGAGGCCCGGCAGTAGAGGCGACTGCTGCCCGTGGGCAAACGAGCCACTGGCTTTTTCTTAGCGACCGCCTCTCGGGTGTGCAATATCTCATTGACTCCGGCGCCGAGGTATCGGTCGTTCCTCCCAGTTCCCAAGAGCATTTTCACCCTAACCCCGGATGTGTTCTCACCACCGCGAACAATTCTAGCATACAGACATTTGGTCAGAAATCAATCATGCTCGACTTCGGTTTGCAGAAAACGTTTCGCTGGATTTTCACAATCGCCGACGTATCAAAACCCATTATCGGAGCAGATTTTCAAGCATACTTCTCTTTGCTGGTGGATTTTAAAATTCGCGGCTGAAGCGATTACCGCACCCGCGCACAGGTGAACTGCAACTGCCGTCAGGCAATGACTCTCTCACCTTACCAGCCTCCAACCCAGCTCCCGCCCATATCAGGAGTTACTTAAACAATTTCCACGACTAATAACTCCGTTTTACCGGCACAATGATATCAAACATCCTGTCATGCATCATATTTAGACCCGTGGCCCTCCAGTTTCAGCAAGAGCGTGCAGGTTACCCGTAGATCGCCTCTAAGTCGCAAAGGCTGAATTTGACCATATGTTGGAGCTCGGGATCATCCGCAGGTCTAAAAGCTGCTGGGCATCACCTCTTCACATGGTCCCCAAGAAGTCTCCCAGAGATTGGCGACGCTGCGGCGACTACCGTTCATCAAACAATGCCACTATTCTAGATCGATACAGCATCCCACATTTGCAGGATTTCTCTGCAAGCCTACAGGGTAAGCGGGTGTTTACAAGCATCTATGTTGTAGGGATCACTGAGACATGGTTACAAGAGGACCAGGGCTGGGAACTGAATATCCAGGGGTACACAACGTATAGAAAAGACAGACAGGTGGGCAGAGGGGGTGGGGTTGCTCTGATGGTAAGGAATGATATTCATTCCCTTGCAAGGTGTGACATAGAATCAGGAGATGTTGAATCAGTATGGATAGAAATGAGAAATTGTAAGGGTAAAAAGACCCTAATGGGAGTTATCTATAGGCCCCCAAACAGTAGCCTCGACATAGGGTGCAAGTTGAATCAGGAGATAAAATTGGCGTGTCAAAAATGTAATGCTACTGTGGTTATGGGAGATTTCAACATGCAGGTAGACTGGGAAAATCAGGTTGGAAATGGACCCCAGGAAAGAGAGTTTGTAGAGTGCCTTCGAGATGGATTCTTAGAACAGCTTGTACTGGAGCCTACCAGGGAGAAGGCAATTCTGGATTTAGTGTTGTGTAATGATCCTGATCTGATAAGGGGACTAGAGGTAAAAGAGCCATTAGGAGGCAGTGATCACAACATGATAAGTTTTACTCTGCAAATGGAAAGGCAGAAGGGAAAATCGGAAGTGTCGGTATTACAGTATAGCAAAGGGGATTACAGAGGCATGAGGCGGGAGCTGGCCAAAATTGATTGGAAGGAGGCCCTAGCAGGGAAGACGGTAGAACAGCAATGGCAGGTATTCCTGGGAATAATGCAGAGGTTGCAGGATCAATTTATTCCAAAGAGGTGGAAAGACTCTAAGGGGAGTAAGAGACACCTGTGGCTGACGAGGGAAGTCAGGGACAGCATAAAAATTAAGGAGAGGAAGTATAACATAGCAAAGAAGAGTGGGAAGACAGAGGATTGGGACTCTTTTAAAGAGCAACAAAAGTTAACTAAAAAGGCAATACGGGGAGAAAAGATGAGGTACGAGGGTAAACTAGCCAATAATATAAAGGAGGATAGCAAAAGTTTTTTTAGGTACGTGAAGAGGAAAAAAATAGTCAAGGCAAATGTGGGTCCCTTGAAGACAGAAGCAGGGGAATTTATTATGGGGAACAAAGAAATGGCAGACGAGTTAAACCGTTACTTTGGATCTGTCTTCACTGAGGAGGATACACACAATCTCCCAAATGTTCTAGGGGCCGGAGAACCTAGGGTGATGGAGGAACTGAAGGAAATCCACATTAGGCAGGAAATGGTTTTGGGTAGACTGATGGGACTGAAGGCTGATAAATCCCCAGGGCCTGATGGTCTGCATCCCAGAGTACTTAAGGAGGTGGCTCTAGAAATAGTGGAAGCATTGGAGATCATTTTTCAATGTTCTATAGATTCAGGATCAGTTCCTGTGGATTGGAGGATAGCAAATGTTATCCCACTTTTTAAGAAAGGAGGGAGAGAGAAAACGGGGAATTATAGACCAGTTAGTCTGACATCAGTGGTGGGGAAGATGCTGGAGTCAATTATAAAAGACGAAATTGCTGAGCATTTGGATAGCAGTAACGGGATCATTCCGAGTCAGCATGGATTTACGAAGGGGAAATCATGCTTGACAAATCTACTGGAATTTTTTGAGGATGTAACTAGGAAAATTGACAAGGGAGAGTCAGTGGATGTGGTGTACCTCGACTTTCAGAAAGCCTTCGACAAGGTCCCACATAGGAGATTAGTGGGCAAAATTAGGGCACATGGTATTGGGGGTAGGGTACTGACATGGATAGAAAATTGGTTGACAGACAGAAAGCAAAGAGTGGGGATAAATGGGTCCCTTTCGGAATGGCAGGCAGTGACCAGTGGGGTACCGCAAGGTTCGGTGCTGGGACCCCAGCTATTTACGATATACATTAATGACTTAGACGAAGGGATTAAAAGTACCATTAGCAAATTTGCAGATGATACTAAGTTGGGGGGTAGTGTGAATTGTGAGGAAGATGCAATAAGGCTGCAGGGTGACTTGGACAGGTTGTGTGAGTGGGCGGATACATGGCAGATGCAGTTTAATGTAGATAAGTGTGAGGTTATTCACTTTGGAAGTAAGAATAGAAAGGCAGATTATTATCTTAATGGTGTCAAGTTAGGAGGAGGGGGAGTTCAACGAGATCTGGGTGTCCTAGTGCATCAGTCAATGAAAGGAAGCATGCAGGTACAGCAGGCAGTGAAGAAAGCCAATGGAATGTTGGCCTTCGTAACAAGAGGAGTTGAGTATAGGAGCAAAGAGGTCCTTCTACAGTTGTACCGGGCCCTGGTGAGACCGCACCTGGAGTACTGTGTGCAGTTTTGGTCTCCAAATTTGAGGAAGGATATTCTTGCTATGGAGGGCGTGCAGCGTAGGTTCACTAGGTTAATTCCCGGAATGGCGGGACTGTCGTATGTTGAAAGGCTGGAGCGATTGGGCTTGTATACACTGGAATTTAGAAGGATGAGGGGGGATCTTATTGAAACATATAAGATAATTAGGGGATTGGACACATTAGAGGCAGATAACATGTTCCCAATGTTAGGGGAGTCCAGAACAAGGGGCCACAGTTTGAGAATAAGGGGTAGGCCATTTAGAACGGAGATGAGGAAGAACTTTTTCAGTCAGAGGGTGGTGAAGGTGTGGAATTCTCTGCCTCAGAAGGCAGTGGAGGCCAGTTCGTTGGATGCTTTCAAGAGAGAGCTGGATAGAGCTCTTGAGGATAGCGGAGTGAGGGGGTATGGGGAGAAGGCAGGAACGGGGTACTGATTGAGTGATCAGCCATGATCGCATTGAATGGCGGTGCTGGCTCGAAGGGCTGAATGGCCTACTCCTGCACCTATTGTCTATTGTCTATTGTCTATCTCGTGCGCGCGTATTATCAAATTCCGGTCGAGCCCACCGATATTCCCAAGACAATCGTGGTCACTCTCTTTAGTGGGACGTTCGTATTTCTACGGATGCTGTTTGGTTTACGAAACGCAGCACAATCGTTCCAGCGTTTCATGGACCATGTACTCTCCAGCCTCGATTTTGTTCACGCATACATCGACGATGTGTTGATAGCGAGCTCTAGTGAAGACGACCACAAGAAACATCTCGGATTACTGTACCGGTGTCTCGCCGAATATGGGATTATCATTAACACTAACAAATGCGTGTTTGGCGCTCGCAAACTCACTTTCCTCGGGCATCGCGTGACGGAGAACGACATCCTGCCTGGTGAAACAAAGATGCAGGAAATCCAAAACTACCCAGTGCCAAATTCGTTAAACCAATTACGGCGATTTTTGGGGATGATGAATTTCTACCACCGCTTTCTACCGAACACTGCAGGTTCCCTATTACCCTTGACCAACTTATTCAAAGGTTCAGACAAAGAAACTTCAAAGAAACCGTTGTGTTTACCTGAGGATGAAGTGCAAGTCTTCAACGCCGCTAAGAGGACTCTCGCCGACGCAACTTTGCTGGTCCATCAAAGGCCCAATGCCGTATTTTCACTCACCACTGATGCCTCCGTCAATGGCGTGGGAACCGTTATGGAGCGGCGAGTCAATGGCAGGTGGGAGCCTTTAGCATTCTTTTCGGCAAAATTATCACCCACTCAGATGAGGTGTAGCACGTACGAGCGAGAACTTTTGGCTATGTACCTCACCGTCAAGCATTTCCACCATCTGTTGGAAGGCCGTCCCTTCACTATTTATACCGATCACCAACCGCTCACATACACTCCCCGTACAAGTGTGGGGAGCTATTCACCGTGGGAAATCCGCCACTTGGACTTCGATCTGCAATTCTCCAGTGACATCAGGTACATTCAAGGAAAAGCAAATCCGGTTGCCAACGCCCTATCAAGACTGGAGGTGGATGCTCTGAATGTGGCCACACTAATCGGTTTTCATGCCATGCTTGCGCGCAGCATTCTGATCCCGATCTTATCCATTACCACCGGACGCATACAGCCCTAAAATTGGAAGATGTACCTATCGGTGACACGAGAGAAACCATCATATGTGACACTTCCACTGATAAACCAAGTCCGTTTGTGCCCACGACGATGCGTTGAGAAGTTTTCAGTGCACTGCACAACTTATCACATTCGGGCAAGAAGGCTACGATAAAACTAATCTCCGAACATTTCATCTGGCCTTTCATCAAGCGTGACGTTGGATTATCGCCAAAACTTATCAACCGTGTCAACAATCCAAGATCTCCAGGCACACTAGGACCCCTTTCAGTGAGTTTCCTGTACCGAACACCCGTTTCGGGCATGTGGACCTGGACTTGGTCGGCTCACTCCCACCGTCAAGACACTACACATATCTGCTCACTTGTGAAGACTGGTTCACAAGGCAGCAAGATGCTATCCCAGTCATCAACATTTCAGTGGAAACAATAGCCCGCACTTTTGTTGACCGATAGATTTCAGTCTTTGGGGTTCCAAGTACGATCACAACAGACCGAGGACCGCAATTTGAATCTGCGCTGTTTCAAACACTAACCGACCTCTTGGGTACAAACCGGATTCAAACGACTGCATATCATCCACAAACGAACGGCCTGATTGAACGATTCCATCGCCAGTTGAAAGCTGCTCTGCCAGCCGGAGGAAATGCTTTGCACTGGAGTGGACGGTTGCCTCTGGTTCTGCTTGGTATTCGTACAACGGTGAAAGTAGACCTAGGATGTTCATTGGCAGAAATGGTTTATGGCACAACTCTGAAGCTGCCCGGCGAATTTGTCGAAATAATCCCCACAGACAGATCCTATGATCCAAGCAGGTATGTCAATCGATTACGGTGAACTATGCAGCTACTTAGGCCAACACCGACACGGTGAACACCTGCAAAGGTCTACGTGCCTGCTGACCTCCAACGCTGCACACATGTTTTGGACGGACACAACGCTGTCTGACGATCTCTTCAGCAAGCATACGATGGCCCTTACCAAGTCATTCAATGCCTACCCAAATATTTTGTGATCTATCGGAACGGAAAAACTGACACCGTATCCGTTGCCTGGTTAAAGCCAACATACATTGAGATCCAACCGACTACCTCATCCACCAAACCGGCGAAGTCACAAGATCCCAACACTTCCTGTCACAGACCTCCCACAATGCAGTACCAAACAGGATCAGGCCGTAAAATCAACCCGCCAGACCGATACGGGGCACGACAAAGCCAGGCAGTAGCCCCCTTGTATGACTCGGTGGCTGAGGGGGGAGCTGTGGCACCTTCACGCCCACGTCGGTTTTGCATACAGCCTGTCGCCGCTGGCGACTTGCCAGCAGCCTCACGAGAAGGTCCAGCCACAAGATTTCAATAACTCCAAGGTCACACGCATTAATTGGCCTTGTCTGCATACTGGTTATGATTGGTGAGAATGTAGGTAAATGTGGCTTTTGGAATAAATGGGACTCAAGGTGTCTGGCTCGGCTAAGTGTCGTTTGTTCTTTGCTTTATATCATGGGATTCAGTTGATCCCACAATGCCATGCATAAGGTGGACCATTTCCCACATTCCACAAGCAACTTCTCATTGAAGGCAGACATCAGTACACCACGATAACCTTACACGAACATTGATGAGACAAAATACAGGGAGGAGATAGAGAACAGCCAGCATTATCAAAGACCTTTTCCACCCTGGTCATTCCTTCTCCTCCACTCTCATAGGTCAGAAGATACAGAAGCTTGAAAGTATGCACCGCCAGATTCAGGAACAGCTTGCAGGCTTCTGAGCTGTCCTTTCAGAAGTAAAGTCCGATTCTCCTCTAACTCATTGTGCACATTGGACTTTGTCTCTGGAACTATTGTGCTCTAATGCTGAGAACTATATTCTGCACTCTGTTTCTTTCCCTTTGCTCTACGTATTATACTCGAGTTTGGATTGATTGGATTTATGCATAGTCATATCTGATTTAGATTGGTTGGCATGGAAAACGAAGTTTTTTACTGTACACGTGACAATAATAAACCTGAACCTAAACCTAAAGGGTCTCAGAGATAAAAGTATTTATAGATCCTAAGCTCAAATTGACCAGACTCTATTGATCTCTGTCCTTCTATGTACTTTTGAGATATAAACTACCAGCAGCATTGATATCAAAGCAATGATGTATTTATAAACTTCTCTAAATATTCTGGCAGAAATAGAAAATCAATATTTGCATCCTCTCCCAGACCACGATGCTCAGCATTGAGACCCTAATTGCACATAGTCAGATCCAATGGGCTGGCGATGTATTTCATCCAGCTGACCAAACAAATAGTCCACTTTAAGAACCACAAGATTACTTGGTATGTGGCACCAAACCACAAACTATGGAGCACCTATTGAGATGTCCTCCATTGGAGCACAAATGCAAAGCTGAGGATCACGCAGAGAACAATGATTTTGGCTGAAACACAATATCTAGCATGTGTGGACACGATAAGAAGACTTGGTAGATAAAGGAAACAAATCAAATAAGTTTTCAAAGCTTCATAAAAATCCATAACCCATAACTGCTTAAAGTAGAGAAAAATAATTTGTGATGACATTGAGAATCGTGAGTTCATTTGTTGGATGCACAACTGGTGGAAGGAGTGCACCACCTCCCAAACAACCCACCCTCCCCGGCCATCAAGCATATCCAGCTTTACTGAAATAAAGCGTAAGATCCTGAGGGACTGGCTAAGAAGATTTATTGATATTGAAGTTCTTTGAGATATCCTGAACTTGTGATAACAATATTTAAGCCATATTTAAATTCAAGTTGTTTTTATTTCAAAATGTTTCAAATACATAACTCATGACACACAGAAAAAATTGTGACCAAGCTAAAATACCACCGAGTAATACCACAATTCACAGAAAGAGAAGAATCCACATATTTTCATTGTCTACAACTTTGTTCACTCATTTTCTGAAATCAGAAACAAGAGCAGTTGACCAATGGGTCGTCATATAACATCAACTGTAGCTTTCTTGGTCGTGCTCTCAACTTTAATTCAGGATGTCATGGATTCAAATACCATTCCAGAGACTCAAACACTGACACTTCAGTGCAGTATTCAAGGAGTGATTTTTAAACTGAGTCTCTGTCTATTCTTCAGTGCATGTAACAGATATGAAGGTGCTATTTCAAAGATGAAGGGAATTACGCCAGAGGCCTGTCCAATAATTATACTTCATTGGACATTATGAAAACAGAATCTCTCTTCATTATTACTGACTTTCAGGAGCCTGCGTGCAAAATGGTTGTGTAATTCCCTCATTATTTCAGTAATGAAACCTCAATGATACATAAAACGCTGAGAAGGCCTGGGTTAGTGAAAGGTGCAACATAAAAACGTCTTGTTTAAATGTTAGTTTGAGCAATGAATGTTGAACATGGGATTAGAACATCGGATTAGACATGGGATGAACAGAAAGATTGTCAAGGTAGACACAAAATGCTGGAGTAACTCAGCGGGTCAGGCAGCATCTCAGGAGGGAAGGAATGGGTGACGTTTCGGGTCGAGACCCTTCTTCAGACTGATGTCAAGGGAGGGGGCGGGGCAAAGAGAGGATGTAGTAGGAGACAGGAAGATAGGGGAGAGCTGGGAAGGGGGAAGGGAAAGAGAGGGACAGAGGAACTATCTGAAGTTGGAGAAGTCAATGTTCATACCGCTCGGGTGTAAACTACCCAAGCGAAATATGAGATGCTGTTCCTCCAATTTGCGCTGGGCCTCACTATGACAATGGAGGAGGCCCAGGGCAAAAAGGTCAGACTGCGAGTGGGAGGGGAAGTTGATGTGCTGAACCACCGGGAGATCAGGTTGGTTAAGGCGGACTGAGCGAAGGTGTTGAGCAAAACGATCGCCAATCCTGCGTTTGGTCTTGCCGATGTATAGAAGTATTGTCAAGGATAGTTTAGCTCAGATCCGCTTTATTAGTATGGACTAAAGATTACATCCATTATGGCACAGTTTAACAGAAGGTGCATTGTTTGACCATTATTTAGGTGTTCTAGCTGGAATGGTGACCATGTATATACAGTTTGCAATTCTGGTCACTGGCAACCGGAAGAATATCATTGAGTTGGAAAAATTGTGGAAAAGATTCACAAGGACATTACTGGGAATGGAGGGCTTGAATTGTAAGGAGAGGTTGAATAGGTTGAGACTTCTTTCCCTGAAACATGGGAGGTTGAGGTGTGACTTTATATCGATATATAAAATCATGAGGGATATATTTAAGATGGATGCTCACAGTTTCTTTCTCAGGTAGGAAAAAATAAAACCAGAGAGGGCATAGATTTAGGGCAAGACAGGAAACATTTAAATGGGACCTATGGAGTTACTTTTTCAAGCAGAGGGTGGTCAGTGTAAGAAACAAGCTGACAAAGGAGTGGGTACAACATTTAAAAGACATGTGGACTGATATGTGGATAGATGAGGTTTAGAGGGAGATGGGAATAATAAGCAGGCAAATTAGACTCGCTTAGACAGACATCTTGGTCTGCAGGGGCCAGTTGGGTGAAGGACCTGTTTCTGCACTTTATAATTCTGTGACTATATACTTTAAAACTCAGCACTATGGGGGATAGTCAAAGTTAAAGATCAAAGAAGCAAAGGTTATGCTAAATGGCGTTTTTTTCTAAAGTAGAATTTCTACTTAAGGACTTATTCAAGGAACATTGAGAGTGAAGAGCTTGCTTTATTTCTAAAGTCTCACTCACGCATCCCATGCCAAAACAGTGAATTTATGCAAGTAATTTATGTTTAATATGTTTTGCTGCATTGGAATGTTATCAATATCTTAATCAAATTGAACCTTTTTTTATTATTTTCACTGCAGACAATCTCACTTGAGCGTGACAATGTCGACACTTGTGTTTATCTTTGATTGATGGTAAGGATGCATAACTACTGACGCCTCAGATTCTAGTGGCTCGAGCAGGACAGAGATATCAAAGCCCAATTCAGTTGAGAAATTACAATCCCACAGATTCACCAACCTCTGCAGTTTGATGTTATCTGTATAAACAGCACGTAACTTCCATTAAGATGTTCAAGGATGCAGTGGTAGATATCAGATTCAATGTGTACTCTTTTATGTTTACTTTCCAGCCTCGACTCGAAAAGTCACCTATTCCTTTTCTCCAGAGATGCTGCCCGACTCGCTGAGTTACTCCAGCTTTTTGTGTCTGTCTTTGGTTTAAACCAGCATCTGCAGTTCCTTCCAACATATTGCCAAAAGCTGGTTGTAGAACCTGTCCAACCATAGCAGTTATTTTCATTCAATTATGTATGTAGACAGACTTGAGAACAAGAAGCCACTGACTCTGCACAATAGGTGCCTTGTTCGCAGATCTGCTCATTAGTTTGACTCCATTCCCCACCCCATTGAATAGCAGCTGTACAGAAGAGTAGCAATTACAATGAAACAAATTGCTTCCAGTTTGCCCTCTGCAAGAGACTTACAGGCTGTGAAGAAAGCTGTGTAATATCTGCACAAAGATAGCCAAATCATTATGCCAGGACAACAATATGCCGAAAATCAAACAACCAAACATTTTCTGTAAAGGATCAAGAGGTAATGCACTACACCTTCCAAGAACTGTAAAATAATACCTGCACTAATGTCAAGAAATTAACTGCTTATTTTCTATCTTATTTCACATTCTATCCAATTTGATAATTTGACTGCTTTCTAGTTAAGAAATACAGCTCATAGAATCAAACTCTTCCTTAAAAAAATTATACTGACTACATACCCCTTTTCATGTTATGTGAGCAGGAGACTATACATATGAAACTGATTGGAAAATATGTAACCTCAAGTATAGTTTTCGCGATTTCCATTGGCAGCAGAAAGTTTGCTTTTGAAATATTCCAGATATTTAAAAATCTATTTATTCTGGCAACATTTCCACTTTCTACAATTATGTGTTGGAGTAATGCTTATTCCAATACATTTCACTTCCAGAACCTTGATCTTCCAAAATGAATTTCCGTCTAAGTATTAACAATTGTTTAGCTAAACTGGTAATTGTAGCATATCAGCACCATTGATGCACCAAATGAATAAGATATTGCAGATACTTTATTGTTGAACCTGATATAAAATAATATAGATCTATAGTTAACTCTATAGTATGTTTGACAATTTCAAACGCTATTAAGTTTTACTATGACTGCAGATATACAAACAAATGTATTGTTAGAAATAGTGAACTGAAGTGGCAGCTGTGGTTCCCTATTGAATTATAGAATGGAGACTGAAGACCTGTTCTCAAGATACTGGAAGAAAATAATTTAATCTGCGTAACAGTTAAGATAGTAAAACTCATTTCTGTTGCAATCAAATTATTGGTCTGTTAAAAGGTGATGCATATTATCTTTCAAGAACCTAAACTTGTCAATCCTATTGGAGAATGTAGCCAAACTCCATTACTACATATTTCTGTGGTTTGAGGGAGGCTAGTTTTCGGAGAGATAGGGACAACAAACCAAACAAACCATCAAATATAAAATAGATTCTTAACGACACCCAAAATACTTTGGAAGTATGCATTGTTAATAGCTCAAGTGCTTGTTTGATGAGAAAAACATTTGATATTTGATAAACATTTGACGTGGTCTTTGCTCAAAAAATACTGCTTGTCAAATCAACTTCACAGAGCAAAAACGTACATGCTAGTTGCCAATTTACCCTATCTCTGATGCTCAAAATCAGGTCATTCTGATGAAAACAGACCCATCCTATCCAACTTTTTCTCATAACTGAAGTCCTCCAATCCAGACAACATCCTAGTGAAAAGACAGAAAGTGCTGGAGTAACTCAGGCAGTATTCTTGGAGAACATAGCTAGATGAGCTTGGTTGGGATAATGGTACTGAAAGCAGAGCTGTAGTCTCTGAATAGGAATCTCCCCGTTGCTAACAATTTTAATTTGTCTTCAAATTTCCATACTGACATTTCTAGCTTGGGTCTGCTTCATTACCAGAGTGAGGCCACGTGCAAACTGGATAAACAGCACCTCACATTATGCTTAGGTAATGGTATGAACATTGAATTCTCCAATTTTAGGTAACTACAAAACCACCTTCCTCTCCCCATTCTTTCCCCATACCTTCCCCCTTCTCTCCCACCTCCTCCATGACCCCCCCCCCACCCCAAACACACACCTACTTTTCCCCTCTCCCTCACCTTCCATCCACATTCCTTCCTCTAGCTTCACAATTCGCAAGTCTTTAATCATTTTGTCTCACATCTGTTTTTTCAAGCCCATGTCCACTGCATACGTCAAACGACCCCGAGCAGAACAAGAAAACCCATTATGATCTCCGCAAAGTTATTCAGGATGTCAACAGACAATACCAGGACAAATTTGAGTCCATATAATCATTTGGACACACGCAGAACGTGGCAAGGTCTGAATACTGTCACTGGCTGCAAAGCGAAGTCAGGCAACATTACTGATAATAGTGCGGCCCTACATGATGAACTCAGTCTGAAGAAGGGTCTCGACCCGAAACGTTACCCATTCCTTCTCTCCCGAGATGCTGCCTGACCTGCTGAGTTACTCCAGCATTTTGTGAATAAATACATGATGAACTCAATGGTTTCCAAGCTCGCTTTAAGTAGAAGACCAACGGGTCGATGACATCCATCCCTTCAGACTCAAGTGTACCTCTTCCTAGAGTCACTGTTGCAGAGGCTAGATCGGCCTTCCTAAGGGTGAACCCATGGAAAGCAACTGGCCCAGATAGAGTTTCTGGCGAGAGGGGGCATTCACGGACATCTTTAATCTCTACCTACTCTGTTCTGAGGTACCCACCTGCTTCAAGGAAACCACCATCATCCCAGTCTGAAGAAAAGCAAGATCTCATGCAATGTTATGGAATGCAATAAATCCAATCTACAGCCTTGACCCACTACAGTTCACTTGCCGCCACAACAGGTCCACGGCTGATGCCATCTCTTGGCCCTACACAAATCCATGAAACACCTGGTTAAGAGAGACACCTACATCAGATTCCTATTCCTTCTTAGCATGCATTCTCAGCCCCCTTCTTTACTCCTTGTACATTTATGACTGTGCACCCAAGTACAAATCCAATTCAGTTTACAAATTCACAGACGACACCACCTTGTGGGTTGGATATCAAATAATGATGAGATAGAATACAGGAAGGAGATTGAGAACTATTTGACGCGGTTTCGAGACAACCTTTCTCTCAATGTCGACAAGACAAAGGAGATAGTGATTGACTTTGGGCGGCAAAGTCATATACTCTGGTTTGCATTAACAGCGCGGTGTAGAGATGGTTGAAATCGTCAAATTCCTAGGAGTAAATATCACCAGCAACTTGTCCTGGACCACCTATATCGAAGCAATGACCAAGAAAGCACACCAATGCCTCTACTTCATTAGAAGGCTAAGGAAGTTCCGCATGTCCCCAACAACTCTCACCAACTTCTGCAGATAGTTTGGGAACAGCTCCAACCCAGACCACAAGAAATTGAAGAGAATTGTGGACGCACCCCAGACCATCACACAAACCAACCTCCCTTCCATTCTCCACTTACACCTCATGCTGCCTCAGCAAGGCCAGTAGCATAAACCAGGACAAGTGACACCCCGGCCACTGCCTTTTCTCCCCTCTCCCAGGCAAGAGGGATAGAAGCGTGGAAACGCACACGTCCAGATTCAGGGATAGTTTCTTCCCAGCTGTATTCAGGCAACTGAACCATCCTATCAACAGCTAGACAGCGGCCCTGAGCGATTATCTACGTCATTGGAGACACACGGACTACATTTAATCAGACTTTACTGGACTTTATTTTCCACTAAACATTATTCCCTTTATCATGTATCTGTACACTATTGATGGCTCGATTATAATCATGTATAGTCTTTCTGCTGACTGTTTAGCACGCAACAAAAGCTTTTCACTGTACCTCGGCACATATGACAATAAACTAAACTAAACAAAACTAAGTGGTGTGCAATGTGGATAACTATGTAAACTGAGTCAATAGTCCATCATATTATCGAATGATAAGCATCTTATAAGCTGTTGGGCTTCACTAATGCAATGTCACGAGGGGACATGTTCACCATTATTATTAATATATAGCATTATATAGCAGATATTTTAGTGTTTTAGTCAAGAAAGGGTTGATGTTATGCGGATAGACTTGTAATTTCTGAACACATATGAAAAGTAATACCCTACTTTCTTACAAATAATAATCTGAATAACTTTATTTTACTGTGAAGCAGCAGCAACAAAGCCAGGTTGACTTTGAATTAGTAATAGTTTGATTAAATTTATAACTGTATTGAAATTGGAAAGAAACTTGCTATATTAATACTCCTTTCTTATGAAGCACCTCGGTGATTTCTCCTTGTAAGCATTTTAAACATGGGCTTTCATAGGCCATGCACCACAAGGTAACGCACCTCCTGCTATCTCCCATCCCATGGCTGTGGTAGAGTATTGGTAAGATAATAAGATATTTTTCTCTTGGAGAGTCTACATACACTGATGAGCCAAAACATTATGACCACTGACAGGTGAAGTGAATAACATTGATTATCTTGGTACAATGGCACCTGTCAAGGGGTGGGCTATATTAGGCAGTAAGTGAACAGTCAGTTCTTGAAGTTGATGTGTTGGATGCAGGATAAATGGGCAGGAGTACAGACCTGAGCCAAATTGTTGTGGTCAGATGACTGGGTCAGAGCAAGTCTGAAACGGCAAGGCTTGTGGGGTGCTCTCAGTCAGCAGTGGTGAGGACCTACCGACAGTGGTCTGAGGAGGGACAAACCACAAACCCATGACAGGGTGTTGGGTGTCCAAGGCTCATCGACGCACGAGGGCAACAAAGGCTATCCTGTCTGGACCGAACCGACAGAAGGCCTATTGTGGCACAAGTCACAGAAAATTTTAATGGTGATCACGGGAGGAATGTACGGTGCATCGCACCCTGCTGCATATGGGGCTGCGTAGCTGTAGACCGGTCAGAGTGCCCATGATGACCCCTGTCCACCATCGAAAGCGCCTACATTGGGCATTCAAGCGTCGGAACTGGACCTTGGAGCAGTGGAAATAGGTCGCTTGGTCCGATGAGTCGTGTTTTCTTTTAGATCACATGGATGGCCATGTACGTGTGCGCCGTTTACCTGGGGAAGTGATGACACCAGGATGCACTGTGGGAAGATGACAAGCCGGTGGAGGGAGTGTGATGCTCTGGGCAATGTTCTGCTGGGAAACCCTAGGTCCGGCCATTCATGTGGGCGTCAATTTGACACATGTTACCTAACCAAACATTGTTGCAGACCAGGTACACCCCTTCATGGCAATGGTATTCCCTGATGGCAGTGGCCTCTTTCAGCAGGATAATGCGCCCTGCCATACTGCACACATTGTTCGGGAATGGTTTGAGGAACATGATGAAGTGTGCATGGTGTTGCCCTGGCCTCCAAATTCTCCAGATCTCAATCCGATTGAGCATCTGTGGGATGTGCTGGATCGACAAGTCCGATCCACGGTGGATCCACCTCGCAACTTACAGGACTTGAAGGATCTGCTGCTAATGATTTGGTGCCACATACCACAGGACACCTTCAGGGGTCTTGTAGAGTCCATGCCTCGGCGGGTTGGCACTGTTTTGGCAGCACACGGAGGACCAACAGCATATTAGGCAGGTGGTCATAATGTTTTGGCTCATCAGTGTATACTCAGGCAGAACACCTATGATAATTCCTATTCTTGGCTTCAGTTTGTGGTTCCATTTCACATGAAGCTGCACTGGGATAGCTGGTTAAGGGTCAATGGTAGGAAGGGAAATGCTACCATAATGATGAGGTACAGCACTGTCAAGCTGTGAACCACCAGTGAACCTCTGAGGGGTGTGCATAAACAACGATGATCTCATCTTCAAGGTCAGACTTGTCATTGTTTCAATCTTCACTGGTGGTATGCAGCGACATAATCCAAGCAAGGGTGAGGTTTGGACTTTGTGAGAGCGAATATGAGGGGAAAGTATACACTTAATGACAAGACCTTCAACAGCATTAATTTTTCAAGGGATCTTGGGGTGAATGTGGCCACACGAGTAGATAGAGTTGCTCAGGGAGGCATATGGTATGCTTGCCTTCATTAGTCAGGGCATTGAGTAAGAAGGGTCTCGACCCGAAACGTCACCCATTCCTTCTCTCCCGAGATGCTGCCTGACCTGCTGAGTTACTCCAGCATTTTGTGAATAAATCATTGAGTATAAGAAACAGGAAGCCATGATGCAGTTTTATAAGACTTTGGTTAGGCTTTAATTGTAATATTGCATACTGACTGGAGGCACAGGGGAGGATGCAGAAGAAGTTAACTACAATGCTGCTTGTTTTAGAGAATATTAGCCATAAGGAGAGGTTGGACAGACTTGGATCGTTTTCTCTGGATTGCCGGAGGTTGAGGGGATACCTGAGAGACATATATAAAATTATGAGAGCATAGATAGGATAGTCAGAACCTTTATCCCCATGGTGGAAATGTCAAAGACTAGAGGGCATAACTTTAAGGTTAAAGGGGCAAGGTTTAACTTGTTTACTGCCAAGATTTTTTTTCACGTATACTCTGACCCGAGTACACTCAAGGGTGGCACTGAAAGGTAAAGGAGGCAGGTTTTTTTCCTCACAGAGGAGTGGAATGCATTGCCAAGGATGGTGGTGGGAACAGATATGATAGTGGGATTGAAGAATCTTTTAGATTGGCACATGTAGATGCAGGGAATGGAGGAGTATGGTGCATGTGCAGGCAAATGCAATTAGTTTAGCTTGGCATCATGTTCGGCAGACATTATGGGTCTAGGGTCTGTTCATTTCTATGTTCTATATACATATGTATGTACATTCTCTCCATATCGTGCGGCACGGTGGCGCAGCAGTAGAGTTGATGCCTTACAGCGAATGCAGTGCCGGAGACCTGGGTCCAGTCCCGACTATGGGTACTGTCTGTATAGAGTTTGTACGTTCTCCCCGTGACCTGCGTGGGTTTTCTCCGAGATCTTCGGTTTCCTCCCACACTCCAAAGTCGTACAGGTATGTAGGTAAATTGGCTTGGTAAATGTAAAAATTGTCCCTAGTGTGTATAGGATAGTGTTAATGTGCGGGGATCGCTGGTCGGGGTGGTGGGCCGAAAGGGCCTGTTTCCACGCCGTATCTCTAAACTAAAAATAAAGCTGTTAATTTATCTGCTAAAATTTCCAAATCTCCATCTCAGAATCAGGGTGTGCTCTCCTTGCCTTCACCAGCCCGAGTGTAGCCATACTGTGTGTTTCTACAGACTGTGTGCCAAGACGCTGAATACATTGCAACAAACTGCCAGCAGTTGCATGGAATTTACAGAGTAACTGCTGGAGTTCATATTTTTTCCCAAATATGGAAGCATTTTCTACATAAAATGAGCTACTGCAGTTGTACAGTCATCATAATCTGGATTAAAATTGTCATTGGAGTACTATCCAATTACATTTTATCACTCCAAGGATTGAAGCAATACATTTTTAGTCAATAATATTTTGCATGGAAATATAGGCTGTTGATGCAAGACAATCTAAAATGCATCCATTTCATACTGGCACTCTTGTTCTACTTTGACCAAAATAAATCTCAAAAATCATTTTCTAAAAAAGACATTCATAACCAATAAATGAATAATTTTATTCATTATCAAACTTATAAAGGCTTGCATCCTTTATATTCTACAAATAATATAAATTGAAAGAATATTGAATCTACTCCATGATGATCTATGATTGAAGCTGCTAAATTCCAAAAAAAGTAAAGACACTTGTATTTTTTTTAAAGAGAGTATCACTGCCCAATGATAAGACAAAGCAGAAAGGAATGTTTTTCTTAAGGTGGTTGTTTCTTATGGCAGTCTTGGGCTTGAAAGGCAGTGAACTAGATTCTTATGTGAAACATCAACATGGATGAGCGACAGCAAGGCTTTCTCCATCAAATGTCTAGACATATTTAAGACTGCTCATTTAGCAATGCGGAGTTGACAGCAACATTAAGTCACTTCACTCTGACAGTGATTTAAATGAACATGAACTCTCTCACAACTTGTATGTTTCTTCCTTTCAGAATTGTTACATTTCAAAGTAATTGCTACTACACAAACACCTTTTGTAGCAAATAGAAAGGTTATAATTTAGGTTTAATTTAATTTGGTTTAGTTTAGTTTATTGTCACGTGTATAGAGGTACAGTCAAAAGCTTTTTTATTGTATAAGAAAATAACTGCAGATGCTGGTACAAATCGATTTATTCACAAAATGCTGGAGTAACTCAGCAGGTCAGGCAGCATCTCATTTTATTGTGTTCTGTCCAGTCAGTGGAAATACTGAGCTGTCCAGTGTAGAGATACAGGATAAAAATAATAATGTTTAGTGCAAAATAAAGTCTGATTAAAGATAGTCTGAGTGTATACAATGATGTAGATGGTAGGTCAGGACTGCTATCTAGTTGGTGATAGGATGGTTCAGTTACCTGTTAACAGCTAGGAAGAAACTGTCCCTGAATCTGCAGGTGTGTGTTTTCACACTTCTGCACTTCTTGCCTGATGGAAGAGGGGAGAAGTGGGAGTCTTCGGGGTAAGATATGTTCTTGGTTATGTTTCCTTGTTTCCAGTTTTCCTCCCCACCCTCCCCTCCCACAAAGCTTTTCTTGCTTCCAGTTTTCCTCCCAACCCTCCCTCCCACAAAGATCAGTCTGAAGAAGGATCTCGACCCAAAACGTCACCCATTCCCTTTCTCCTAGATGCTGCCTGACTTGCTGAGTTACTCCAGCATTTTGTGATACCTTCGATTTGTACCAGCATCTGCAGTTATTTTCCTACACTCCTTGATTATGTTGGTGATCATGGCGAGGCAGCATGAAGTGTAGATGGAGTCGATGGAAGGGAAATTGGTTTGCGTGATGGTCGGGGCTACATTCACAATTTTCTGCAATTTCTTACAGTCCTGGGTGGAGCCGTTCCTAAGCCATGCTGTGATGCGTCTCGATAAAATGCTTTCTGTGGCACATCTGACTGTATATGTTGGCGAGAGTTGCTGGGGCATGGCGAACATCCTAAGCCTTCTAAGGAAGACGAAGCGTTGGTGTGCTTTCTTGGCCATTGCTTCAATATGGCTGATCCAGGACAGGTTGCTGGTGATATTTACTCCAAGGAACTTGAAGCTTTCAACCATCTCTACTTCAGCGCCATCAATGTAAACTGGGGTATGTATACCACTTTGCTTCCTGAAGTCGATCACCAAATCTCCTTTGTCTTTCAGACATTGAGGGAAAGGTTGTTGTCTTGGCACCAGATTACGAGGTCCTCACTCTTCTTCCTGTACTCCATCTCGTTATTATTTGATATCCGGCCCACTACAGTGGTGTCGTCTGCGAATTTGTAAATTGAGTTGGATTTATATTTGGCTACACAGTCAAGGGTGTATAGGAGTGAAGAGCGAGGCTGAGAACGCATCCTTTCGTTAGTATTAAATATTAATTAGTATTACGATGATAATGGATAAACTTAACTTCTGTATCATATTCTTCTCTTCAATTCTTTAGTCGAGTTAACAGCTTTTTTAAATGAATGGATCTATGCTTCAATTAAAATAGTTGCCGTAATGTTATACTGCACTTTAACCTCTCGGGTTACAAGATATTTTTAAAAATGTTCTCTCTTCCACTGAAAGTGGTGATTTTTGATTGTATTTTAGAAAAGTATTTCATTAACTGTGAAGCATTTTCAGATTTCTTGAGCGTGTGATAGGCACTTTACAAATTCCAAGGTTAATTCCTGGTATCTCTGTACAATTTTATAATAGCTCGCTAATATTTGCAGTGTAACGTGATTCTTCAGGAGTATCAGAAATGAAAATCACAGCCAAGTGCCCTGGGTCCTGAAAGTTGTCTAGTAAGACATTGAGAGGGAGCGTTGGTTGATTTCCCGAAAAAATATTGAGAAAACATTTGCATTCTAGGTACCACACTAACTGGGCCTAATTAATTTACTACATAATAATGGAACATAGAGTTGTACTGCTTTATGTGTACAAGTGCTACACGAAATGCTCACACATCAGAAAATTTAAAGTAAAATACCAAGAAAAATAAACGTCATAAATTTAACAAGACGAGCACCAAGGGATTGCATCTTCCTTGTTGGAATATCAGAAATACATCCATAGGAGGGAAAACCACAAACAATGACAGTTTGAGTGAGAGAAAACGTACAAAAGGGATATGTAAAAGGTATGAAATACAGACCAGAGTTATTGCTGAGACCCCAACCCAAAAGAAGAATACTGGAAATGTGCAGTTGATCATCCCCCATGTAACTGGACCAAGAGATCTCTGCCCTGGTCCTCAAATCTTCTTGAAATAAAGGGCAACATCATTCGCCTTTCTAAGTGTTGGATGTAGCTGGATGTAGCTGCTTGTTAACTCCCAGTGATTAGAATACGAGGACACCTTCTGAATATCACCACCTTTTTAATCTTACACAATTTCATTTTACAACCAAATCCTGTCCCAATTTTTACCACATTATGTTTAATCTACCATGTCCTGCCTATGAATTTATTCACAACCGCAACTTCTCTGCATCCTCATCATACGGTTGATTAAAGTTCAGATCCTGCATGTTCCAGTAAGGAAGAAGGATAAGGATGGCAAGGTACGTTAACTTTGGAAGAACAAATTTGGTGAAAGAGAAAAAAAACAAGTGCATGTAAGGTTTATGAAGATGAAATCAGACAGTGTCTTTGAGGAATACAAAGCAAGTAAGAAAGAACTCAAGCAGGAAAATTAGAAAGGTGCGACAAAATGACTTTGCGTTGAATTAAAGGAAATCCCAAGGCTTTTTCTAGGTACATTAAAAACAGGAAGGTAACTTAAGAAGGAAGGACTGCTCAAGGGTAAAGAAGGGAATTTGTGCCTGGAGTCAAAGGTTGGTGAGGTATTCACTACAGACTTTGCATCTGTATTCACCAAGGGGAAGAACATGGAGAACAGTGGGATCAATATGGAGAATACTGATATGCAAGGTCAGTCTGAAATCAAAAACGGGGTGGTGTTTGGTCTCTTGAGTTGCATTAAGGTGATAAATCCCCAGGGCCTGATGGGATCTAGCCCAGATTATTAAGAGAAGTAAGAGCAGAATACAGGACCCTTCACAAACATCTTTGCATCTTCACTAGAAATAGGTGGTCCCCGAGGGTTGGGGAGTAGCTAAGTGGTAAAGAAGGGAAGTAGAGAGAATCAAGGGTATTGGAACTTTGATTGAACCAGGCCAGTGAACCTCACGTCAATGGTAGCAAAGCTTGTGGAGAAGATTCTTTGGGATAGGATGTACTCCCATATGGAAGAGAATGGGCTAATTAAGAGCCATCAGCATGGCTTTGTACAATCAAAGTCCATAGTTCCCTGAAAGCGGCAAAAGAGATAGAGTGGTATAGAAGCCAATTGGTTGCTTGCCTTCATCGATGAAGGCATTGCGTATGATAGTCAGGAAGTCATGATACAGCTTTATAAGAATTTGCATTTGGAGTATTTTGTCCAATTCTGGTCGCCACATTACAGGAAGGATGTGCAGGCTTTGGAGAGGATGCAGAAAAGTTTTACCAGAATGCCGCCTGGATTTTACAATATCAGCTATAAGGAGATGTTGGATAAACTTGGATTCTGTTCTCTGGGGCGTGGAGACGTGGGGAGATCTGACAGAAATATATTACATGAAGAGAGACATAGATAGGGTAGATAGTCAGAACCTTTTTCCCAGGATGAAAATGTCAAAGAGAACAGGGCATTAGTTTGAGGTGAGGGCAGCAAATTTTAAAGGAGATGTGTGAGGCAAGTTTAGAAATAAAAAATTTTTTTAGTATTCATAAGTTCAGAAGAGTGTTGCATGATACAATTCTTTAAAAAATACCTGTAAGGACTGAGCCTGCTGTGCTACTTGTTGAAAACAGTAAGAACTTGAAACACATCAATATCAAACATCATGATGAAATGAACAATTCCGCTTTCAGTGTGGCTTTACATAAGAAATCATTGTTTTGTGAACTTTATGTGTGAACTTTTTGATCTCTATTTAATTTTCACAAACAGAATTAGGGAACTGACAAGACAACTCTAATGCCAAATAAATAGTGCGCAATTTCTAGGTCTAGCTTAGAAACATTCTTGTGGATTACCTTCATAAGTAAAGAATTCATCAATTGGAATTTTATATAATATGAATAAAACAATATCAATGCCTTCAGTGTATTGTTATTCTCCGCACTTTTACATTTGGAAACACTTTCTACATAACTAAACTAACAAAGATATCATCGTAACAGAGAGATGACAAACTACACCCAGTGCAGACATTTCAAGTACCTCTGATGCTTCAAGTAGTCAGTAAATAAAGTGCAAGGCAGCTCAAAATATCCAACAGTTCAGTCATGCGAGCAGGTTTTGGTGTCCCAACTCACTAGCCTTTTCTGCTTCTGCATCTTGATCGTCCATGCACTTTTCTCCTTTCTTAAGTACCTATATCCCTATAGACTAAAATCTATCACAGATCCTGTGATCCTTTCAAACATCTGCTGGGCGTTAAAGTAACAAAGTCTATTTTATCTGTCACTAGTCCTTTGTGCTAACTTTTACTATAAGTGACTGTTGATACAATAGCATTCCTTGGTGGATTTCTAGGTTCCATTTTCAAAACAAACCCCACTTCAGGATGGAATCCAGCTCACAGAAAAGAAAGCCATTTTACAAGGTGGATATTTTTTCATGAGGAAAGGCCAGTCTATTCAAAGGTGTAAAATATTGTTAAAAATAAGATATTCACTGATTGCCAGCTCTTTGTCGTCTGTCATTATATGGGCATAAATGATAGAAATGCATTATAATTATGTTATAACTTGGGTTTATACCATTCCTTTCTTGGCAAAGTTTTCAAAGGCATTTCACAGAAGTCTTTTTTTTAGACAAATATTATAATATTTATAAATTCTGATTAACTAATACGATTTATTTAACGTCTGGTCAAATTCTGGTCTAATTCCATTTATAAGTTTGCTGATGACACCTCTGTGGTGGCCAGATCTTGAACAATCATGAGAAGGAGATTACAAGCTGAGTAACATGGTGTCAAGACAACAACCTCTCCCTCATCAGCAAACTGAAGGTGCTGGTCATTGATGCTCAGAAGTGGGGTGAAGTCCATATCCCAGTCAGCAGTAATGGTGCTGAAGTGAAGAAGGTCAAGAGTTTCAAGTTCCTAGGTGTAAATATCACCAACAATTTGTCCTGGTCCAACCGCATTGATGCTATGATCAAGCAAGCACACCAACAGCTCTACTTCTTAAGACAGAAAATGCAGCACATCTCCAATGACTTTTACCAATTTTTACACATGCACTATATAAAGTATACTACATCATACAAATCGGCCACCTCACCATTGAGGTGCACCACAACGCCTCAAGAAAACAGCCAACATAATCAAGGACCAATCATGTCTTAGTCATTCTCTCTTCTCTCCCTCCTATCAGGCAGAAAATACAAGTTTGGAAACATGTATTACTAGATTCAACAATGACTTCATCCCTGCTGTTATCAGTCTCTTGAACACACATCTCATATGCCAAGGATGTATTCTCAACCTGTCTTGTTGTGGCCCTTGCACATTTTATTAATATTCACGCTCTTTCTAGCTGTAACACTGCCCTCAGTTTTCTTTCTTGTTTACACTCCCTGTATACACTCCATGTATACTATAATCTGCCTGTATAGTACGTTAAAAAAAGTGTTTCACTGTATCTTGGTACACAATAATAAACCAATACCAATAATGTGGAAAAGGATTTCCTATTTAGGAGGTGGGTTACTCACCTCAGAATACCCAAAGAGTGTAATCCTACCTGTTTTTGTAGCTGCAAAGTTTAGGTGGCAGTTGGTCAGGTTGAATTTCTGGTCAAGATAACTGTCAGGATATTGATACAGGGACACTGAAAATTGTAATTTTTTGAATGTCGAAGCAAGGTGATTAGTCTCTCTTTTGTTGGAGATGATACTGCCCAGGTACTTGCCGGATGGATGTTACTTGCTACCTACCAGAAAATATCTGAATGTCACACGGGTCCCACAGCAAGCAGATATACAGTAAACTGCTTTATTTTTCTGAGGAATTACAAATGTAATAGAACATTATGCAACAGAAGGAAGGTCACTGATGAAGTAATTGGTAAGATCAAGGACTTTGCCCTGAGAAATCCCTGCAATCATGTCTTGTGGCTGAGTTAATTGACACCGACGGGTGTATAGTAGAGAGCATATTAACTGGTTGCATCATGGCCTGGTACGCAACTCAAAAGCTCAAGAATGAAGGAGATTACAAAAAGTGATGGATGTAACCAAGTCCATCAAGGGTACTAACCTCCCCACTATCAAAGGGATCTATAGGAGGCCTTGCCTCAAAAAGGCAGCTGGCATTATCAAGGACCCAAACCACCCTGGCCACGCTCTCATTTCACTCCTGCCATTGGGAAGAAAGTATAGAAGCCTGAAAACCGTAACCTCCAGGTTCAGGAACAGTCTCTTCCCAACAACCATCAGAATCTTGAACAGTACAAACACCAACTAAATATGAACTGCAACTTGTCTTAGTTGCTCTAGGGACTTTTGCAATAACATTGTTCCTTCTAATTTATTGAAGGTTTTTTGTTTATTATGTTATCTCTGAGCATTGTGTTTGCAGATCTGCTATGCTGCTGCAACTAAGAATTTCATTGTTTATAAGAATATCATTTGTTAGCAAATGCAACATTTCCTTTAGAGGCAAGATAAAATATCAGAAGGATTTTTCCAAGTGGCAAGATTTGCATTAAACCCAAGGTGTTGTGTATAGCACACATGTAACCTCTTGCACAGCAGAAAGAACAACACATGCTGATGATGCCAGGCCATGATGCAACCAGTTAATATGCTCTCTACTATACACCCGTCGGTGTCAATTAACTCAGCCACAAGACATGATTGCAGGGATTTCTCAGGGCAAAGTCCTTGATCTTACCAATTACTTCATCAGTGACCTTCCTTCTGTTGCATAATGTTCTATTACATTTGTAATTCCTCAGAAAAATAAAGCAGTTTACTGTCTTTTACTTCAGCATTACTCAATTTGTTTGTGAATACCTGCACATAAAAATGAAATGAAAACTTACTTTTCTGGTACCAGACTATGACTTACAATAGATCCTGGAATAATATAAATATGGTCTCCTACATAGTTCATGATTTTTAAAGCCACTATCAACCCTATTAATGAAAGCAACAAGACCCAAATGTTGCCAGGTTTTGACAGCTTTTACACACCAATATGGTAAAGATTGATTATTTCATTTATCCACTCAAAGTGAATACATATCAACATTTAAAGCAATGGTCATCAACAGGGGCAGCATAGTGGTGCAGTTGGTAGTGCTGCTGCTTCATTGAGCCAGAGACCCATGTTTGTTCCTGACCCATATGCTGACAATGTGGAGTTTATACTTTCTCCTTGTGACTGCGTGGGTTTCCTTCGAGTGTTCTGGTTTCCTCCCACATCTCAAAGGCGTGCAGGTTTGTAGGTTAATTGGCCTCTGTAAATTGCTCCTAATATGTAGCGAAAGTGGGATAACATAGAACTAGTGTTAACATTGTTGGTGTGAGCTCGGTCGGTCGAAGGACCCGATTGCTTGCTGTATTTTTCAATTTGTTTGATCATTAGGTTTTATCTTGCCTATACATTCATATACCTCATAAATTGAAAGTTCAATATTAATTTTGAATGTACAGAACTTACAGCAAGAGCTCTTCTGGCAATTTCCAATAGGGATCTGGAATCTACAGTGGCTTGCTGGAATTTTGCTCTTGGATCCTGCTCCTGAAATATGGGCAAAAATAGGGTGGGAATAATTATTTGTGTTTGCACCAGGTCTGTTATTTAAATTTTGTTTCAGTATTTTCAGACAATTTTATCGCATTTTTCATTTACTTTTAAATTATTTCTTTCATATTAAATAGGTTTTAAATGTCTCTCAATTCAGAATATAACAAAATCTTGATATCCTTGACAGTAACCAAAGCTGGAACTGCAGCTTTGCCACAGCCATCACATTTTTCAAAGTTCCAGGAGCATGCTTGTTCTGGTGGGTTTCATCCAGCAATATTACTGTTCCAGATCCAGACCCACAATGAAAAAAATTCAACCTGGTTCTTAAAATATAATCAGGTTTATAGAACATTAGCTTCCTTCTCCAATTGTCCCACGATTGTCCAGTTGTGGAATACATATAATGCTGCACAGCTTTTTAAAGGGCTTTTGCAGCAGATGCCTCTTGATTACATTTCTTCTTGACGAAGCAAAATTGTACTTTGAAAATCTTCAAATGAGACTCCAACTGGAATAGGAAGTTAAATCTTGCTTAGGTAAGATAACTGTTAAACTAACACAGCTGAATACTATGACAAAAACATTGAAAAAGCAACCCTGATTGTAAAACAGCTTTATTTTATTTATTGCACTTGCTTCAGTTAAATCCATCGCTCTAGCTATGCCTGCATTTTTGTTGATTACCTTGAACAGGCCATCCCTTACTTTCAATTTCTCCGTCTCTGCCGCACATGCTCCCAAGATGAGGCTTTCCATTCCAGGACACGGTGGTGGCGCTGCGGCTGCGACTCGCCTGCAGTCTGTGTCTTTCTTCCTTCTTTGTCTTATCGTTAATGTTAGATGTAGGTAATAGTCTATTCTTAGTTGTGTATTATGTGGGGGGTGCTGCGGGTGGGGGGTGGGGGAAACTTAAAAAAATCTCTTTCTTCAAAGGAGATGCGACTTTTTTTTCCGTGTCGTATCTCCGTTTGCGCTGCGGCCTAACATCGTGGAGTTGGCGGCGTCCAGCTGGGATCGACCTTGAGGGCTTCGGTCGCAGAGCCTGTGGACTTACCATCGCGGAGCTGGCTGACTTTCGGAGGCTGTGGTGGCTCTGTGACTACGGCTGTGACTCTACTTTTGGAGGCTTCAACTGGGGGCTGTGTGGTCTGTAACATAGGGAGCTCGCAGGTCCTTGCGGCTTTCGGGAGCTCCAGCCACAGCAGCTTCGACTGCCCCGAATCGTAAGGCTTGAATCGGCCCATTCACAGGACCTTTCATCGCCTGGAGCGGCTCAGCCGCAGGATCTTCCATCGCCCAGAAGGGACTGCAATATCAGGAGCCTCGATCGACTCGACGCAGTAGTTTGACTGCCTGACCGTGGGAGAAGAGGCAAGGAAGAGAAAATACTTTTTTTTACCTTCCATCACAGTGAAAAGGTGCCTGGAGGAGAGTCACAGTGATGGATATTTATGTTAAATTCATGTAATTGTGTGTCTTGTTTGCTTTTTATTGTTATGACTGTATGGTAATGACATTTTATTCAAATAGTTTTGAATGACAAATAAATTCAATTCAATTCCATGTCTTTGGTAAATGTGGTTCCCCGCCCCTGTCGTAGATGGATCCCTTACCTGTATCTCCTCAGAATCCTGTAGATTTGCTCTCTCTCTCTCTCTCACCTTAGACAATAGACAATAGGTGCAGTAGGCCATTCGGCCCTTCGAGCCAGCACCACCATTCAATGTGATCATGGCTGATCATTCTCAATCAGTACCCTGTTCCTGCCTTCTCCCTGTACCCCCTGACTCCGCTATCCTAAAGAGCTCTATCTAGCTCTCTCTTGAATGCATTCAGAGAATTGACCTCCACTGCCTTCTGAGGCAGAGAGTTCCACAGATTTACAACTCTCTGACTGAAAAACTTTTTCATCATCTCTGTTCTAAATGGCCTACCCCTTATTCTTAAACTGTGGCCCCTGGTTCTGGACTCCCCCAACATTGGGAACATGCTTCTTGCCTCTAACTTGTCCAACCCCTTAATAATCTTATATGTTTCGATAAGATCCCCTCTCATCCTAAATTCCAATGTATACAAGCCTAGTTGCTCCAGTCTTTTAACATACGACAGTCCCGCCATTCCGGGAATTAATGTAGTAAACCTACGCTGAACGCCCTCAATAGCAAGAATATCCTTCCTCAAATTTGGAGACCAAAACTGCACACAGTACTCCAGGTGCGGTCTCACTGGGGCCCTGTACAACTGCAGAAGGACCTCTTTGCTCCTATACTCAACTCCTCTTGTTATGAAGGCCAACATTCCATTGGCTTTCTTCACTGCCTGCTGTGCCTGCATGCTTCCTTTCAGTGACTGATGCACTAGGACACCCAGATCTCGTTGTACGTCCCCTTTTCCTAACTTGACACCATTCAGATAATAATCTGCCCTCAGACAGAACAAGGATAGAGTTCCCCCGGTTTTTATCTTTCACCTCACCAGCCTCTGCATCCAACACATCATTCTCTGACATTTTCGCCACCTCCAACATGATCCCAGCACCGGTCACATCTCATTCTCACCTCTTTCTACTTTATGTAGACACTACACCCTCCATAACTCCCTGGCTCTTCATACCTTCCCACCCAAACCACCCCCTCCCTAAGTACTTTTCTACAACTGCAGGAGATACTACACCTGTTTCTACATCTCCCCTCTCAGATCCGTCCAGGAACCTCAGAAGCCCTTCCAGGTTAGACAGTGGTTAACATGCACCTCTTCTACTGCATTCAGCGCTCCCGATGTGATCTTGTTTATATAGGCAAGACCAAGAGTAGAATTGGCGACGTCTGCCAAGACCTGCTGGATCTCTCAGTTGCAAATCATTTTAGCTCTCTTTCCAATTCCCATACCTTTCTGTCCTGAGCTGCCTTCGCCCAACTGAAAATAAAAGGTTTGAAGATCAAGACTTCTAGTGCTGTCTGCTTTGAGTTTGCACATTTTCCGTAACCACATGGGTTATCAAAAAAGCAGGGTCTTGATTAACTGGGCAAGTGGGCTGAGGGATGGTTAATGGAGTTTAATGCAGATAAGTGAGAGGTGTTGCATTTTGGGATGTCAAACCAAGGCTGGACCTTCACAGTGAAGGGTAGGGCACTGCAGAGTGTAGAGCAGAGGGATCTAGGAGTACATAATTCCTTGAAAATGGTATTACTGGTAGAAAGGGCAGTCAAGAAGGCTTTTGGTACATTGGCCTTCACCAGTCGGGGCATTGTGTATAGAAGATGGGATATTCCGTTACAGTTGTTCAAGGCGTTGTTGAAGCTGCATTTAGATTATTCTATTCAGTTATGGTCACCCTGCTGTAGGAACGATGTTGAGGGCAATGGGTACATTGAATGAGCTGTCAGACGAGTTAGTTAAGGCAGGCACTATAGCATATTAAAAACGTTTGGAGAGGTTCATGGATGGAAAAGGATATGGGCCAAATGTGGGCAGGTGGGTCAGTGTAGAGGGTCGACATGTAGGTGGCCGACATGGGCAAGTTGGGCTGAGGGGCCTGTTTCCATGCTGTATGAATCTATACTCTTACTATCTCGCTTTTGAAAACCTCCCACTTACCAGCTATAGACTTACCTGTAAACAGACTCTGAATCAATCTCTGCAACTTCCCATTAAATGCCTTCAAACTCATTCTTGTCCCAATTTAGGATCTTAACATGTGGGCCTTGCCCTTCTCCATAACTACTTAAAAAACAAATAATATGGAATTCAATGAAAAAAGGGGTCCATATTACAGAAAATCATGACAACTTTCTAGGAACACAACCCCTCCATAATGCAAGGGTTGTCTGAAATGATATTCAGATTTATTTTGATTAAAATATGGAGCTTGTTCATGACCCACAGATTCTGGTGCTTCTTATCTTGCAAACATGTTTGTTTCTATCTGCCTTGTAAAGTATGCATGCAGGGGAGTCATTTGTCTATGATTTTCTGCAGCGCTTTTGTTCCATGGAGAAAACCTGTGTGTTGATGGTGCGATGACAGATAAGAATCAACAGAGTGCCATCATACTCAAAGTGAGAGTTACCTGCATAAACCCGATGAGATTGTATGGTGCATGAATTGATCATGACCTTGTAAAGAAAAATAAACATGATGTTGAATGTTTCTCATAATTTCTTCTATCTAATCGTGACTGTAACTGAGCCTAGAACAGAAATGTTAAACATATGATAATCCTTTAGTCTATATTTTAATATACAGTATTTTGACATTCATACTGACTTTACATTGCCTCAAGCCCTTTCAGATAGAGATCTTAAAAATTTGTAGAATCACATTGAATATTACCATCATACCATGTGCACTCTCATGCCTGGGTGGTCGGCCTCGCAAAGGGATAAGGTATCCAGAGCCTACCTGATTATTCAATTCAGATGAAACCATCATTCCTCTAAAATAACCCAAACTGCACAAACCAATAAACAGATTTCTAAGAACAATCATTTATTGGCTGAATTGTGAAGCTGAAGAATTTTAGGGCTTAAATGATATCAATTTATTAAATGTTATCATAGAAACAAATGAATAATGACCCCATGAGTGATAGAAGTTTTCTCAGCTTTCATAAACATGAGTCTCACTCACTCCTAAACAATTGATTACTTTGGAAAAGATCCTGTCTACCATCGAAATCAGTGGTCCTTACTTTTTCTTAATAGAGAATATGTCAGTCTATATTTTGATAGTCATTCTTTTTTTACAACATCATGTGCTGAAATTAAGGTATATTGTCTGTTATGAATTATAACATATTCTTGTTTGAGAACAAAACCCCAGAATATGCAGGTGGGTATGATACTCTGGAATTTCAATCAGATTGTTATTTTGTAATATGTTCTCAGTTAATGTTTCAGATCTGAGACCCTTTGCTGAAAACGGTTGGTGGAAGTGTCTTTGACCTGAAATGTTAGCTGTTTCTCTTTCAATCTGATCTGCAGAACCATAGTCATAGAGACATACGGCATAGAGATAGACCCTTTGGCCCAATGTCTATGCCAACCAAAGTGGCATTCTGTGTGAGCCCAATTTGCCGGTTTTTGGCCCATATCCTATCCCTATAACTGTCCAAATGTCCTTTAAAAGTCATAATTGTACGCTTGAGTCTGATGGGACAGATGGCCTTCTATTGGCCTTCTGCTCAAAGTGAGCATAGAATGCATAAGTTCATCAGGCAGGGCCACGATATCACCAGTGATATTGCCTGATTTCATTTTGCAGCAGGTTTTAGTATTCAAACCTTGCCATATGGTGTGTAGGATAGTGCTAGTGTATGGGATGATCGCTGTTCAACGGTTGATGTATTGTGCTGACAAAGGGTCTTTGACCTGAAATGTATTGGTGGTTCAGTGGGAGCATTCTCACCTGCCACTTGGGAGGCCTGGGTTTGATTCTCGGCCAATATCACGCTAACTTTTTCAATACATCAGCTGGCCAAGCTGACCCCTGCAACTCCAACCCAGTGCCACCACTAGGACAGTGGGCCTTTATGGCCAAGTTAAGACTCCAACGTTTATCTTTAAATTTCAGACGAAGGGTAGATTTAGATTTAGAGATACAGCACAGAAACAGGCCCTTCGGCCCACCGGGTCCGCGCCGCCCAGCGATCCCCGCACATTAACACTATCCTGTACACACTAGGGACATTTTTTACATTTGCCCAGCCAATTAACCTACATACCTGTACGTCTTTGGAGTGTGGGAGGAAACCGAAGATCTCGGAGAAAACCCACGCAGGTCACGGGGAGAACGTACAAACTCCGTACAGACTGCGCACGTAGTCAGGATCGAATCCGAGTCTCCAGCACTGTATTCGCTGTAAGGCAGCAACTCTTCCGCTGTGCCACCGTGCCGCACGAGTACAGGATGATGCCTAAAATGTGACATCACTTGTGTATTTGTATGATTGTGCCTAATGTATAGTAGATTGTCATTGTCCCAAGCTTCTCATTTGCTTCTAGTCAAGCAAAGAAGATTTTCAAGGATGTTGGCATTACTTCGCATAACCTATAAGGTGAGATTGAGCAAGGTAGGATTTTAGTTCTTGGAATAAAGGCTGAGGGGTGATGTTACAGCAGTGTACAAATTCTTGAGGGGAATAGGGTGAATGCAGTTTTTTCCTCTAGGGTAGAGGAATCAAGAACTAGAGGGCATAGACTCATGGTGAGAGGCAAAAGATTTAATAGGAACCTGAGGGGCAACTTTTTCACACAATGGTTGATGGGTATATGGATGAGCTGTCAAAGAAAGTAGTTGAGCATTACTCATACAGCGTGGAACGGACCCTTTGGCCCAACTTGCCAACTCCGGCCAACATGCCCCATCTATGCTAGTCCCATCTGCCTGCATTTGGCCCATATCCCTAGTGTTATCTGCAAATTTACTAATCATGCCCTGTATGTTCTCACCCAAATCATTGATATAGATGACAAACAGTTGGCCCAGCACTGAACCCTGAGGCACACCTTAGTCACAGGCCTCTAGACCTTGTCAAGTGCCTTGCTGAAACCCGAGTATACAACGTCTATAACTCTGCCCTCATCAATCTTTTTGGTCACATCTTCAAAAAACTCAGATTTCTGAGATCGATCTCCCACATACAAAACCATGCTGACTATCCCTAATCAGCCCATGTCCAACTAAAAGGATGTATATCTTATCCCTCAGAATACTCTCTAGTAACTCTCCGACCTATCCGATTTGAGACAGGTACTATAATATTTAGAAACACAGAACATAGAAAAATAGGTGCAGGAGTAGGCCATTCGGCCCTTCGAGCCATTCAATATGATCATGGCTGATCATCTAAAATCAGTACCCCATTCCTGCTTTTTCCCCATATCCCTTGATTCCCTTTGCCCTAGGAATTAAATCTAACTCCCTCTTGAATTGGCCTCCACTGCCTTCTGTACCCAAGAATTGTGCCAGAGTTACTACACTCCACACTCTCCCAGTTGACTGTGCCTGAACCCCTCTGCCAATGGATCATCAACTTCCTGACAGACAGGAAACAGCATATGAGGCTGGGAAAGCACATATCGGACCCACAGACCCTCAGCATAGGAGCACAAGGCTGCGTACTCTCCCCTCTCCTTTACTCTCTCTACACTAACGACTGCACCTCCACAGACTCATCTGTCAAGCTCCTCAAGTTTGCGGATGACACAATGGGATGGGAATCTGCCTACAGACGGGAAGTGACACAGCTGGCGTCGCAACAACCTGGAGCTCAATGTTCTTAAGACAGTGGAACTAATTGTAGACTTTCGAAGAGCTCCCCCTCTCCTCCCCCCACTCACATCTGTGGAGTAATTTAAGTTGTATAAGGAGATAACTGCAGATGCTGGTACAAATCAAAGGTATTTATTCACAAAATGCTGGAGTAACTCAGCAGGTCAGGCAGCATCTCGGGAGAGAAGGAATGGGTGACCCTGAAGAAGACCCTTCTTCAGTCATTTAAGTTCCTTTGAACCATCATCTCCAGGGACCTTAAATGGGGGGCCACCATCGACTTCACAGTCAGAATGGCCCAACAGAGGATGTACTTCCTGCGGCAACTGAGGAAGCACAATCTGCCGCATGTAATGATGGTCCAATTATATACAGCTATCATTGAGTCCGTCCTCACCTTCTCCATCATGGTCTGGTTTGGCTCAGCCACCAAGCACGACATCCGGAGGCTGCAATGGATCGTTCGATCAGCTGAGAAGGTTGTTGGCTACAAACTTCCCCCCATTGACGAACTGTACACTTCAAGGGCCAGGAAGCGAGCGGGCAAGATCATCTCTGACCCCTCTCATCCTAGCCACAAAATCTTTGAAGCACTTCCCTCTGGAAGGCGACTCCGGACTGTCAAAGCAGCCACAGCCAGACATAAAAACAGCTTTTTTTCCACGAGTGATTGTTCTACTCAATAACCAAAGTCTGTAGTCTCTTTTTTGCTCTGGTTTTGCTCTGGTTTATTTTCACCCACATGTTTAGACCGTAATGTTGTACCAAGGCACATTCCTTGTATATTCACATACTTGGCCAATAAACTTATTCATTCATTCATTCATTCATTCATTCATTCATTCATTCATTCATTCATTCATATGTTTCTATAAGATCTCCTCTCATCCTTCTAAATTCCAGTGAATACAATCCCAGTCGACCCATTCTTTCATCATATGTCAATCCCGCCATCCCGGGAATTAACCTGGTGAACCGACGCTGCACGCCCTCAAAAGCAATAATGTCTTTCATCAAATTAGGAGACCAAAATTGCCCACAATACTCCAAGTGTGGTCTCACCAGGGCCCTGTACAACTGCAATAGGACCTCCTTGCTCCTAAACTCAAATCCTCTCGTAATGAAGGCCAACATGCCATTAGCTTTCTTCACTGCCTTCTGTACCTGCATGCTTACTTTCAGTGACTGACATATAAGCACACCCAGGTCTCGTTGCACCTCCCCTTTTCCAAATCTGATACCATTCAGATAATAATCTGCCTTACTGTTCTTGCCACATCAAGTGAATAACCTCACATTTATCCACATGACATTTCTATGACAATTGGACAGTACATGGATGAAAAAGGTTGTAGAGGAATATGGGCCAAACACAAGCTAATGGGACTATATTAGATGGGGCATTTTAGTCGGCATGGACAGGTTGGGCTGAAGGGCCTATTTGACACGTGCGGTACGACACTATGACTCTTAGAATAAGCACTTTTTTGCCCAGATTAGTGTATGCCTTTTATATTCCACCTGAAACTTGAAGAGTCATTTAGCTAATTGTTAAATGATCACTATGGTGAGGGGATTAAAGATTCTTCTTTGTTGAACTACCATGCAATCGATAGTCAATATCAGCTGCCAATTGTTTCTGTTCTTATCAGATCGTTGACGATGATTTTCATTTATTCTTTCCAGAATTTTTCTTTGTGAGATCCGGGTTTTAATTAAATTTTAAAAAGCACTTACATAGTACTCCCTTGGTGCTTCGGCGAGTAAATTATATGTGCAGCATTGAGCTTGAGAGATTAACGAGGTATCAGGTTCAATTTGTAGATTTTACTGATTTACTTTGACTGAGTTAATTAAAGGAAGGGGATAAAGCATCTGAATTCATACTGCTGTTTAGAAATCAGTCTATTGTGCTGAAGAACATGTGAAGGGATGGGATTCTGTTCCTCTGTGGTAACCCTATTTGTAAATAACTCAGCAACATGGATTTCCAAACTTAAATGTAAAAAATAACTACTCCAGCTAAGACAAGTAAGTGCTTGTACTAATGGAAATGTGTCACAACATCTCAAAATAAGTTAACATCACAGGAAAAGGTGACAAAATAGTGACAAAACCTGATATTATGCTACCTTAATTGTATACAACATAAGTGTTAATAGTAGTTATCATAGGAAAAGTGTAATGGGTTGGCTAAACCCTTTTGTACACTGACTATTAAACACTCTTTCGTGATATATTGTCATATTGTGATATGTGACAATAAAGTATCATTCATTCATTCATTCATTCATTCATTCATTCATTCATTTATAGGAAGGAAAGCTGAAGAAGATAAGTACAGCGAGAGGAGGATAAACAAATGAATATGTGATTTCATAGATGGTGCAGGAGGGAGGTCTTTAGATTTCTGAGAAATTGGGATATATCTTTCTAATTTGAATTGTCTAATTGCTGTATGGATTAAAGTTTCAGCAAAATTCCTATATTTTTAGAAAATAAGTTAGGGGAAAAAATTATATTCAATCTGGGTGGAACATAGGTAAATTGATTGTCACATAATAATTTTCCTCAGGTTCCTTTCTGCCTTCCAATATCCAGTGTCAATCGTACCCTGTTTGCATAAGATGAATGAAGAATGCCAGGGAGAATTCCTGGGTTTCAGCTTCAATGGTTTCTATTTCTTCCATTCTTGAAACCATGAAACCAAAAACAATGCTGGAAATAGTTTGGCAAACAGCAAGTATGGAGAGAGAAATATAGTTAACATTCTCGACAATAACTTTTCAATGCCTTGGAAGAAGGTTACTAAATAATTTTCCACACAAATAGTGTCTACCTGACTCCAGAATTTGAGACAGGATTTTGGTCAATCTGCTGAAGTAGACTTGGGACTATTCAATATTTTTCCATAAATAAAAGAGGTATTATAGGGATAAAATTGTACAAATAAGAGACATGGAATAATTTTAGCTTTGAAAAGGTATTTGATAAGCTGCTATATTTGAGACATACAACATTTAGGGCAAATACATTGTGGGAAACTATATGTATCTGAAGAGATCTGTTTAAGAGCTCATTTTACAGTTACATTAGTGATTAGGATAAGGCATACCTGAAGTTGGTTTATAACATATAGAGAACATATCAAAATTGCAAGGAAAAATGCAAAGATTTCACAAATATTTAAATAGGCCGAAGTTGATTAAGTGCCTTAGAGATAATTGATGTAGAATTTTGCAGGAAAGTGTGAAGTAGCAAATTTGGAAAAATAGTGAAATCAAGAACACACTAAATAGCATGATTCTAGAGAAAGTGGAATGGGCAAAATATTAATTGATGCTAAATCAAATTGATGCTAAATCAAAGATTTAAAGGTGTGAATTGTAATGTACTAAAAAGCCACAAAATCTTTCCAAGTACAGGTTGAAGCTGAAGTTCCTCTTAAAAAGGAGTTTGTGGCGGCGCCCGGGGGCTAGGCCACTCCCTTGGTCATTCCACTCGGCACTCAGTGGACGGGGGGGATTAGGTCACTTCCTGGGTCAGTTCCCTTGGGTCAGGTGGTCTGGGGCTATAAAGGGTTTTGGGTGTGTCAACTCACGAGTTTTAGTGCGGTGTATGTGTTCGTCGCGGAATAAAGTATTGCTACTACTCACCTGGCGCCTGGCCTGATTTCTGTGGTGACCGCACCCACTACACTGGTGACCCCGATTTTCCTTCGCAAGTCGCGATGGACCTGAATGCTCCACTACCTGACTCTGCCAGTCAGCCGCCTCTGGACCCTGCCGCCCGCGCCGCTCTCCACGCCGTGGCGGTGAGGCTGCCTCCATTGTGGACCGAGGACCCCGACTTCTGGTTTGACCAGGCCGAGGCACTGTTCGCCCTGCGGGGTGTAACTGCTGACGACACCAAGTATTTTCACGTAGTCGGCGTCTTCGACGTGGCCACCTCGCGCCTGGTCCGACCCTTCCTCCGCGCCCCCCCGGTGACCGATAAGTACGTGGCCCTGAAGACCTTCCTCCTTCAGCAGTTCGGCCTCTGCGAGGCCGAGCGGGCAGCCCGGATCCTCCGAATGCCGGGCCTGGGTGACCGCCGCCAGTCGGTACTACTGGCCGACATGTTGGTGCTGCTGGGCGACTACGAGCCCGGTTTTCTATTCAAACACGTCTACCTGATGCAGCTGCCGTCCGATCTCCGCCAGCAGCTCCTCCACGACCCGTTCACCGACATGCAGGCGGTGGGCAGGCGCGCCGATGAGCTCTTGATGGCGCTGGAAGTCCCTCCGACGGCCGACGACGATCCGCAGGTAGGGGCCACGATCGCCCGCATCTCTGCTACTCCCCGACAGCCTTCCCGACGGTATTCGGCTTCAGCAGCTCACCCAGCCGGCGGCGCGTCTTTTTCGCACGGCCCGCCTGCAGTTCCCCAACCCGCCACCGGAGGTCGCTGGTGGTCGGACCCGGGGGCCGCGCACAGCCTGTCGGCAGTTCCTCCATACGCCACCGGAGGTCGCTGGTGGTCGGATCGGCCCGCACAGCCGCCCGTTTTCACGGACGCCAGAAGAGGGGGCTGGTGCTACTTTCATCGGCGGTGGGGCCCTTCTGCCCGTCAATGCCGGCAGCCCTGTTCGTTCCCGGGAAACGCAGGGGCCGGCCGTCAGTGATTGCTTCGGCGGCCGGCCAGATTCATCGTGTGTTTGCGTGGGACCGCCGCTCCGGGGCTCGTTTCCTTGTGGACACCGGGGCGGAGGTGAGTGTTGTTCCCCCTTCGCATGCTGACCTCCGCAGTGGCAACCGCGGCCCCCTCCTCGCCGCAGCCAACGGGACTTCGATCCGATCATATGGGGTGCGCACGATCTCCCTCAACATTGGAGCGGGCAGCTTCTCGTGGCCATTCGTGATTGCGGATGTGTCCCAGCCGTTGCTGGGTGCGGATTTCCTACGGGCACATTCCCTGCTCATGGACGTTAAGCGGCAGCGTTTAGTGCACTCCGTCACTCTGCAGCCCGTTTTCCTCCGCTTGGGCGACCCGGTCGTGCGTCCTGATGGGCCCCTGTCGTCCGTGGTCGCTACTGTTTTCAAGAATTCTGGCCGAATTCCCCGATATCCTGGACCCCCGGTTCCACTCCACCGCCCCGAAGCATGGGGTGGTGCACCAAATTCCCACTACTGGCCCGCCCTTGTACGCCCGGGCGCGGCGTCTTCCACGGGACAAGCTCCGTCTCGCTCGGGAGGAGGTCCGCCTTATGGAGTCACTGGGGATCGTGCGCTGCTCAGACAGCCCGTGGGCGTCCCCGCTCCATATGGTCCCCAAGGCAGACGGTGGTTGGCGTCCTTGCGGGGATTACCGCCGGCTTAACGATGCCACAATCGCCAACAGGTATCCGGTCCCTCGCATTCAGGACTTTAATGCACACCTGGCTGGGGCCACGGTGTTTTCTAAGGTCGATCTGGTGCGTGGCTATAACCAGATTCCCGTCCACCCCGACGACGTCCGCAAGAAGGCAATCGTGACGCCATTTGGCCTTTTCGAATTCTTCCGTATGCCGTTTGGACTCAAGAACGCTGCGCAAGCCTTTCAGCGGCTTATGGACTGTGTGTGCCGTGGCCTGGAATTCGTGTTCGTGTACCTTGATGACATTTTGGTGGCGAGCCGCTCGAGACAGGAGCATGCTGCCCATCTCCGCCAGCTATGCCAGCGCCTTAGCGATCATGGGCTTGCCAAAAACAAATGCCGTTTCGGGGTGTCATCCATTGACTTCCTGGGCCACCACGTGACCCCGCACTGGGCGCTGCCGCTCCCGAACGAGGTGGACGCGGTGCGCCAGTTTCCACGCCCGACCACCGTGCGGGGCCTCCAGGAGTTCGTTGGGATGGTGGCCTTTTACCACCGATTTGTGCTGTCTGCAGCCCGGATCATGCGCCCACTGTTCCACCTCATGGCGGGCAAGCGCAGGGAGGTTGAATGGACCGACGATGCGGTGGCGGCGTTCCAACACGCCAAAGAAGCCCTGGCTGCGGCCACGATGCTCTTGCGCCCACGGGCGGATGCACCAACCAGCCTGACGGTCGACGCTTCGGAAGTAGCGGTTGGGGCGGTGCTCGGACAGCACACGGATGGGTGTTGGAAGCCCCTCGCTTTCTTCAGTAGGCACATCAGCGGCGCACAGCGGAACTACAGTGCCTTTGACCACAAGCTCCTTGCCCTTTACCTTGCGGTCCACCACTTCTGCTATTTCCTCGAGGGGCGTACCTTCACCGCGTACACGGACCACAAGCCCCTCACCTTTGCGTTTGCCAAGGTGTCTGACCCGTGGTCAGCTCTCCAGCAGCGGCAGCTGGCTTTCGTCTCTGAATACACTACCTCCATCCATTTCATCGGGGGTAAAGACAACCGGGTGGCCGACGCCTTGTCTCGACCCGCGGTCCACGACGTCCTGCAAGTGGCCGATGGCATCGACTACTCAGCCCTGGCGGCGGCCCAGTTGACCGATAATGAGATGTCCGCCTACCGTACCGCCGTTTCGGGCCTGAGGTTGGAGGACGTTCCCTGTGGCACTGGGGGCGCGATGCTGCTTTGCGATGTATCCACCGGGCAGCCGCGCCCAATCGTTCCTGTTGCCTGGCGGTGCCGGTTGTTCGAGGTGCTCCACGGGCTGGCCCACCCTTCTATTCGGGCAACGACGACCCTCGTGGCTTCCCGTTTCGTTTGGCACGGGTTACGCAAGCAGGTTGGACATTGGGCGCGCACCTGCATCCCGTGCCAAACTGCAAAAGTACAGCGGCATGTGCGTGCGCCGCTCCAGGAGTTCCCCGTCCCTCGCCACCGTTTTGACCACATCCACGTGGACATCGTGGGGCCGCTGCCGCCTTCTCGGGGTTTCACCTACCTCCTGACTATGGTGGACCGTTTCACGCGGTGGCCGGAGGCAGTTCCACTGCCGGACACGTGTGCCTCTACTTGTGCCCGTGCCTTGGCGGCTCACTGGTTTGACAGGTTTGGGGTTCCGCTGGACATTACGTCCGACAGAGGGCCGCAATTCACCTCCGAGCTGTGGTCATCCATGGCCCAACTTCTGGGGGTTAACCTGCACCGCACCACAGCGTACCATCCGCAGGCGAACGGCCTGGTGGAGCGTTTCCACCGCCAGCTCAAAGCCGCTCTGAAGGCCCGGCTCGTTGGCCCGGACTGGGTCGACGCGTTGCCGTGGGTTTTATTGGGCGTCCGCACCGCCCCCAAGGAGGACTTGGCCACCTCCTCGGCGGAATTGGTGTACGGGGCTCCGCTGACGTTGCCCGGGGAGTTCGTTCCCTCTGCCCAGGGTCAGGCAGAACAGCCCTCGGCCGCCCTGCAACGCCTTCGGGAGACGGTGGGCTCGCTGGCGCCGGTGCCGACTTCTCGCCACGGTTCGGTGCGGTCACATGTCCCTTCTGTCCTGCAGGACTGCCCTTTTGTTTCCCTGCGTCGGGATGCCCACCGGACACCCCTTCAGCGGCCTTATGAGGGACCGTTCAAAATGCTTGAGCGGGGCTCTGCCACCTTCGTGTTGGACATGGGGGGTCGTCCTGAGACGGTCTCTCTTTTGCGGCTGAAGCCGGCGCACGTAGACGTTAGCCAGCCGGTTCTACTGGCGCAGCCTCGCCCTCGGGTCGTCCCGCGTCCCGGCCCTTACCCCCAGAGTTCCTGTGGGTGCCTTCCCCTGGCGGGGTAGTTCCGCTTCCTGCGCCCGTCGTGGCGCGCACGCGGGCTGGCCGTTTCGTCCATCCCCCTGTCCGTTTCATGCCTTCGGTTCTTGGGGGGGGGGGGTTCTGTGGCGGCGCCTGGGGGCTAGGCCACTCCCTTGGTCATTCCACTCGGCACTCAGTGGACGGGGGGGATTAGGTCACTTCCTGGGTCAGTTCCCTTCGGTCAGGTGGTCTGGGGCTATAAAGGGTTTTGGGTGTGTCGACTCACGAGTTTTAGTGCGGTGTATGTGTTCGTCGCGGAATAAAGTATTGCTACTACTCACCTGGCGCCTGGCCTGATTTCTGTGGTGACCGCACCCACTACAAGTTGCTCATTGCTATTAGTGAAAGTCATTCCACAGGTTTCAAATGACTGACGATTACAAAGCACAACACACATAAGAATATGTGCTTGTATTCCTGATGCAGCATTGGATGTCTTATTGGAATTAATGGGAAGGAGAAGAATATCTAGTAAGACTAGGGGGGCAGGAAGCCATCCAGATCCATTGTGGACAGCTAAAATTGGAAATAGGGGGCTTTAACATGGGTTGTGTTCCTATTTCAAATAATTAAATAGCAACTTCCCATCTAACCAAGGCGCAAACAGTTGAAGGATTAAAATACCTTCAGTGATTTTATGAAATCAGGTAGCATAATTTCAACTCACTTCTCAATGGCTCATGTTGTACACCAGAAAATTTAGCGTAAATGAAGATAAATCACATTGAGGAAAGCCATAGAATTCAATGCAGATAAAACATTATTTTGGCATGACAATGAAAATGGCACTATATGTCTATTGGAGACACCTGGGCAAAGATTTTTGGTTTTGATATTGATATGAAAAAAATCATTCAATTATTGAAACATATAAGATTATTAAGGGATTGGACACGCCAGAGGCAGGAAACATGTTCCCGATGTTGGGGGATTCCCGAACTAGGGGCCACAGTTTAAGAATAAGGGGTAGGCTATTTAAAACGGAGATGAGGAAAAATTTCTTCACTCAGAGAGTTGTGAAGCTGTGGAACTCTCTGCCTCAGAAGGCAGTGGAGGCCAATTCCCTGGATGCTTTCAAGAGAGAGTTAGATAGAGCTCTTAATGATAGCGGAGTCAAGGGATATGGAGAGAAGGTAGGAACTGGGCACCGATTGTGGATGATCAGTCATGATCATGATGAATGGCGGTGCTGGCTTGAAGGACCGAATGGCCTACTCCTGCACCTATTGTCTATTGTCTAATTCTATAATCAAATTCCCCAAAAATTAAAGCACAAATCAAGAACCCAATAAAAAGACTGTATCCTACAGTTTTATTAACAAAGGTATATTAGGTCATTTTCTCTGAATGAAGATAACTTATCAAGTTTTGATGATTTTTTTGCAAAATTGAGAACAACAGTTGTATTATCAGAGAATAAAATCAGATTGCAAAGTCTGACAAGCATTTGTAAAGGTATATATTTGAAAACTATATTTCTAATCCTATTGCTCAATCCTAGATTTGCCATGGGAAATCATTGAAAGTTATTAAATTATTTCATTTAAACTGTCGAGTCTCCTGCCAGCCGACATAAACATTTCTTTAAAAGTTAAAAAGCAAGAGTACTGATACCTTTGTCTTGTCAGTAAGGTAAGTACATCCGTTGCTATTTACTCATGGAAAATCTGTCATTAGCCAATTCCCCCTTGGACTAAAAGGATTAGTTTTTGATCAAAGAAAATGTATTAACATTACCTCAGTCCTTTTGATCATTTGTATGTTCCTGATTATGGATTAGTTCGCTCATCATTTCATGGTTAAATATAACCTTAATAAATATAAAAAGGCAATAGAAAACACAATCTACCAAGTACCTTGAAATATGTTTATTATGTTAAACATCTGCATCTACATGAATATATAATATATATATGAATATATATACCCATTTCTTCTCTCCTGAGAGGCTGCATGACCCGCTGAGTTACTCCAGCATTTTGTGATACATGAATATATGGGTGTTTTCTTACAAAATACAATATTATTTGAACCAACAACTCTGTCCCTTAATGTATATACAAATTAAAAGCAGGAGCTGCTCTATCATTCAAGAGGAACACAGCGGATCTGACGGTAGCCTCAGCTGCACATATCTGCCTATCCCCAGCTACCTTTTACTCCCTTGCTTAGGCTGCATCCCAGAGTGCTTAAGGAAGCAGCCTCAGAAATAGTGGATGCATTAGTGATAATTTTTCAAAACTCCTTAGATTCTGGAGTAGTTCCTGAGGACTGGAGGGTAGCTAATGTAACCCCACTTTTTAAAAAGGGAGGGAGAGAGAAAACGGGGAATTATAGACCAGTTAGCCTAACATCGGTAGTGGGGAAAATGCTAGAGTCAGTTATTAAAGATGTGATAGCATCACATTTGGAAAGTGGTGAAATCATCGGACAAAGTCAGCATGGATTTACAAAAGGCAAATCATGTCTGACGAATCTTATAGAATTTTTCGAGGATGTAACTAGTAGAGTGGATAAGGGAGAACAAGTCGATGTGTTATATCTGGACTTTCAGAAGGCCTTCGACAAGGTCCCACACAGGAGATTGGTGTACAAACTTAAAGCACACGGTATTGAGGGTTCAGTGTTAAGGTGGATCGAAAATTGGTTTGCGGACAGGGAGCAAAGAGTAGGAATAAACGGGTCCTTTTCGGAATGGCAGGCAGTGACTAGTGGGGTACCGCAAGGCTCAGTGCTGGGACCCCAGTTATTTACAGTGTATATTAATGATTTGGACGAGGGAATTGAATGCAACATCTCTAAGTTTGCGGATGACACGAAGCTGGGTGGCAGTGTTAGCTGCGAGGAGGATGCTAGGAGGCTGCAGAGTGACTTGGATAGATTAGGCGAGTAGGCAAATGCATGGCAGATGCAATATAATGTGGATAAATGTGAGGTTATCCACTTTGGCGGCAAGAACAGGAAAGCAGAGTATTACCTGAATGGTGATCGATTAGGAGAAGGGGAGATGCAACGTGACCTGGGTGTCATGGTGCACCAGTCATTGAAAGCAAGCGTGCAGGTGCAGCAGGCAGTGAAGAAAGCGAATGGTATGTTGGCATTCATAGCAAGAGGATTTGAGTTTAGGAGCAGGGAGGTTCTACTGCAGTTGTACAGGGCCTTGGTGAGACCGCACCTGGAGTATTGTGTGCAGTTTTGGTCTCCTAATCTGAGGAAAGACGTTCTTGCCTTAGAGGGAGTACAGAGAAGGTTCACCAGATTGATCCCTGGGATGGTGGGACTTTCATATGAAGAAAGACTGGATAGACGAGGCTTGTACTCGCTGGAATTTAGAAGACTGAGGGGGGATCTTATAGATCTGGGCCCCGACGTCCATCAACCAGGTCCCAACTATGGGTTAAATAGCACCCTGCCCGCTGCCTTGTGGGTAAAGCTCAGGAGAGCCAAAGGCTCTGGAGCTGGAGTCCCTAGAGACGGTCGGCTGATCCCTCGTGCATCCGCCTTCCGGCAACTCCTGCAATCGAGTAGGCCCCAGGCGTAGCAGCCACGCCGTTCTTCTGGAATCAGCCTATCAGGTCGAGAGGGGAATGCAGATGCTGGGCAAGTTTGTTTTCCCATTTACCTGTCCAGGTTCAGCGGACAATTCAAATGGAGAGGACACTTCATCCTTGCTGGGCACAGTGAGATTTAACTACAGATGAAAAATCCCCCTCTCCAAGCAGGACAACGCATCTTCATCTCCCGCAGATGGACCGATGCAAGTACCAGTACAAAAAGTATAAAAATCCTCTAAGAACTAAACAACATGTAACAAACGAGCCAATAATTTGTAGGTATATTAACATACATCTTTCAATTGGTATTTTACATTCTGTCTACCTATTGCAGTCCACAGGAACAATTGTAGTATATTTTAACGCTACTCATTTGGTAATTATGTCTGCGTGTGTGCACATAATGACTGACACTTTCAAAAACCAGAGAAATTTTCAGATCCATAACCAATGGCTCCCTCTTGTGTAAACGCCTGATACATCATATGAGACGCTGGACAAAAATGGTATTTCTTCCAGCATTATATAAAAAGATCTGAAGCATTATTCTGCATAGGTCTGGTTCTTTGTTCATCTTAATTAAAAGATAAAAAGCTCTATCCCCAAAAATAAAATCGATAACCAATTCTCCTCAGCTTTAATGAGGTTCACAAATTTGGGGTAAATTAAGTTGAATTAGTTATACTTCAAATTTCCTTTCTATTTTTAGCAGGATTAATTTGAATTATATTGCTGTTTAAACTGTATTACAACTTTATTAAGACTTCAAACATTTTGTAGTTCAATTACCTTTGTACACTGTTTATACCTGTAATCTTGTAATTTCAGATTCTGCCCGCACAGCCCACCAGTTGCTATTCTGGCCGCACAAGCTGTGTTTCAATATTGCATGTCTACAACACACACAATCAAGTGCAAATACATGTCAAGCAAGGCTACGTCAGCACGCTAATCCCAGTCTCAATTTTCTTCACTGCAATATTACACCTCATCTCTGCTGGAGTCAGCTCATCTACAAGACACACGAGAAACCCTCCAGCATGCCTCACCAATTAATACATGACTGATCTGCCCCAGGCACAGATGCTGCTCAACCATTGAATTCCTCCAGAGGTTTATTTTTTGCTTCTTTTCTCTCCTTCCCAATTCTGATGCAGGGTCTTCAACCTAAAGAATTGACTGATTTTCTTTCTGCAACTGCAGTCTGACCTGCTGAGTATTTTCTTTTTTTTTTGTTTTAAGATTTTTTGCCCCTTCATTTAAAAAAATTAAATGTTTGTATGATACTTTGAAAATGAGCTCAAACCATGCAATCTTGGAAATAATTACCATTCAAGCTATTAATCATTGGTAAATCTAAAATGGAGGTGTTATACCAAAGGCACTTTCTACAAAAGATACATTCTTACCATAGGAAATTAGATGTTGGGTAGGTACATAGAGAAAATATTCCTTCACTTTTGTATAAAACTCAAATTATCAATTGTTAAAAATAGGATTTTAAATGCAATAAAAGCTCCAATTTTAAGTCAGAAACCGATAAATGGGCAGTTTCACACAGTTCCCTGGCCAAAATGAAAGCATTTTGTATAGAGAGCCATTCAGAAACAACTATTTACTTGGTGACTTCATATTTTTATCCTCCCTGCAGGTGATGTTTCACACTGTGAATGAAACTTATGATAACACATGGCTGCCAGCAATTTACGGGGCAGTAATTCAACAAGGCACTTCTTGTCATTTGAAAAGCCTGCGGAGAGAATTTCGGAATTAAATAACTAAATGTTATTTTATCATTTCTGTATACAGGAACTGCAAATATTACAGCTGGGAAAGATGCCATTTGGCCTATTGTGTCCAATCAGCTTTTTGACAGAGCAATCCACATACAATTTAATTGTCCTGCTTTCTCCCCATGAACTCATATCTGCACTAATTATTTATCTGGATTTAACATGGAAGATAAAATGACCATACCTGAACTTTCGAAGGTAGACACAAAATGCTGGAGTAACTCAGCGGGTCAGGCTGCATCTCGGGAGAGAAGGAATGGGTGACGTTTCGGGTCGAGACCCTTCTTCAGACTGAAGAAGGGTCTCAACCCGAAAAGTCACCCATTCCTTCTCTCCCGAGATGCTGCCTGACCCGCAGTTACTCCAGCAGTTACTCCAGCATTTTGTGTCTACCTTCAATTTAAACCAGCATCTGAAGTTTTTTTCCTATACCTGAACCTTCTGTAGTTCGAGTAACCTAATGCATTGAAAAAAAAACCTTAACTTCTTCTTTAGTTAATATTAAATTTGATATTTTTTCAATGATCCTCTAAATCTGAACCAAAACTGTTCCTTATTAAAAAATAAATTTATCCTTGTCTGCCTTTGCTTCAACGAGTTATAGCATTGAATCTTAGAGACAGTACGTATTGCAGCCAGAGAATGTTCATGAGTGGAAGTTGATTGGTCAGCCAATCACGCTTTGCCCTAGATAACTTTGAGCTTTTTCAGCATTGTTGCAAATCATCCTTCCAGGTAAATGTAAAGTAGAATTTTGCAGGAAAGTGTGAAGTAGCAAATTTGGAAAAATTGTGAAATCAAGAACACACTAAATAGCATGATTCTAGATAAAGTGGAATGGGCAAAATATTAATTGATGTCAAATCAAAGATTTAAAGGTGTGAGGAAGTTATTGTCAAGAAAGGACAAATGAAGCCATATAGCAATTTTTACATTTTGGGTGAAGGGGAGTTTAGGAACTAAAGCATATCAGGAAGGCTGGCTCTGTCCTGGGGGCAGAGTTGGATTCATAGGAGGTGGTCTTGGAAGGGGGGGGGGCGATGCTCCGCAAACTGAACGCTACAGAACGCTACAGGAGATCCTTCTTCCCTGTGGCTATCAAACTGCACAACACCTCCCCCTTCTGTCGTGGGGAAGACTGACTCCCCTTCCCCTCCTTCCCAAATCTTTGAACATCCACAATCCTTTCCCTCATCACTTTAATTTCGTGTTTCATGTATCTTGCGTTTTATGACTGTTGGCAGACCAATTTCCCTCCTGGGATAATGTTTTATCGTATTGTATCGTATCGTAAATAAGCAGGGGAATCCAATGTTTTATCTTTTTTTAGCATCCAATCAACGGGCGTTGACATGTTGGGTCCAAATCTATCCTGCAACCCTCCATGCAAGCCCCCTTCCCCACTCCATCCCCTCCTAACCCCCCTTGTCCCCCCTCTTCTGCCAAGGTACAGCGGCATGTGCGAGCGCCGCTCCAGGAGTTCATCATCCCTCGCCAGCGGTTCGACCACATCCACATGGACATCGTGGGACTGCTGCCGCATTCACGGGGGTGACGGCACACTGGATTGCCAGATTTGGAGTGCCGCTTGACATTACGTCCGACCGGGAGCCTCGGTTCACCTCCGAACTGTGGTCGGCCATGGCTCACCTACTTGGGGTTAACCTGCACCGCACCACGGCGTACCATCCGCAGGCGAACGCCCCGGTGGAGCGCTTCCACCGCCAGCTCAAGGCTGCCCTGAAGGCCCGGCTCATTGACCCGGACTGGGTTGATGCGTTGCCTTGGGTTTTACTGGGCGTTCGCACTGCGCCCAGAGGACTTGGCCACTCCCTCAGCTGAATTGATGTACGGGGCCTCGCTGACGGTGCATGGTGAGTTTATTCCTTTGGCACCGGGTCAGGTGGAACAACCATCGGCCGCTCTGCAACGCCATCGGGAGACGGTGGGCAAGCTTGCACCGGTGCCGGCGTCTCGACAAGGTTCGGTTCAGCCGCACGTCCCTTCCGCTCTGCAGGACTGTCCGTTTGTTTTCCTGCGCCGGGATGCACACCGGACGCCCCTTCAGCGTCCGTATGAAGGACCATTCAAGGTGCTGGAGCGTGGCTCTGTCACTTTCGTGTTGGACATGGGGAGTCGTCCTCAGACGGTCTCCATTGCGCGGACATTAGGCAGCCGGTTCTACTGGCATGGCCTCACCCTCGGGATCGTCCTACGCCCTGGTCCTTATCCCCAGCGTCTCCGCAGCCTTCTTCGCCTGGCAGTGTGGTTCCGGTTCCTGCGGCCGCTGTGGTGCGCACATGGGCTGGTCGTCTCATACGTTCCCCTGTCCATTTCGTGCCTCCGGTTCTTGGGGGGGGGGGGGGTTCTGTGGCGGTACCCGGGGATTAGGCCACTCCCTGGATCATCCCCCTTGGCATGGGTTGGACAGGGCTGGGGGAGGAACTAGTGCTACGGGGTTTGCCTAAGGGGCTTGAGAGATAACTCGTGCTTGAGACTGAAGGGAGAGTGGATGTTCTGTTGCTGGATTAAATTACTACTTAACACTTACCTGGTGTCTTGCCTTATTCCTACCGCGTCCAGACCCACTACAAAATGTCAATAACCGTAAAAATATAATACCAATTTGAACAAAACTTGCCACTGCAGACCCCAGGACAATGGTGAGTAAGGTGGGCCGAAAATTTTTACACTATCATGTACCGTTTTGGCTGTATTTCCGGATGAACAGACACAAACAGATGGCACAAACAAACGGCACAAACAAACAGCACAAACAAACGGAGGAACAAACAAGATGAGAATTTTAGTAATATATAGATGACATTTAAATAACTGGCCTGAGTTTCGTAAGCCTGGTCAACAGTAACTTTTATGACTATGGTTTTGGCATCAATAACTTTGAATGTACAAAGCTGGTAATCAATTTTTTTTTCACACGTGACACAAGAATGATTTAGAGACATGAATGTTGTATTTTGCCACATAAACTGTGTTATGCAAAGAATTGTGAATAAAACTAAACACCATGCTACTATTAATGAAGTTCCTGATTTCTGACCTTTTGATGGAAGCAGGATCAATTATCAAGCAAATGACTGAGTTTAGGGCACTGAGGTAGACATTCATAGTCACAAGCACAGGAAACAGGTCTTATTTACACTAATTCTACAATAATTCAATTTTATTCTCTATATTCCCATTATTTCCCCCCAGATTCTACCATTTACCTACACATTAAGGTCAATTTACTGAAGCTGATTGATGTTTGGGATGTGGAAGAGAGCCATAGTACATGGAGGAAACTAATGTCATCATATGCAGAACATGCAAATTCAATGCAATCAGTACCAGGAGTCAAAATTAAGCCCAGGTTGCTGGAGTGTGAGGCAACATCTTTACTGGCTGCATCATTGCAGTGACAAACTCTAAGAAACAGCTGGATCTCCAATAGCCAGAATCATTGACTATTTTTCTCAGTGTGATTCCAACCATGGGAAATATTTTCCCCAGTCCTCATTCACTTCAATTTTATTTGGCCTCTTTAATGTTATATTTGGTTGAATGCTGCTTAAACATCAAATGCAGCCATTTTCACTTTATCTTTGGAATTCACCTCTTTTGTCTTTTTGAACCCAAGTGGCCTGTGGCCAAGGATCAATGATCCTTAAGAAGCCAATTGAAGCATTCACAATTCCTTCCACTACTTCTCTGATGTTTAAACATAGTCCCAAGAGACTGCAGATTATTGGGTATTGGAATATAGATCAGCTGCAGAAATGGGCGGAGAAATGGCAGATGGAGTTTAACCCGAACAGGTTTGAGGTGATGCACTTTGGGAGGTAGAATGAAGGGAGAGAGTATATATTTAATATCAAGACCCTTAACAGCATTGATGTGCAAAGGGATCTTGGAGTCAAAGTTCATAGCTCACTGACGGTGGCAGCACAAGTAGATAGGATGGTAAAGAAGGTGTATGGTATGCTTGCTTTCATTGCTGGGTCATTGAATTTTCAGAGTAAGAAAGTCATGATGCAGCTCTATAGTACTTTGGTTAAGTCACATTTGGAGTATTGTGTGCAGTTCTGGTTGCCCCATTACAAGAAAGATATGGTGACTTTGGCGCGTGTAGAGGAGGTTTGGCAAAGAATGCTGCCTGGATTAGAAGATTGCAGGCACAGGGAGACGTTGGATAGACTTGGATTGTTTTTTCTGGAATGTCGGTGGTTGAGGGGAGACTTGATAGAAGTATATATAGTTATAGGGTATACAGTCAGAACCTTTTTACTTGGGTTAAAACACTATAAGGCATTGCTATTAGGTGAGAGGGGAAAGGTTTAATGGAGATGTGCGGGACAAGTTATTTTTTACACAGAGAGTAGTAGCAGCCTGGAACATGCTGCCATGGGTGGTGGTGGAGACAGATATGAAACTAAAGGCCCTGTCCCAGTTACGCAATTTTTACAGCAACTGCCGGCAACTGTCAAAGTCGTAGCAGATCGTCGAAATTTTCTTTTACCCTACAACAATGACCACGACAATGCCGAGTCAGGTCGATACAAATTACTTTTTTGTGAAACTAGCACCTGGCTAAGAGATTACACAGTCTTCAGAAACATCGCAAAATTCCCACGCTTACCTGACCATCAAACTGTCGCCTCCAATCTACCTGTCAAATGGCCTGATGGTAAATAAATTGGTTAAACAAAACTATCTTCTGGTATCTTCAAATGCTTTTTCTTAATTTAATATTACGTGCTTCTAAATGCATCTGCGACAACCTAGCAAACCTGTGGACAGCATGCGACAGTGCCCGCAATAAGCTACGATACCTGGTGACAAGCCAGCTGTCGCCGAGAAATTTCTAGCAGGTAAATTTTTCCGCGACGTGCCGAGATCCGCTACAATTCATTGAAGACTCCTCACGATCATGCCCGCGACACCCCGGCAAACGTTCGGTGACAGCCCAGTCGCCGGCAGTCGCCTTAAAATCGCCTAACTGAGACAGGCCCTTTATGCTTAAAAGACTTTTAGATAGGCACATGGAGATGCAGGGAATGGAGGGATATGGAACCTGTACAGGCAGATGAGATCAATTTAACTGGGCATCATGTCCAACACAGATATGGTGGGCTGAAGGGCCTGTTCCTGTGCTGTACTGTTCTATGTTATATCTGTAGAAGGAATGGGACAAATGATGCTTTGTTCGGGACCCTTCTTCAGGCTGATGGAGTTGCGGAGAGGAAGCTGGAAGAGAGATGGGGCTGGGACAAACCTAGGAAAGTGATAGGTGGATACAGGTGTGGGAGTGATTGGCAGAGTGTTGGAAAAAGTGACAAAGGCCATCCAAGACCGCAAGAAATGGCAGAGACTCATGGCCGTAGCTGTAACCCAGACCATCATACAAACCATCTTCTCTTCCTTTGACTCCATTTACACTTCAAGCTGCCTTGCAAGGCCACCAGCATAATCAAGGCTGAGTTTCACCATGGTCACTCCCTCTTCTCTTCTCCCATCAGGCAACAGGTACAGAAGTCGAAAACATTTACCTCCAGACTTAGGGCCAGCTGTTATCAGGCAACTGAATGGTCCTCTCATCAGCTAGAGTGTGGTCTTTACCTCCCATCTACCTCATTGGAGCCCTTTGAACTCTCTTTAATCAATCTTTATCTTGCACTAAATGTTGAGGCCTTTATCCTTTATCTGTGCACTGTGGATGATTTGATTATATTCACATATAGTCTTTTCTTTGACTGGATAGCACACAAACAAAAGCTTTTCACTGTACCACTTCCTAATAAATGAAACTAAAACTAAACTGGTCAACTTGGCTAGTGTTGGTACTACTAAAACCATTTTAAAAATAGATACCGAAGTCACCATCAAGAATACATTGGAACATAGAACAGCACAGCACACGAACTGGCCCTTCAGCCCTCAACATTTGTGTCTTACATGATGCCCAGTTAGACTGATTTCATCTGCCTGTACAAGATCCATATCCCTCTATTCCCTGCACTTCCATGAGCCTATTTAAAAGCCTCTTAAACGCCACTATCGTATCTGCTTCCACCTTGTATCTAGATCAATTCACATTTCAAATTGCATTCCTCACTATCTAGAAAGTATAAGAAAATAACTGCAGATGCTGGTACAAATCGAAGGTATTTATTCACAAAATGCTGGAGTAACTCAGCAGGTCAGGCAGCATCTCGGGAGAAGGAATGGGTGACGTTTTGGGTCGAGACCCTTCTAGAAAGATCTTTCCATTGTGTACACAGCCCAAATCCTTATTTTCCTTCTGAAATGTAACATCTCATAAGCCATTCCCATCTGCGCATTTCACCAATCAATCCCTTACTAGAATTTTTAAGTCTTCCTTACTGCTTGCTTACAAATCTTGAGATTCTGTTGCTGTGCCCTGGTCTGTCATCTGCATTTACAAAGGAAAAAATCAACATAGAAAACACCTGATACATCCCACACCTTTGCGCTGAATTGTATTTTTTAAACAAAGGTTTGTGTACCTTCTGAAAACCCTTATATTCTGTGTTTATTGTACTTTTTGTCTATTATAATAATAATATTCATTTATTGTCATTGCAACGAGTACAACGAAATTAAAAAATAGCCAATCCTGACGGTGCGTATAAACATATATGCAATAAATGCAAAAACAAATAAATACATAAATACAATTAAATACAATTATATTAAGTACAAGATTTTTTAACGGTGTTGCCTAGTGCAAAGGTAGTGTTCAGTTCTCGTATGGCCCTGGGGTAAAAACTGTTTTTAAGTCTGTTTGTTCGGGATTTGATCGACCTGAAACGTCGACCAGAGGGCAGATGAACAAACAGACGGTGGCCGGGGTGGGATGGATCTTTTATTATTTTGCCTGCTCTACTGAGGCAGCGTAGGCTGAACAGGTGCTCCAGGGAGGGCAGTGAGCAGCCGATGATCTTCTGGGCCGTCGTGATGACCCTCTGAAGGGCCTTCCTGTCCTTTTCTGAGCAGCTGGCATACCATGTGGTTATACAGTATGCCAGCACACTCTCGATGGAGCAGCGATAGAAGGACAACATGAGCTTCTCCTGCAGGTTGGTTTTCCTGAGGATCCTCAGGAAGTGGAGTCTCTGCTGTGCCTTCTTTACTGTGGTGATGGTGTTGGTAGACCAGGTAAGATCCTCTGCGATGTGCGTACCCAGGAACCTGAAAGCTGGTACCCTTTCCACACAGACCCCATTGATGTAGAGTGGGTCGTAATCTCCACTGGTTTTTCTAAAGTCAATTATAAGTTCCTTTGTTTTGGAGGAGTTCAGGACCAGATTGTTCACTGAACACCATGCTGCCAGCCTTTGGATTTCATCCCTATAGGCTGTCTCATCTCCTTCTGAGATGAGTCCAACCACAGTCGTGTCATCCGCGAACTTGATGATGGTGTTGGTGGGATGGGTGGGGGCGCAGTCGTGAGTGTAGAGGGAGTAAAGGATGGGGCTCAACACACAGCCCTGTGGTGAGCCGGTGCTCAGTGTAATGGTGGAGGAGAGGTGAGGGCCTATTTTGACGGTCTGGGGGCGGTTGGTCAGGAAGTCCTTGATCCATTGGCAGATGGTTTGGGAAAATCCAAGGTCGGAAAGTTTGGTGACCAGTCTGCTCGGGATGACCGTGTTAAAGGCAGAGCTGAAGTCGAGGAAGAGCATCCTCACATAGCTCCCCTGGTGTTCAAGGTGGGTCAGTGCAGTGTGAAGAGCAGTGTCGATGGCATCCCCTGTAGACCTATTTGCTCTGTAGGCAAACTGGTGTGGGTCGAAGGTGGGTGGGAGGCTGGCTTTGATGTGCTGCAGGACCAGTCTCTCGAAGCACTTTGTGATGACCGGTGTGAGTGCTACCGGACGGTAGTCGTTAAGACCGCTGATGACAGACTTTTTCGGCAGTGGGATGATTATGGCGGACTTCAGGCAGGGAGGGATGGTGGATTTTAAAAGGGACAGGTTGAAGATTTTTGTGAAGACCTCAGATAATTGGTCTGCACATTCCCTCAGCACTCTGCCCGTCACACCATCGGGGCCTGCAGCTTTCCTGGGATTCACTGCTCTGAGCACGCGCTTAACATCATACTCCTGCACAGTGAAGGTGTTGCTGTCAGGTGCTGGAGAGGGTGTTATGTCTGCCACTGTAGCTTTCACCTCGAAACGAGCAAAGAAACAGTTAAGTTCCTCTGCCAGCGAGGCGTCGCCGTCGGCAGTCGTGCGGTTGCTGGTCTTGTAGTTGGTGATGTGCTGGATGCCTTGCCATACCCGCCGTGGGTCATTGTTGGAAAAGTGGTCCTCAATCTTCCTCTTGTAGGACGCTTTGGCATCCTTGATGCCTCTCTTCAGGTTGGTTCTAGCAGCACTGTATAGAGCTCTATCACTAGACCTGAAGGCGGTGTTACGGTCCTTGAGGAGAGACCTGACATCCTTTGTCATCCAGGGTTTTTGATTGGGATACAACCGGATGCGTTTGTCGACGGTGACATTGTCAACACAGTTTTTGATGTAGCAAAGTACAGTTGATGTGTACTCCTCCAAGTCCTGATCCTCAAAAATATCCCAGTTGGTCCTTTCGAAGCAATCCTGCAGCTGCGAGGAAGCTCCTTCAGGCCATGTCTTCACAGTCTTTATGGTGACTGGAGCTTTCCTCCTGAGTGGGGTGTATGCTGGAGTTAGGAATATGGACAGGTGATCTGACTGCCCCAGGTGTGGTAGTGGTGCTGACCTGAAACCCTTCTTAATATTTGAGTAAACCTTGTCTAGTGTGTTTTTCCCCCTGGTAGCACATCTTATGTGTTGTTCAAGTTTCGGGAGAACTGACTTTAGGTCTGCATGGTTGAAGTCCCCGGCTATGATGTGGGCTGCTTCTGGATATGTGCTCTGTTGTGAGTTTATTGCACCGAGCAGGTAGCCTAAAGCTGTGCTAACGTTTCAAGAGAGAGCTGGATAGAGCTCTTAAGGATAGCGGAGTGAGGGGGTATGGGGAGAAGGCAGGAACGGGGTACTGATTGATAGTGATCAGCCATGATCGCATTGAATGGCGGTGCTGGCTCGAAGGGCTGAATGGCCTACTCCTGCACCTATTGTCTATTGTCTATTGTCTATTGTTAGCATTCGGTGGGATGTAGACTGCTGTTACTATAACCCCTGTAAATTCGCGAGGGAGGTAAAAAGGCCTGCATTTAACTGTTAGGGACTCCAGGTCAGGAGAACAGTGGCTATCTATGATTTGGATGTTAGTGCACCAGCTGTTGTGCACGTAAATGCATAACCCCCCCCCCCCCTTGCTCTTACCGGAGTCGATGTTTCTGTCCCAACGAAACGCTGTACGCCCGGCTAGCTCAATGGCTCCGTCTGAGATAAGTGGATGAAGCCATGTCTCTGTTACTAAGAGAATGCAACAGTCCTCCACGAGTTTGTTTGCTGATATCTGTAGTTTTAGTTTGTCCATTTTGTTGATGATGGATCTGGCGTTGGTGAGAAACATGCTAGGTAGCGGTGGTTTGTGTGGCTGTCTCTTTAGCTTGGTAAGTATACCGGACCGGCATCCTCGCTTTTGCTTCCTGTTTCTCCTCCGCCTGCGACGCCTGTTCGCGCCGACAACTATCCACGGAGCGCCCGGTGTCCTGGCTATCTCTTCCGGTATATTTCGCGGGTGTGGAAATTCGCGCACAAGGTCCCGATTGCACTGGAATCCTATGATCAGAAGATCCTTTCGGTTGTAGGTAGGATTTGCCTGATTTTCCTGATTTTCATGACTAAAATTGACTAACAGACATAACACAGATAACACACATAAAACGCACCGAAATGGAGAGCTGTGAGCCGCTGCGTCCGTGCGCGCCGCCATCTTGTCATAAATCTTACAAAGATCTATTACATTTGTCAAACATTGTTTGCCTTTCAACAATCTATGCGGATATCTTTGATTTCAAGGTGGGTGGAAGGGAAAGCTTATTTGCACGATATAAACATCCCCACTGGGCTTCAACTCCAATTTCAGATCTAGAGCTTCAGTCTCCATTTGCCGGGACAGCATCTGAATTTGGATACTACATTTTCACCTTCTGGCTCATCGTTAGGTATGCCACCACTAAACTAAAATTTTGCTTGGGTGTTATGCTGGATTTCTATTTCACGTTTGCTGGGAGCAACAGTTAGGGTGTTGATGGCAATGGACGTTTGCACCAGTCTTCTACCACAGTAAGACAAAATGCTGGAATAACTCCAGCACTTTATGTCTTTCTATAGTATAAACCAGCATCTGCAGTTCTTTGTTTTTGCATTCTACCACAGTAACATCAGGGGACAAAAATATACCCTGTGGAATTTTGGAAGTCTTGTACATGGCATTATTGAATCGGGAAAGTGGGGTCATGGACCTTTGTTGACATGAAATGGTTTCAATCGGCAGGATCAGGTTGGTAAAGAACATTATGTGAAAGACCTTTCCTCTCATACACTTCTGTGAATAGGTCAAACAAGACTTGGAACTTGGCCAACAGCATGATGACTGGAATTGGAGTGACGCTGATCTGAATATTAAAATAGTCCAGGGATTCAGAGATAGTGTACAAAAATGATGTTATGGTAGAAAATCAGTCCAGATCTTGATGAATGACAAAGCAGATGAAAAGGGACCAATGGCCTCCCCCTACTCCTATATCTTAAGTCCTTAGCTGTACGTTGATAGTACTGAAAACCACTTTGTTCTATTATTAGTGCTCTCAAGTGAAATTATGGAAGAGATACTGGAACATGGCAGCTTTATTACACAAATAAAGACAGACACAATAGGCAAGAGTAACTCAGCGGTCAAGCTGTATCTCTGGAGAAAAGGAATAGGTGACGTTTTGCGTCGAGACTCTTCTTCAGACTGAGAGTCAGGGAAAAGGGGATCAAGAGATATAGACGGTACTTAGAAGAAATTAATGGAAGATATGCAAAAAGCAATGATAATCCATGCTTGCTCCATTCTTGTTCATCCTGTACACTGCGGACTTCAGGCACAGCTCTACAGACTCCTATCTGCAGAAGTTCTCTGACGACTCTGCCATTGTCGACCTCATCACAGGTGACGAGGTCAGGGCGTACAGAGATCTGATCAAGGAGTTTGTGGACTGGTGCCAGCGGAACCGCCTCCGGATCAACACGGGGAAAACCAGGGAGATGGTGGTAGATTTCCGCAGGCGCAGCCTGGTCCCCTCGACACTGGTGAACATCCAGGGAATGGACATCGAGAGGGTGGATTCTTATAAGTACCTGGGAGTCTACCTCAACAATAAACTGGACTGGACTGAAAACACCGATGCGCTATACAGAAAGGGCCAGAGCAGACTTTATCTGCTAAGGAGACTCAGGTCCTTTGGAGTGCAGGGGGCACTCCTAAGGACCTTCTACAACACGGTGGTTGCATCGGCCATTTTCTATGGAGTGGTCTGCTGGAGCAGCAGCATCTCAGCAGCGGAAGGGAAGAGACTCGACAAGCTGGTCAGAAAGGCCAGCTCTGTCCTGGGTTGCCCCCTCGACTCAGTGCAGGTGGTGGGAGAGAAGAGGATAATGGCAAAGCTAACATTGCTGCTGGGCACCCCAAGTGTGTGAAGGAGAGATTTAGGAGGTCCTTCCTTCCCGCTGCTGTGATACTGCAAAGCCAGCACTGCTCCCAGCAGACGAGTCAACAATAACAGCTAAGAACACACAGAAAACTGATGACAATTTATGTATCTTTTATTTATAATGAATGATCTCTTGCTCTCTTGCTATCCACTTTGCTGCTGTAACACTGTAAATTTCCCCGGTGAGGGACGAATAAAGGAATATAAACATAGCACAAAAAGTAAGGAAATTTGTGTTTGGTAGATTATTTCTTTGTTGTAACAATGCTTCTTGGCAATAAATCTTATACCGTTGGAAAGCCTGTTTATTTCCCTTTTAAATGGTGCCACATTTGTAAGGAACATGCATTTGTGGGATGAGCAGCAGAGCTGAGTATGTGGGTTGCGCCCATGAAAAATCTGCCAAATCTTCTCTGCCAATGCCAAACAGCTTATTCTGCCATTGACTCTTGTTCGGTGTTGTTTGATGGATTGGATGATTGAAGTCTGAAGAAACAAGACATATTGGCAATTTAACAATTTATTCATTTAATAAACAGGAGCCTCAGTAGCGTGTGGAAGAACCATACACAGCCACAACAGCCTGGCACCTCCTCCTCATGCTGGTCACCAGCCTGGTCACACACTGTTGTGGGATGGCATCCCATTCTTCAACCAGCATTTGTCGCAAGTCAGCCAACGTGGTTGTGTTGGTCACTCTGGCACGAACAGCACGCCCAAGCTGATCCCACAAGTGTCCAATGGGGTTGAGGTCAGGACTGCTGGCAGGCCATTCCATCCTCTCCACTCCCAAATTCTGGAGGTAGTCCCTGAGAAACCCTGCTCTGTGGGGGCGAGCATTGTCATCTTGGAGGATAGAGTTCGGTCCCAGACTGTGGAGATATGGGATTGCCACTGGTTGCTGAATCTCATCTCGATATCTCTCTGCATTGAGATTGCCTCCAATGATGACAAGCCTCGTTTTTCCAGTGAGGGAGATGCCGCCCCACACCATCACACTGCCTCCACCAAAAGATGTTACTCTATTGGTGCAGCAATCAGCATAGCGTTCTCCGCGTCTTCTCCACACTTTGACCCTATGATCCAACTGCCGTAGGCAGAATCTGGACTCATCGCTGAACATAACATTCCTCCACATGTTCAGGTTCCAGTGCACGTGTTGCCGACACCAGCGCAAACGGGCCTGACGGTGAAGGGCAGTCATGGCAGGCCTCCTGGCAGCCCTATGAGACCGGAGATCGGCTGCGTGCAGTCTGTTCCGAATTGTCTGGGCAGGGAGCTGTCGGCCATATCGTCCTGCAAACCTTTACTGCAAATCTGTAGAAGACAGCCTACAGTTCCTAAGTGCTGACAGGGTGAGGAAACGGTCTTCTTCGGGTGTCGTCTTCTTGGGACGCCCACTTCGCGGCCTGTCTCTGACATCCCCCGTTATATGGAACTTGGCCTTCACTTTGGAGATGGTACTAGGGCTCACTTCAAATAATGCCGCAACTTGGTTTTGCGGAACACCAGCTTGAAGTTGCCCTATCGCACGGGCCCTATCCAGATCAGTCAAATGTGGCATGCCGATTCTTGGAGCAGACACCTACTGACCACTGTAGCAGGGCCCATGCTCACAGATGCTGCCAATCAGGTGTCAATCAGGCACGTGATTGTCAGCACCTGGGGGTACCAGAAGCTCAAAACAAAGGTCAATAGCAACAGCAGAATAAGCTGTTTGGCATTGGCAGAGAAGATTTGGCAAATTTTTCATGGGCGCAACCCATATACTTAGCTCTGCTGCTCATCCCACAAATGCATGTTCCTTACAAATGTGGCACCATTTAAAAGGGAAATAAACAGGCTTTCCAACGGTATAAGATTTATTGCCAAGAAGCATTGTTACAACAAAGAAATAATCTACCAAACACAAATTTCCTTACTTTTTGTGCTATGTTTATTTTAATCAAGGAAATATGGGACACACATTTGACCATTGTTGTCTGTGGGATAGGTGATAACGAGTATACAGACAGAAGAACTCACCCGGATGACAATAAAACTAGTTAAGTGACTAGGGTGGGGGAGGGATGGAGAGAGAGGGAATGCAAGGGTTATTTGAAGTTGGAAAATCAATATTCATATCACTGGGTTATGCAACTGCTGGGTTTGTCAGATCAGAATGGAGAATCCTTTGCAGCTGAGCCAAATCAAGTCTGATTACACTTTTTAAGAAGAAGATGGGCTTTAACATGGGGAATCCAAGGATTGCAAAAGCAAGTTGCCTAATGACACATTCTCAGCATCTGATAATAGAGGTGGCAAGGACCCAAAGGGAGGCATCCCACAATTGGCAGCACGGATTTCATTCTTTCTGAGATAGATAGTAAATCTTAAAATTATAGTTTGATTGATGGTTTTAAATATATGTTTGTTCATCCTGTAAGCAAAAACAACTTGGAAAATCAGAATATTTATATTTTACTACTTAACAAAAATAATTATCGTGGAGGCCTTCTATTTATTTACAAAATACTTCTATAAAGTCAAATTTGGAAAGGCGATATGCTTCACATATGTGTAATCAGAATTTTGCTTTTAACTGATACTTGCTTTCAATCTCCCTTTAACACTTTTGCCATGAAAGCACTTACTATTTGTCATTCTGCATTAAATAGTGACCTTGAAACCTGGATACTAAGTCTCTGTGGCCTAAGAACATCACCTAACTCCTGTGTGGCTGGTCCTGAGGTCCATCTCAAAATGGCCTTATGCCGATTTTGTCAAATGCCATAGATCTATTTTTAAATCTCTGATAACCACACAATTAAAACCGTGCAAATAGATATCAATGACCAATAAAAAGTTTGATTTTTAATCAATTAGGACATAAAATAAAGAAAAACAAACCACTTCACCTGTGTACATCTTTTTAATAAAGGTCAGAGATCTCGTTCAAATAGGGCTGCCATAAAACTGTATTTTTCCACTGGAATAAGTGGTGAATCCAGCAGCAGAATATGTTCAGATGTAGACCTCCAGTTCATCTTTGACTAACATCTTACAGTATAATGCACAGGTACAAAAGGTTAGAAACAAACTGCCCTCTAAGGAGGATATTGCTGGTATGTCTCCATTGTTCTACCATTCAGGGTAAGTATGTTTCAACGCAATTTTTCAATGTCATGTAAAATTAGCAATATTTAATTCCCATTTCTGTTAATTTTCCTTAAATGATAAACTTTAGCTAATTTGGAACTCAATAAGCAGTACTCATGGGACACACAAAATCTTTCATTATTAAATGTTTTCCAGTGATCTATTACGTTGGAGAGGTAAATGAATTTTATCTGCATCTACCCAAAATCAGAAATACATTTTAATAAAAGGCAAATTCAATAGTAAATTTGCTATTAAATGGAGCACTTTATGTTGAACCTTTCTACCAGGAGAGGGCAACAGTGTATTTTCACATCTCTTTGCCTCTGCCTCTGCTTCTGTTACTGACTTAATTGTAAATAAGAATTTTAATAAGCTAACTCAATAATCAATTCAGCACATGCTAATAAAGACAATCCTACTCTTGTAATTTAAACGTCTATCACAAACTGTATACATTGTTTATTAGATTCTTTAAATTCTCTGTGACTCATTTTCCTTCATTAATCTTAATAAGTAAATGCAGATCGCTCGCTCACTGCTACTTGCATACACAGGGCCAGATCTCACTGGTTAATGCCAGGGGTGTAGTTCAAAACCTCCAATGTTTAGCCACCTGAAAAATACAGCAGCAGGTCCAAGACTTTTGCACATGTGCCATCGAACATGGAAATGAAAGATTTGGATACATTTACATTTCTGGATCTGTCTGTTTACTCTACTGTTGAATTCCACACAATGTTTAGAGGCAGAGCACACTCCAGCTACTGGTTTCCCCAACTGTCTCTTGGATCTGCAATGGGTATCGTAGGGCCACAGAGGCAAAGGGAAGGGTTACCTGTTTTTAATTATTTAAGTTCTGTTCAATGTTTTAACATATTTATATGTTTTATTTGTAATTATTTACTTTGGCTTTTAAATACTTCATTATCTGAGGCTCTTAACCATTTAAAAAAATACCATTGACTTCTTGTAGAGCCAAGGATAGGGTTTTGCTGGGTATCAAAGATTTCAAATGCATTATGCTGGACAGGCATTTGTCTTCTGCCTGAGATCCTGCCACCACGCAAACCACACCAGTAGTTGGTCTTTGTTGCTTCTGGACATCAGGCTGGGCCCTCCAATCCTGACCAGCAAAATATGCTGGGAAATGGCAGAATGGCAATTCTTGACAACAGGAGTATTTATCCATTTAAACATATATCATTTGCACCAAGATTAAAAGCATTATTGCACAAGTTGCAATTTAGATTATCCTTAAAGTGTTATTATTTCCTTTATAAAGATTACAAATTTAATTAAGAGTTTGAAATTTAAAACCTGAAAATGTTTCTTCCAATTGTTCACCAAATAATTCATAAGAAGCACAAAAATGAACAGAGCAGAAAAATGCCAACTTCAAACTTGATCAATTCCACGTACGCTGTAGAAATTATAATATTGGTCCCAATATTCTTGACAAATTAACAAAACTAGAAAAGTCAAAGTAAGTTTTGTCAGGTTTCTACTTCTGTTTGCAAAGTTGCATATCTTACAAGAAAGTATAGGTAATGGGATAAGGTAAAGTTTCAACTCGGTTATGATGCCTGTTACTGCTGTTCTGCCAGCTTACAGACAAAATGAAGTCTGCGAGCTAAATAATCGTGATTTAAATGTTATCATATCATATCATATCATATATATACAGCCGGAAACAGGCCTTTTCGGCCCTCCAAGTCCGTGCCGCCCAGCGATCCCCATACATTAACCCTATCCTACACACACTAGGGACAATTTTTACATTTACCCAGCCAATTAACCTAGATACCTGTACGTCTTTGGAGTGTGGGAGGAAACCGAAGATCTCGGAGAAAACCCACGTAGGTCACGGGGAGAAAGTACAAACTCCTTACAGTGCAGTACCCGTAGTCAGGATCGAACCTGAGTCTCCGGCGCTGCATTCGCTGTAAAGCAGCAACTCTACCGCTGCGCTACCGTGCCGCCCAACTAGAGACATAGAGAAAGAAAAGGAAGGAAGGAGAAATATTTCCTAAAAATATATTTTGAAGTTAGAGAAGTCAATGTTCATACCGCTGGGGTGTAAGCTACCCAAGGGAAATATGAGATGCTGTTCCTCCAATTTGCACTGAGCCTCACTCTGACAATGGAGGAGGCCCAGGACAGAAAGGTCAGATTGGAAATGGGAGGGGAAGTTAAAGTGCTGAGCAACTGGGAGATCAGGTAGGTTAAGGTGGACTGAGTGGAGGTGTTCAGTGAAACGATCGTCGAGCCTGAGCTTGGACTCGCCAATGTACAGGAGTTGACACCTGGAACAGCAGATACAATAGATGAGGTTGGAGGAGGTGCAAGTGAACCTCTGCCTCACCTGAAAAAACTGTCGGGGTCCTTGGATGGAGTTGAGGGACAAGTTGACCAAGGAGTTGCGGAGAGAACGGTCTCTGCTGAAAGCAGAAAGGGGTGGAGATGGGATGATGTGGTCAGTTGAGGGATCCTGTTGCAGCTGGCAAAAAAAATTACATTTAGATTTAGAGATCCAGCACAGAAACAGGCCCTTCGGCCCACCGGGTCCGCACCGCCCAGCGATCCCCGCACATTAACACTATCCTACACCCATTAGGGACAATTTTTACATTTACCCAGCCAATTAACCTACATACCTGTACGTCTTTGGAGTGTGGGAGGAAACCTAAGATCTCGGAGAAAACCCACGCAGGTCACGGGTAGAACGTACAAACTCCGTACTGACAGCACCCGTAGTCGGGATCGAACCTGAGTCTCCGGCGCTGCATTCGCTGTAAGGCAGCAACTCTACCGCTGCGCCACCGTGCCGGAACAAGAGCGGAGCTGCGGGATATCGAGGAGACCCTAGTGAGAGCCTCATCTATAATAGAAGAGGGGAAACCCCCGTTTCCTAAAGAATGAGAACATCTCCGATGCCCTGGTATGGAAAACCTCATCCTGGGCGCAGATGCAGACGGAGGAATTGGGAGTAAGGGAGTCTTTACAGGAAGCAGGGTGGGAAGAAATGTAGTCTAGATAGCTATGGGAGTCAGTGGGTTTGTAGATGTCGGTCAATAGTCTGTCACCTGTGATGGAGACGGTGAGACCTAGAAACAGTAGTGGAGATGTCAGAGATGGTCCAAGTAAATTTGAGTGCAGAATGGAAATTGGTCGTGAAGTTGATGATGTGAATTCTGTATGGGGCAGGAGGTAGCACGAATGCAGTCATCAATGTAGCAGAGGTAGAGATCGGGGATAGGGCCAGTATACGCCTGGAAGTGATTGTTCGACGTACCCTCCAAAGAGGCAGGCATAGCTAGGGCCCATGCGAGCGCCCATAGCTGCCTTGGATTTGGAGGAAGTGGAAGGAGTCAAAGGAGTTGTTGAGGATAAGGACCAGCTCTGCTAGGCATAGGAGAGTATTCTTGGATGGAAATTGGCTGGTTCTGCAGTCGAGGAAGAAACCGGGGGCTTTAAGACCTTCCTGGTGGGGGATAGAGTTCTAGAGTGACTGGACATTTGTAGTAAAGATGAGGGAGTGGGGGCCTGGAAAACGGAAATCATTGAAGAGACAAAGAGCGTGTTAGATGCCTTGGATATAGGTATGGAGGGATTGGACCAGGGAGGGATAGGTTGGAGTCGAGGTATGTGGAAATTAATTCAGTGCGACATGAAACAATGGGAGAAGGTAAAATCGGGCCGTGCGGGGCTGGGGAATGATAAGGTTGGAGGCTTTAGAGGGCAGAGAGCCGGAAGTGATGAGATCAGTAAAGGTGTTTGAGATTAAGGCCTGGTGCTCATCTGTGGGGTCATGGTCCAAGGATAAGTAGGAGGAGGTGTCTGAGAGTTGTCGCCTGGCCTCAGCCAGGTCTGGCCAGGCACCTCCCTTGTCGGAGGGTTTGATTATCAAGTCGGGGTTGCTGCACAGTGAGCGGAGGGCTTGATTACTGAAAATTTGGATACTACATATGTTAACATGAATTGGGAAACTTTGTGCATGGTAGTGCAAGAAATATGCCTAACATTAATAATAAATAATGCCTAATACGCAAAATATTAAATGTCAAAACAATATTATTTGATGGGTTTGTCTCTAGCAGTGTAGCCGTCTCTTTTATTCATCATGGATTTCTAATTAAAATAGTAACTGCTGCCCTGTTAAACTGCTCATCAGTTTTATTGGAAAGAAATCTCTCATTATTTTATCAACAATCAAAGTTTTATTTCAGCACATTTATATTAATGATGTAGTGAGCTTCCTACTATTTAAGAGAAAATTTATAATTCATACCAAAAAATCTAGCTTTACACAAGGAATGATTTATCCATGAATGAACCTCAGCGATAAGGAAGTAAGAATCCTGGAATTATTTAATGGAAAATTTGTACTCTGTGATGGTAGCATGAGGCATCAATCCTATCCTTTTATCTGTTCCTTCCCACCATCGAGGGACCCAAACAGTCCTTTCAAATGAAGCAGCATTTTACATATACTTCATCCCATCTCTCCATTCAGTGTTCATAATATGGTTTCAACATATAACATATAACAACTACAGCATGGAAACAGGCCTGTCCGGCCCTACCAGTCCACGCCGACCATTCTCCCTGACCTAGTCTCATCTACCTGCACTCAGACCATAACCCTCCAATCCCCTCCTATCCATATACCTATCCAATTTACTCTTAAATAATAAAATCGAGCCAGCCTCCACCACTTCCACCGGAAGCCCATTCCATACAGCCACAACCCTCTGAGTAAAGAAGTTCCCCCTCATGTTACCCCTAAACCTTTGTCCCTCAAATTCTGAAGCTATGTCCCCTTGTTGGAATCTTCCCCACTCTCAACTCTCCCTCTTTCCTCAACATTGCATTTGTGATCAGTCCACAAGGATAACTCAGAGCTTCTTGGTGGCTGCCATTTTAATATTCCTTTCCACTCCTTCTCTGACTTATCTATCTCAGAATCATAGGAGTCATGCAGCATGGAAACAGGCCCATCAGCCTAACTTGCCCCTGCCCACTAACATCTCCTACACGAGTCCCAAGTGCCTGCATTTGGCCCATATCCTTCAAAACCTATCCTATCCATGTACCTGTGCAAATGTTTTTTTAAACATTGTAATAGTACCTGCCTCAACTACCCCATCTGACAGCTCATTCCATATACCCACCACCCTTTGTGTAAAAAGGTTACCCCTCACACTCCCATTAATCTCTCTCCTCCCCTCATCTTAAATCTGTCCTCTGGTTCTTGATTTCCTATGGATAAAAGACTGTGCATTTACCCTATCTAATCCCCTCATGATCTTATAACATCTCTATAAGATCACTCCTCATCCTCTTGCACTCCATGGAATAAATTCCTTGCCTGCTCAATCTACCCCGATAGCTCAGGCCCTCGAACCCAAAACTGAGCATAACACTCCAAACGTGGCCTCACCATTGTCTTGTACCACTGCAACATAACCTCTCAACTTCTCTACTCAATACTCTGACTACTGAAGTCCAATGTGCCGAAAGTCTTCTTGACTACCTGTGATGGCACTTTCAAGGAACAATGTACCTGCCATTCACTGTGTAAGTCCTGCCCTGGTTAGACTTCCCAAAATGCAACACCTTGCACTTATCTCTATCTGTACCCTCTTGTACTCTTATAACAATAGACAATAGACAATAGGTGCGTATACCCTTCGGCCTTAAGAATGTCGGGCAGGCCTTCCAATCCCTGATGGACACCGTGGGTCGGGGACTCGATTTCCTTTTCATTTCCATGGACGATATCCTCGTGACTAGTCGATCTCGACAAGAACATTGTGCCCACCTCCGTTTGTTGTGCTAGCGCCTCAGTTAGCATGGTCTCATCATCAACCCCTAACAATGCCAGTTTGGCCTCCATGCCATCGAGTTTCTGGGCCACCGTGTGACACAACATGGTGCTGTCCCGCTCCCGGACAGGGTCGTGGCCATTCGTCAGTTTCCGCGGCCTTCCACTTCAGGAGTTTGTAGGGATGGTCACATTTTATCACTGATTTATGCCGGCGGCGGCAAAGATGATGCGGCCGCTCTTTCAGTTGCTAACTAGTAAGCGGCGGGACGTGTAGTGGAACGACGACGCTGTGGCTGCTTTTGACGGGCGAAGGAAGCGATGGCTCGGACGACGATGCTGGTGCATCCGTGGGTTGACGCCCCTACTGCCCTAATGGTGGATGCCTCAGCCTCCGCAGTCGGCCGCAAGCTGGAGCAGTCGCTCGATGGTCACTGGCGGCCTCTCACCTTTTTCAGTCGCCAGCTTAACCCGGCGGAAAGGAAGTACAGCACGTTCGACCAGGAGCTCCTTGCCTTGCTCTTGGCAGTCTGACATTTCTGCTATTTCCTGGAGGGCCGGGACTTTACTGCCTTCACTGACCATAAGCCCCTCACCTTTGCATTCGCTAAGGTTTCGGTTCGCTGGTCTGCTCGGCAGTAGTACCAGATCACGGCAATCTCCAAATTCACGACCGACATCCACCACATTGCAGGCAAATGTAACCTGGTTGCTGACACCCTGTCCCACCCAGCTAATGAGGCCGTCCTCGACGTGGCCCCGGGCATATATTATTCCGCCTTGGCTGCGGCGCAGCTGACAGACGAGGAGATACCTGCCTACCGAACTGCGGTTTCTGGTTTGGTACTGGACGAAGTGCCGTTGGGTCCCTCCGGCGTTACTGTCCTGTGCGATGTTTCCACGGGGCAGCCGCGGCCCATTGTCCAAGCTGCCTGGCGTCGCCAGATTTTCGACGTCATTCACGGGTTGGCCCACCCGTCTATCCGTGCAGCAGTCGCGATGGTGGCTGCACGTTTCATGTGGCATGGGTTGCGGAAGCAAGTCGGTCATTGGGCCCGGGCATCGAAGGTGCAGCGGCACGTCCGGGCGCCAGTGCAGGAGTTCGCAGTGCCTCGCCGGCGCTTTGAGCATGTTCTGTGGATATCGTGGAGGCACTGCCTCTATCCCAGGGTGCCTCGCATCTTCTGACGGTGGTGGACCATTTTACACGGTGGCCAGAGGCCATTCCACTCGTGGACACTTCTGCCCTGTCGTGTGCTCGCGCCCTCGTGGCCCACTGGATTGCCCATTTTGGGGTGCAGCCGGACCTTTCCTCGGACCAGGGTGCCCAGTTCACGTCTGAGCTGTGGTCCGCAATGGCTTGCCTGTTGGGGACACAGTGTCACCACACGACGGGTATCATCCCCAGTCTAATGGGTTGGTGGAGTGGTTCCACTGCCATCTCAAGGCCGCTTTGAAGGCACACCTCACAGGCTCCGAATGGATGGATGAGTTGCCGTGGGTTTTGCTGGGTATTCGGACCGTCCCGGAGGAGGATTTGGCTTCGTCCTCAGCCGAATTAGTCTATGGCATCCCGCTCACTATTCCCGGGGAATTTATTCCGGCCGCTGGTGCGTCCCGGGAGCAGCCGTCATCTGTGTTGGTCCATTTCCAGGAGAACGTCGGCGCCCTGTCTCCTGTCCCGACGTCTCACCATGGGGTGGCTCCTGCCCTTGTGCCGCCAGCTCTCATGGGCTGTTCGTATGTTTTTCTGCGCCACAACGCCCACAAGTCGCCTTTGCAGCACCCATATGAGGGTCCCTTCCGGGGGCTGCAGCATGGGCCTACTACTTTTGTTTTGGACATGGGTAGTCGGCGGGAGACTGTGTCTGTGGCTCATTTGAAGCCGGCCCATTTGGACTTTAGTGAGCCAGTGCTTGTGGCCGAGCCTTGTCATCTGGGGTGTCCGTCGCCCCGGTTGCTCCCGAATTCATCCTTACCGGGCGTGTCCCCTGTGCGTGGGGACGTACGCACGAGGTCGGGCTGCCTCGTTCATCTTCCCGTTTGGTTCCGTGCCTCTGGTTCTGGTGGGGGGTGGTGGTCCTGTGGCGGTCCCTGGTGGTGAGCCATGCTTGGTACAAACCCTCGGCTCGGGGAGGTGGAGTCACGGAATTTGGAATGGGGAGGAGTGGCAGTTGGTAGTGGAGTTGAACTGGTTGGGGGTTTGGGGAGCTGTTTGGTGCTTGAGGAATAAAGAAAACTTCGCTTGACACGTGTCCCGCTTCATTGGCTTTGATTGACACTTGTGTTCTGCTTCAATACTTTGATTAGTTTAGAGATACAGCATGAAAACAGGCTGTTTGGCCCTCCGAGTCCATGCCGACCAATAATCAGCCATATATTAGTTCTATCCTACACACTCGGGACAATTTACTGGAGCCAATTAACCTATAAACCTGCACGTCATTCGAATGTGGGAGGAAACCGGAGCACCCGGAGAAAACCCACAGGGACAATGTACAAACTCCGTTGTAGCCAATCAATGGGCCCCACGTGGGGGTGAGCAGCAGGAGCAAATCAGGCTGCGCTGCCGACCAATCAGAGCGGGGAGCAGCGGCGCTCCCCTTACGTCGGACCCGGACCAATCGGGTGTCGAGCGTGTGGTCAGAGCTGAACACAAAATGGCAACCCTCCCCCAACTGCGGATGCGCCGGAACCGAACACAAAAAAGGCAACCCTCCCCCAACCACGCACGCATGGATCCGGTGGCCATCCTTTGGGCCCAAAGTTCTCCTGTATTGGTATAGCACCCTCCCCTCCCCGACTTCCCCCCCCCCCCACTCCATCCCCACTCAATTCCCCTTCTACCCTCACCCTCCCAGTCTTAGGGGCTCTCCGGCACTTCCCCCCACTCACCCACTCCATCCCCCCTCATTCCACACTCACCCACTACATCCCCCCTCCTACCCCCACCCACGCCCACCCACTCCACCCCCCTCCCCCCACTCCATCCCCCCTCGCCCACTCCTCCCCCCTCACCACTCCATCCCCTCTCCCCTCTCACCTACTCCATCCCCCCTCCCCACCCCTCCCCACTCAATCCCTTCTCCCTCACCCACTCCATCCCCTTACGCACTCCATCCTCCCTCACCCACCACCCCCCTCACTCACTCCATACCCCCTCCCTCCTCAGCGATCCAAAATCTGAGCTGCTCTCCAGGGTGGGGGCTCTAGGTTTGGGTTAAGGTTAGGTGGGATGTGAAGACATACTGGTAGTTATGCGGGAATAGGGAAGAGAGGGGAGAAGGTGGTGGTAAAGGAAGGGGAGGGGGAGCAGATGAGGGAAGGGTTTTAGGGATGAGGGAAGAGAAGGTGTTGAGGGAGGGGAGTGGGGGAGTAGGTGGTAAAGAAAGGAAGTAGGGAGGGAGGTGATGAAGGAAGCAGATGAGAGAAGGAATGGTGTTGAGGGATGAGGGAAGGGAGGGGATTTAGGGACGAGGTAAGGAAAGAGAGAGGATGAAGTAAGGGAAGGGAGTGGGGGCATAGTTGGAAGGAAGGAAGTGGGAATGAGATAAGGGATAGGCTGAGGAAAGGGAGAAGGCAGGTGAGGGTAGAGAATGACATGAGGGGAGAGGATGTGAGGGGAAGGAAGAAAGACATAAGGAGAAGGATGGGGAGTGGGGCCTTCAGGTGAGATGATGGACAGACCATCTTTCACCAGAGACACAAAATGCTGGAGTAACTCAGCGGGTCAGGCAGCATCAATGAAGAGGAATGGTTGATCTTTCGGGTCGAGACCCTTCCTCAGACTCTCCTATCCATCTTTCATCATGCCAGGTACCTTCTGTTTGGCTGTTCACCACCCAGCCAGCCCTTTGTGGACAAAACATAAACACTGTAGGAAGACTATAAGACAGGGGAACAGAATTAGGCCATTTAGCCCATCAAGTCTACTTTGCCATTCAACCATGGCTGATCTATTATCTCTCTCAACCACATTCTATTGTCTTCTTTCTCCCTGTAACCTAATCAAGATCTATCAATCTCTGCCTCAAAAATACCCAATGTCTTGGCCTTCACGGCTGCCTGTAGCAATGAATTCCATAGATTCACCGCCCATTCCTCCTCATCTCAATTTTGAATGTGTGACCTTTTATTTTGATGCTGTGACCTCTGGTCCTAGACTTTCCTATTACTGGAAAAATTATTTCCACACCACTCTATCTAGGGTCCAGATACCAAGCATAAAACTATTTTTTGTAAATTTCCCCGGTGTGAGACGAATAAAGGAATATATTATTATTATTATTATTATTATTATTATTAATGCTTGCTGGGCAATTTTCTTCATAAGAAATGAAATTCGTAAAGTGAAACACTTTGTAGTTATAGCAGAGACTGAGACACATGAGAGCAGGTTGCAAAAAACGAAGGCAACGACAGATGTGGGAGCAGTGCGCATTCGTTCGCGCGTGCACAACTGATCTGGGCCGCATGAAGTCGCATCTTTCCCATACCAAAACGTGAGTTTGACACCCCTGCCCTACAGTGGTGACCCCGAACATTCAAAACAGCCTCTTTTGGATTATATCATGCCTGGAGGAAACAACCCAGATCAGCAGAACGCAATTTCACTCAAACTGCTCACCTTCTGGACATCACAGCACCAAGCATGGTTTGAACAAGCCGAAGCCCAATTACACATCTGCCAGATAATTGCCGACGTCACCAAGTACTACTACGTGGTCAGTGCGCTGGACCAGGTTTTCGGGTGGCAGCAGTGTCTCGGCAGGTCATACTTGGGGCTGCCCATTGTGAACTGGGGAGTTATGATGTCAGGGAAATCGGCCAAGATTCAGCCTCCACGGAAGGAACAGCAGTGACGTCGGCCACGAACGGCGCCAGCAAGAACAAGTGGTGCTACTACCACCAAAGATGGGGCTCCAAGGCCCGTTGATGCCGACCACCATGCACGCATCTGGGAAATACCTCGGACATCCATCGGGAGTGGCAACTGCGACCGGTCAAACATCGCCTCTCCAACACCTGGGATCATCATTCGGGGCAGCGTTTTCTTGTTGACAAGGGAGCGGAGGTCAGTGTTTTGCCCCCCTCAGGCACCGACACTAGTTCCGGAAAGAAGGGGCCTCCCCTGACCGCCGCCAACAGCAGCAACATCAGAACATACGGGTCCGCACGATCCCGCTCAACTTCAATTCCTGCCGCTGCAAACGGACCTTTACCATCGCCGACGTCTCAAAACCGCTGCTGGGTGCCGACTTCCTCCGGGTGCACTCCCTGCTGTTTGACGTGAAAGGACGTCTCGTTAATTCTGAGACGTTCGAGTCGATCGCCTTGCACTACGCTGAATTGACTGCGCTCCACCTCGGTTCGGTGACCAACTCCGACAACGAGTACACCAGGATCTTGGCCGATTTCCCTGACATAACCCCCCAGTTCACAATGGGCAGCCCCAAGCATGGGGTGAAGCACCATATCCCCACCACCTGACTGCACGCAGGCTGCCCCCTGACAAGCTCCAATTGCCCAAAAACGAGTTCCACAAGATGGAGAAAATGGGCGTAGTGCGCCGCTCAGACAGCCCGTGGGCATCCCCGCTTCACATGGTCCCCAAAGCATCTGGGGGCTGGAGACCGTGTGGGGACTACCGCCGTCTCAACGAGGTCACAACAGCCGACCGGTACCCTGTCCTTCACATCCAGGACTTCATGACAAACTTGGACGATGCCAAGACTTTTTCCAAGATCGACCTGGTATGCGGCTACCATCAGATTCCGGTCCACCCAGACGACATCCCCAAGACGGGCCTCATCACCCCGTTCACGCTCCTTGAGTTCTTGTGCATGCCTTTCAGCCTCAAGAACGCCGCCCAAGCTTTCCAACGGTTCATGGACACGGTGGGCTGAACTTCGTGTTCATCTACCTCGAAAACATCCTCGTCGCCAGCTGCTCTCGCCAAGAACACCGCGCACACCTCCGGCAGCTCTGACAGAGGCTCAACGAGCATGGCCTGGCCATCAACCTTGCCAAATGTCAGTTTGGCCTCACTTCCATCAAGTTCCTCGGCCACCACATCAACCAGCACGGAGCAATTCCGCTACTTCCTCGAGGGTAGGGATTTCACAGCTTTCACCGCTGCCATTCACATTTGCCTTTGCCAAAGTGTCTGATCCTTGGTCACCCCGACAGCAGCGCCACCTGACCTACATCTCAGAATACACGACTTGCGTCCAGCACATCACAGGCAAGAGCAACCAGGTCGCAGATGCGTTGTTCCGCACCACCATCAATGCTATCCATGCTTTGGCCCCAGGTGCCGACTACACGGCCGTGGTGGCCGCCCAACGAGAGGGTGAAGAGATGCCCGCCTACCGCACCGCCATCTCAGGCCTGCTGTTGGAGGATGTGCGATTCGGGCCCGCTGACACCACACTCCTCTGCGACGTGTCCACCAGACAGCCAAGTCCCATCATCCCCGCTGCCTGGTGCCAACGGATTTTCGACGGTCCATGGACTGGCTCACCCTTCCATCCGGACAACAAAGGAACTGATAGCAGCCAAGTTCATGTGGCACGGGTTGTGCAAACAGGTCGGTAACTGGGCTAAAGCATGCATCTCCTGTCAAACCTCCGAGATTCAGTGACACATCAAGGCTTCGCTGCAGGATTTTGCCTTGACACAACGGTGTTTCGACCACATCCACGTCGACATCATTGGACTGCTGTCCCCATCCAGAGGTATCACCCACCTCTTCACCATCGTTGATAGATTCACGAGATGGCCAGAAGCCGTCCCGCTCTCGGATACCTCCAATGCGACCTGTGCATGTTCCCTCACCGCCCACTGGATTGCGGTGAGGGCACATGCACACCGGTTTGGCGTGCCAGCAGACATCTCCCCCGACAGAGGTGCGCAGTTCACCTCCAAGCTGTGGTCAGCAATGGCCCGGCTGCTTGGCACTAAGCTGAACCACACAACGACCTACCATCCGCAAGCAAACGGCCTTGTGGAACGTTTTCACCGGCACATAAAGGCATCGCTAAAGGCACGGCTCACGGGCCCGGACTGAATGGGCAAATTGCCGTGGGTCATGCTAGGCATACGCACTGCCCCGAAAGAGGACCTGGCAACTTCCTCGGCCGAGCTGGTGTACGGCGCCCCGCTTACGGTCCCAGGGGACTTCATCCCGGAGGCGCGTGGACATTAAGAACCGCCCACGACCTTGCTGATGCGTCTCCGTGAGTAGGCGGGCACGCTCTCTTCAGTCTCAACGTCCCGACACGGTCTCAGAACCATGTACGTCCCACCCAACCTCCAGGACTGCCATAACGGAGGGCAGTGGAGGCCAAGTCACTGGAAGAATTTAAGAGAGAGTTAGAGCTCTGGGTGCTAGTGAAATCAGGGAAAAAGCAGAGATATTGGGCACAGGTTACTGATTGTGGATGATCAGCCATGATCACAATGAATGGCGGTGCTGGTTCAAAGGGCCGAATGGCCTCCTCCAGCACCTATTTTCTATGTTTCTATGTCTTCCTTCGCTGAGATTCTCACTGTACACCATTGCAAAAGCCTTGAGGCCTCGAGGGACCCATCAAAGTACTGCAAAACGATGCCACGACTTTCATCATCGACATGGGCGGCAGACACGAGACTGTCTCCGTGGACCATCTTAAGCCGGCACACTTGGACATTGACCAACCAGTGCAGGTGGAACAACCCCGCCGCAGAGGGCGTCCACCATCACAACCAAACCCGCCCTCAACACGACCACTGCAACCCCGAACACAGGCGACACGTACACAAGATCAGGCCGCCTCCCTCGACAGCCTAACCGCTTCCAATACTCCAGTTCTGGGCGGAGAGGGTCATGTGGCGGGCATTCGCGTGGACCTGGCGTGATCTGGGCCGACCAATCAACGCCGACCTGGGTGGTCTGCTGCCGGTGTGCAGCTGATGACAGCGCTAGTCTTCATCTCACCGTCAACACCTTGCCCTCTTGTACTAGTTGTTGAGCTGTATCGTTTAAATATTAAACTGTGTGTTTATACAACATGTGAACCTCTGGAGTGGTGACACCGACGATCCAAAACGGCTTATTTTGGATTTCATCATGCATGGAGGAGACAACCCAGATCAGCAGAACGCAGTTTCAATCAAACTGCCCACCTACTGAACATGGCCCCAAGTGTGGTTTGAACAAGCCGAAGCCCAATTCCACATCCGCCAGATAACTGCTGACGTCACCAAGTACTACTACGTGGTCAGTGCGTTGGACCAGGACACCGCCGGGCGTCTGATCGATTACCTTCACCAGCCGCCAGCAAGTACAAAGGGATCAGAACGCTCCTCAAGGACACGTTTGCCTTTGCCAATGTGGCTGATCCTTGGTCAGCCTGACAGCAGCGCCACCTGACCTACATCTCAGAATACACGACTTGCTTCCAGTACATCGCTGGCAAGAGCACATGCGTTGTCCCGCACACCCATCAATGCCATCCACGCTTTGGCCCCAGGTGTCAACTACACGGCCATGGCAGCCGCCCAGCGCGAGGATGAAGAGACGCTCGCCTCCCACACTGCCATCTCAGGCCTGTTGTTGGAGGATGTGTGATTTGGGCCCGCTGACACCACACTCCTCTGCGACGTGTCTACCGAACAGCCAAGACCCATCATCCCCGCTGCCTGGCGCCGCCGGATTTTCAACATGGTTCATGGCTTAGCTCACCCTTCCAGCCGGACAACAAAGGCACTGATGGCAGCCAAGTTCACGTGACACGGTTGCGCAAACAGGTCAGCAACTGGGCCAGAGCGTGCATCCCCTGTCAAACCTCCTAGATTCAGTGACACATCAAGGCGCCGCTGCAGGGTTTTGCCCTGACATACCGGTGTTTCGACCCCATCCACGTCGACATCGTTGGACTGCTGCCCCCATACAGAGGTGTCACCCACCTCTTCACCATCGTGGACAGATTCAAGAGATGGCCGGAAGCCGTCCCGCTCTCGGATACCTCCACTGCGACCTGTGCACATGCCCTCACCGCTCACTGGATCGCCCGTTTTGGCATGCCAGTGGACATCTCCTCTGACAGAGGTGCGCAGTTCACCTCCGAGTTGTGGTCAGCAATGGCCCGGCTGCTTTGCACTAAGCTGAACCACGCATCGACCTACCACCCGCAAGCAAACGGCCTAGTGGAAATTTTTCACCGGCACATGAAAGCATCCCTCAAGGCACGGGCCCGGACTGGATGGGCAAATTGCCGTGGGTCATACTAGGCATACGCACTGCCCCGAAGGAGGACCTGGCAACTTCATCGGCCGAGCTGGTGTACGGCGCCCCGCCTACGGTCCCAGGGGACTTCATCCCGGAGGCGCGTGGACATCAAGAACGACCCACGACCTTGCTGACGCGCCTCCGTGAGAAGGTGGGCATGCTCTCTCCAGTCGCAAAGTCCCAACACGGTCTCACAACCACGTACGTCCCACCCGACCTCCAGGACTGCCAGTATGTCTTCCTTCGCCGAGATTCTCACCGTACACCACCGCAACAGCCTTACGAGGGACCCTTCAGAGTACTGCAAAACGACGCCACGACTTTCATCATCAACATGGGCGGCAGACACAAGACTGTCTCCGTGGACCGTCTTAAACCAGCACACTTGGACATTGACCAGCCAGTGCAGGAGGCACAACCCCGCCGCAGAGGGCGTTCGCAGTCACCACCGCACCCGCCCTCAACTCAACCAACTGCAACCCCGAGCACAGGAGACACGTGCACAAGATCAGGCCGCCTCACTCCACAGCCAAACCGCCTCCAATACTCCGGTTCTGGGCGGCGGTTAATGTGGCGGGCCTGGCCACTTTGGTCTCGAACCGTCGTTCATCGAGCTCAAGCACTCGTGAGGACCTGGCGTGATCTGTGCACCTGCCCTTATCGCCCACTGGATCGCCCGCTTTGGCGTGCCAGCGGACATCTCCTCCGACAAAGGTGCGCAGTTCCCCTCCAAGCTGTGGTCAGCAACGGCCCGGCTGCTTGGCACTAAGCTGAATCACACAACGGCAAGTAAACGGCCTAGTGGAACGTTTTCACCGGCACATGAAGGCATCACTCAAGGCATGGCTCATGGGCCCGGATTGGATGGACGAATTGCCGTGGGTCCTGCTAGGCATATGCACTGCCCCATCGTTCATCGAGCTCGAGCACTCGCCTGGACCTGGCATGATATGGGCCGACCAATCAACGCCGACATGGGTGGGCTGCTGGCAGTGTGCATCGGACGACGGCGTTAGTCTTCACCTTAACACGTTAACACACACCTTGCCCTCGTACTAATTGTTGAGCTGTATCGTTTAAATATTAAACTGAGTGTTTATACAACACGTGAACCTTTACAATAATGACAACAAAATTAATTATTAACTTTATTGATGACCTTCAAGATAATTTAATACTGCTAGCATTGATAATAGCACTACCATCATGTGCCTGTTATCTAGTTACAGATTACTGGGGTAAAATTTCCTTTAACTTTCCTACATTTACACACATAACCTCTAATAATATGGCTGGTAGGATGTGTATCAAATTGTACAATTCATGTCAGATGTTGCATTTATCTTTTAAGTGCAGTATAAATTTCCTGTATTATTACTGCATTATACATTTGAATATAAATTTAAATATAATATTGTTCCTTGTATTCCCACACTATAATTGTCTTTCTCTCATGCTAAGTTATTTTTCCTCAGATTTCAAAACTGCAACTCATTGTTTTTTCAAACCTTCTTATCTAAGTACAAACACAGTCTTAAAACAAATCTTGAATGCTCCTAGTTATTAATTCTGTATTAAATGAATACAGAAAATGCAAGAAATACTGAGCAAGTCAAGGAACATCTGTGAAGGGAGAAATACATTTTACATTTCAGCTCAATGTCCCTGTGTCAGAAAAAGTTAATTGTTTCACTGCCGTAGATGCTACTTAATCTGCAGAGTAGAACTAGCAATTTATTTAAAACTTCAGGTTTATAACATCTGTCCCACCTGCCCCCCCCCCCCCCCACCACCACCCCCCCACCCACCCCCCACCGCCACCGCCCTTTACTCTACTTCCAGGTGGTCATTTTGGCTGTGAATCCTCGAGGTGAATCTTTGCCAAAGATCATTGCAAAATGCAATCTGTCTCTCCCTCCAGAAACCAGAAATGAATTTGATTTTTGTTTGGTGGGTAAACTGGCATAAGGAGCTGACAGTTGAATCTTGTTTTCAGCATTGTTGCCAATAATGTGTCCGCCTGACCTATTTGACACTTAAAGGAGAGTTTTCTGTAAATTCGCTTTGCACTTCTCGAAGTCACTTTCCCTTTGCACTTGACATATGCATCATCTAATAGGTCCACATTACACTCCACCTGCCATTTCTCAACTAAATTTCTATATAATCTATATACTGTTGTACCCTTTGACAACCATCTTTGCTATCAACAACTCCATCAATTTTTGTATCATCTGCAAATTTTCTGATCAGACCACCTAAAATTTCATCCAAATTATTAACGTATAATACATACAACAGCAGTCCCAGAATTGATTATGATTCTTTCAGACCATCTGTTCGCAGACCTCCAGTCAGAAAAACACCCATCTATCTACCCTTCACCTTTTATAATCAAACCAATTTTTGATCCAATTTACCAACTCAGCATGCATCTCATCTCTGGACCAGCCCATTTTCAGGGACTTTGTCAAATGCTTAGCTAAAGAACATGTAGAGAACAACTACTGCCCTGCCCTCATCAACCATCTATGTCACTTCCTCAAAAAATCTATCAAATTTAAGAGACAGGACCCCTCCAACACACAAAGTCATGCTGGCTATTCCAAATAAGTCAATATGTTTCCAAAAGCAAGTAAATCCTGTCTCTAAGAATCTTCTCCAATAATATCTGTACAACTGCTGCAAGTTTTAAAGGCCCACAATTTCCTGGTTTATTCCTGTTGCCAACAACATTGGCTATTCTCTGGTATTCTGGCACTTCACCTGTAGCTATGGAGGATGCAAAGATCATTATCAAGACCCCAGCAATCTCCTTTCTAGCTTCCCTCAGTATCCTGGTATAGATCCCATCACGTCTGGGGATTTACTAACCTTAATGATTTTCAAGATATCAATGGACTACTGTCCGGTGGCCTGACATCCACCATCATGAAGTGCTTTGCGAAGTTGGTTATAGCACACATTAACCACCACACATTAACACCAGCCTTACAAGCAGCCTTCATCCACTGCAGTTTGCCTACCACCACAACAGGTCCACAGATGATTCCATCTCCCTGGTCCTACACTCATCCTGGAACACCTGAATTAGAAGGACATCCAAGTCAGACTCCTATTCATCGACTTTAGATCTGCTTTCAATACCATTCTCCCGACCAAACTCATCTCCAAATTCGTGGAACTTGGGAGTCAGCACTCCCCTCGACAACTGGGTCCTCGACTTCATGGCCAACAGACCAATATTAGTGAGGATGGGTGACAAATCATCCTCTAGGATAATTCTCAACACTGATACCCCGCAAGGATGCGTTTGCAGCACCCCACTATTCACCTTATTCACACATGACTGTGCAGCCAAACACCAATCCAACTCAATCTACAAGTTTGCAGACGACACCACTATAGTGAGCCGGATGTCAAATAATGATGAGATGGAGAACCTTTGTAACATGGTGCCAGGACAATAACCTCTCCTTCAATGTCAGCAAGACAAAGGAGATAGTGATTGACTTCAGGAAGCGAAGCAGTACACACTGATGGCGCTAAAGCAGAGATGGTAGAAAGCTTCAAGTACTTAGGAATAAATATCACCAGGAATTTGTCCTGGACCGGCCACATCAAAGCTAATGCCAAGAAAGCACACTATTGCCTCTACTTCCTTAGAAGGCGTAGGATGTTCGGCATATCCCCAATAACCCTCACTAACCTCTACAGATGCACCATAGAAAGCATTTTATCAGAATACGTCACAGCTTGGGAACAGCTCCATCCAAGACCACGAGAAATTGCAGAGAACAGAGGACGTAGCCCAGAATATCACGGAAATGAACCTCCCTTCCATTAAGTCTATCTACACTTCACCCTGCTTCAGCTGGGCCACCAGCATAATCAAGGACCAGTTTCACTCACTCTTCTCCCCTCTCCCATTAGGCAAGAGGTACAGACGTTTGAAAACTCAGTGCTCCAGATTCAGGGACAGTTTCTTCCCAGTTGTTATCAGGCAACTGAACGGTCCTCTCAGCTAGAGCAGGGTCCTGACCTCCCATCCATCTCATTGGAGATCAGTGAACTATCTTAATTGGACATTATCTGACTTTATCTTACACTAAATGTTGTACCTTCATCATTTACCTGCATTGTGACTGGCTTGACTGTAATCATGTACAGTCTTTTCATTGACTGGATAGCATGCAAACACAAGGCCAAATCATTGTTTATCAAACTTAATCATTGATAGATTTTTGGTTATTCACAGACTGAGGAACGTAGGGTTACTATAGGGAGGAGGTACCGAGGTTAAAAAACAGGAATGATATTATTCAAGAGAAGGCATAAGGGGCTAGTTGGCCTGCTGCTATTATTTCTTATATTCTTTTGCAATTTGAGCCATATTTACATTTTTTTTTGTTGTAGAAAACAAAATTGATTGCTTGGTTACTGATACAAGAGCTCAAAATCAAGTCACGGAATCAAATAAAGGTTGCAGCATGGAAGAATGCCATTTGGCCATTGACTCAACGCACATCCAAAGACCCTGAAATGCATTCAGAATTATGTGTGTAATAGTTTTATTGTATTTCCGCTCTTTTTGTTGGTTTGCATTGAGACAAAATAAAAGGCTGCTGACAAGTTATTACTTTTACTTCGTGTATCTTTTCTCAACATTCTGCCAATTAAACTCCATCGTTTAAGCTGGAGGACGACCATGTGGTTTGGCAGAAATCTTCTCTCCCCGGGAATTTCCTGAATGGCCCAGCTGCGAATTATAGTTTAAACCATGCATCTTGAAGTATTCGCCACGTTAAATGGGAAACGTGCCTGAAATACCACACATAATATGCAATTTTACATCTGATTTCAATGAACGTACCTTTCTATTATTCAGTGTTCAGTTTTCAAGGCTTTTAGCTCAGATTTATGTAGTGTCTTATGCAACGTGCACGGCGAGAGCTGGGTAACCAGTCTTCAGGAGGTGGATTTTCATTGGATTTTTTACATTAAGACTAACACATTTTTCTCAACTGTCCAACTAGTCCTTGGCTGGCAACTCAACCTGAAACGTCACCCATTTCTTTCTCTCCAGAGATGCTGCCTGTCCCGCTGAGTTACACCAGCATTTTGTCTCTATCTTCGGTGGAAACCAGCATCTGCAGTTCCTTCCTACAAATATTAACTTGCACATTAAAAAAAAACGCAAATGCGGTGAAGGGGTTTCAACTCCAGGTACTTGCTGATATGAACCATACATCCCTTTTGCTTGCACTAACTACTAGGCTAGTGGTTGCACTGGGGTTGGTGCTCTCATGGTGCTTCCTCGAGAGGGCAATGTCTTCGCAGTGCAACCCACGGCCACATTTTGACGCCGTTTGACAGGGACGTCAATTTACTTCGATCCTATGCTCTTGTATAATCTCTAACTGTGCACGCAGAGTATGATTTTTAAGGTTAGTTTGACGGCCAGGCGCTTTTGAACCACCAGCGCACCTGCGGGCGGCTCACGTGCTGCAGCCCAACGGCTTTTTTCTCCCGCCGACCCGAGATCCCGCACTGCGCCTGCGTGGTGCCGCCGCTCTCCCAATCTTGGTCTTGGAGGCCGGGACGGTGTGAAGTTGACCTCGCAGGGATATGGCCAACGCTCCCCACTAACCACACCATTAACACCGGGTAGAAGCCTTAAAAAGAACCAGATCATTCACCCTCCCACATAAATACTCAGGGTTATTGAAAATGAAATCGGCATCAATCGAAAATAGCTTGAAAACAAAACGCACCATTCTGTGTGTAAGTACCAGGAGTATAAAGAACAGAGTTAACGCCATGCATGTGTGGTCCGTGGTGCATTTTGCATATGGATCATTGAAACTTCGCCCCACAATAGCAACAGTTGTCATTTTGCACACATGCTGCGGCGAAATTAAGTTTGAAACCGTTTATTTTCTACAGTATTTGGCAACAAATTTGCATTGCTGTTGGGTTTTAAGTACCAGGTCAACAATCTTTCAAATAAGTCAACAAATGTATCTCCATTAATAACAACTTTTAATAATCTATTCAACAAAAGTTATATAAATTGCAAAATGTAAATAATACTCAAATTGTTACAAAAGCTATGTACATTATGTTGACGTGAACATTTTGTACAAAAAGAGCAAATATGAAAACCTTTAAGGCATTGAGATTTTTATATATGTAACATTCTTTACAAACTTTTACCCATGTTATTTTACATTTGACCACAGCCAGAAAAAAAGTGATTAACAACAGTTACAAAATAGGCTGCTCTGTTTGCACATCTGGATGCCTGAAGCATTAGTATCAAAAGTGCAATAGCAACAACATATTTCATGTTGATTGTTTAAATTAACATTGCAAATGTTGAAAATCTGAAATGAGACAAATTCCTAAGAAATGCTCAGCAAGCCAGACACTGAAAAAGACAGCAAAAACGTTATGTTATGTAGCACCTTTAATGCAGCGAAACTTGTTAATGCGCTTCCTAGAATATAGGAAAGAGTAATCAAGCCAAAGAAGGCAAGATTGAAGTATAACTAAAATCTTGGTTAAACATGTAGATTTTAAAGAAATGTTAGAGATACAAAGAAAGATGGAAGGATTAAGACGTTGGAAAATATCAAAATTATGTGACCTTTTGTCAGTACGACACTTTAAAATAACAAGTCATCCTTGAGATAATGGTTGACCTGTTGTACATGTCCAACTTTTTCTGAGTTTACCTTTAAAACAATTACATATAAACAAGTTAAAAACATGGTTATGAAATGCTGTATCTATCTCAGTAGATTATGAGATTGATTAAGAGTGTTTGTGATGTACAAACACAGATGTTGATCCCAGGCCAATATTTAATCATGAGGATGTAAATGCATTTGGATGTGTTTGATTACAGTTGGTAGATTGAAAGTATGAAACATTCCCTCAGGAAGAATGGATGGAATGGCATCAACAGTGAAGGATAATGTTTAGAAGGGTGCAAGGCATGGCAGAACAAGTTATTTCTCATTATTTCATATTTGTTTAAATGTTCTTAGCATTACTAAAGCATCCCTGTTCATTAGATTAGCACAGAAATGCAATGTGTCACACATTAAATAATATGCAGATATGGTTACTTTTTGGACATTTCAGTTTGGAACAATACATTGACAGCTTTAAAAGGGACCCTAACCATACGTCAAAGGTTTTGGTTTCTTCCAGTCATTTATTCATAAACAGAAAGAAATATATAGAAATTATGATGAAACTCACAATGGTAGCTGTGCTGATTTTGTTAATATGCAGTCATAGGCTCATGAGGATTGTGTGCTTGCTATAATACCCACCTATAATCATTTCACTTTGGATGATCAGCATTTGGAGTTGGACAGTAGATTATGCTTGTTGAAATGTAATAAAATACTTTGGATAATCCAATATCATTGTTAGTCTTGTATATAACTTGAGCAAAGGCATGTCAGGCAGTTAATGATTCAAAAATAATGAAACAGCTGGAAGATATTGATTTCAGGTCTCTGTATAAACAGAGGACAGCTGACTCAGACAACGGTCAACAGTGCTGATCTGGAAGAGTTCATTGTCTTCTGTTTCATTACGAAGTGTTTCTCCGAATGTGCCTTGAGATTCCGGGACAATGTCAAACCCTATGGACAGAATTCCACAGGTATACTGTTAATGGCAGTAATTTTACAAAATTTTCACTGCCAGCTGAAAACCTCAACAGATTTGTGAGCAAATCAGAGATAAGGCAGTGGGGTGAATATAACTTTTGTTTAATAAGACTTAACCTTATGATGTTAATGTTAAAATGCAATACTTGGAACTATATCAAGCATCAATAACTGAATCATTCTTTTGACCAATTTCTTTTGGTACTGCTGTGCAGCCTGTTTATAGGGGGAGTTATCAAATGGTAATTTTACTCTCTTGGTAATGTCTGAACAGTAGTTAAAATTTTGTATATGCACTGTGTAAACTATTTTTACAAATGAATTTGTACACATGCATGCAGAGGAAACCTTGCTCACTCCTGGTTAATGTCAACTTAGAAAAATGAATCTTACTGTAGTCATTTCTGTATTCAGTCCAGTCTCTGGGAAATTGTTAATTACTTTCTTACAAACTGGCTTTGTATTTATGACTGAAGACCACAAAGGAATCAGACTGGGACTTGCCAAAGCCATTTATTTCATATCAGAGAGGTACTTAATATTTCCAGACAAGAATATTTGAACATAATTTCTAAATGTAAAAGGACCGTATTGCAAATAATTTCAATTTTAATAATGCTGCATGATTGCTATATATTGATGCTATCTGTTTAGGAAAGAGTACTAGTTGGTGGGTTTTATTAATTAAAATCAGAGTTGAATCTAAATTTAAAAAGTCCATAGTTAACATTATCTTGCTATAACTAAAGACAAAGTATGTGAAGTAGATGTTGACAATGTTTTCTGTAAAGAGAGAAAGTTAAACAAAGCAAAGCTAAAATGACCCAATAACTACAAACATAACTTTGTTCAGTTCAGACAATGAGGTAGTAAATTAAAAAAAGTAGTGCTTAATTAAACTTGGCATGGCATAAATTTACTGCATTTAATAGGTAGAGTAGTTCAGTTCACTGGACATTTCAATTTAGAGATAATGTATCTTGGCATGGTCGAAGCTGCTAATTATAACCTCTGATTAGAATCTGGACTGTAAGTAACTGACAACAACATCAAAATTGAATATTTATTTCTAGCTACACTCGGGAAAGAAGCATAAATCTAATCAATGCTACACTATCAGAGATGTTTTAACAAATTACGTACTGTTTGTGTAATAAAATTAACCCAATGCACAAGCAGAATGCATTGGAAAGATAACTAATACTAACATATCTGTTCAGTCTATGTTTGGTTGCTGGGTTTAAGCGGCAAGGGATGTTGTACATATTGGTTGTCAAAAATTGCAGCAGGATTTTGATCGGTTGGGCGGGTGGGCTGAGGAATGGTTGATGGAATTTAATACAGAGAAATGTGAGGTGTTGCATTTTGGGAGAACTAATGGGCAGAACCTACACAGTGAACGTTAAGGCTCTGGAGAGTGTTGTTGAGCAGAAGGATCTAGGAGTACAGGTTCGTTAAATAGGGTGGTCATAAAGGCTTTTGGCACATTGACCTTCATCAGTCGAGGCACTGAGTATAGAAGCTGGGAGGTCATGTTGCAGTTGTTGTGTTGTGTTGTGTCCAGTTTTGGTCACCATGTTAGAGGAAAGATGTTGAGAAGCTAGAAAGGGTGCAGAGAAGATTTACGAGGATGCTGCGAGGGTCTGAGCTATAGGGATAGGTTGCACAGGCAAGGGTTCTATTCCTTGGAGCACAGGAGGATGAGTGGGTGATCTTATAGAAGTGTATAAAATCATGAGAGGAATAGATTGGGTAGATGCACAGAGTCTCTTGCCCACAGTAGGGGAATCATGAACAAGAGGACATAGGTTTAAGGTAATGGAGGGAAAATTTAATAGAAAACTGAGCGGTAACTTTTTTAACACAAAAGGTGGTAGTATGTGGAATGAGTTGCTGGAGGAGGTAGGTGAAGCAGGTATTTTCAATATTTAGAAACATTTAGATAGGTACATGGATAGGACAGGTTTAGAGGGATATGGGCCAAACACAGGTATGTGGGACTAGTGTAGAAGGGATATGTTGGGACATGTGTGAGCAAGTTGGGCGTAAGGGCCTGTTTCCACGCTCTGAGACTCTGAATCAATGACTCTATATAATCAGTTACTGGACTATTTAGTTATTTATTTTGCCTCCAACCTTAAGTTTTGTTGTTGTTGGGGGGGGGGGGGGGGGGGGCAGGGAGTGCTATTACTGTTGATGAAAATTGAAGCTGGTACCTATCAATGGTCACAAGAAGTGGAAGTTTTTTTGTTCTAAGAGGAGCCCACCAGCAATGTTGTTAGCATTTCTATTTTTTATAACAGGACCAGAGTGTCTCTGGTGAGTTAGACAATAGACAATAGGTGTAGGAGTAGGCCATTCGGCCCTTCGAGCCAGCACTGCCATTCAATGTGATCATGGCTGATCATTCACAATCAGTACCCCATTCCTGCCCTCTCCCCATACCCCCTGACTCCGCTATCTTTAAGAGCTCTATCTAGCTCTCTCTTGAAAGCATCCAGAGAATTGGCCTCCACTGCCTTCTGAGACAGAGAATTCCACAGATTTACAACTCTGACTGAAAAAGTTTTTCCTCATCTCCATTCTAAATGACCTACCCCTTATTCTTAAACTGTGGCCCCCTGGTTCTGGACTCCCCCAACACTGGGAACATGTCTGTTCCTGCCTCTAACGTGTCCAATCCCTTTATAATCTTATATGTTTCAATAAGATCCCCTCTCATCCTTCTAAATTCCAGCGTATACAAGCCTAGTCGCTCCAGTCTTTCAACATATGACAGTCCCGCCGGGAATGGCTTGTTTAACCTAATTTGTCTATTCCTAGTTGCCTTCCAATTGAATATTGTATTCAGCCATTTCAGAGGGCATTTAAGAGTTTACTGTGTTGACATGGACGTGGAGCCATACTTTGGTCAAATCTTGTAAAGTTTATAGATTTCTTTCCAAATTGTACACTATTGAACCAGAGGTTCATAACACCTTGTTGTACATTATTGAACCAGAGGTTTATAACACGGTGGAAAAGTCCCACTGTGCTACAATATTTTGAGAAAGTATCCATCACCATATGAGGTTAAAAATAAAATCGGAGCCCTGAGATTAGCAATGAGCTTTGTGTCCTAATCTGCAATATTTCCACTTTTAGAATCTCTCTGATTTATCAGTAAATAGAATTAGGTACACTCTGACAAGGACATTGTTAAGTTTGATCATAGTGTCCAATTTATTCTCCCATATTTTTTACAAAAATAGGAGCAAGAATAGGTTGTGTATATACATATGCTTCTCTACAAGTCTCTTAAAAGCTGTATCATATCTGTTTCCATCACCACCCGTGGCAAGGCATTCCAGGCTCCTATAGAGTACCTGTCTCCACTATTCAGTATGATCAGGGTTGATCCTCTATATGAATACTATATTCATGCTCTGCCATACCTCTTAATGCCTTTTGTGCCTAGAAATATAGCTCTTGTTAAGTATATGAAATAACTTGCTGTCCACCACCTTACGTACTGAAGAATTCCATAGGTACACTATCGTCTAAGTGAAGTAACTTTTCTTCATCTCAATGCCAAATATTTACACTATATCCAGAGACTGCTTTCCTTCATTTTAACCCTCAGCAAGGTAAAACATGAAACACCCACCCCCATAGCGTTAGCCTGGCTACTCAACATACTAATCTAACTCCAGGAAGTTATGCTCCACAGTATTACTTCTACATGTTTTGACCAATCTCTTTCTAGATTAAAACACCCATTATTACTGCAGTGCACTTCTTACATGCATCTCAACTCTCAGTTTTTTTTGCTGTCCCCTACATTACCAATTTCTGTTCGAAGGATGAGAGATGACTTCCATGAATGTTTTTTGACCTTCATAAATCCACCAAGACTTATTCTCAATCTTGATCATCATCTATCCATGATCTCCAGTGATACTGTCTGACTCGTTGAGTTACTCCAGCACTTGCGTGTATTTTTCATGATTTTCTGAGTCCTTTCTCACCACTGCCCAGTTTTCATCCTTCATGAGAAAACCTTTTTATTTTTGCTTTCCCTTTGTAAATATCAAATATCCTTGGATATTCAGCTAACAACCTTGGTCACCTGCTGTCATGTCTTTACTGTGACAATTATTGTGTGCCCATGTACATCAATTTGCATTGTTGATTTGACAATGTTATTAAAAGTGCACGTTCAGCATCTTTAGACTTGTTTTTTTTAATATTGTTTTATACTATGGTCCTTTGACGTAGCTATTTTTAATTATCTGGATCCTATTTGTTAGAGCACTGCCTTCCTGTGCTGTAGAAAAATAATTGCAGATACTGGTTCAAATCGAAGGTAGACACAAAATGCTGGAGTAACTCAGCGGGTCAGGCAGCATCTCAGGAGAGAAGAAATGGGTGACGTTTCGGGTCGAGACCCTTCTTCAGATCGATGTCGGGAGGGGGCGGGACAAAGATAGGATATAGTTGGAGACAGGAAGACAATGAGAGAACTGGGAAGGGGGAGGGGAAAGAGAGGAACAGAGGAACTATCTGAAGTTAGAGAGGTCAATGTTCATACCGCTGGGGTGTAAACTGCCCAAGCGAAATATGAGATGCTGTTCCTCCAATTTGTGCAGGGGCTCACTATGACAATGGAGGAGGCCCATGATAGAAATGTCAAACTGGGAGTGGGAGGGGGAGTTGAAGTGCTGAGCCACCGGGAGATCAGGTTGGTTAAGGCGGACTGAGCGAAGGAGTTGAGCGAAACAATCGTCAAGCCTGTGTTTGGACTCAGCGGATACAATAGATGAGGTTGGAGGAGCTGCAGGTGAACCTCTGCCTCACCTGGAAAGACTGTTTGGGTGCTTGGATGGAGTCGAGGAGGGAAGGTAAAGGGACAGGTGTTGCATCTCTTGCGGTTGCAGGGAAAAGTACCTGGGGAGGGGGTGGGAAGGGTGCCTTCCTGTGCTGTCTTCCTGACACTACTAGTTATTCTTACCCCATTCGAATTTCTGCAATACTTCCTTGTTTAGTATTGTTGATTATTCTTACCAGGACTTTTTATTTTAATTTAGAGATACAGCGCGGAAACAGACCCTTCAGCCGCACCAGGTCTGCGCCAACCAGTGATCCCTGCACAATAATGCTATCCTACACACATTTGTGACAATTTACAATTATACCAAGCCAATTAGCCTACAAACCTCAACATCTTTGGAGTGTGGGTGGAAACTGGAGCTTCCTGAGAAAACCCTCGCCGGTCACGGGGAGAACATACAAACTCCGTACAGACAGCACCATAAAGATCGAACCTGGGTCTATGGCGCTGTAAGGCAGCAACTCTACCACTGCGCCACCATGCCACACATTATCTTTCAAAATGCCTTTTAGCATCCTTACAATGTTTATAAATTGATGGCTTATCATCATATCATATCATATCATATATATATAGCCGGAAACAGGCCTTTTCGGTCCACCAAGTCCGTGCCGCCCAACGATCCCCGCACATTAACACTATCCTACACCCACTAGGGACAATTTTTTACATTTACCCAGCCAATTAACCCACATACCTGTACGTCTTTGGAGTGTGGGAGGAAACCGAAGATCTCGGAGAAAACCCACGCAGGTCACGGGGAGAACGTACAAACTCCTTACAGTGCAGCACCTGTAGTCAGGATCGAACCTGAGTCTTCGGCGCTGCATTCGCTGTAAAGCAGCAACTCTACCACTGCGCTACCGTGCGCTTACAGTCACTCGATATATTCCTGTTAGACTTAGGTTTCTTTCAACCTCATTCCTGGACAACTAATCCATAATTTTGCCATTTTCCTTTCTATGTGCATTTTCCAACTTAAGGTAATCTCCTTTGTTCCCCAATACATGCTAAATTTTGCTGCCAAAATTTAATGGATATGGTTCAGCAATTTCAGATACAGGTGACATGTTTTTGAGTGTTAATATTCAAAAGTTTATTTCCAGGTTATCATACATAACTTATTATTGCTGTGCTTCAAATGTTGTAAAGTTGCCCTATTTGGCCAGAAGTTACAAGCCCAACTTGTCGCTAATACTTCAATACCTTTCAAACATTATAAAAACTGCAAGTGGCTGCCAATCAGTCTCCGTAGGCAGTAAAATCTGTCCAAACATGTTCAAAGAAAGACATCCTGTAATCTCGTCTTAACCAAACAAATGTCAAACTGAAAATGGTTTCCAGCTTGACTAAAGGTAAGGTAATCTTAGGTATCACAAAATGCTTAATGAAATGACATATTGTATACCAAGCTATGATGTGCTTTTTGGTACTCTATGTGAAAGTCATAGTATTAGTTATTATACATTTATGCAAAATCATATTCATTGAAACATGTAGAAGAAAAACAAAGAAGTAACACATTAATCTTAACAATGTGTACAGAAATCTGCCCCACTCTGTTTACCTGATAGACTTGCATGTGCAACACGTGAATGGTAGCCATTATGCCGAGCTGGACTAGGGCAGTGTGAACTGTCTGCTGAAAGGGAATTGTGAATAGTAGTTTGTTCCATTGTTCTAAATGAGTCACTGTACTGGGAGGTGTGCTGCATGGCATGAAAGCTTCCTTGGTAACCTGAAAATAAACACCAGTGGTCACGTTGTGATTAATGTCTATGATTACAAAAACAACTTGTGCTTATGAAATCTAAATTTAAAATGTTATTTTTCTTGATATAACAAATCATGAACGATAGAGTAACAATATTAAAAATGGTTTAGAACTGGGGAAAGGAAGATGGGCAGAATAATGGGATCCTCCTGGAGTATAATGGAAAAATATGCAGAATTTATACTCTTATTCCCCTTGGAATGCTCTTCCCACCCCTGCACCATCACCTCTTAGATCTCCAAATAATCGATTCTCAGTTATAGTCACACAACACAAAAATAAGTCCTCTGGCCCAACTAGTCCATGTCGACCAAGATACCCCACCTAATCTAGCCCCATTTGCTCGCATTGGCCAATACCCCTTAAAACCTTTCTTACCCATTTACCAGTCCAAGTGTCTTTTAAAATGTTGTTATTGTACCTCAACCCCTCTTGTTTCCCACCTTCACTCTACCCTAACATTATCCACAGAAGTATGACTCCTTATGTACAAACTTGGATTCATTTCTCCAGCACAATTCTTGACCCCTTCACACTGCTCCATTTTTTCACACTGCTTGTCTACCATTTAGTGTTCTCTGACAAAATATTGAGAGAACTGACACTAATTAATTCAATTGCAGCCATAAAATTGGGATAAATTTAGTCAAGATTCTAATCTCATGTTAGTCATGGAGATGTGCAGTGCAGGAATGGGTCCTCAGACTCACCACATCCATGCTGACCATTTTGCCTATCTATACTAATCCCATTTGCCAACATTAGGTTTGTATCATTCTTTACCTTACCAAGTTAAAAATCTGTATTTATGCCTCCGAGTAAGAATAATGGAATCGATATCCACCACTACCTCTGGCGGTGTTTTCCAGATATCAATCACTCACCAATTTCAGGGAACAAGAGTCTTGGACCACCAAGGTCTCCATATTCATTTACATTCCTTACTGCCCTGCCATGCACTATATTTGTCCTATTCCTATTTGATTTTCCAAAATGCATTCTCACACTTGTCGGGTTTAAATTCTATCTGTCAAGACTCCAACAACAACAAGAGAATCTTCTCAACAGAATGACCTTTTCAGCTACTTCTGCTCCTGCTAGATTTTTTCTGAAATTGTCATTCTTACCTTTGTGACTTTGAGATTTGCACTCTGCTTATTTTAACCTATACCTCCCTTAAATATGAGTACATCCAAGACTTTATCACCCAATGGAGCAATTCCCTAATTTAATACCTCTTGGCCAAGATTTCACATCCATCCAAACCCTCATTCCTTGGTATCTCTGCTAGCCTTGCAATGCTTCAATCTCTGCACTGCTCCAATGCTAGTCTCGAGCACCACCCCACTCCCCCCCCCCCCCCCCCTCCCCACCTAGATTTTCTACATTCTGCACAAACAGCTATGTTATCACTTGTTTGATTCTAAAATATGCAAGTACCATCATAAACAGTGCACAATTACTCCGCTTCTGTGCCTCTCTTTTAAAAACCAACTGAAAATGTCCTCGTACATTCTTAAAAAGAATCATTCATAATATTTTGGTTTAGTTTAAAAAAACAACATGGAAACAGGCCCTTCAGTCCAAGCCAACCATTGATCACCTGTTCACACTAATTCTTTGTTATCCCACTTTCACATCCACTCCCTATACACACAAGGGGCAATTTACCGGGGCCAATTATCCTGCAAACCTACACGTCTTTAGGATGCGGGAGGAAACCAGACCACTCAGAGGAAACCCACGAGGTCACAGGAAGAACATGCAAACTCCACACAGACGGTCAGGATCAATCCTGGGTCTCTGGCGCTGTGAAGCAGCATCTCTACCAGCTGTAGCTCTACAGGCAAAGTATGGCATTTGATCCACACAATCATATGGGCATTAATGCTCCACTTCGTCTCATCTTTCCCCATCTAAGTATTTTTGTGTCCTTGCAAATGTTTTTATCTGAACTTTCTCTGTAGCTGTAACACTCAGCACACGGTTTCCTTTCTCTTTTTGCACTCCCTGTTTTACTCATGTATGGTTTGAATGCAATCATGTATGGATGATTTAGCTGGAGAACACACAAAACTGCTTTTCAGTGCATCTCGGAACACATGACAATAATAGTGAACCATCTACTTGATTCACTTCAACTGCTCTCTACTTTCTTTATTCCCATCAGTTTTTGGTTGGAAGATTTTTCTATGATTTTCCTAGTGAATTTCTTGATAACTAACATAGTAATGGCTTCTATTTAAGCTACACCCCACTAAAAATGTTCTTTCTGCATCTGATCCATCAAAAATCTTTATCATTTTAAACTCCTCAATTGGATTACTCCTCTGTCTTTTCTCAATAGAAAGGAATTCTAAACTGTTCATCCTTTTCTGATACTTCTAATATAAACCTCGTAATCTCTGCACAATCTATTTTTTTAAATTTCCTCTATTAATATGGTAACCAGACATGTATGCTATACTCTTAAGTGTGACATAACCAAGGTTTATTATAGATTTAATATAACTTCACTCCATTTCAATTTTATATCCCTAATACTTGATTTATTTCTCTTGTCAACCTGCGATGGAGCTTTTAGTGATTGGTGTATTTGATCTCCAAGGTCCCTTTGTTGCTCATAAGAGATTCTGTGGCAGAAATATGGTCCTTAGCTATCTTGAAGTCAAATATGACCCAGAGAGGTGGCATAGTGGCCCAGCAGCAGAGTTGCTGCCTTACAGCGCCAGAGACCCGAGTTCAATCCTGACTACGGGTGTTGTCTGTACAGAGTTTGTATGTTCTCCCTGTGACTGCATCGTTTTCTTCGGGTACTCCGGTTTCCTTCCACATTCCAAAGATGTATAGGCTTCTGTAAATTGTTCCTAGTGTTTAGGATCATGCTCAAGTACAGGGTGATTGCTGGTCAGCATGGACTCGGTGGGCCGAAGGGCCTGTTTCCATGCTGTATCTCTAAACTAAACTAAAATAGTGAACACTTTTAAAGAGTCAGACTATGACCTGTACTTCTCATCTCATGTCCTCTCGAAACTATGGCTACCTACTTCCAAATTCATCAATTGACCATCTCTGCCCCAGGCAATATCTTTAGAATAAATAGATGGAAACAATTTTCACTTATTCAGAACTGTGTATTAGGCCATTCAAAGTAGATATCCTGTAGCTATCCCCAAATATGAAACCATATCACAGAAAATGTCAGTATCACTGAAGAGAAAATGAAAATAATATATATAAACATGGGACCACACAACAGACATACTCATGAATAGTACGCTTTATATAGAATAGTACACATACACACATAACACAAACCACAGTGGCAGTACCGTTGGAACCACAATCATTTATTTGATATAAAGATCATTATTACAATCAAGTCTTTGAATAGTCACTTGTAATTTATAATTATCATCCACATGCTTGGATAGATTTTAAAGTTTATTTTAATCTTTTCCATGTTATTGGACATTACTTTTAAATTAATTCTTTACATACCGACAGTTTCATTGGCTAAACTGCCGGTAGATAATTAGTGGTTGATTAGCTGAAAATTTCCTTAACATTTCAATGAACAATATTTGAGACTTGAATGACAACCCTGTAATTTAATGGTGCGCAAGGAAATACCATCAGTAATTAGTGAAGTGAATTCAGGGCTCAACTCTTCGTTCTTTTTCCCCATTCCCAACTATCAGTAAGTTCTTTCCAAAGATCTTCCGTATAGAATGTATAAGAAACTCCGGCTGTATATATATGATATGATATGATATGAAACCATTTCCAACTATTGGGTTTTTATTTTATAATGGGCTGGTAAGTCATTTCCGCTGGTGGCATTAAAATAAACACTAATTTTAATAGTAATTTTGAACTAAAAGTAAGAGAATGGGAGGAGAGGATTATTCTTAAATCTTTTACTTATCATAATGTTACTTTAGCTTGAAGGTGAATGTGTTAACTTTTGTTGGGCTTCATTCACGCTACAAGCAACTGAATATTGGAAATACTACTTATTCTGTCTTGCCATATGCCTGTAATCATCTGGGCTACTGCTAATGACCGAGATCGAGCATATCCTATCCCTGCATAAAGGATAGAACTAGTGTACGGGTGATCGCTGGTCAGCACGGACTCAGTAGGCCAAAGGGCCGTTTTTCCACACTGTATCTCTAAACTATAGCGGTGCTGGGTCGAAGGGCCAAATGGCCTCCTCCTGCACCTACTTTCTATGTTTCTAAACTAAACTAAACTAAGAGGGAAAGGTCTCCTCTTACCAATTCTGTGAATATTCTGTGGGCAACTATGAACGCGTTGATGCATAAGCACCTTAGTTTCATGACTGTGAAAAGCAACTGTTCCCATCTGGGACGTCACCAGACCCTGGAAAATGTCATAAATAATTGAAACAATATAAATCCTATAATCTGTGACTATTAAATGTCTGGCAGCAAAAGGAAACTTCTTAAAAATGTTATTCAGGATCATTTTGGTTTACTTTACTGAACATTTACTGCTTGTAGATGGTGCAATTTTATGTTTCATGTTTCTTGCGTATGCAATAATTTCCCAAAGTAAATACTTCGAAGTACCTGCTTGAATGGGTTGCATCAGTTGGCTTTGAAAGACTGGGTACGATTTATGGTGCCCTCTGTTGAGTTGGTTGTTGGATGGCTGAGGTGAGTGAGAACCATGTTTCTGCAGCAATGCTGGGGCGACCATTTTCCTTGGATTGACTAGAGTAGAGAAAGGAAGAACAACTGGTCCATCCCTGCAAGGAAATATTCCATTTTTAGGAAGTCAGAAGAGCATTTGTACTTAAAATGCCAGTAATTAGCTTGGTTTTCCCAAAGCACCACCAACAGTATAGAATCTCTCTGTTGGTGAGCACAGATCAGAACATTACTCATCACGCACCTGATTTGCAATGCACCCAATTTTTCAATTCTTTTTCAGGGGTTGGTGATTGAAGCTATTTTAGCAGGCATGCTGCACTTTAAGTGCATTTAGGAAAAAATAAAACCTATATTCAATTTCAAACACATTGCACATTTTAAAAAGAAATCCATGAAGGGTAGCATGACCTACAGTGAAGCATTTAAAATATGCTAGATTTAAAAAATAATAGTTCACATGTATCCAACATCTTAGATAGTAGATAATATGTTACTCTACGTTCTCTTAAGTTTTTTGGTGAAATCCTCATGTTGCTTATCAGACCGCTGGAGTTTTACCAGAAGCAGCCATGACACAAAAAGATATCCGTAATGGCAACAGATTGTTTGAAGGCCAGAGATGAAGGGAATTAACTCACAAAGACTTATAATCAGACACAGCTTCCAGGTGGACAAGGAGATGGTAGATAGAAATCGGAAGCCATAAAGTTCCAATGTCCAACTTCTATCAAAATCGTGCTTCGTTTTCTGCACTTATCATCAGTTGCAACCTTGCGTGAACCTCTACTCTGAGTGGCGTTTCGAGTCATACAATACTTAATTAACGTCCATACTGGCCATCAAGCTCATTTACATTAATCTGATTCCATTTTAATCTCCCCACACTCCCATTTACTCTTACCCCTCCCCATGGATTGTCCGTCCAGTCTACACGAGGGGTCACGTGAAGTTAACCCATCAAGCAGCACTTATTTGGAATGTGGGAAGACATTGGAAGACCCAGAGGAAACATTCATGATCTAAGGGAGAATGAACAAACTACATACAGGCATCCCTAGCGATCAGGATTGTTGGAACTGTGTGGCAGCAACTCCATGAGCAACACCAATGCGCTATCCTATGATAATACTTACTCTTGGAAAATAACATAACTGAGATGTTGATACAGAACTCATACAGGGTTTGTCCAGCACTGGAGCAGAGATGAGCAAGAAAGCCTCTTCTCTGAAGTTCTGCATAGATATTTGAACCTTCAAGAGAAACATACTGGACTTAATTGAACTAGTCGTGGGGTTGATGATTCCAATGGGAATTGCTGGCAGTCAGCCAAGATTTACTGGTTGAATGACAATTACCAGAGCATTTTCTGATATGTTCTACCACTGGGCTTCATGTAGGGTCCAACAGAAGAGCCCAATTGTGCTATGATCGCCCCGTATAATGTTGTAGAATCTACCTTTCCAATCCTATGTCATTCAAGGGTAACACTGAAACAGTTATGTCTTGCTTTGAATGGGGAATCTCTGTCCTGTAAAATAATTAAGTAAGCTATTATTTCAGTGTATCTTAATGAAACAGAACAGAAACAAGAACAGACCCTTCGGTCCCACGCTAAGAGAATAGTCTCATCCTTTTTCTGCAATTTTACATATAGGTAACCATTCACAACTTCTGCAATTGATTAATATTTTAAAGTTAAGACATTTCAATGTTTTGGTCTACTGAGGGATCCATTTTAGCTCAATAGGGCTCGCAGCCTTAAATCTGGGAAGTGGAAAATACCACATAATTACAGAAGCATATCTATAATTGCTGTCGAGCAAATAAAAAAAGTAATTGGTCTTCACTTGATCCAGGCAGTTTGGGTAACAGAAATTCACCTTTACAGAATTCCCATACCCCAAAATTTAACAAACAGAATAAAATTCGATCTCACATAATTTCTGTAAATATGCAAAATGTTTATTGTTTTAACTTGCATTGCTTGATACATGCACAGATACAAAATAAAAGATTAAAGATGAAAAGATTAATTCTCCCACAGGATGTGAATGTACTTCCATGACTATTTATTTTTTGCTCATAGACCTTGTTATAGGTTTGGGAGTATGTTGTGTATCCATATATCCACTTTGGAGAAAGGTTTGGGACCGTCTCACACTCTGGACTTTAATGGTTCCAAATCTATTTTGTGATCTTGCAAAATACATTGGTTTCCTGATACAATGCAGATGAAACAAAGTTCCCCAATCTCAGATATTGTACTGTCTTAAGATATTAGAGAAGGGAGAATCACTGCCAGTGAACACATGCTTCTGCTTCTCTTTGTGCTGTCTTAATTAATTTTGGAACTACATTCAATAATTTCCTTGTAGGGGAGTGAATATGCTTTTTGACTCTGTGATGCATGCAGCAGGATGCATAGATTAGGTTTATTGGTATGTCCACACTGAACCAACAGGAATATGTGTTTAAGAATGACTGCAAATAATAAGGGTTTAGCTCATTTGTGGGGAAATTGGGACCTGTTGAAATGGATCAAGCCCAGAGGTAGGTGCACAGCTAAGTGTCAAGGCATGGATGCACTGCACCTGCATTTACCTGAGTCAGATGCAGTTCATCTATCCCACGTCTAAACAATGAGAGATGACATACTGTGGAGAAGGTGCTGCTGAAAATGGCCTGTGTAGGAAGGAACTGCAGATGCTGGTTTACACCTAAGATGGACACAAAATGGTGGAGTAACTCAGGCGGACAAGCAGCATCTCTGGATAGAAGGAATGGGTGACGTTTCGGGTCGAGACCCTTCTTCTGACTGAGTCTGTCAGTCTCAAGAAGGGTCTCGACCCTAAACATCATCTATTCTTTCTATCCAGAAATGAGTTATTCTATCATTTTGTCTGTCTTTGCTGAAAGGCTTTCACAGTCAGCAAAAAAACAAGTCAGCTTTGCCCCAATAAATGATGATGTTTCATAATAATTATTTTTTAATGATTTACTTCCATTTTAATTCCTGACTTTCAGAGATATTTATATTCTGTTAAGATGCACTTACAGTTCCACCAGCCAACAAAGCTTGGGGCAGGGATTTTCTGGCTGTCAAAGTTTTCAGGAAGTTTCCATGGCAACTTTTCCTTACTGCACTGTCAGAGGCCTTACTGCCTGCCAATGAGTCTGGGATGCTTTGGGCCAGTGCGATAAGCTCTCCTAATCCAGACCTGATAAGTAGGGGTATGAGGAGATGATTCCAGGTGTGGGTTCTGGGTCAGTGAGGCCAGGTTCTATGTGAATTGAAAACATCCATGATTTGCTGGATATTTTGTCCTACTCGACCACTAGCTTTCCAGTTCTAATGATTTTCACAAGATAGTAATATTTGCTTATTAATTAAGCATTCAATTCTTATAGAAAGTTAAGTCTAATAATTAATGGTGTAACTATAACAGGCACCTTTAATGTAGAAAATATGCTGCTTATTTTGCAAAACTTGTGTGAAGCACCTTAGGAAGTTTTCCAATTTTAAGAGCATTAAGTAAATGAAAGCTGTTTTTGATTTCTAAGACAGCAGTCCAGAATTCTTAAAATGTAGCAGGTTTAAATTCTTCCCATACATCTGGTAGATATCAGAGATCTTAAGTTTGACTCTCACTCTCATGTTGAGTTAGCTAATCTTAACATGAAATTCAATAGGAACACTGATATATATCAGCAGTCCTGGAAATGGGAGGGAGTAGAGTCAGCCAAAGTTCTTGCGGGTGAATATAGGACTGTCATAGTCATAGAGGTATACAGCGCATTAGTGGGCCCTTTGGCTCAATTTGTCAATGTCGACCACAATGTCTATCTACACTAATTCTACTTACCTCTAGTAGAGCCGTTTCCCTCCACTACTTTCCTATCCAAGTACCTGTCCAAATGCCTTTAAAATTGTGTCTTTTGGAAGTTTCCAGAAAAAAATTGTTCAAATCCACCACCTAACGTTTACCTATGAATTATGTATCCAATGTTGTTATTAAACAAAGTCCATCCCTGCCTAAAATGCATAAAAATATAAGAATATAATCTGAGAAATAAAAATGGAAACAGGCCATTTGCCCCTTTTTGCCTTGTCCTCCATGACACTTTTCTGCACTAACCTCATTTTCCCTGGATCTGTTTAAATAAAACAAAACAATTTCTGTCTGGAATATACTCAGCAAAGAAGCCACTACAGATTTAAGGGCAGAGTATTTTAAAGATTTGCATGGCGGGAGAAACTCCCAGAGCTCCGCGGCAAACAGGGGGAGGCTGCCGAGCCGGAGAATCCGGCTTGGAGAATCCAGCAGACCATGACCTGGAAGAGGGGAACCCACTGAGCCGACCCATGCTCGTCCCCTGAAGATCGAGGACTGGGAGGATGGAGCTAATGACAACAATGGACGTGACCTGCCAGGAGCGAGGTCAGTAGGAGAGGAGAGGAAACTGGGGTCTAGCCTACGGCGCCTCCAAGGTCCTGTTGTTGGAGACTCCCCCGGGGAACAAAGATGGACTAGTGAGGAAAGGAACGTCAGTTCGCAGATCGACCAGCACTTCCAAGGGAAGGCGACGTCTGGAGGCCCACACCAGCCAGGGGCTTGCCTGGAACAGATATCACTCATAATATCTGATGCATGGACTGGACTTTGAAAAAGCATGCGGGATCAGTAGACTATTTCGGTACATTTGGCTAATCGGACATGTGCCTAGGTATGGTAATACTCTATTGAACTGTTTGTAAGAAAAGAATTTCACTGTGCATTTGCACTTCACACATATGACAATAAAAGCACCATTGACCCATTGAGATTCAACACCTCTGAATGATCATATTTCTGATCTTTATCCTGAATTGCTGAACTCTTATTGCAAGATTGGTTCTAGAGAGAATCTAGACACCTTTCCCTAGGGAAACACCAACTGCATCTCTACTTTGTCAATCCCCTTAAGAATTTAGTGCATTTCCAAGTTAATGATAACTACTAAAGTCACAGTCACCTCCTTTCGCTGTACAAATACATGTCAGGAATCTGAAAAATGATACTTATTGTGATACTACCTTTTGCTAACAGTTCCCTTAACATTGCAAAAATGCTCCCTGATATAAAAACTGATAACAACACACAGGAAACTAAAGACTTGGTCAAATCGAAAGGCTTTAAGAAGCTTTTAATGGGGGAAATAAGGTTGCAAGGTGGAAGGTTTGAGAGATTAATTCCAGAGTTTAGGATCTTGGCAATTGCACGAATAGCTCCTGGTGATGGAACATTTAAATTGTAGAATAAAGGCTGATTTAGAGGAGTATATATAAGGCAGAAGCGTTGAGGCAACTTACAGGGATAGGGAGGGGTAACATCATGGAGGCTATGAAAATCAAGCTAAACACAAAGTATTAGAGGGAGTCAACAGGTCAGGCTGCACAGACAAAGTTTTGAATTGGGGCCCTTCTTGAGGCTCATCCGTCTATCCATTACCTCCACAGATGCTGCCTGACTCACTTAGTTTAGAGTTGAGAGAGATACAACATGGAAACTGGCCCTTTGACCACTGAGATGACACCAACCACGATCATCCATACACTGGTTCTATCCTGGACACTCAAGAACAATTTACTGAAGCCAATCAACCCATAAACCTGCACCTCTTTGGAATGTGGGAGGAAACCGGACCACTCTGAGAAAACCTTTGTAATCACAGGGAGAGCATACCAACTCTGTACAGACAGCAGCCATTGAATCCAGGCTCCAGCACTATAAAGCAACAATTCTACTGCTGCGCACTGCAATTGTGTTTTGCTCAGGATTCCAGCATCTGCAATTTCTTGTGTCTCCATAGAAAACCAAGGATGATAATTTTTTTAATAAGCCATTGCTTAGCTGGGATTGAGTGTAGGATATGTAAACACAGGAATGAATGAAATTTGTAATGGGCCAGCAAATAGGCAGCAATATTTGGATTTCTCTTGGGTTTATGGGGATTGGAAAAAGAAAGGCATATGTATAGACAAGTTTAGAGGTAACAGAGACATGAATGAAGAATAATCTGAGACAAGATCGGAGACAATGTTAGACATAAAATGCTGGGGTAACTCAGCTGGATGGGCAGCATCTCTGGAGAGAAGGAATGCATAATGTTTGGGGTTGAGACCCTTCAGACTCAGAATGTACTGAGGTAGATACAATTGGATCTAGTGCTGGCAAATATATTTTCCTGCTATTTTCAATGAGCCAACAGCTGTGGTTTTTTGGGTTCTTCTAATCTTGCATTCTATGCAGGAGTATCATGGAAACACATCTGTTTATTATAAAAGTCAACACTCAACTGCCTGAAGCTTAGTACAAAGTTGAAAAAGTTAACCATAAAACACAGGTAATAGCAAGCCCCACAACCTTAAAGCAACACTTAACCTTCAGATCAATATACATTAACCGCACTCTTCTACCAATGTGCATAAAAGCTGTAAACTGTATGGAATAGACTGTGGACCATTATCAGAGACCAACTCTGAAAGCAGACCATGCATTGCAAACATGAATTATAATTTCTCCTGAGTATGTTCTTTGGTGGTGGAGAGTCCCCTTAGCTTTGTCTCCACCAGAATAAGAAAGAAATGCAGCCTTGCTGAAAATAAACAAAACACACTCAATAAAAAATCCATATTGTTCAGAGTTTAGAAAAGATGATCGCAATGAAAAATCCTCAAATAGCCGGATTCATAGAGGATGATTTTCCTGACTGGGGAGTGTCAAACGAAGCTTTCAGATTCAGCCATTTAAGACTTAAATGAGAAGAAATTTTTTCACACGGACGATGGTGAATCTTTGGCATTCTCCACCGCATTGGGCTGTGGAAGCTTAATCATTGAGTTTGGTCATAAAATGGGCTTGATTCGATCTGGATATTAACAGATAAGGTGATAGTGCAGAGCAATAGAGTTGAAATGAAAATCAACCACGATATACATAAATAGCAGAACAAACTTGAAAAGCCAAATGACATTCAGCTACCACTTCTTATGTTCTTATATTTCAGAAGTTGATGTAGATGTATCCGGCAGTCCTGACTCAACAGCAGACATGTGTCTTGGACAGTTATTGAATCAAATAAATACAAAACAGCCATGGCGTCACACCACAGAAATCATACTGATGGGTTGCATCACAGCTTGGTTTGGGAACAGCTCTGCCATAAAACCACAACAAATTGCAGAGTACATAAGGTCTAGGAGTAGAAGTGTACTCCGTCATCCAATCATGGGTGATCTACCTTTCATTCTCAGCACCATTCTTCTGTCTTTGCCCCGACACCCTTACTCATCAAGAATCTGTCAATCTCCCCCTGAAAAATATCCATTGATTTGGCCTCCACAGCAGTCTGTGGCAATGAATTTCACAGATTCAACACCAGTGTTGCAGTGCTAATTTTTTAGGTGCCTGAGCTGTCACTGGTGCCGGAGCGGCCGCTGTTAAATTCCCCGCTGGTTAAAATTCCCTGCTGTTTATTTTGGCTTTTTTTTTTTTTACAGAGGTGCATGAGCGGCGCTCCAGTGAGCTCCGGCAGCACTCCACCCCTGTTCACCACCCTTTCTAAAGGTAAGGAGTACTTCGCATAGACCAGACTCCCCACCATTGACTCCACCTGCACGTCACACTGCTTCAGAAAAACAGCCAACATAATCAAAGACTTGTCCTACCCTGGTCATTCCTTCTTCTACCTGCTCCCATCGAACACAAGATACAGAAGCTTGAAAGCATGAAACATTGGATTCAGGAGCAGCTTCTTCCTCTCTGTTATCTGGCTTCTGAACGGCCCATCCAGGGTACTGTCTGATTCTCTTCTACCCCATTGCAGACGTTGGATTATGTCTATGGAACAGTTGCCTACAACGCTGAGAAATTGGTAAAAAACAAGAAGGATGCATGGGACAGGTATAGGCAGCTGGGATCAAGTGCATCCCTGGAGGAGTTTCGGGAACTAAGGAGTAAACTGAAAAAGGAGATCTGAGGGGCAAAAAGGGGCCAGGAGATAGCTCTGGCGGGGAGCATTAAGGACAATCCCAAACGATTTACAAATACAAAAGGGGGAAAAGGGTAACTGGAGAGAGTGGTACCTCTCAGGAATCAAAGTGGTCACCTCTGTGTGGAGCCACAGGGGATGGGCAAGGTCCTTAATGAGTATTTCTCCTCTGCATTTTCTGAGGAGAAAGACAGTAGATCGGAGGAAATTGGGGCAGTCAATGAAAGTCTCTTGAGAACAGCCAGTGTTACCGTTGAAGAAGTAGTGAAGGTACTATTATGTATGAAGGTAGACAAATCTCCATGGCCTGATCAGATATATCCGAGGACATTTCGAGAAACCAGAGAGGAAATTACCAGAGAGGAAATTGCAGAGAAAAAAATTCAGCCCTGAAATTTTGGTGCCGGAAGACTGGAGGGTGGCAAATGTTGTGCCTCTTTTCAAGAAGGGCTGCAGGGAAATTGCTGGGAACTATAGGCCGGTGAGCTTAACATCTGTGGTTGAAAGTTACTAGAGAGTATTCTGAGGGATAGGTTATACTGGCAGTTGGACGGGCAAGAGCTGATTAGGGATAGTCAGCATGGTTTTGTACGTACGTGGGAGGTCGTGTCTCACAAATCTGATTGAGATTTTTGAAGACATGACCAAAAAGGTCAATGAGGGTAGAGCTGTAGATGTATATATAGATTTCAGTAACACATTTGACAAGGTTCTACTTGGTAGGCTGCTCTGGAAGGTTTGATCGTGTGGGATCCAAAGAGAGATAGCTGAATGTATAGCAAATTGGCTGCATGGAAGGAAGCAGGGGGTGATGGTGGAAGGTTGCTTCTCGGACTGGAGGCCTGTGACTAGTGGTGTGCCTCAGGGTTCAGTGCTGGGCCCGTTACTGTTTGTCTTCTACATCAATGATTTGGATGAGAACATACAGGCAAGATTAGCAAGTTTGCTGATGACACAAAAGTGGGTGGTTTTGCACACAGTGAAGATGGTTGTGACAGATTGCCGCAGGATCTGGATCAATTGGCCAGGTGGACTGAGGAATGGTTGATGGAATTTAATACAGAGAAGTGTAAGGTGTTGCATTTTGGGACGTCTAACAAGGGCAGGACCTACACATTGAATGGTAGGCCTCTGGGGAGTGTTGTAGAGCAGAGGGATCTAGGAGTGCAGGTGCATGGTTCCTTGAAGGTCGAGTCACAGGTAGATAAGGTGGTCAAAAAGGCTTATGGCACATTGGCCTTCATCATGTTGCAGTTGTGTAAGACGTTGGTGAGACCGCATATAGAATATTGTGTTCAGGTCTGGGCACCATGGTATAGGAAAGATATTGTCAAGCTTGAAAGGGTTCAGAGAAGATTTATGAGGATGCCAGGACTAGAGGGTGTGAGCTATAAGGAGAGGTTGAGTAGGCTGGGTCTCTATTCCTTGGAGCGCAGGAGGATGAGGGGTGATCTTATCGAGGTGTACAAAATCATGAGAGGAATAGATCAGGTAGATGCACAGAGTCTCTTGCCCAGAGTAGGGGAATCAAGGACCAGAAGACATAGGTTCAAGGGGAAGGGGTAAAGATTTAATAGGAATCGGAGGCGTAACTTTTTCACACAGAGGGTGGTGGGTGTATGGAACAAGCTGCCAGATGAAACATAGAAAATAGGTGCAGGAGTAGGCCATTCGGCCCTTCGAGCCTGCACCGCCATTCAATATGATCATGGCTGATCATCCAGCTCAGTAGCCTGTACCTGCCTTCTCTCCATACCCCCTGATCCCTTTAGCAAAAAGGGCCACATCTAACTCCCTCTTAAATATAGCCAATTAACTGGCCTCAACTACCTTCTGTGGCAGAGAATTCCACAGACTCACCACTCTCTGTGTGAAGAAATGTTTTCTCATCTCGGTCTTAAAAGACTTCCCCCTTATCCTTAAGCTGTGACCCCTGGTTCTGGACTCCCCCAACATCGGGAACAATCTTCCCGCATCTAGCCTCTCCAACCCCTTAAGAATTTTATATGTTTCTATAAGATCCCCCCTCAGTCTTCTAAATTCCAGCGAGTACAAGCCCAGTCTATCCAGTCTTTCCTCATATGCAAGTCCCGCCATCCCAGGGATTAATCTGGTGAACCTTCTCTGTACTCCCTCTAAGGCAAGAACGTCTTTCCTCAGGTTAGGAGACCAAAACTGCACACAATACTCCAGGTGCGGTCTCACCAAGGCCCTGTACAACTGCAGCAGAACCTCCCTGCTCCTAAACTCAAATCCTCTTGCTATGAATGCCAACATACCATTCGCTTTCTTCACTGCCTGCTGCACCTGCATGCTTGCTTTCAATGACTGGTGCACCATGACACCCAGGTCACGTTGCATCTCCCCTTCTCCCGATCGGTCACCATTCAGGTAATACTCTGCTTTCCTGTTCTTGCCGCCAAAGTGGATAACCTCACATTTATCCACATTATATTGCATCTGCCATGCATTTGCCCACTCGCCTAATCTATCCAAGTCACTCTGCAGCCTCCTAGCATCCTCCTCGCAGCTAACACTGCCACCCAGCTTCATGTCATCCGCAAACTTAGAGATGTTGCATTCAATTCCCTCGTCCAAATCATTAATATACACTGTAAATAACTGGGGTCCCAGCACTGAGCCTTGCGGTACCCCACTAGTCACTGCCTGCCATTCCGAAAAGGACCCGTTTATTCCTACTCTTTGCTTCCTGTCCACCAACCAATTTTCTATCCACCTCAAAACTGAACCCTCAATACCATGTGCTTTAAGTTTGTACACCAATCTCCTATGTGGGACCTTGTCGAAGGCCTTCTGAAAGTCCAGATATAACACATCGACTGGTTCTCCCTTATCCACTCTACTAGTTACATCCTCGAAAAATTCTATAAGATTCGTCAGACATGATTTGCCTTTGGTAAATCCATGCTGACTTTGTCCGATGATTTCACCACTTTCCAAATGTGATGCTATCACATCTTTAATAACTGACTAGCATTTTCCCCACTACCGATGTTAGGCTAACTGGTCTATAATTCCCCGTTTTCTCTCTCCCTCCCTTTTTAAAAAGTGGGGTTACATTAGCTACCCTCCAGTCCTCAGGAACTACTCCAGAATCTAAAGAGTTTTGAAAAATTATCACTAATGCATCCACTATTTCTGAGGCTACTTCCTTAAGCACTCTGGGATGCAGCCTATCTGGCCCTGGGGATTTATCTGCCTTTAATCCATTTAATTTACCTAACACCACTTCCCGACTAACTTTGTCACTCTCCATCCTAATGAAGAACTCTACCATATTATGATCACTCTTGCCCAAGGGGCCTCGCACAACAAGACTGCTAACTAACCCTTCCTCATTACTCAATACCCAGTCTAGAATGGCCTGTTCTCTCGTTGGTTCCTCGACATGTTGGTTTAGAAAACCATCTCTCAAACATTCCAAGAAATCCTCTTCCTCAGCACCACTGCCAGTTTGGTTCACCCAATCTATATGTAGATTGAAGTCACCCATTATAACTGCTGCACCTTTAGTGCATGCATTTCTAATTTCCTGCTTGATGCCATCCCCAACCTCACTACTGCTGTTAGGTGGCCTGTACACAACTCCCACTAGCGTTTTCTGCCCCTTAGTGTTTCGTAGCTCTACCCATATCGATTCCACTTCCTCCAAGCTAATGTCCTTCCTTTCCACTGCTTTAATCTCCTCTCTAACCAGTAATGCTACCCCACCTCCTTTTCCTTTCTGAGGTAGTTGAGGCTCGGACTATCCCAACATTTAAGAAACAGTTAGGCAGGTACATGGATAGGACATGTTTGGAGGAATATGGACCAAGCGCAGGCAGGTGGGACTGGTGTAGCTGGGACATGTTGGCCGGTGTGGGCAAGTTGGGCCGAAGGGCCTGTTTCCACACTGTATCATGCTATGACTCTATGACGGTATTCTGCATCCCGTACCTTCCCCTTTGCTTTACCTATTGTACTTGAGTTTGACATAATTATATTTATTTATTGTATTATCTGATCTGATTGGGTAGCATACAAAATATTTCACTGTCTCTCAGTACACGTGACAATAATAAACCTAAATCTATAAGCAACACCCCCTTATTGTCAGCACAGCGAATTATTCTGGTGAATCTTTGTTGCACTCCCTCTACCATGAATATCCTTCTATGACTAGGGAGACGGGACCTGCACACAATATTCTATGTACAATCTCACCCAGGTTGTAAATGATTCAAGAAAAAGATGCTTTTAATTCTTACAATGCTTGAAATTATGGTCAATATAATTTGCCTCCCTAAATCTCAATGATTCATGTACCAGGACACTAAAATTATTTTGAACAATACCTTTAACACTCTCATCATTTATAAAATATACTGCTTTTTAATTTTTTTTCTACCTCCACCCAAATCATTGACATAGATTGTGAACAGCTGGGGGGCACCAACCCAATTCCTGTGGCACTGCACTTGTACTGCCTTGCAACTTGACCCTTTTATCCTCTCTCTCTTGTTTCTGCCCATCAACCAATCCATTGTCCACACCAGTGTATTATCATCAATCTCATGAGATTTTAATTATATTTAATAATCTCTTACAATGACATTTTAGAGTAATTCAACACAGAAATGGGCCTTTCGTCCCAACATGTCTGTGCTGACTATCAAGAACACATCAACACCAATCCCATTGTTGTTCTCAACTCTCCCTGATTGATCCTGCAACCCACTTGGCTTGTATGGGGAAATTGGAGCATTTTTGTGGTATGTCCACACAGTCACAGGGAGAATGTGAAGACTCCACAAGACAGCAGCCAAGATCAGGATCAAACCAGGTCTGTGGTCTGTGAGGCAGGGTTGCGAGTTGCTGCACCATTCTGCCAGTCTTCACCAAAGGCCTCTGTCAATCCAATATCATATCTTCTGGTTCCCCTTACATAGTCTATTAGTTTCACATGTTAACTCCAAACAATTCTGATGGATTTGTCAAATACGGAAGTCCATATCGACTTCAACCCAGATCTAAGGCTCACCTTTTTTCCTAAAACATATATATACAGTTTAAGATGATAGGATAATCCAATCCAAATCAAACACAGACTAATGCATCCCAAGGAAAGAGTGGGGATTTGTAACATTAGATGATCCCCATGCTTTCAATACATTTGACAAATTCTCCTGTATTGGTCTCAGCCCTTGTGTATTAATTTGCAGGCTGAGTATCTGACTTTGCATTGCATGAAAATGTTTTGCTTTATTTTAAACACATGTTTTTTTAATTTTTTTTAATTTTATTTAAATTTTAACAAAACAAATACATGTATGAACTCATAGTACGCGATGGTACCTACATTTTAAATTAGATTATACATTTAAATTCGATTATACCTGTATTGTTCTGTATTATCTCCCCACCCACAACCCCCCTCCCCCCACCCCCCAGTTAGAAAAAGAGGAAAAAGGAGAAGAAGAAAGATAAATAAATTTTAAAAAATTAAAAAAGGAAAGAAAGAAAGAAAGAAGAAAGAAAGGAACCTGGAGACAAGAAGGAAACACTTCCGGCTAATTTCTTGTTAAATTCTTTTTAGGGGTATCAAAACAATCCTGAAATTAAATATTTCCAATTCTTAATCCTAGTTTTAAAGTGAATGGGTTCCAAAGTTTCAAAAAGAAATCATATTTATCTCTCAGATTATAAGTAGCTTTTTCTAATGGGATACATCTACGCATTTCTGCATACCATCTTGCAATTCTTATTTCATTGTGATCTTTCCAAGTGACCGCCACACATTTTTTTGCTATTGCTATTGCTATTTTGAGAAATCTTTCCTGATATTTATCTAAAATTAATCTTGGTAATATTCCTTTAGTATCTCCCAATAAAAACAACCTTGAATCCAATGGTATGGTCTTATTCATCAATTGTTCCAAAAAGTTTTTTAGGTCTTTCCAAAAAGGAGTTACCTTAGGACATGCCCATGTGGAGTGTAAAAAAGTACCCACATCCTGGTTGCATCTAAAACAAATTTCAGGTAAATTTGGATTTAAATTGTTTAATATTTTCGGAGTTAAATATAGTTGATGTAAAAAATTGTATTGTACTAAACTATATCTCACATTAATAGTATTTTTCATACTTTCTAAAAATAAATAAATAATAAAATTAAAATAATTTTTTTTTTTAATTTAAAAAATAAAAAAAAGGGAAAGACCCTTTAAATGCATCTTCTTATAGACCAATATCATTGTTGAATGCAGATTATAAAATAGTTGCTAAACTTTTGGCAAGGAGATTGGCAGAATATTTACCGAAGCTGGTTAAAGAGGACCAAACTGGATTTGTCAAAAAAAGGAAAATATCTGATAATGTAGCAAGATTTATAAGTATTTTACATTTAGCACAGAAAAGAAAGGAATTGAGCGTAGCAGTTGCTTTAGATGCTGAAAAGGCGTTTGACAGGTTAGATTGGGACTTTTTATTTAAAGTATTAGAGAAGTACGGATTAGGAAATGGTTTCATTAACTAGGTAAAAGCTCTTTATAAACAACCTAAAGCCAAAGTGGTGACAAATGGCCAATCTTCTCAATCATTTAATTTGGAAAGATCTAGTAGACAGGGATGTCCCTTGTCACCGGCTTTATTTGTATTGGCCATTGAACCTCTGGCAGAGCTAATAAGATCAGATTTAGACATTGAAGGATTTAAAGTGAATCAGGAAAATCACAAAATTACTTTATTTGCAGATGATGTTTTAATTTGTCTTACTAGACCATTGGAATCCTTAAGAAAATTATATTTCAGACTGGAAGAATATGGGAAAGTATCAGGATATAAAATTAATAAAGATAAAACTGAAATAATGCCTCTTTCTGAAGGTAATTATGATCAATGTAAAAGAGAAAGTCAGTTTAAATGGCAAAAAGAAGGCATGAAGTACTTAGGCGTTAAAGTAGATAATAAGTTAAATAATCTGTATAAACTAAATTATAAACCACTAATTAAAAAAATTGAGGAGGACTTGAAGAAATGGATGAATCTTCCAATTACATTGCTAGGGAGAGTGAACTGTATTAAGATGAATATTTTTCCGAGGTTACAGTATTTATTTCAAACACTGCCTATACCTTTACCAAATAATTTTTTTCAAGAATTGAATAAAATTGTGAGAAATTTTCTTTGGAAAGGTAAAATGCCAAGAGTGTCTATGGAAAAATTAACATGGAAATTTGAATTAGGTGGACTGCAATTTCCAAATTTTAAAAATTACTATCTGGCAGCACAAATGAGTTTTATTTCATCCTTTTATCAAGAGGGTGGAAAAACAGCATGGGTTAAAATTGAAATGGATAAAATAAAAAAACTATGCCCAGAAGAATTTATCTATAAATGGGAAGCGAAGCTATTAGTTAAGGATCAAGAGTCACCTTTGCTAAAACATTTAATTAATATATTGTTGAAAACAGTTAAAGCTAATGATAAAAGATTTTTTCTAACAGCTAAAACTCCATTAGTAAAAAATAGATTACTGCCGTTTGCTTGGAATAATCAAATATTACAAGTCTGGGAACAGAAGGGTATTAAACATATGGGAGATTGCTACGAAGGAAATAATTTTTTGACATTTTCTCAATTGAGAAACAAATATCAAATTCCAGGGAATAGTATTTTTTTCTATTATCAATTACAATCTTATTTAAGGGAAAAGTTAGGTAATTCAATGTTTTTATTTCAAATTAAAGGAATTGAATCCCTGATTCAGGGCAAGGGAACTAAAAAAATTATATCTTCAATGTATAAATTGTTACAAAAATCTAGTCCAAAGACAGGAATTCAAAAATCAAGACAAAGATGGGAAACAGATCTGAATATTAGCATTGATGAACCAAGTTGGGAAAGATTGTGTTTAGAAAGTATGAAAAATACTATTATTTTAAACACATCTGATGACGGTGCAACCTTTTGAGCATTTCACTAACTCCTTCAAGTGCTCCTGTTATTATTCTGTAGCAGGGAACGCCCTACAATTTTTAATTCATTACTGCTTGAACTACATTTAAAGTGAATCTCAGCCAATATGGCAGCTTTTGAATTGGCAAATTTTCTCTCACATGTTCACTGTCAGATGGCACTGACTACAAGATATGCATTCAATTGGACACAGTTATGAAACGATTCCAGCTTGGTATAATGTTCAATCCTTCAATGCCAGCTCCATAGGCAGATCTGTAACGTGGCAGAGGGTATTGCTCAGTATCAATAGTTTTATTCAGTTTTACTTAGAATGAAGTATGAAAATATATTTATCCCATCCTTCTCGTCTTTTGAACGAATAAGAGATGAGTTGATTTCTGTTTTTTAAGACATCTGCCCTGATTATCTTTGTCAAATGACTGAATTCCATTAAAGTTGTAGTTCAATGCCCTGATGCTGTGCGAATATGAAGTTTGAGCGCAGCCCAGTTTCAGGCCCCATGCTGCTTTATGAGATCCTATCTCCAGGGAACTCACTGTCAGTACATATTCAGGAAACAGTTATGCTGTTCACTTCCAGGGAACGTTTTGAATTAACCAGCCAAATTCTCCTTTATTATAGTTTAAAATGTTTCAGAGGCTAATTGTTGCCAGGTGATTCTTTCCTTGTATCGTGGAATGTGCAGATTATTTCAAAAACATTATGAATCTTTGTGTAAAAGTCAACTTTTCAACAGGCACGCCAGTTCAGAAACATCATTTTGATAAACAATACAGCCAATTCCCTATTTTTTTTTATTTTTGTGGGGTCTTTGATTTTCTTGTTTAAATCTAAGTATTTCTTTACTGCCCTTCTGCCCAAAAGATGATGACTCGTATGGTGTAAAATGCTTCACCATATTTAATCAAGATGATTTCTCTTTAGAATTACCAATTACCTAATCAGTTTACCGTGGGAAGGTTATTACATCATAGGGGCATGGCAAGTAGTTCAATCGTATCATGAATATTACACATGTTCCGTTTAAGAGCAGTGAAAGCAATCTATAGCAGGAACTTTCAGAATCTTTTAACATCCCAAGCCCAGTTATGCTGCTATCAGTTGCCGTTCCCCACCACTGGTTTGGGCTAAGGCCAATTAACTTTGGATAGAAAACTTAGGCCTTTTATGCCCTCACTCAAAAAAAAGTGGTACACGTATTCAACCATTTGGTAATTTTCAGTAATTGTTCAATTTATGCTTTATAACACCTTATTTATTTGCAAAACTGAGTACCCACTGAGTTGATTCTAATACCCAGCATTGTTAACCGATAAAAATCATATGGTGGTATGGCTATAAAAGCCACAAAACTCATATCAGTCCGACCTATTTGAATCTGGCAGCTAACCTGTTCTCAATTTTTTACATTAACTGGCCTGCACTTATCTAGCCAATAGCTTTTACTGTGTGCCCGTGTTTAAACTTTAATGATAAAATATGATTGCCCCTTGGCAGTCTTCAGTGGAAATGTATTTTAGCTGTTAGCAATATCTGTTTCTTGTTAGGATTTAAAGAACTTTAAAAAGGATGAAATTCCTTACTGTTGCCAATTTCATTGTTTTAAACATAATTTTCCCATTGGGTATTCTAATTATTCTGTTTAAGACTAAACCATACAGAATATACAGAAGCAAAGGATTTCCAATCCAATTATTAAAATTATTCCAAACATCAGTGCAAGTTAATCGAATTTCACTGTACCTTAATTGATACACGTGACAATAAAATACCTTTGAACCTTTGAGGTTGAGCAATTCAAAAATTGGACCATTCAGGACCAACAATCTCCAAACAAAACACAACATCAAAAATGTTATTCATAGATTCAGTGACTAGTTTTCAATATCAGCTCCATTTCCCTGTGCCATCCCCAGATCCATAATCCCTTGAACACGCAAAATATCACTTAATCTCAAACTTACTCTTTCACTGGCATCCGCTAAGGTAAATAATTCCTAGATTCACAATGTACATTGTGAAGACATTTTACTTCATTGCAATCCTAAATATCCAACTCCTGAAGCTGAAACAGTATTAAATCTAGACTGTCCAATCATGAGAAATAGCCTTGAATGAAAACACTTCTTGTTCTAAATACCACCTGAGTTGCTGAGTACCCGTGTTCTGCATCACATAGTTCCAGTTTCTTGTTTGTTTTCTTTTCCAACTCTCTTTACTGTTTTCCCTCTATTTACAGTACCTAGACAGATCTCTGTTGTCTGAAGAAGTGTGGCAGCACTTTGTTTTCTTGTTCAGGTTTCCAGCATCTGCCATATCTTATTTTTCCTATTCTCTGCAGACATTCCTTCTCACCATTCCCACCCCATTTGCAACTTAAAGCATGCTTGTTTCCACACTTTTCAATTTAGATAGAGGATCATTGATACGAAATATTAACTCTAAATTCTCTCTCCAAGATTCTGCTTGGCCTTCTGAATATTACATTATTGTTGAATTTTTCTCAGTCCAAACATTTTTCTAAACTTCATAGAATGTAGACCAATTCTACATGATTTCTTGTGGTGCAGCTCTCTCTTCAGTACTCTTTTCCTCATGGGCAGGTGGTGTTATTTAAACGGAGACAAATCTCAAGAATAATGAAGTAGGCCGGGGAAAGCACTCAATCTGAAAGTGGCTCAAGAATCTCGTGGATGAAACTAAACTTAGGATCTATCATAAAGAAGCACACATCGGACTGACAATAAGGTATTCATCGCCTCATGTCTATGCCTTCAGAAGAGGTACAGGAGATACTAAGGACAAGCTTATAACCATTCTATTTTGTAAATCCACACACATTAAATGGCCTCAGAAATTGAAGCGAGCCACTGTCTTTTTACTACAAATAATTGATTTCTAATGCTCACAGGTTGCAGGGGTAGGAAAGGATGACAGATATACAAACCATGTTCTGTTTTCCATTCCATATTAGAATAGGCATGTTTTTTTTAAAATCCCTAAATGTTAAACGTTTTGACTAACATATAATTTACACCTACGGGATCACCTTGTAACTACTGCAAGGAGTGGTGCTGTGTGGGAGTGAAGCAGTGGTGCAAATCTCAAGCAAACACATTTGGAATGAAGTTCCTTCCTGCTCCCTCATCCTGATAGTTATCTTTGTCCTATGTGTGTGGCTGCATCAAGCTATACAATGAACATGGTTATGCGAATAGCAAGTGCCATTGTGTGTTGAGGTTCTATAACTCTCAGTTGTTGCGAAGAATAGGTTTGGCCATATTGCAATGGAACATTTCATTCAGTTGGACATTGCCATACTAGCTCCTCCGTGGTTTGTGTGAAAGAGCTCCTTTGATGTAAGTCAGCAGTATGCATGGATTGTCCTCAGTGTGTTGTGAGGAAATGTAATAGTGGATCCCTTCAGATTTGTCCAATGTCGTTTGGCCTAAAGCTTCATCGACAGGTCTTTTGAACAACTGCAGAGACGTGGTTTGCTGATGGTGAGAAGGCCTCTCTCTGTTTGATCTTTGTGCCATTGTTTAATGCCTTTCTGCCCATGCATCTTATGGGGATGGAACCTATGTAAAATCCCATCAGACATTGCTCATAGAACATGTATGGAAAAAATGATGTCATGCTCAGAACTAAAAACTTTGCATGCGAATGGAATGATTTACCTAGTGTGAATGACAACATTTGAATGCAATATATTATATAATTGCAAATTCTACAAAATATATTCTTGGGAAAAAAAAACAAAAGGAATTTAAAATGTTTCTAATTGAATTTTTGAAACAAATATGATCAATGCCTTTCCTTGCCACAAAATAATAAATACTACTAAAGTTGCATTGTGTGTTAAAAATTGTATATTTTAACACAAACAAAAATAGACAGGTGCAAATAAAATATTTTTTGATAAACCATGGCTATTTTCCACCAACTTTGTCTTACTCTATCAGTCACCTATTTTATTTCACATGAATCAAAATAGTTTTCTTGGAAACACCTTCACCCATGTGAAATTCATGATAATAGATGATTAAACTGCTAAATTGGAGTCAGATGTGTAAAGTGGGTGGGCGCAGCGTGGACTTACCATCGTGGAGCTTGCGATCCCTTTGCCGGGGATCGACTGTGGAGAGCTCCAACCACGGGCCTATGGACTTTAACATCGTGGAGCCCGCGGTCCCTGGTTAGAGACCGATTCAGGAGCTCCAAGCCATGGAGAGTTTCAACCGTCCCAGCGAGGGGGATTCGATCAACCCGACGCGAGGGCTTCGGATCGCCGGCTGCGGGAGCTTTGATGGCCCCGACTGTGGATGGTTCAACAGCCCCGACCGCGGGAGAATAAAGAGGGAGAAAATTGGAAGTTTATTGCCTTCCATCACAGTGTGGAATGTGGGGAGCTGCTGTGGTGGATGTTTATGTTAAATTTTATTTTATGTGGCTGTGTGTTTTGTTGCTTTTCACTTTGTATGGTTGTATGGTAACTCAAATTTTACTGTAACTTGGTACATGTGACAATAAACTGACCTTGAAACCTTGAAAATCTAACCTATTTATTATAATTCTATAGAATTAGAATCTCCTAAAGATATTAATAACTAATAATATTCAGAGAGAATGCTTTGTTTGGTTTCAGAGCTGTCTCTTAATAAAGTATAGTTATGCAGCACAGGCTATCACATCTTCTACCACTGAAGTGCAACAGTAACTACTTATTGCCAAGAAGCTAAGAGTCTAACTATCAAAGCTTCTACGGACACTCAGTCCCCTTGTCACAAATGGTTGTGTTTAAAATTGTTCACCATTTCCCAAAGATTCTGAACAGCGAAGATTATCCCTGGTTTATTTTCTCCACAGGAAACTTCCTTCTAATGTTTCTCTACTATCTCCTTTACTCCTAGCTCCAATAAAAAAGGTAAAGAGCTTATGGATTTCTTTATCACTAAGATTAACATTCATTCAGTTGACTCAACTCTTTTACTTCCCTAACCCATTGCACTAGACCTCTAATGCCACAAAACTTGCATCCATAAGGTGATGAGAAGACATTTTATATTGCATTTCTTCCCTGGGTCTATGACGAACTAATCTTAGTCTTCTATACCTCTTGCTTCCACAACCTTTTCCCACTAACAATCCCAATTCTGCCATAAATTCTGCACACATCTTCCATGGAACTCCTTATTTTAATTTCTTCATTTGGGTTTCTATCCCATGACACATCATTAAAACAGCTCTGTCCAAAGTCACTAATAACATTCTATGTGATTGTCATAGAGTAATAGAGAGATACACAAACAGGCCTTTTGGCACATAGAAACATAGAAAATAGGTGCAGGAGGAGGCCATTTACACTCATCCAAAATGAATTTATTTTCTTATTCTCCCCACATTCACATTAAGTATGCCCAAATTCCACCTCTCATCTACACACTGAGGGTAATTTATTGTGGCCAGTTAACCTACCAACCTGGATGTCTTTGAATTACAGGAGGAAACAGGAGCACCCAGAGGAAATCCGCATAGTCACTGGAAGAATGTCAAACTCCACAAAGTCAGCACCTGGGACCAGAATTGAACCTAGGTATCTGGTTACGTAAGGTACCAGCTCTACAAGCTGTCACACTGTGCTACCATTGTTCAATACTATTCACAATTTCTCAGCAAATGTCCATGCCTGCATGCAGCAAGACTTGGAAGGGATTCAGACATGAACTGATAGATGGCAAGTAACATTCAGTCCACTCAAGTGCCAGGCAATGCATATCTCCAACAAGAGTGAGCGAATCTAACGCCTTTCTTTGGGATCTAATTGTATTACCATTAATAAGTCCCACACTATGAATATTCTGGTCACTATAGACCAAAAACTTAACCAGTTACATAATTACATTCAATTACATAAATGCTAAGGATACAAGACCAAATCAGAGGCTCGGTATCCTGCATCAAGTGATTCATCTCTAGATACATCAAGGCCTTTTCACCATCTGCAAGAAAGTTTCCACTTATCTGGATGAATGTAGTTCCAACAATTCTCATAAAGTTCAACATCATCCAGTAAAAAGTAGCCTATTTGATTTCTCTGCAACAATCCGCCTAAATAATGATTCCCTTCACTTCTGGCTCACAATGGCTGCAGTTCAATCTTACAAAATCCACTACAATTACTCTTCTCAACTACTCCAAGAGCAACTTCCAAACCTGTGACATTTATAACCAAGGGAGCAGACACATGAGAATTGTTCCAAGGTCACATGCTATCGATTTGGATATCTACTGTCAGAACTTCATTGTTGCCGGATCTATATTTTGAAACTCCCTTCCCAACAGTACTGTGGGAGTATCGTTAAGAAAAGGACAGTAGTAGTTCAAGAATGGGCAATAAAAGTATGTTGTGCTTGTGTCACTAGGATCCCAGAAAAGATAAATAAAAAACATATAATTTCCTAATATTATTTTCTTTGCAGAACTAAAAAAATGTACTTTCCCCATAAAATGTTTACCAAGTCTTTTTTTAACCTGATTACTTACTTTTTCAAAGCCTTTTAGGTAAACTTTCAGATATAATATGTTATCAAAGCTTCAATATTGACTTCAGAGAGAAAACTTCAGATACATTATTTTCCTTCTACTGAAAATAAGTACACAAATGTCAAACTATTTCGTTGCTCAATTCTCTTTGTTCTCTACCTTGTATGACAGATTTTCCTTCTCCGTGGATTGTCACCTTGTCGTGGTGGAGAAGCTTGTGTGGTCCTGAGATCCTGAGAGCGATGCCGTCTGGAGCTATGCTCCTGGTAGGGTCACCCATGGAGGTATGGTCGAGGGGGAGGTCCCTGACAAAGAGCAATCCAACCAAGACCTCAACGGTGGAACAGGCGGAGGATGATGGCTGACTTTAGTGGAGCATCACAATGGCTGGGAAGGCGGATGAAGGCTGCAGCAGAAAAGGGTCCCCGGTCGTCTTGGATTCCATGCCACTGGATTGTGACCCAGATCTGTCAAGGACTGTGTGGTGGCTGTCCGCACCAGTCTCCCCACATTAAACAAAGTCACGCACAAACATCCTCTATGGAGAGGACAATCATACTCACTTCGAGTGACCGCCGATGATGACAGATTTAAAGCATTGGAAAATGAATTTAAGAAGTTTGCTTGAACAACGATCTTTCGCTTCTATACCTTTATAAGTTCTATATACAAAGGTACTTATCTTATGAAACAAAACACACAAGCTGGGTGCATCTTGAAATTCTTAAGTAAATGTGGCTTACCTAAAGACTTAACTATGTGAGCAATGCTAATATGGGTATCACATGAGCAAACCACAAAATGCCTTCCATACTACTGCAACATTCCCATTTACTGGCTGCCAAACTGCCAAACCTCAACATCTTTTTTCAACAGTTCTGACAAATCCCAAGATCTCCTGCCTCCTTAACATAACCAAGCCTTGATCTACACCTCCAAATCTGCCCAAACCTGGGGTTTAACTTTCACTTTTACTGAAACACCCCAACATACTGCTTTGAGCTTCAGATGAACTCCTTACTGTTCACCTTTCACATACAATCAAAATAATTCTTATTCTTGGAACTACTATATCATCCATCTTACCATGTGTCGTGTCATGGGAGATTGAGATTTGTCATATTTTGGCATTACATTTATTTTCTTTTGCGCAAATATCTTGCAGCCAATTACACACATCATGCACTCGTAAAACAGCAAGCAATCAAAAGTCCTATCCACGAGCTGGGTAGGAAAGCTATGAATAGACAGAAAAAAACTGGACCAGATTTCTTAAACTCCATTTTTCTTTTTTTTTGGTATAACAAATTAGAACTGTAAGGCATTAATAAAAAAAGTTAACATGGATTTTCTAAGAAAAAAAATTTGATCAACGTGATTTTGTTTCTTAATGAAACAATAGAAATGGAGCCCAGGCAGTGCAGTTGATATTATGGCTATGCACATTGAAAAGAGATTGGATTAGACATTAGCAAAATTGAAGCCCACTGGATGATAGTGCAGCAACAATATGGATATATAATTAGGATATTTATTTCTTGGGATAGAAAACTAAAGTGAATTATTAATTTTATGACTAGAAGTAGATATATTATCTTGAAATAGACACAAAGTGCTGGAGTAACTCAGGCAGCATCCCTGAAGAACATGGAGAGGTGATGTTTCGGATTGGGACCCTTCTTCAGCACTATCCCTCTGCTGTTCAGATATCTATTAATGACTATTAATGAGAAACTATAAATCTTTGCAAATAGTGGCAGGATGGATTAAGAATGCAGTTACTGAAGCAATTGACATCCTTGGATTTATAAACTTAAGCACAGCTTTCTTAAAAAAACATATGTAAGACATGTACAAAACATCTGGAGTTTTTTCATGCTTTAGGAAAAGTATCATAGTGCTACAATAAGGCTTTCTACACGATGAATGTTGGTAAAACAAAGAGATTCATGTAATTAAACGAGTACACAGGAAGAAAGTATACGTGAATAAACAGAACAGGTGAAAGTATAACTCCAAATAAAAGTTGATATAGAAACATATGAAAATGGGAGTGACATAATAAATTCCAGGTGCAAATTTAACTAAGAGTCATGAAGTCACATAGCATGGTAACAGGCCCTTCAACCAAACTTGTCCAAGTCCCACTGGCCTGCATTTGGCCCATATCCCTCTAAACCTTTCCTATCCATTTACCGGTCCAAATGTCTTTTAAATTTTGTTATAGTACCTGCCACAACTACCTCCTTTGGCAGCAGCTTCTCTAAATCCAACACCCACCGTGTGAAAAAGATGCCCCTCAGGTTCCTATTAACTCTTTCCCCTCTCATCTTAAACCCATTGTATGTCCTCTGGTTCTTCATTCCACTGCTCTGGGTAAAAGACATGTACATTCACCCTATTCATTCCCCTGATGATTTTATACATCTCTACAAGATCACCCTCAGCCTCTTGCACACAAAATAATACAATTTTAGACTGCACAACCACTCCCTATAACTCAGCCCCCCCAAGACAACATTCTTGTAAATCTTCTCAGCACTCTTTTCAGCTTGATGATATCCTCCCTATAACAGGGTGACCAAAACTGAACACAACACTCCAAAAGACACAAAGTGCACAGAGTCTGAAAAAAGGGTTCCCACGCACAAAACATCGTTTATCCATGTTCTTCAGAGATACTGCCGGACCAGCTGAGTTACTCCAGCACTGTGTCTTTTTTTATAAACGAGCATTTGCAGTTCCTTGGTTTTACAATACCTCAAATAACACCAACATGTTATATAACTGTAAAACATCATCCCAACTTTTATAGTCAGTACCCTGACTGATGAAGGCCAATGTACCAAAAGCCTTCTTGACCATGCTATCTACCTGTGATGCCACTTTCAGTGAACTATGTACCAGTACTCCAAGATCACTTTGCTCTTCAACGCACCCCAGGGCCCAACCATTCACTGTGAATGTCTTGCCCTGATTTGACTTCCCCCTAGTACTCATCTGAATTAAACTTCATGAACCTTTCCTTAGCCCACTTGTCCAACCAATCAAGATCCTGCTGTAATTTTTGATAACCATCTTTCCTATCTATGATACCACTTCCTTTAGTGTTGTCTGCAAATTTACTAAACATGCCTTATACGTTATCCTCCAAATTGTTGAGATAAACCACAAGCACCAATGGGCCCCACTCTGTTCACCGAGGAGCTCCACTAGTCACAGGAACTCCAGTCCAAAAACAACCTTCCACCATCACCCTCTATCTCCTTCCATGAAGCCAGTTGGTTAGCTATCTAGCCAGGTAGCTCTCCCTGGCTCCCATGTGATCTAGCCTTCCAGAGCAGCCTACTATGCAGAACCTTATCAAAGGTTTTGATGAGGTCCATATAAACAACATCTACTGCTTTGCCCTCATCAACCTTTTTGGTTACTTCTTCAAAAAACATATTTGTAAGACACAATCTCTCACATACAAAACCATGTTGACTATCTCTAAACCACCCCTGTTTATCCTAATGTATATATATCTTATCCCTCAGAACATCCTCTCCAGCAACTTGCATACCACAGATACTCACTGGTCTGTAGATCCAGGCTTTTCCTTGCAGCTCTTCTGAAATAGGGGCCCAACATTAGCCACCCTCCAGTCTTCCATCACCTTACCCGTGTCCAATGATGATTCATTTCTCTCAGCCAGGGCTCCTGCTATTTCTTCTCTAGCTTCCCACTGTGTCTTCAGAAATGTATCTACCTTCGTGTGCCTTAGGATCGGGTCATCATGTTCCCCAGTCATCATGTATTTCTCCACAGTAAAAACAGAGGAGAGATACTCGTTGAGAACCTTGCCCATCTCCTGCGGTTCACACAAAGATGACCACTTTGGTTTCTGAGGAGCCCATTCTCTCTCTAGTTACCCTCTTTCCCTTAATGTACTGATAAAATCTCATTTTTATGAAACCTCCTTGATATTATCTGCCAGCCATCTACTGCCCCATTTTTGTCCTCCTGATTTTCTCCTTAAGTATGCTCCTCCAGTTCCTCCCTGAAGTTCCCTCCTCCAGCTCCTCCCTGAAGTTCCCCCACTTGGCCCATGCCTTCTTTTTCCTGACAAGTTGTAAACTTGTTGATTAAGAATAAAATAATGTAAATGATGGAAATAGATATAATGAGAGGTAAGCATGCAGTGGAAACGTTTGAAATAGAATTAAGAAATAAAAAAGAGTTTAAAATATGTGGGATTGGATATAGGTTTCCTTATAGCAATTATGGAATGGCATAATACATAAATATAGAAATTAAATAAACATGTTGGAAAGGCAGTATCGTTGTAATGAGGAATTTTAGCATTTGTGATGAGTGGACAATTTCATGTCTAAAAGGTAGCGAATTTTGAGAGTTAGTTCACAGTTTAAAAAAATAGTATACCCTCGCATGGACAAAGGAGCAAGCTATGTTGCATTCTCTAAGTAGGAATGAGCTAGATCTGGTGAACAAAATAGTGTATGAACATTTATTTAATGGCAATCATCATGGGACAGAACACTTTGGCAGGGGGGAGCTGTCCAAACTCACTGCTTCCTTAAGTGGTAACTATGACTTAAGGAAGTAATGAGTTTGGACCGTTTGCCTTTGCCAAGGTGTTCTGTCCCTCTTTCCATTTCTGCTGGTGTTGATGTACGGCCCAAAGTCATCCAGATCCTAAATGATGAGTCCTTATACAATATTATGCACAGATAGACAGACCATAACAAATCCTGCCCATGTAGCAGCTGAAAAATATTTTGGAAGTCGGCTAAGCCATGCCCCAGGTTTAACTTTCTGTTAAACCTATCAGGAACTCTATATACCTAACATTCCCTGACATTCAAAAACTTTAAAAAAAATTACTAAAGTTAAAAGTTAAAAATACTTAAAAGTACTTAAAACTGTTAAAAAACATATAACTAACTTTAAAAAGTTGCAAAATTTAAATGAACATATACTCATCCATGTCCCACGCAGCTATTCGTTTCCAACAAGATGAATGGACTCCCTGTTCCTGTAAACTGGCCCACGTCCAGCAGACAGAATCTCATGCCTAAGTGCTGAGAAACTGCAGCAGGTTTGTACACCATTTCCAAACTCCATGAGAGGTCCAACGTCAAACCACAATCAACAAATTCGTAGAATGAGAGTCCAGCAAAATGGAGCCCTTGCCTTTGCATGAGAATCCAAATTTACTGAGGAATGCTGTTAATTATGGATGGAACTACCAATAATTCCGAGCAAGATCTTGTCTAATCTAATTGAGTCAATGTGGTATTCAAAAGAAGGAAATACACAACAATTTCCTTTGGACAAAGATTTGTAAAAGGAAGATCGTCCTTGAAACAATTGATTAAGATTATTAAAGAGCTAATTAGCATCATGGACATGAACTTGTTGGTAATTGGATGGCAATTATGTTCTTCCAGAAGGCATATGATACTCCCTTAAATGAGACCATTGGTGAAAGATGAACCTCAAGGAATTGATGTCAAATTAATAGCATGGCTAAGAAATTGGTTAATTAGATGGAAGTAGAGAGAAGGAATGAAATGTAGCAACACAGATTGGTAGGATGTGACCAGTGGTTTCTCAAGCTTTGTTGATCTCCCAGCAGAGCGAGATGTCTGTCGGGGAATGTTGCCGACTGGCCCACTGCAGACTGCAGGAGTACGTGCCGAGGGACGCACTGAAGCTTGGTGCAGCCAACGCCAAGGCTCTGTGGGGGAGGGCCACGATCTAGGGTCCTTCCGCTGCTGGACATGGGGGGCGGGGAGTGGTAGAGACGCCCCTTAAAATAAGGGAAGGGATTCCACTTTAGTGGCCCACATGAGTGGCAAAGGTGGGGGTAATTTTGTGTAATTGGTGTATTGAATATATGCATTGAATGGATGTTTAGCCTCCGAGAATGTCGGATGGAGTTTTGGAAGGACCATGCTTTGTATATATTTATTTCTTGAATAAAGTATTTTTTGATAATAAAAAGATCTTATCATATATATACAGCCGGAAACAGGCCTTTTCGGCCCTCCAAGTCCGTGCCGCCCAGCGATTCCCGTACATTAACACTATCCTACACCCACTAGGGACAATTTTTTTTACATTTACCCAGCCAATTAACCTACATACCTGTACGTCTTTGGAGTGTGGGAGGAAACCGAAGATCTCGGAGAAAACCCACGCAGGTCACGGGGAGAACGTACAAACTCCTTACAGTGCAGCACCCGTAGCCAGGACTCTAATTCTTCATCATATTAATGTATGATTAATATGATGGGTAACAAAACCACGCATCCTGGTTTGCTCGTGACACAACGATAATAAGCATTGTAAGCAGCGGAGGCGTGTGGAGTATATTGTTAATAGATTAAAAGAATGGGCAAAGCTGAGGTAAATGATGATTTCCATGTTGGCAAATGTGATATTTCTTTTTGGCCTGAAAAAGTGCAAAGTATTTTCTAAAGGGAAGAGTAGAAGAGTGAAATTGCATGTTGAAAACACTTATTCAGAACAAGGAAAGAGACAAAATAGTTATCTCAGTTTTACACTTAGAGATATCAACCCCCACCATCCACCCTGCAGTTTAATGAGCTTTTGTCTCCTTTCCAGTTCGAACAAAGTGTTAAGTCTGCTTCCCTTCCCACGGATGCGGCCTGAACTGCAGAGCATTTCCAGCATTTTCTGTATTTATTATCCCAATGTACCAGGGGTCTGGGTGCAGAGATAGCTCAAATGTTACAAACAGGTGCATAAAATCATCATAAAGGTTATACAAAGCCATAGTTAGACCACAAATGGAGCACTGCATTCTTGATTTTATTTAGAAGGTTTAATTGATGATTTGATTAAGGAGAACAGATAAAATGGAAAGAAAGTGTTTCTGATGGTTGGGAAGTTTGGAAATAGGTGATGCAATCTAAAAATTGCAGATGTGAATTTAGGAAACGTTTCTTCATGCAAAAGTTCACAGAAGTTAGACAGTTCTCAACCTGTCCTGCCATTTCCAATTGTTTGTACACGTATGTTAATGGACTCAATGACTTAATCCTGCCCTTTTGTTCCTATGTTCCCTGAAAGGATATTGAAATGATTTACTGGAATATTTCCAGAGAGATTTCCAAGAAAAAAAGTGCAGCAGCAAATCAAATTAAATAATATAAAACAAATTCAAAGCATTTTTTCAATCATTAATTTTGTTTCATTGTACTTCCATCAAATATTCCCTCAGCTTTCTCTTCTCCAAAGAACTGTACCAGCCTCTTCAATCTAATCTTGTAACTGGAATCCTTCATCATTCTCTGAAATCCTTTCTGGACCCTCTCTACCTCTTTCATATCCTTCCTATAATGTGATAAACAAAACCGTACACTGAACGTCAGTTGAGGCCAGACCTAGGTCAGATAAAGATTCTGCATATCCTCCCTGCTTTATAGTCTATTTCCCCTTTGATAAAGCCCAGAATTATGTATTTTACAGCTTTCCCAACCTGTCCTGCATTTTCAATGGCTTGTACACACACACTTAGTTTCCTCTGCTCCTGAACCACTATCAGAACAATATTCTTTATTGCCTCTTCTTATTCTTCTTACAAAAAGGCATAATCTCACATTCTGCTGCAATAAACTTCATCTGTCAAACAATATCACATTCCATCAGCCTGTTCATGTCCGGCTGCAATCTATCACTTTCCTCTTTGCTGTTCTCAATACTGCTAAGTCCAGCACCATCCACAAATTTAGAAATTGTATCCTGCCCAAGCCTGGTTATTAATTTAGATCAAAGAAAGCAATGGCGCCACCAGAAGGGCCTGTTTCCACGCTGTATCTCTAAACTAAACTAAACCTCTAGCCATCTTTAGATATGAGGGGCAGCAAAAGGGTTGAGGGTCCTTCAGAAGGTGGCAGGACTGATTGGGAAAATAGTTGAAGTGTAAACAGGATTCTGGTTTCATAAAACGATGCATTGGGTGCAAAACATAGACATGGACATAGAAAATAGGTGCAGGAGTAGGCCATTCGGCCCTTCGTACCAGCACCGCCATTCAATATGATCATGGATAATCATCCAAAATCAGTACCCCGTTCCTGCTTTTTCCCCATATCCCTTGATTCCGTTAGCCCTAAAAGTGAGAAAGCTCTTGGATTGAAATCAGTATGAGAAATACATATAATTCTTAATATTGTACTTTAGGAATGATGTTGAGGACTTCAAAAGAGTGCAGGAAAGATTTATTACAATGGTTTCAGTGATGAGGGACTTCTGTTAAGGGAAAGGCTGGAGAAGCTAGGAATGTTCACATTCAAGAAGAGAAGGTGAGATGTGCAGTCTATTGCCTGAGACACTGACAATGCCCACTCTTCTGGACTCTTCTGGAATGTTAAGGTTAAACTTAACATCCTAAATTTGCATGTTCTTTTCTTTTTCATTAGATGAAAGAAGGACATCATCGCTGTACCACTACAATATGCACCATACTTTCTAGCTGTTGTCATTGGAAAGCCATCAGGAACTAATACCTTGGCTGCTTCCTTTTACCTCTGAGCTGTAGTATGTCTACTGCTACCCCTGCTCATATCAACTAACAGGACAGGTATCAAAGTCAGTGTATACATTCTGTAGTTGCTGTTCAGGCCACCTTTCCCCAACAGCTGTCACTGTGGTGGATTAACTCCCTTCATTTATTTCTACCTTGTTATTCCGTAATTCCAGTAGAAGTGTAGAAATCTTGGATCTAGTAAATCTTAAAATTGTAAATCTTACCCTAATTTTGAGTCTTCCACATTAGGTAGTTGTGTCAGGTGGCCATGTGGGCTGTGCAGGTTCACTTCAATAGAATGGCAGTCAGAAGACAAACTTCGGGTGAGCTGTGGAGATGATAAAATAGGTGCTGCTGGCCCGTTACGGCTGGTGGGAGAACAACTGTACATCCCTAAGTGAATAAGTAAAACATTTATCTCAGCTCATCAAATCAAAAGAAATATTACTACTATATTTTTTCTTCACAAAAGCCCCAAGCACTTTTAACTTAACCTATCCATTGTGGAAAGTTAAAGTTGCCTGAGGTGTAATCCAATCATACTAGTCTCCACACTGATTGGTTAGATTAGAATTACTTAAAAATGGGCAACTTATAAAAAATGACAATCTTTCACCTTGAAGGAAGTTGATATTGCAAATAAATTATGATGAAAATAATCTGGATTTGGCATATCTTTCACACTTGAAATTATCATGCATAACAGATTAATTAAACATCCATAAATCTATAAATAAACTTGCACTATCTTTATAATCAGTATGAACAAAGAACAGGTAATTAGTTTTTACATGGTCTGAGAATTTGAAAAGAAATAGGCTGGGTTTAAATGAACAGTTTAACAAATAAGTCTCCCTCATGATAGTAAAATATGACTTATTATAATGCCCTTGCCTTCACAAATGGAATGTTTCCTCTGAGCATCATCTCACCACAGCAGATCTGTTTGGAGATTATAAATGTATTTAATGTTAAAATCTACACTCCTTCAGGACATCAGCGGTCACTCCAGAATGCCACTAATGGAGAAGAGGTTTTATAATAATAATAATAATAATAATAATAATATTCATTTATTGTCGTTGCAACGAGTACAACAAAATTAAAAATAGCAATCCTGACGGTGCATAAAAACATATATGCAATAAATGCAAAACAAATAAATACAAATATATTAAATACAAAAGTTTTAACAGTGTGACCTAGTGCAGAAAGTAGTGTTCAGTTCTCGTATGGCCCTGTGGTAAAAACTGTTCTTAAGTCTGTTTGTTCGGGATTTGATCGACCTGAAACGTCGACCAGAGGGCAGAAGAACAAACAGACGGTGGCCGGGGTGGGATGGATCTTTTATTATTTTGCCTGCTCTACTGAGGCAGCGTAGGCTGAACAGGTGCTTCAGGGAGGGCAGTGAGCAGCCGATGATCTTCTGGGCCGTCGTGATGACCCTCTGAAGGGCCTTCCTGTCCTTTTCTGAGCAGCTGGCATACCATGTGGTTATACAGTATGCCAGCACACTCTCGATGGAGCAGCGATAGAAGGACATCATGAGCTTCTCCTGCAGGTTGGTCTTCCTGAGGATCCTCAGGAAGTGGAGTCTCTGCTGTGCCTTCTTCACTGTGGTGATGGTGTTGGTAGACCAGGTAAGATCCTCTGCGATGTGCGTACCCAGGAACCTGAAAGCGGGTACCCTTTCCACACAGACCCCATTGATGTAGAGTGGGTCGTGTTCTGCACTGGTTTTCCTGTAGTCTATTATAAGTTTCTTTGTTTTGGAGGAGTTCAGGACAAGATTGTTCACTGAACACCATGCTGCCAGCCTTTGGATTTCATCCCTGTAGACTGTCTCATCTCCTCCTGAGATGAGTCCAACCACAGTCGTGTCAACCGCAAACTTGATGATGGTGTTAGTGGGATGGGTGGGGGCGCAGTCGTGAGTGTAGAGGGAGTAAAGGATGGGGCTTTTCATTTCAATAGCTTCAAAGAGTTTGCTGTGGGCCACAACGTCAAAGCTACCTGCCATCCAAACAGAACCTACTTCAGGGAGATCATAATCCTAGCAAAATATGGAATGTACTCAGAGGGTATCCTACAGTATTCCTGGGATGACCAGCTCAAAATGACTTCATAGTGATTATAAAATCACAACTCACTCACAGCTATAGGTGTTTTTTGTTAACTTCGCCAGTAGCAGAGAGTCTCGCACGTCTATCATCTCCATTAATATATTATATTTTCATAAGAATCCGTTTTTTTCAAGAGACAACACAAATTTGAAGAAAACGTATTCTCTGCTGACATTCTTTCACCTTTGCCTGATGATATTTGCTGCTTTACTACCAGAATCATTTTTTTCTGTTGACTCATCCAAAGAGATAACATCTGTTCCTTAGTGCTGAAACTCTTGTTAACATTTTTTGACTGTGTTACGCAACTTTGAGAAGATTTCTGTATGTGTAAGTATTTAACATCACAGTCATACACTTGGATCATCAATCAAGAATATAACGGCTCAAAGTTGGCTGCAATTGTAAATAAAATTTGGCTAACTTAATGCCTGTGATTATCACCACACTATCTGCCAAGTTTGGAAAGCTAGTAAGGTCCAAAATGTAGATCATAGACATACTTGCACCAAATAGAAGTCATGTTAGCTGGAGAGGCAGAGAAATGAATAATTTCTCCATACAAACTTTGAAATTTGTATTATCATTAGTGCAATTTATATTAAGTATTGGGCAGCAGGCTTTAATCAGCCTTTTTCATCGCAATATGACATTTCATCTCCAGCAGTTTCCCCATGGGACTAGAACTGATCTTCTGAACTATTGAGAAACTGTTTAATCTTTGGCAACTGCACTCCAGAACCAAGGTCACCCCAACTTCAGTAGTCAAACTGCAGTATTCAAAGGATGCTTGTGTTTGCATGTAGCCAAGCTCAAACCTGCACTCAAGTCAAGTCAAGTCAAGTCAAATTTATTTGTCACATACACATACTCGATGTGCAGTGAAATGAAAGTGGCAATGCCTGCGGGTTGTGCACAAAAAGAATTACAGCATATAAATAAAGTTAATAAGTTACTAAACATAGCACAAAAAGTGTCGACAAAAATTTAGTCTCTGGGGTTATAAAAATTGACAGTCCTGATGGCCTGTGGGAAGAAGCTCCGTCTCATCCTCTCCGTTTTCACAGCGTGACAGCGGAGACGTTTGCCTGATCGTAGCATCTGGAACAGTCCGTTACTGGGGTGGCAGGGGTCCCTCATGATCTTGCTTGCTCTGGATCTGCACCTCCTGATGTATAGGTCCTGCAGGGGGACGAGTGTAGTTCCCATGGTGCGTTCTGCCGAACGCACTACTCTCTGCAGGGCCATCCTGTCCTGGGCAGAGCTGTTCCCAAACCAGACTGTAATGTTGCCGGACAGGATGCTCTCTACAGCCCCAGAGTAGAAGCAATGAAGGATCCTCAGCGACACTCTGAATTTCCTCAGTTGTCTAAGGTGGTAAAGGTGCTGCTTAGCCTTACCCACCAGTGCGGCAATGTGCGTTGCCCACGTCAGATCCTCTGCGATGCGGACTCCCAAGTATTTGAAACTGCTCATCCTATCCACAATAGACCCATTTATCTCGAGTGGCGTGTACGTCCTTGGATGTTTAGCCCTTCTGAAGTCCACAATCAGCTCCTTTGTTTTAGTGACATTCAAGAGGAGGCTATTGTCCTGACACCAGAGTGCCAGATCAGCCACCTCCTCCCGGTAGGCCTTCTCATCGTTGTTGGAGATCCGGCCCACCACCACAGTGTCATCAGCAAACTTGATGATGGAGTTTGAGCTGAACCTGGCCCCTCAGTCATGTGTGTACAGGGAGTACAGTAGGGGGCTAAGGACGCAGCCCTGGGGGGATCCTATGTTCAGGGTGAGGGAGCTAGATGTGTGTTCCCCCATCCTGACCACTTGGGGCCTGGCAGTGAGAAAGTCCAGGACCCAGGCACACAGAGGGGTGCTAAGCCCCAGTTCCAGCAGCTTCTCAACCAGTCTGCTGGGGACTATTGTGTTGAATGCTGAACTAAAGTCAATGAACAGCATCCTCACATAGCCCCCCTGGCTGTCCAGATGAGAGAGAGCGGTGTGTAGAACCTGGGAGACCGCATCATCCGTGGACCTGTTCGGACGGTATGCGAACTGTAGTGGGTCCATGTTGCGAGGAAGGAGGGCGCAGATGTGCTTCTTAACTAGCCTCTCAAAGCATTTCATGACAACCGAGGTGAGGGCCACCGGTCGGTAGTCATTTAAACACGCTGGAGAGGCATTCTTTGGCACCGGTACAATGATGGAACTTTTGAAGCATGCAGGGACCACGGACTTTGCCAAGGAGAGGTTGAATATTGTGGTGAGCACTGGAGCAAGCTGAGTAGCACAAGACTTTAGTGACCCACTCACTGAAATATACAAGGGGAAGGGCCGCACTATGCATCTGCAAATCAATGGCTCCCTACCAATCTTCCCCCACTCTACAACAATGCCGCACAGCAACAAACATTCATGTAGAGACCCGGAAAACATGACCATTTCCCAGCACCTCTTGGCAAAGGCAGACATCAGTGATTACATTTACCATCATATTCAAGCATCAGCATAGCATTTGGTCAAATGAGAAAATGAGTGCTTAAAGATCAAGACCCTGCAAAAAATTATGCCCAACTGAACAACAGTAATGTCCACCCTTCTTCTGAATCCTAAACTACCAACAGCAAACACTTCAAGCCACTTGAAAGAAATCACCAACACTCTCCCCACAAAATTCTTCCAATTCACAGGCAGGACAAGTGAACCAATGTCTCAGTGTCTGGTGTCAGGCTGCCATCACCAGGACTGAGAGCTGAATTTTACTCAATCAACTCCAATGGGCAGGCCACATCATTTGCATACTTGGTACTAGGTTCCTGAATCTAACATTGGGTTCCAAGTTCTGTCATAAGTTCTAGGAGCATCTCAGAACCCATATTTTAGAACCCACAAACTCAGAGTGGAAGTCATTCTCGGTCCTGAGGGAATGCCTGAGAGGGAGAAGAATGACAGCAGTGGTATGTTATATTTCACCGCAGTTTTATTTACCTTTTATTCTTCCATCCATAGACACGAAAAAGTATTCAGAGTGACATTTTTGCAAACAGTATTTACTTCTTTGTCTCCAATATAGACCTGCAACATGGAACCCCTGGCAACATAGATGTTGAACTCTAGAGACCAGATTTTCTCTGCAGCAGTTCATTAAATGCATTGACTAGCCTTCCTCAAGCTATGAAATTTCTTCCCTCTGCACCCACTATGACTTGCCGAACCATCTCTCCCTAACCCACGGCCGCCATTCCTATCATCTCATCACGTCTCTCCAGTGCACAACCTATTTCAAAGTGCAAGCTTCATGTAATCTCCACATGTCTTTCAGACCTATGTCATATTTTCTTTTTCTAACTGTTATGATACCTTGTACAAGCAGTCAATAGTAAACTAAATTCTATGTACACAGACAGAAGGAAGTAAATCACCAGATAACAAGAGCAGGGCAAAAAACAAAATCAGGAGAAGGAAGAGAGACTGAATGGAAGCAAAGTGGAATCGATGTCCACTTTGATGTTCTTGAAATTAGGGAGGGAGTTGGGAAGGTAAAGGTATCAGGGACTGAGCTCCGTAACTCTGGGATATAACAGTGAAAGGGGTAGGTCACCTAGTTTTCTTATTTTAGACAAAACTGCTGTGGTGGGCTTTATAAACTAATTTCTTTGTGAATGAGGATATTTTATGTCAATGAGACAATTTGATTTGAAGTATTTTAAATATACCTGAATATCGCTCATGGTTGACCACTAAAGTTCTTCCGATTGTGTTGCTCGTTACACTGCATGGTGAAGTTGCTGGTTGAAGAGGTTGAATAGTTCGGCAATCGTTCATCATATCCTGTTCAAGTTCCGTGCCCGACCGCAGCTTCAAATAAAAGGGAAGACAAAGATAAAGTCCAATCAAAACATGTCCGATGTTACTTTAGTCGAAATATTTGCAGAAGCTGCTACCAAATAATGATTTATTAGACTGTGAGAATATAACAGCACAAATAGAATCAGGGCCCTTCCGATCTTTGACAATTTAAATACATTGCAAGATAGGCTGTACTACATAAACAGCAATATTCCAGTACTGATTTATTATTAATGGAAACATACTGCTGGAAGCATTCAGCAAGTCAAGCAACATCATATGGGTGAGAAATATTCTTAGCTGATTAATGATGAGCGAGTTGGTCAATACAGCTATTCTCATTGCCAGGCAGCATCTCTGGAGAACATGGATAGGTGATGCATCAGGTGATGCATAGGTGTTAGGGACGGGGAGGGTGGGAGGAGGAGAGAGTGGGGATGGGAGGAGGCAGAGTGGGACTGGGGAGGGGGACAGCAAGGGTGGGGGTTGGTGGTGCCAATAAAATAAATATATGTTTAATTTTATCAACCATTTACATTTTTATTCCTGTGAGTAGTTGTCGTAGGGGCCCCAGTACACTGCTTTGCCCGGGGCCCATAATGCTGTAAAGACGACCCTGGGAGGGGGGGGGAAGGGGGAGGGGGAGGGGAGGGGGAAGGGGAGGGGGGAGGGGGAAGGGAGTGGGGGAGGAGAAAATGCTGCACCAATGCAGGAGAGGTTTAGGCCCGACGGGTCCACTTGGTCTAGTATTTAGTTAAATCTTTCTTGTTACTGAGAATTTTTTGTTTATTACGATTTTTAGTGTTCCCATTCAATCCTTAACTTTGTTTCTCATTCGTTTTTCCACCTGTTTTTCCTTGTTTTATAACTTATCCAGTGTTGCAGTCTAATACATTTCATGGCATTTTGAAAAACTCTGCTTCACCCAATTCTGCACTTTATCCCTCAGATTGATCACAATCTGTTTGGTTATCCTTTGTTCTGCTTGGGTTACACCTTCATTAATATTTAATCAAATAGTATTTACTTTTGTATCATAATATATTTAAATACATTCATGCTTTTTAAAAGAAAGGAATTAAAATGGAATTACTTCACATGATGCGAATTGTGTTGTCCAAAGTGACAGTATTTCTGAATCAGTATCTACAATGTTCGGCACTCTCCCTTTCATTGGATGTACCTACACTTCATTCTTTAACTTTGTTGTATCCAATTAGCAAGGCAAACATTTCCGCTTTTCAATATGTACTTATATAATCAGGGAAAATTGTAGATTTTAAAAAACGTTAAAAAATAGGGGGTATAATTGTAACGTTAACTATAATTACTGACATAAAACCTTTTACAATCCAAGAGGAATTTAATTTCAGTTTTAATGTTCTCAGTGGGACTTATAAAAATAGATTTTAGTTGTATTTTGGTTAAATTAATTGCAGATTTAGACCAGTAAAGAAAGGGAAAATCATCTAAAGAGGCTTTCAACACAGTTATGAGACAATTTTTCTCATACTCTTGCCAATGATTAATGGGATGCAAGCGCCGGCTTTATGCTTTTTATATGTTGTACAATCTTAACTAAGAATTGTCATGAGTACACAATTTAGCTTCCATTTCCATGGCCATGTTCCATTTATGCATTATTGTTTTCTTTCTGTGTATGTCTACTCTTAAGCATGCTTATTGGAATTTGCAGAAGCATGTATCTTCAGCTGTGAAGTAATTAATGAATCTACGGAAATCACAACCAAACAGGGAGTGACACCAGATGATCTTGGGGGCTTCCTAGCAGTTGACTCAAGAGTTACATCAGAGGAGAAACTTTTCCTGGACCTTGTCTTAACCATCAGGAGTATATGAAAATTGCTGAAAACTACAGGATTACTAATCTTCAGAAGTAAATGCATCAGTGTGGTTTACAGGAATGTCTAATAGAAAATATTGGGAATGCTGAATCAGGTGGAAGCCACAGATTATTTGTCGAATCATGCTGGTTTATTATTTCGTGTCATCACACAGCTGTTTGCCAATAGCGAGCAAATTTTAGTGCCACGTCGTTGGCCTCTGCAAGATCCTTTACAGTGCATGTGTCATGCAGCATGTCACAGCTCCGGAGATGTTCCATAGTCTGGAGGCCCCATCCGCACTAGGAGTCTGCTGCATCTTCAGTGTATCCCCACTTCAGCATGTTCGATTTGCTCCTCCCCATGCCTGTCCGCAGTCTGTTGAGACTGCGCCAGATTATCCACGGTTGGTCGGAACCTGGTGGGAGTTTCCCAGAGGGATCGATCGGCATGCGAGTGTCTTCCAGAGATTTCTCTAGTCTCTCTTCCCAGAGTTTGAGCCTTCTGGACGATGCACTGCAGTCCAGGGGATGGACAGAAGAGAGGAAACTTCTGTGTGATTTCAAACGCTGAGGTAGCAAAGGGTGGTCATGTAGTGGGTGTCTTTCATCCTCTGATTGTCTGAAGTGTTCTTTTTGACTGGCTACAGCTCTTGTGATTCCAGGAGGTGCAATGCCAGAGAGTAGGTAGATGTTGTCAGTCTTGGTAGGTTTCATGCATTCACTGATGCAGCGACAGCTTGTGTTTAGCACAGGATCAATCTTCCTTGCATGAGCTGAGCGCTCCCATACTGCACAGGCATACTCGGCAGTGGAAAAGCAGAGAGCCAGAGCTGTTGATCGAATGGTTTTAGAATTTGCTCCCCATTTTGAGATACTCAGCTTGCTAAGAAGAGCATTTCTGGAACTGACTTTTCCTTTAAGCTTGGTGATATGTGTTTTGTAGGTCAGAGATCGATCAAGAGTCACACCAAGATAGACTGGATTGTCACAGTGCTCCAATCTGACTCCATTCCATGTGATCTTCAACCTTCGATTTGCTTCTTGTTCTTCAAGTAGAAGGCGCAGACTTGGGTTTTAGATGGATTGGCTCTCAGGTGATTCTCTTTGTAATATGCGGATAGGTTGACTAAAGGGCCTGTCCCACTTAGGCGATTTTTTTGGGTGACTGCCGATGACTGTCAAAGTCATAATAGATCGCCGAAAAAATTAACCCTATGACAATGTCCACGACAATGACCACGACAATGCTCGGGACAAGCTAAGACAACCTACCACATAGGTGACGGCAAGCTGACGACAACCGACGATTCAGTCTTCGCTACCTAGAACGTCCACTACGACAGGGACCACGGCAAGCAAGACAACCAATGAAAACCTGCACTTATGTGGAGGTGTCACAAGCACAACTCACACGTGAACAAACCGACAGCGAGGTCTGTCCAGTGAAATTTCTAAGTATATTTTGCGTGTGAAGAGTCCGTTTATTCGTGTGAAGTGTCTGTTTAAAAAAAAAGATTTTGGCATGCAGTTATCCATCTTTCATAGGAATATTTTTTGGGGAATAAAGTTGATTTTGGTGATTATTAAAAAAATAGGTGTCGGAATTTATTGAATTTGTAAATACTTTATCATGAAATCTCATTCAAAGATTCTAGTCGCATTCATTTTGACCATTAAAAAAACCACCAAAATCAACTTTATTCAAAAACTCTTTGAATGAGATGTCATGATAAAGTACAGGCGACAACCTTGCAAACCTGGGGACAGCATGCGACAGTGCCCGCAATAAGCAACGATACCTGCCGACAAGCCAGCTGTCGCCGAGAAATTTCATACTGGATGATTTCTCAGCGACGCGCTGAGATCCACTACGATTCTTTGAAGACTCCTCACAATCATGCCCACGACACCCCGGCGAACTGTCGGCGACAGCCTAGTCGCCGGCAATCGCCTTAAAATCGCCTAAGTGGGACAGGCCCTTAAAGCCTCTGGTTTATAAACTTGGACAATGCTATGTTTGCGCAGCAGCTAATTCATTTAATTCTAAGAGGTATCTTGTAGTGGGTCTGGACGTGGTAGTGGGTCTGGTCCAGGGAGTGGCCTAATCCTCGGCTACGGCCACAACCTCATATCTTTTGAACCACCAGTATTTAGTACATTAAAGCAATATTAGGGGTCTGGTAGCCACGTGATCTACTTAATAGAATACTTCACTACCAGGCAGATGTACAGAACTGTATAACAAATGGAAAAAAGATCATCATTGGTATAGATCATTATGTGTGAGCTGGAAACTGGAATTCTTCCTCAGAGTTCTCTTACTCATTCCTTAGGAATTCTTTTGGCTTTGGCATAGTTATTTTTCATCTGCAGAACTACTGAAATAGCAATCATCTGATGGATTACTGGCTCATACTTACTCCTTGATAAAATATTCAAATACTTCCCAAGAACAACATTTATGCATTCTTCATTGGGAAAGTACTTAATGGAAAATTATTTAGTATTGTACCCATTATTGCTGCGTGTCTGTTCAGGATATATATCACTGACATCTGATAGACATCAATGATCTAGCAACAGATCATTTTTGATCAATATGTACCAGGATCTCAGAGTATGGATTGCCAAAATTTCAATAGATACAATATTACGTACGTTGAACAAAACAATAAGAAAAACTGATATTGAGGCTATACTAATTCAGCCACAACTGCATTATTGGCCTCCGTTGTACTCGGAAAAGGATGTTCTCCAGACTCACTGCACAGTTAACATCCAGTACCCAAGAGAGCATACGATAGCATTAATAGAAGACAGTATTATTTATAACTGTGATTGTATAATTATTGACACTGAATAACTAATTACATTTAAAGGTAAAATTAGTTGGTGATATAAATGTAAAAGAGTAATTCAATAGTCTGTTATATGCTATAATTTGGACAATTTTCAATTCATTTGTTTCCCAACCCTTTTATACAAGTCAATGAATTCAGTCACATTGGGTACGTGAAATAGATTTGGGGGCATGGAGGCTCGTGACAACTATGGGCATACAATGTAAGTTTGTTGGCCCTACTGAAAGATTGGAGCATGCACAGCAACAAAATTATGTGGGTTTTAACTATAAGGATAGGCGGTAACAGGAGGACAACAATCCGCTTAAGCTCCAGTCCAATAGCCTCTCCTCTCCTGAGCCACTGTCAACGAATCTACCAGCAAAGCCAGGAAACCAAACTACCCTGAGCATGATCAAGATCAGGCTTGCTTCTCTCTTTTAATGTAGGTGAAGGTTGGTTGAGCATTCAAGGATGTAGAGAGAGCTGGGAGAAGAAAGTGTCACAAAACTTGAACTTTTACATCAATGGCAGGTCCACACACTTTGTTTCATCATTCTCTTTTGGCCTTGCTAAGAAACATATGACTGCCCTGTCCAATCAAGCCCATACTGGACAATATGAATTTTATTTATTTTAATCTATGGAAGTCCATGCTCACTCAAATAGATGCCACAGAACTGATTAAATGACACATTGATCTGGTTCCAGGAATTCAGAGGTCCAGTTTTTACACAAATGACAGTGAAGAAGAAGTGAATGACTCTGGTGGATAACTTAAGATTGTATATACAGATAGGGAGGGACTAACTGCCCAAAGATAATAGAGCGGAGCAAGATAGACCACTGGACCCTAAAAACCGTAGTATGACATGGCGCCATTTTAGTAGGCAGAAACTTGCAGAAACATTTAAAAAGAAAAATAACAAAAATCTGTGAATTGATAGATGAGATATATTCTGTATTTTTATGGTATCATCACACATACTGTTCCCCCAAAACACTGATTACACTGCGAGAGGCAAAGCGAACGGCGGGTTTTGCTTACTAAAATGGCAGACATTACGCTCCTTTGCGTACTACACTTCAGTATAGGCGATTTCAACGGAGTGGTTCATCTTGCTCCTCTGGTATCTTTGCTGCAGACTGACTGGGAAAACATTTATGTTTGTGTTTCCAGGGACATTGCTGAAGTGAAGGCCCACATTCGCACTTGTTTAGGAGCTATGTCCGCTAATTGTTGGCCAGGTCCTGTTCCTTATTTCTATATTGACAAGAGTGAGTGGAAATCTGTTCAGGAAAAGACAGCTAACCAATGTTAAATGTGAATTTCATATGGATATCAGAAAAATTGTCTGATATAAATATATTTCTCCTTTTCATAATTTAAAACATTTAGATTTGAACATAAGAATCTGTGAAAGAAGATGGCAGTTGTCTATGCAGCTTATACTTCTCCAAACCATATTTAATATATCCCATTGTAATGCTCCTTGACTTATTTGTCTTCTTAGGCCCCCTAGGTCATGGCTGACCATGGGTGATGCATCCTAGTTGGCTGCTTGCTCTGCACCTCGGCTAGAGCAGCGTCGCTTGTGGCTGAAGAGACCAATGCGGGAGTGACAGTCTCTGTCGCAAAGGTCACATTTGTGTGTGGACTCTGGTCGGTTGAAGTTGCTGCGCTCCTTTCTGCGTGCCCGCTTGTCTGCCGCTGCGTTTAATAGTTTCTCTTCCCCCGTTTTGAGATGTTGGTTCAGGGTATCTCTCCACCTCATATGGTCAGCTGCAAGGCTCTCCCAGGACTCCACATTGATGTCGAGTGCCTTCAAATCTCTCTTGCAGACATCCTTGTAATGTAGCTGGGGGCGGCTGATGGTTCTCCTCCCAGATGTTAGCTCTCCATAGAGGATGTCTTTAGGAATACGGCCATCCTCCATGCGGTGGACATGGCCCAGCCACTGCAGCCTGCGCTGCCTGAGTAGAGTGTACATACTGGGAAGGCCAGCGCAAGACAGAATCTCGGCGTTGGACACTCTGTCTTGCCAGGATATACCCAGGATACAGCGGATGCTTCTAAGGTGGAAGGTGTTGAGTCTTTTCTCCAGTCTGGCATATGTAGTCCATGTCTCACTGCCGTACAGCAGCGTGCTGTTGACACAGGCATTGTAGACTGCTATCTTTGTCTTCACTGTCAGCTTTGGATTGGTCCACACTCGAGTTGTGAGGCGAGCGAGAGTTGTAGCTGCCTTCCCGATCCTCTTGTCAATCTCTGTGTCCAAGGAAAGGTTGTCGGTGATGGTGGAGCCGAGGTACGTGAACTGATGGACGGCATCGAGTTCGTAGTCGTCGATGGTGATGACAGGCAGTGCCTCTGTATCCTGTCCCAGGACTTTCGTCTTCTTCAGGCTGATGGTCAGCCCAAAGTCCTTGCAAGCCCGATAGAAGCGGTCCATCAGTGACTGTAGTTCCTGCTGGGTGTAGGACACAACTGCTGCGTCATCGGCGAACAACATGTCTCTGTTGAGAGCTTCACGTACTTTTGTCTTGGCTCTGAGGCGGGTGAGGTTGAAGAGCCTGCCGTCTGATCTAGTACGCAGGTAGATCCCCTCTGTTGCGGTGCCGAAGGCATGTTTCAGGAGCAGAGCGAAGAAAATCCCAAAGAGCGTGGGAGCGAGGACGCAGCCTTGTTTGACGCCACTGCGGATGTCGAAGGGCTCCGAGAAACTGCCACTGAACTGCACTGTCCCCTTCGTGTTGATGTGGAAGGATTCTATCATGCTCTGCAGTTTTGGTGGGCAGCCGATCTTTGGGAGAGCCTTGAATAGGCCATCTCTGCTGACGAAGTCAAACGCCTTGGTGAGGTCAATGAAAGCAATATGCAGGGGCATCCGCTGTTCTCTGCACTTCTCCTGGATCTGGCGAAGGGAGACGACCATGTCTACTGTTGACCTTCCAGCTCGGAAACCGCACTGTGACTCTGGGTAGACACGTTCTGCCAGCTTCTGCAGGCGGATCAAGATGACCCGACCAAAGACCTTGCCGACGGTGTTGAGGAGGGAGATGCCTCTATAGTTGTTGCAGTCGCTTCTCTTGCCCTTGTTCTTGTAGAGGGTAATGATCGTGGCATCCCTCATGTCCTGCGGTACAGCTCTTTCTTGCCAGCACTGGCAGAGGACTTCATGCAGAGGAAGCAGTAAGGCTCATTGACTAATTTGTAATGCTGTTCATTAATGACATTATTCACAAAACAATAGAATTACCACAAAACATTATCAAGACTTAAGAGAAATTGTTAGTACACCAGTGTATCACAGTCATAAAACAGTACATTGAGTTCTTAAGTTTGCTTTCACGTTTATTTATATTTCTCCATATTCCTTTAACAGAATGTAAGAAACCCATGCAAACCACCATGTATTAAATCCTATTGACAATAACTTTTTACATGCAGTCAATTATATACTAGATTAAATATTAACATTTAAAGTTTCTATTACCTATAAATTAAATTGTCAACGCATGTTATTAATTTCTGAGATCTATTTAACAGTAAAGATTTGATTGTCAACCCTGAAGTGTCCATTTCAGATGTCCTCAACTCTGGTGGTTGACCTTCTCCTATTGACTGTGTCTGCTATACATCATTTCTGCCTCCTAAACAAGTCTTGCCCAGCATCATACGATCAATCTGCAATTTCATCCGAGGATCAGATTCTCCATCTTGTCATGCACTTGCAAACTCCTATTCCTCCACCAATTCTTTCTAGCTGGGCTGGATCTAAATCAGCCATGTCTGCAACCACACTTGCATTTCATCCAATACTCAAGAGCTAACAGTGGAGTAGGCTAACTCAGCAGGACAGGCAGCATCTCTGGAGAGAAGGAATGGGTGATGTTTTTAGGTCGAGACCCTTCTTCAGGTCTCGACCTGAAACGTCACCCATTCCTTCTCTCCAGAGATGCTGCCTGTTCCGCTGAGTTACTCCAGCTTTTTGTGTCTGTCTTCAGTTTAAACCAACATCTGCAGTTCTTTCCTACACAGTAGAATAGATTATACATGGTTAATGAAACAGATAGGCTTGAATTATTTTCTTATTTCACATTCTGCTAATGTTGGAATCAGAATATGTTTTAAGTTCTGAATAGGACAGATATATTTATATTTAGACAATTTTTCATTTCCATACGAAACTGTAGGAAACGAAAAAGCCAGTCCCTCCTTGGCACAATATGCCCTTCCTCGAACACAGGTTTACAGCACAAATGACAATAATCCCTTATCCTGTTTGTGTAATACATTAGTGTACATTAGATTTCTCTCACATTCCACCTCTGATTAACAATTTATAAAGGTTCTAGAGTACAATGACTACCAACAACAGCAGAGTAAATGATTATGATTCTGAAGTTGGAAACCTTGCACCATGTTAAATTATCCTGTCCACAGTTTCCTAGGAGTTATGTATGTTATTCACCAAATCTTTGATGAAGGAGCTGACTTACCATACTTGACTGAACACATACTGAGAGCACTGAGAAGGCTAGTTAAGATACGGTTGTGTTCAATTTATAAAAGAATAAATCTCAGAGAGGCAATACGATACAGAACCTCCAAGAATGTACAGGGAATGTTGCTGAAATTTTGTGAGTTTTATGAAAGGGAAATGTATGAGCTGAGTTCTTTTAATTGATGAATTTGGGGGGTTTTTTAGGAACAGAAAACACTTGCTGGGATTGGATCATAATCAGCAAAGTTGAGCCCATTCAACTAACTGTGGTAAATCATCTTGACATCTATCTTATAACTAGCGAAATGATTGCTCTTGGCAATGCTGTGTGAGACAGAGAGTCCTTAAAACACGAACGGAGAAGTAGATTAAAAACAGCAGGAGGACCAAATCCAACAGAGCGGAATTATACTAATCTTCAATTTCAGATTCAGGAGTCCCTGCCAACACACTGTTACCATACATTATTCAGTTTACAATGTAATTCAACATAAACATACAGCTTAATACATTGTCATTGATTATTCAAAGTAAACCACATTACTACTTCTCCAAAATTAAAAATCTGTTAAGTCATTTTCATTTATATTTTATTTGTTTTAGCAACGTATTGTGTAAATCCTCAGCTGGTGTGATCACTGTGCATTTGCAGAAAGCACATTTCGTTCCATCCCCTTTCTTTCTCTCCTTCCCTCCTGAAACTAGTGATTCATTCTGTTTTAGTGACTGCATACCCTACGTTTACATGTTCCTTGCCAAAAGATCAATTTTGTGCGCGAACCAAGATTGTAACTCTTTTTCAGCTTATCACAGGCTCCAATATCGTTCTTGCCCATCTGTCCACAAATGTAGACATTATACGTGTCAAATAAGCCTATATATTCCAGCTGTGGGGACTCTTCAGCCCATCTTGTTTAAATTGATTTAGACTAATTACGAAATGTTGAATTTACGCTGCTTCTCCTAACTTATCTCCATTTTCCAAGATACACATCACCTTCTGATCATTGAACTAGTTATCCTAGTTCAGGTTCTATCTTGTAATTAGCTTAGGTGACAACTTGTCACAAAAGCAGTCCTCTTAACTGTATCAAAAGATTTCTTCAGTCTGAACCCTCATTATTTCTCATCCTTCTTAACTTAATTTCACAACTTTTTAATTTAATTACTATTGTAAATAATCTTGTTTACTTTGTAGATCACTTCAAGCACTTACAACATTAACTTCAAAACCACATTTTACCTCCTTAGTTTGAGAAACTGCAGCACCAGTTTTCCAGTCATTTAATTTTCTTATCACTGAAATTATCCGAACACAGGTAAATTCATGCTGTGTTTCTCCAAAGTTAATATAACCTTCGGCATAGAACCCAAGAGGCAACCTAAACATCATGTTGTGGAAGGCCGACATTACCCCTTTGGAATGTATCCATTTCTTCTGACTGTCAATAGCAATATTCCATGTGTTTATTGGTGGCACACACAAATAAACACATTTTCATCCTTTTCACACTTTTTCATGAAAATCAAAAATAGAAAATGCTGGAAACAGCAGGTGATAGAGACATTTAGCATGGTAACAGGCTATTCAGCCCATCTGGTCAATGCAACCAGTGCTCGTGTATTCCTATTAATCCCATCTTCCAGGAAATGACTGGTTATGTTCTATACCTATTCAAATGCTTGTCTAAACACTTCTTAAATGCTGTCAGTGATTCTGCTTCTAACACCCCTTCAGAAAAGGTCTTCCAAGTACTCATCATTATCTTGGTGCAAAAAGTTCCCCTCAGATGCCTCCTAAATCTATTACCCCTGACATCTAATGTCTTTTACCTCTGATTTGGGGAATAATTTCTCGTAGTCCACCCTATCAGTAAATCTCATTATATTATATACTTCAATCATGTTCCCTCTTAACCTCCTCTGCTCCTGGGAGAACAGATCCAGCCTCTTCTCTTACCTGAGGATAGATGACCATCCCAGGCAATAATCTGGTGAATCTTCTCTGCACCCCTTCCAGAGGTGTCACATCTTGCTAGAGTGCGGTGACCAGACCAGCCTGCAGTACTCCACATAAGGTCTGACCAACGTTTTATAAAATTGAAGTATAACTCCCTGCCCCCTGTACACAATGCCTGTCCTGTCTAATGAAGACTAGCATCCCAAATGCCTTATTAACTACATTATCTACCTGCACTATCACCTTTAAGCACCTTTGAACTGTACGCCTAGATCCTCCTGTTTCTTGATGCTCTCTAGGATTCTGCCATTCATGGTGTATGTCCTAGCTCTACTGGTACGTCCAAAATGCATATCTAATTTTTATCAGGATTAAACTGTATCTGCCATTTCTCATCCCATTTTAAAAACAGGTCGATATAAACATGTAGTTTATGAATACCCTCCATATTATCAATAACTCCATAAATCTTTCCTGTTGAATACCACAGGTGACAGTCATCTGATGATAAAAACAACCCTCTACTACCATACCCTATCTCCCATTGTTAAGCCAATTTTTGATCCAATTTTCCATCTTGCCCTATATCCCATTGGCCCTTACCTTTCGGACCCATCTTCCATGCAAGAGTTAGTCAAAGGCCTTACTGGTCCATGTAAGCCACATCTCATCAATACACCTTATTACCTCTTCAAAACATTTAATAAGATTGGTTAGACAGGATCTGCCATTGACAAAGCCATTTCCAATTAGTCCCAGCCTTTCCAGTGTTTAACAGTTTCTGTAGAAAGATGGATCAAGTTAACATCTCAGGTTGAAGAGGAAAGTAGATATTGTTCTTTTTTGTTTCATAATGAGTGGGGAGGGAAGGGGTAAAACAAAAATGATATCTTAGATAAGGAGAGGTGTGGGTTTCATTTCACTCTTTGTCTTTGAAAAGGTGTTGCCCAAATCGGGCCGATTTTATCAGAGATATCCTCAATCTCAGTACTTCCAGCAACTTCTTCCTGCCAAGCCAGAAAGAGTCAAAGTATTGTTGCATCAGTTCCGGCTTGAAACTGCTGTGAGTTGATGCTAGTTGATACAAAAGAGAAAACAGGCACAAGTAGCAGCTCACCCATATTATATAAATGAAGTTTCATTTAAACTGCCCAACAAATGTTACCCCTCCTTGTGACTAATCATGCCATCTCATATTCAAATCCAGGATGTAAAAATTAAGGACTTCTTCAGCTCTTGCGATTTTCTTCTTCATTATAGTTGGCGTCCAAAACATGAGGTTGACATACCTAACTAGTTTTTACTTTAATCTGTTTTACTTATTTTTTTCATATGTATCTTGTTCGGTATTCAGAACAAATACATGTGAGGAAAGAACATTTAACTCTTGTATAGTAAATGTATATTTTCCAAAAGGATGTGATTGTCCAATACATGATAGATATTGGATTATCTATGATTATTTCTTACCTTCTTACGCACCTGTTGCTGTTTGGCAGAGTGTGCTTTGACATGCTTCCTCAATGAGCTTGGATCAGTATAGCGCTTTGTGCATCCTGGGATCTGACAAGCATATGGTTTCTGTAAATGTTTGAGAAAGGAAAAGGTTTTACACTTCACAATCGCTGCTGAGTCTCATTAAGACAATTCTGCCCTGGCTGTGTACATCTGATTCCTTCTGCTATGAAATTGTGAATTATTATTTCCTGTGCATGAGCACATTTAAACCAGAAGGCAGTGACTAAAAGTAGAAATTCTTCTTTTTAAGACACTTCACTCAAATAGCTCAACTCTGGCAGCTGACCAAGGGTGTCAGATGATAGCCCCGCTTCTGGATATGATTCAAACGCTGAAAATGGTTTTTACAACTGTAGCTGCTGATAATGATTATTGCTGCTCAAAGTATAACTTTTAGGAAGCTGTAAATAAAGAGCGTTTGAGATAAATATTTATCAATGACCATATTTAAATGTTGCACTTTTTAGAATTACATGAGAGCGTTTTTTTTGTTTCAAACACAGTTGACAGTCGGGACTATTAACTTGGTGCCATTGTAGATTGTCTGTTGTAATTTCTTCAAGCGGGTTTGAGTAATCACACGTAGCATTCCAACAGGTAATCTCACAAAACAGATTGAATGAACTGTTTAGGAATGCTCTAAACTTTTCTTGACTTTCTTAATCCTTTGGCACAACTGCTATATTGCACTACTATTGTCCCTGGGCACAATGCCACGCAGCAGCTGGCAGTGGATCTTCATCTGGTATTCTTTATATTGCACAGCCAAGAGTACAGCAAGTTTGCTTGGTCACTAAGGCTGTCACATTTAGATACATAATGTAGTCATAAGATAGATAAACATTTAGATACAGGTATAAATAATGGCCTATGGAGGTAACATTTTTGTCTTCATTGCATGGGCAACAATCTGACAGAGCAGATTATTCTCCCATTATTGACAACTGATAATTTCAATGAGTGAAATGTGTCATGTATAAGCAGTTGAATAGTATTCTCCATCAAATTATTCTCCAAATGAAGATGAATTATTGTCCAAGCCGAAAAAAACTTTATTACTGAAATTTGTCTCTCCCATCATTAATTGAATTGATTGAATGAGTGGTACCTGAGCTTTGAAGAGAGAGATTCCATGGCAAAGCAAGAAAAGCACAAAGAAGAAAATAATTAAGTTTTATGCTTATACATTGCATACATCAATATTTGAATCATACCAGAAAGACAGTTATTCTGTATCCCATGACGAAAGTTTTATAAATTCAAACAGATTCAGCATCTGTTTTATCTTATTTAATTATAATTCCTCTGACAATCCTAAACATATGTTTTCAAGATTACCTGGCTCAAAATGTAAACCATCACACAGTGTTGCTGGCAAACCTTTCATTTGGTTTTTACCACAGCTATTGGGTTGAGCACAGCGCCATGCTTCCTAAAGGCCCAAGTGTTGTTCTCCATGCACGTGCCTGGATAAGGCAAGGTTGGCTATTTTACCACGGGAGGCACTACAGGCATTCCTTACTTTGTCCTCACATGACATTTACAGTAAAGGCATTTCAGCATGCATCTCTAACTACTGCGGACAAGTTCTTTTTGCAACCTCTCTGAATAGAGAATTTGAAGCAAACTTTAAATTCAATAGTTGATTAATTTGGATCATAGATCAAGTCTGGGCCCTTCCCGGGAAGCCTGCCTGAGTCTACAACCATGCGGGCAAACTGGAGGCCCAGCTTTTATTTGCAGTAAAACTGCTGAATATCACACTTTGAACTCATTTGAACTTGATGCTACTCAATACATATGTTTGCTGAGAACAAAATAAATGACTGAGTGTCTTACAACAATTATAGGAACTAAAAACATCGGGCAGCACAGTGTGTGGGGCAGAGTTGCTGCCTGACAGCGCCAGTGACCCAGGTTTGATCCTGATCTCAGGTGTTGTCTGTGTGGAGTTTGCATGATCTTCCTGTGACAGCGTGGGTTTCCTCCAGGTATTCCAGATTCCTCCCACATCCCAATGACGCGTGGGTTTGTAGGTTAATTGGCTGCTGTATTTCCCCTAGTGTGGAGATGGGATAACAGAACTAGTGTGAAGGGCTGATTGATGATCGGTGTGGACTCGCTGGACCACAAGGCCTGTTTTCATGCTGTATCTCTAAGTACATAAAAGCTAATTACATTTTAAAAAATAAGAGTAGGAGCAGGCCATTCAGACCTTCAAACTTGCCCTGCCATTTAACATGATCATGGACGACCTTCCCCATGGTTTCACCTCCTCCACTGATCTCTCAAAGAATTATCTACGTCCTCTTTAAATGCCCCCAAGGATGTCGGCCCAATGACCACGATAGTGAATTCCAAACACTCACCACCCTCTGGAAGAAGTAATCTAATTTAGTTTAGAAATACAACGTGGAGGCAGGCCCTTCAGCACAACCAATTCCACACCAACCAGCGATCCCCATACACTAGTTCTATCCTGCAGACTAAGGACAATTTACAGAAGCCAATTAACCTACAAATCTGTACGCCTTTGGAATGTGGGAAGAACCTGGAGCACCTGGAGAAAACCCACGTGGTCACAGGGAGACTGTACAGACTGTACAGGCAGCACCCAGAGAACAGTTTCACCAATGTGGTATTCCAGCCCCTCATTCAAGTGTCTTGCCTTAAATACATGAAGCTTGATACTAAGTAAGATATTTTCTTTCATCTCGTGCCACAGGCCATCTGCTGCAAAACACACCTAATTTTAGTTTCTAATGATGTTTGATTCAACGGACACAAACAGATTATCATCCATTATGAAGTTTTAAAGCACTTTGATTGTGATATTTTGCTGGGATGTTGATGGAAAGTCAGAACCAAAGCCGATTATGATTTCCTTAAAATTGCATACAGACATCTACACCAGCAATTGTCAATGGAGTACAGGAATCTCCCTGAATGTTAGGCACTAAGAATAACAGTTGCTTCACACAACTGCAATTTCTTTACTCATTAAAATAAGTCAATTTAACAAACATTGCAGAGCAAAGCTCTAGCCTGCATATCTGCAAATCATAGCAGTTATCGTCTCCTTTATCTATTTGAGCTGTCCATTGGGGTTGAGGATGACTTGCTTCTGCTCCAGTTAAGTGGGTTCAGAGGTGGTGTTTGGTTGAATATCACAGGCCTGACAGTTCCAGTCCATTAAAACAATTGGATGAACAATCATTGGTTCTGGGATGTGCAGGAAGGAACTGCAGATTCTGGTTCACACCGAAAACAGACACAAAACGCTGGAGTAACTCAGCGGGTCAGGCAGGATCTCTGGAGAAAAGGAATAGGTGACGTTCTGGGATCTCAGTTTTGTGTTAGCTATTGGTTTTGTATATCACTCTTTGTAGGGATTATGGATTCAGTCACTTTGGGTACAATTCTCTTCAACTCAGAATTTGTAGACTTGCAGAATAGCGTAGAAAAGGATAGGGACTTTTCACTTTCAATTGAACAAGAAATTTGGTGTACATTATAGGAAATGCTGAAACTACATTAAATAGGTATCAATGCCAGTAAACATGATTTTTCATCCACATCAGTGGTTCAAACTGTTTTCTGGCTGGCTTAAGCATTGCTTGCACTTCACATCCCCTGTTCTAAAGAAGTTCCTGCCTAAACAATTAATCTACCAATTAAAAAAAAAAAATCATGATCTACCTATTGTGCATTAGTACCATTAATTCTGTTTCTTATTTCAGAATTTTGATTCCCACTGTTTCTCCTTGATTGCTTCCATTGGCTAATTCATTGCATTGGAAGTGTGATGCTGAGTAAACACCAATTATACATAATGTAAAACATTCTGTATTGTGCTCACTGTGTCCTGGTGTGTTCGCTGGTGTTTGGCACGATCACTGGAGTTGCTGAAAGCTTTCTGGCAGCCGCTGTGTTGGCAAAGGTAAGGTTTCTCCCCAGTATGGCTCCGCAGGTGGATCTTGAGATTTTCTAGTCGAGAAAATGCCTTATTACAGCCTTCAAACTGCAATAAAGTATTAAAAATATATAAATATTACCATGAAAAAATAGTTAGCAAAGCAAGTTTGCTACAATGGTCACAGTGTAAACTAACAGTGGTCATCCAGTAAATCACCTCAGCTAAACATCTGCACAAACTCAGGGATGAAAGAAAAAAAACTTAAATGCTATTAATTTAACCTTTCAACACTGACATGTACTAGAACAGCACTAGATTGAATTGGTTTCTTTTTTGTTGAACTATGCTTCATCAACTTTTGCAAAAACATACATTACCTAAGCTGCTTTAAATCACCCACATAGAGGGCATATTATTCTCAGAGTGATATTTCTGAACGTCACGAAAGACAAATTAATAACTTTTGGGGATTAACTAAATGTTAAACCTGTCTGGGTTGATTTAGCCCATGTGCAGCTTATGCTAATTAATAAGTCATTCTGTCTTCTCCAAACCACGCTCTGAATTTTTGCAAGCAAAATGTCAAATGGGATCTTTAAGAGGAATTGGATGGTTTCAATAGGGGCTGGTCTTGCCGGAGTAGGCACCTCAGAGCATGCCCAATAATTAGACTGTTTCTATTTTGTTCAGCTTTTTATTTTTGACTCTTCTTAATCATTTGAACCACAGGCTGATTAACAGGCCATCTGGGACCCTGTCTAGTATTACAAAGTGATAGGACCAAAGTCTGGATCTCCAGAATAGATTCAAATATTGGTTGAAGGGAGTTAGTTTTAAGTTAAATCCATTACGGATTGTCTTATTTGGAAAAGTTAGGCAAGCTAGGATTATATTGGAGTTTAGAAGAATCAGAAGAGCATTGACTAAACTTGCAGGGGTTCCCAACCTTTTTCGTCCCGTTTACTTTTCAAAAGTAAATTTACCCCCACCCTGTTTTGTTCAGTAATTTGAGTTTACACTCCTACCATAATAAAGCAACCGACAAAGGGGAAATTTAAAAATACTGTTTTTAACATTATTATTTTAAGTTCAAATAACTATAATTTAAGGCAAAATTTACGCCCTGGGGGTAAATTTCCCCCAGGTTGGGAACCCTTGCTCTAAGGATCCTGAGGATGGACCTGAAATGGGTGCTTCCTCTTGTGGAGTAATCTAGAACTGTGGACCACTGTTTAAAAAATAGGGGTTACGAACTTAAGACACAGGTGAGCTGAAAATTTTTCCTCTCAGAAGATTGAGAGTGGAAATGAAAAAATATTTTTGAGGCAGAGGTAGATAAGTTGTTTACTAGCAATAGACTGAAAGGTTACTGGGGGTAGGAGGAAATGCAGTGTTAACATGACTCTCGGATCAGCCATGATCGTATTGAATGGTGGAGCAGGTTCAAGGACCTTGTTGGCCTACTTCTGTCTCTAATTTGTAGATTGATATGAAAGAAAAATAACGAGAGGTAAATAAAGAGATAATCTATAAAAATAGATTAATTTAAAGGAAAGAGAAAAAGCAATACTCCAAAAAGAAACAAAAAAAATGTGTTAGCAAAGATTTAAAATCTGAATCCCAAATTTCAATACAATCACCATCTGAATAAATAAGACTTTTAAAAAAATGTTCACTTTCAGGGCAAGAGTTTGATTGGCAGCATTAATTGCCATCACACAGTTAGAAAGCTTTCTAGATTTAACCTCTGTGCTGAAAATAATTGGTCATTAATGTGCAGCAACTTTATGAAAAGTAGTGTGGCTGCCGACAGGATGGACATTTGTTAAATATTAATCGTAGAGTAATGTAAATAATTTAGTAACTCGTGGCAATTTGCAAATCTTATGATATCTCTTCCTCTGTATTTTCTGGCCAGCTTCCAAATTGGTAATAAAGTTCATTCCACATTAGTATTTTTCCAACAAATTTTGGCTCAGTAATTCTGTGTCTGGGACCTGCACACAAATCCTGTTCAGACTGAAATAATGAATATCTCAGTTTTCTGGATGCAAGGATGTGAAACAGGCAGACTTTATCCATTTTCTCTTTGCAGCTCAAAAATTCCCTTAATTGGCAAATGGCTACTGTGGAAAAAAGGACAAATGTCACAAGTCATTCGGGTACAAAATTGATACCCCTCCCATTCTTGGGTGAGCGCACTGTAATTCAGAGACATTTTCCTCTGCATCACCTCTCATCTTTCCTCAAAAACCTCATTCTTGCAAACCCTGACACCCAGTTCTACTTTATCACCACCTCTATCACCTCCGTCTCTGTGTCTGTCAGCATACTTATCCGTAATCCAGTGTTTGACCAGCTGTAAATGTCCTTCAACTAAGTACTGGGAAGACACTGTCTTTGGCCTCTGCCAACACTACCTTTCCAGAGCCTTTGATTCCATTCCTCTTCTCGCTCTTCTTGGGAACTGTCTGACACTGACAAGGCTATTCATAACCTTGTTGTATTTGATTCCAAATGAGCATCAGACCAAATACATGTTCTGTTTTAAATCTGCCTTTTAAATTTTGACACTTCCCCAATGTCACTCAACTCTACCAAACTTCAGCTCATTGGCTTCTCAAACCCTCGTCCATGACCTTGTTTACCTCAAAGCTTAACCTTTGTACATTAGTCTTTGTGGACGAAACGAGGGAGAAGTCTTAAACCAGGTGATTTCCATCCAGCTATTGCATTCCTTGTTTCTTGGTCTGCTTTTCAGGAAACAAACCTAAATTTTAGTGTCCATGTACTGATTCATATTGTAGCCTTGTTGCTTGTTCAGTTATATTGGCTTCCTACTAAACAGCACATTGATTTTACAATCGGAATACAAGACACTGCAGATGCTGGAATCTGGAGCCACAAACAATCTGCTGGAGACACCCAACAGGTCAAGCATAATCTGTGGATGGAGAGGAATTGTGGAAGGTTTGGGTCAAACATCTGAATCAAGACTACTTTTACAATTCTCATTCTTAGATTCAAATTGCTTCCAAACCCTCCTATCTCTGCAATCTTCTCGACTTCCATAATTATCTTGGTATTGATGTATTGGTTTATTATTACCACATGTACAGAGATACAGTGAAAAACTTTTGTTTTCATCATATCTAGTTAAATCCGACTAAATATGAGTACAATACACAAATATAACAGATAATGCAAAGTGGAGAGCAGAATACAGCAACACAGTATCTGTTAATCTTCAGTTCTGAGAATGCAATTTTAATTGAGGGCGGCACAGTGGTGCAGCGGTAGAATCGCAGCCTTGCAGCGCCAGAGACCCAGGTTCGATCTGGGCTACGGGTGCTGACTGTGTGGAGTTTGTATGTTCTTCCTGTGACTGCATGAGGTTTCTCCAGGAGCTCCAGTTTCCTTCCACATTCCAAAGACGTGTAGATTTATCGGTAAATTAGTTTCTGTAAATTTTCCCGAGTATCTAGGGTGGAAATAGTGTATGGGTGATCGCTGGTCGGCGTGGTCTCAGCGGGCAGAAGGGCTAATTTCCACTCTGTATCTCTGAAGTAAATTACCTCACTGTGTAGGATTATGCATTCCTGACGTTGTAAAGCTCAGGAACTCCCTTCTTAAAATGTCTGCCTCTCCATGTCTCTTTTCTTTTTTTAAGATGCTTACATATTTTACTATGGTTTTACTTAATCTGATGTTTTGATCTCTCCATTTTGTGATGTGATCAAATAGTGTTTGATAATAAAAATGGGCTTCTGGAGTAACTCAATGGGTCAGGCAGCATCTGTGGAGGGATATGGACTGATGACCTTTTGAGTAGAGAGGAGTTACAAGCCCTCCTCACCTGTACCCACCTATTGCATGCTAACTCATGCTTTCTCCCACCTCTTTATACTGGCTACTTTCCCTATACTCTGTTGAGATGAAGGGTCTCAATCTGAAATATTGTTTGTCCATTACCCTCCACAGTTGCTGCCTGACCCACTGAGTTCCTCAAGTAGCTCTCTATTTATGGTACAGATTCCGGCATCCACAGTCTCTTGTGCCTCCTTTGATAATATCTTGGAACACCTTCCAATGCTAACAGATTTTATCTTGAAAATAGATCATTACTCTCGGATAGACAGGGAATGCTGAGTGAGTCTCCCACATGGCACTGCCATGCTTTAGAGAATGATGGGGACTGACCCTTTTCTGCATCTCAGAGGGAAACAGAGCAAATGTGAAAGTTAAGAATGATTTATAGCCTTGAAGTAAAACATGGTTTGGAGTTACATTGGACCAAAGGTATTGGCTGTCTGTTGTACTCTCAAACAGACATTCAGTTCCATTTAAGTCAGTGCAATCAAGCATGAAAAGGAGAAAGCCATAAGCAGACAATATTCTAGCAGACATTAGTTTTGGCCACCATGTTATGGGAAAGATGTTGTCAAGCTGGAGAGGGTGCAGAGAGGATTTACGAGGATCTTGCCAGGACTTGACGGCCTGAGCTTTTGGAAGAGGTTGTACAGACTAACAGACTAGGACTTGATTCCTTGAAACGCAGGAGGATGAGGGGTGATCTAAAAGAGGTGTACAAGATCATGAGAGGAATAGATTGGGTAAATGCACAGTCTTTTGCCCATAGTAGTGGAATCGAGAACCAGACAACATAGGTTTAAGGTGAGGGGGGGAAGATTTAAAAGGAACCGGAGGGGTAACCTTTTTATACAACAGGTGATGGATATATGGAACAAGCTGCCAGAGGAGGTAGTTGAGGCAGGCACTATCATAACATTTAAGAAAAATGTGGACGGGTAAATGGATAGGATAGGTTTAGGATTATGGGCCAATGCAGGCAGATGGGACTAGTGTAGCTGGGGCATGTTGGTTGGCATGGGCAAGTTGGCTGAATGGCCTGTTCCCACACTGTCTTACTCTTTGACTCTATCAGCAACCAAAGACAAATTTCAACTAATTCTTTATTTGGTTGCAAAATCCAGAATTGTTTAATTTATTGAGAATCCATTTCAACTCTTTAAGAATACTAAATTATGATTAATGGAAATTATTATTTCCATTAATATATTACTCATATTTTTAGATCACCAAATTGTGCTCAAGTTAGAGATACATTCTTGATTTAGTCCCCAAACAGTCTCCAATTACATAATCCTATTGGATGACTGGTGAAAGAAACCAGATTTGCTTCTACAAAAGTCCTGGAAGAACAGCCTCTTATCAACACTGGTTTTAAATCGTTTCCCCTCATAATTAAGGAAACCATTGCCAATGGTATCACCAGTACCAAGATCATGGATCATTCTGGAATTATCCTGGAATTATCCTGTAGCTTGCAGCTCAAATAATCTCCTTCTGGGGAAATGTAAAATTCAGTGTATTTTAACTTTAATCTGCAGCAAATGAAAGAAAGCAAGACTGGGCAAACAAGAGCTTGTCTTAATGAATATCAATTGTAGCTCTGAGTAACATTTCTGGGGGAAATGAGCAGTGATGGAATAAGTGAAACTTTTTTTTAGCATTATGGAGCTAAATAGCAGCAGTGTGCTGTGCAAAAATCTTGCTAATATCCATGGTGGTTGCTGTCAGGTCAAATAAACAAAATGGCCTTTATGGAACAGCAAGGAAAGAGCAGGTCATAGACTACTGACATCGGAGACAGGCTACACATGGAAAATCTTAAGATTTTCAATCCAAAACATTTTTTTTTGTGTTTCATACTGAAAACTCCATAGCCAGAGAATAGCATGCCGGGTTTTGATTAGTGATTTACTTAGAACTTAACATCGGTTTAATCATATTTATAAACTACATTTTGTTTTACTTCAGGAGCACCTGGTCAGAGAAAGTGTTCAAGTGAAGTTTGTGTTATGTCAAACATGCTTTAGAAGGTTAAAACAGAGTATTCTTTACTCTGAAGTTTGAGCACTTGTTATTACTGACACCTTCATTGCTTTGATTTGATAGGAAATGGTCTCACCTCATAGCCCAAACTATCCTTTGTCTCTCCCTTGCGGTATCTCCATTTCACTTATCCTCCCATGATTGTTGCCCAACCAAAGTCTCAGCCTGTTTCTTCTGGTGATCAAATTGCTTTTAATATATTTTCTTTCTCTTCCAAGAATCAAGATCTATCTCATCACTTTCAAAGCAGAAACATTTTTTCCCTCAGTTCCTTAAACTGAAACCTCTCTAGCTCCTACCATGATCTCATGTTCTTGCATTCTTCAAATTAAATTTTAATTTACTTGCAGTTTCATCTTGGATGAGGAATATAATCACAAAACATCTAATTATTTACTCTATGTGACTGAATTGAAGTGCAAAATCATTGCTAAATGCTATTGGCAGTTCTGAATGTGCTAACCAGACAGTGGAGAATCAATTAATCAGCAGGAAAAATTATTTGATGGTGATGCAGATACATGGTGTAAACGTAGAGCTGTACAACAGGATGGATACCATCTTGAATATTGGTTAAAGGCAGTTCTTTCTTGATTCATAACCATTGATTCTGACACACACAGCAACTTTAGATTCTTCTTCATGGATCACTTACACTGAGGAGCCAAAACATTATGGGCACTCTGACCGGTCTGCAGCTATGCAGCCCCATATGCAGCAGGGTGCGATGCACTGTGTATTGTGACACATTCTTCCCGTGACCACCATTAACATTTTCTGTGACTTGTGCCACAGTAGACTTTCTGTCAGTTCGGACCAGACGGGATAGCCTTCGTTGCCCTCGCGCATCGATGACCCTTGGGCGCCCAACACCCTGTTTGTGGTTTGTCCCTCCTCAGACCACTGTCGGTGGGTACTCACCACTGCTGACCGGGAGCACCCCACAAGCCTTGCCATTTCAGAGATGCTCTAACCCAGTCGTCTGGCCATAACAATTTGGCCCTTGTCAAAGTCGCTCAAGTCTTTACTCCTGCCCATTTCTCCTGCATCCAACACATCAACTTCAAGAACTGACTGTTCACTTGCTGCCTAATATATCCCACCCCTTGACAGGTGCCATTGTAACAAGATAATCAATGTTATTCACTTCGCCTGTCAGTGGTCATAATGTTTTGGCTCATCGGTGTAAAATCATGATTTTATATCGCTCCACTTTAATTCACGGAAGGTATTTGGGAATACTGTGTATTGCTCAATTCTCTTCCCCAGGTACCCATCCTTGTTGCCAGATAACCAATTGCACATTGGAGAAATGGGGTGCCCACCCATGTGATTACCCTGCTCAGCCAGTTCCTGCCAACGTTGTCCAATTCAGCTCCACCATGAAGACAGTGGATCCAATTCTGACCTGCTGCTTAAAGAGCTCAGGCCATAGTGAAAAACTGCATGGACAACTGAAGAATTACAGTATAACTGCTGAATTATTACATGGAACTGCATAAAGCCTGGGATGCTTACACAAATGACGCACTGAGCATCATGCACAGAACAAAACCGTTTGTAAAAAACAAACTGTCGTCCGGTCCTGATGCAGGTTCTTGACTCAAAATGTCGACTATATGCAGATGCTGACCTGCTGAGTTCCTCCAGCAGTTTGTTTTTTGCTCCAGATTATAGTATCTGCTGTCATTTTGCCTCCAGAAAATCCACCCATGGGGCCCTGGAAGAAAGGTGGGCAGATTCAATGCCTCCAATTTAAACCGTTTTTCAATGTACTTAAAAGTTTTTGGTCTCTTATATATGCTCCAAGTTGTCGAGCACTTCGGCCATTAATCTTGATGTCTTAAATGAAACAGCAACTCGACTGTATCGTGTATCAAAAATGAAGAATACTGCCATCCCAATAAAGAGGTTTTGTTTACTTCTTCCCTTACTCCTTTCATTCAATGAATTTATGATTCCAGCCTCCTTCAGAACTTCCCTAGATGTACAGTTTTCAGATGTAAACATTGGCCGAACATGTCCTCTTTGACACCTCCCTGCCAAGAGCATTTGGCTGTCACCCCAGAGAGTCCCCGTAGTCTCCATGCACAAAGAATATGACTCCTGTAGACACAATGCTTCGCCTATTTGACCATATTGTTTGATATTCTGACATCTCTGTCCCAGTTCCTTTCCATTATTTTAGTGTCCATTCATTTAGTAGCAGGAAGGTCTTGAGCCTGAGTGTTCCTGATTTTATGTTGTCTTCCCTTAAGAGAAGGCTATAAAGAAGGCTGCCGAATGCCATGAGAACATGGGGAGTACATTGCTGAAACTAACTATGCTACTCTGTGAACCTCCTAACTGGTGTTTGCTCTTTAATTCTTTCACAGGCGCATGAGGGTGAACCAGAATATTATTTTAATCCTAAATAAAAAGTGGTATATTTCCATGCCAGTCTCTTCTTTTACTATAGGTGTCAAGAAACAGAGCTACAAATAATGTTCAGCCAAGGGCATGGTTCTCCACAGAGAGAACAGGGTTTCAGTCGTAAGGCTGTGGTTGACACACATTTTTAAATCAGAAAATCCTGGTTTCAAATCTTATTCTAAAAACATGAACACATCATCTAGATAAACACTCAAGTGTCGAACCCACAGAATGTTACACAATCAAAGTTGCAGGCTCTTTAACATGATGTTAATTCGAAGTCCAATCCACCCTCTCACGTGATCATTGAAAACCCAGTGGAACTGCTTGTCGACAGGCATGAATTCTCTGCATGTCCTGATTAACATCAAAAACAGTGGATCAGATCATTTATTACATTGCCGTTTGTGGGACGTTGCTCAACGAAAATTGGCTGTTGTGATTCCCTGCACTGACTTTCCCATACCTGTTGGGAAGGCTATGCTATGTGCATGCCCAATACCACGCTCCTGGACTCGGTCACGGTACGAGATTACTACATTAAAAAGGGGAAAAGAAAATGCAACATCCACACTGACTCTTGGGGAATCCCTGGCCCATGATTGCTCAAAGTGGAGAAGGAACATTCATAATGGCATTAAGAATCTTAAGTCTTTGGAGCAAATAGTTGCACCACCTACAAGCTGCCACCACTCTGCCCCATCAGGCACCTTTGGCCCATTTTACAGACAGGCCTGCTTTAAAAGTCACCTCAGCTCCCACAAAACCAGGGTAGAAAGAAGCCATCCATGATCTCGAGAGGCTGCCTAAGAAGAAGACCTGCCAAAACTGATACTTATTAGGCTGAGAGGTATTTTGGTTATCCCACTGTTACTTGTTACTTGATTTTCGGGTGCAAAACAATTTTCAAAAGCAATTTCTAGAGTCATATATATATATATATATATATATATATATTAAAAGGACAGATATATATATATATATATATATATGACTCTAGAAATTGCTTTTGAAAATTGTTTTGAGAGAAATTTTGATATTGAGAATTCAGATACTTAGTTATCATATTATTGTTCTCAGAGAAAATGAGATCTTTCACAAAACAGAGAGAGTGGAGATCTCTCCTTTTAATAATGTGTTCAGAGTAAATGTGTAGATTGAAGCCAAAATGGTTATTCATTATATAGTCCACAATCTGTTTTCGTTGCTCGATCTTCGGTGTTACAGAATAAGATAAAAATAATTTGGAAGTAATTGCTGAATTTGCTCCAAAAATAGTTGAAACATGAGAGAGGTTTGGCTGTAAAAGTTATATTTTTCTTGAATTGACTAAATCTTGAAAGTGTAAAGCAGTAAAGGCTGAGTTCTTCAGAGAATACTTTTGTAATTATAGGCGATTCAATTCTTCCCTGCATACAAATGCCAGGATCTACGGGAGTATTGTATTATTTGGCATTTAAACTTTTTTTATTTGCAGGAATTAAAGATCTATTTTCTCTCCACCTCTTTTGGTCCCTCTAGACCACAACCTTCCAAGAGTGTGGCCTGCTGCGAGGCATTTGACACTTGGAGGCATACAAGTGCAAGCCCTTGGATGGAAAAAGAGCTGAATAAATATCTAGGCAGCCACAAGAGAGAGTCACGAGCGTTTTATTGTCATATGTCCCACAAAGGAACAATGAAATTCTTACTTGCAGCAGCAACGCAACTGGTTTATAAACACAGTACACAATAGATAACACAACAAACAAACATGAAAACTGCAAAAACAAAACAGAGCCCAAAGTCCCTCGTGCAACCCAGGCAGTTTGTAGTTCGGAGTTTAGTTGGAGTTCATAATATTCAATAGCCTGATGGTTATTGGAAAGAAGTTGGTCCTGACGTTGCAGTTTTCAGACTTCAATGCTCCTTCCCGATGGCAGTAGTGAAATTAGAGTGTTGCCAAGGTGTTGGTGCTGGTTGCCTTTTTGCAACAGTGCCTTTTAAGGGCCTGTCCCACTTAGGCAATTTTTTAGGAGACTGCTGGCGACTGTCAACGTCGTAGCAGATCGCTGAAATTTTCTTTTACCCTATGACAATGACCATGACAATGGTCAAGTCGATACAAGTCACTTTTTTTGTGAAACTAGCACCTGGCTAAGAGATTATACCATCTTCGGAAACATCGCAAAATTCCCACGCTTATCAATGCTTCTCCGACATCCTAATTTTTTGCTGAAATCACTGACAAATCTGTAATTACTTGAGAGTTTTGAAATATAACATCTTGCCCGGGTTACTTGAAAACCAAGCTTCACGGTAACAAGGCATAAACTGGATTGGCTTCCAGTTTACTAATAGCAGTATTAAGAAATTTAATTTTAAACGTGGTTAAATGGATTTTGATGCGGAGTGTGGGCATTCTTTGAAAATGTATGGGAGATGCATATCTGATTTCTGGGTTGCATATCTGGGTTGGGAGCCTACTTTAAAAGTAATTGCTGATGCCCATAAACATCGCGAAATTCCCACGCTTACCTGACCGTCAAACTGTTGCCTCCAATCTACCTGTCAAATGTTCTGACGGTAAATAAATTGGTTAAACACAAGTATTTTATGGTATCTTTAAATTACTTTACTTAATTTAATATTACGTGCTTCTAAATGCATCTGCGACAACCTAGCAAACTTGGGGACAGCATGCGACAGCGCCCGCAATAAACAACGATACCTGGCGACAAGCCAGCTGTCGCCGAGAAATTTCTATCTGGAAAATTTCTCAGCGACGCGCCGAGGTCCTCTGCTATTCTTTGAAGACTCCTCACAATCATGCCCGCGACACCCCGGCGAACTGTCGGCGACAGCCTAGTCGCTGGCAGTTGCCTTAAAATCGCCAAAGTGGGACAGACCCTTTACAGATCCCTTTGTTGGTAGTAAGGTCAGTACCCTTGATGGTCCGGGCAATGTTCACGACTTTTTGTAATCGTCTTTGTTCCTGGGTGTTCAAATTGCCGAAGCAGGCCGTGATGTAACCCATTAATCTGCTCTCTACCATACACCTATATAACGAACGAATCTCCTCAATCTTCATAGGAAATAGAGGCATTGATGGGGTTTCTTTATGATTGCATCAACGCGCTGGGTCCAGGACAGGTGTTCAGAGATACGCATACCAGGAACTTGTAGTCATTCACACTCTCCACCACCGATCCTTTGGTGGCGAAAGGTTTGTGAATCCTCGGCCTTCCTCTTCCAAAGCCCACAATCAGTTCCTTGGTTTTACTGAGACCTTAAAAGATCCCTCCCTGACATTGACTTCACGTTTATTGTGTACAAACACCTCAGTGGCGCAGGAGGTAGAGCTGCTGTATAACAGTGCCAGAGACCTGGATTCAATCCTGATACCAGATGCCGCCTGTGTGGAGTTTGCATGTTCTCCCTGTGAGTATGCTCCGGTTTCTTCCCACATCCCAAAGAGGTGTAGGTTTGCAGTTTAATTGACTTCTGTAAATTGCCCCTAAGGTTCTGGGTATTAATTCGAAAGTGGGTAACATAGAACTAGTGTGAATGGGTGATCGATGGTGGGCAAGTACTCATTGGGCTGGAAGGATTATTTCTATACTCCATCTTTCAATCAATTACCAGCATTTACTGAGAGGCAAAGGTGAATCCTTCAGTGAGTATATTTGGATTATAACCATTCATTTCAGTTTCCAGATACAGCATGAAAACAGGCTCTTCATCCCACCAATTTCTCATCCACTTCCTACACACTTGGGGCAAATTGGAGAGGCCTATTAACCTGCAAACCCGCATGTCTTTGGGATGTAGGAGGAAACTGGAGCAACCGGAGGGAGAACATGCAAACACACAGAGGCACCAATCGAGATCAGGATCAATCCCAAGTCTCTGGCACTGTGAGGCAGCAACTCTACCAGCTGTGCCACCCATTTAAATTTGTCTGGGTCTGGGACATTGAAAGAACCACCTGATATGGAGATTTAATTCTTAAATAGTTTCATACAATTGTTTCACTTTTTGTGACTACAGTACAACTCCTCATAATGGAGGGATTGCTTTCCTAGAATTCTTATTCCTATTTTACATAATGCGAATCCTTGACAAAATCGACGTTTGTTATTTCTTTAGGCAGACAAAAAATGCTGGAGTAACAGCGATCCAGGCAGCATCTCGGGAGAGAAGGAATGGGTTTCGTGTCGAGACCCTTCTTCAGACCGATGTCAGGGGAGGGGGCGGGACAAAGATAGGATGTAGTAGGAGACAGGAAGACTGGAGGGAGAACTGGGAAGGGGAGGGGAAAGAGAAGGACAGAAGAACTATCTGAAGTTAGAGAAGTCAATGTTCATACCGCTGGCGTGTAAACTGCCCAAGCAAAATATGAGATGCTGTTCCTCCAATTTGTGCTGGGCCTCACTCTGACAATGGAGGAGGCCCAGGACAGAAAGGTCAGATGGGGAATGGGAGGGGGAGTTGAAGTGCTGAGCCACCAGGAGATCAGGTTGGTTAAGGAGGACTGAGCTGAGGTGTTGAGCGAAGCGATCGCTGAGCCTGCGCTTGGTCTCACCGATGTGGAGAAGTTGTTACCAGGGAGTTACGGAGGGAACGGTCTTATTTCTTTAATTTTTTTCATGTTTATTTAATTATTTTTTATCACATTAATTCCATTAGGATGAACTTTTATTCTGTATTTCAATTTTTTGTTCATGATTTGTGAATTTCATGAAGGCAAATTTCCGTTATTCAAACTGCTGTAACGCGGGGAAGCCTTGCATTTGACAAGAATACAAAGGTGGAAAATGTAATTTTGTCACTCATAAGTAATACACTCAATTGCTTAACTGCAATTGAATTTGAACATCATCCGAATTTTCAGGAAAATGAATGTGCCAATAGGACTAACAAACCAATCATTTTGATGAATCTATCTCACAGTTCCAGTTTCTCACCATTTGTTTCTTATCCCAAAATATCCCTAAAAATATTTTATATTTCCTAATCTAAAATCATGTCATCATAATTATCAGTGGTTGCAACAATATGGGGGAGATAAATGTAGGTGCAAGTGTTCAAACAGTGAACAGCGTAGTTATATAACTCCAAGTTTACTATCTGACAGGTTAGATTTACAAGTACATTTTTCATGTAATAAAGTGAAGTTTGCACACAGATCCAACAATAGATTTGGAACATCCAAAATGTTCCTAAAATCACATCTCGTTCCCCAACTTGAGCCAACTAGAGATTTCAGAGAAAATTTAAATCACAACCCAATGGGAATGCAAACTTATTAACATGAACAGTCCAGAATTCTACTTAATGACTTAAAGATTGGCTGCTGGCAATACCAGCAGGACGTTTGAGCTATTTACTTTGGCATTTGCACAGAAAGGATTTATCAAGTAACAGGAATTGTACAATTCATTCACAAGTATAAAAAATTAACAATTTACAAAGCCTCAACAGTATGGATTTGGAGATAAATCAATATTTAAAGTTACTGTTTCCATGACACATTGGTACTTTACATCAGCATTTTCAAGATTATAATAATTGTCTGCACAGTCCTCTTTCCTTTGGTTCTAAACTTTCTCTCCATTGCAACCTCTTGCACGCCTTATTGATCCATCTCTGGTCATTCAAGCTCTGAACGCTTCATTCTCATAAATACAGACATACTCTCCTTGCCTCAGATTCCATACACCATTCCTACACCATTCCTGTGTAAACGTCAATTGGAGAGGTGATTAATCAGGATGCTGTCCAGATTGGAAGTTATGGAAAAGGATTGGACATGCTGGGCTTGTTTTCCCTGGAGTGAAGGAAGCTGAGGGGTGAGCTGATAGAAGTACAATTACAATAGACATACATAGGGGGAGATAGTCAGAATCTTTTTCCCACAATTGAGGCATAAAAAAAAGAAGATAGGTTTAAGGAGAGGGGAAAGAGTTCAAAGGGAATTTCAGAGGTAAGAGATTTTTTTTACACAGAAGTGGTTGGTATCTGGAATTCATTGCAAGAGGAGGTATTGGAATCGGATTTAAAGACCACATTTAAGAAACAATTCGACAGGCACTAGAATAGATGCGGCATCAAAGGATTCAGATCTAATTTGGGCAAATGGGACCAGGGCAGCTAGGTTAAAAGGTTGGCATGAATGTGTTAGATGTAAGGGCCCATTTCTTTGCTATATGCCTTTATCATTCTTCTAAAAAACACAAATTGCTAAAAATATTCCTATATTGAAGTGCTTTAAAGGTTTTTGAAAGCCCCTTCCATATGCTAGGGTTCTGTTCGATTCACTTCTACCCCATTGAGGACATTGGACTTTGTCTATGGAACTGATGCACTGCAACACGCTACAATGCTGAGAACTATATTCTGCACTCTGTACCTTCCTCTTTGCTGAGTCGTACTTAAGTTTGAATTGATGGTATCTATGCATGGTATATCTGATCTGTTTGCATCGTATGCAAAACAAAGCTTTCCACCGTGTCTTGGTACATATGATAATAATAAGCCTAAACATAAACCTAAACCTTGACATACAATCCCAAATAATAGTGTTGCTTTATCCAGTCAATTACTTCATTAATCTACTTTTAAGTAGTCCACCATAAAATCTGTTAATAAGGAATCAAGAGTCCAACAAGAGGATATGAAGAAGCTGCCACAAAGTAGTAAACCCCTACATAGGGGGCGTGGCTGTGTTCTGCAGCTGCGGCTCACCGGCAGTCTCTCTGTTTTTTGTTGTTGTTTTTTTGTCATTGTCGTTGTTAAATGTACGTTTTGTTTTATTTTTAATTCTGTGTATGTAGGGGGGTGGTGGGGGGGTTGGGGGAAACCTTTTTTCAAATCTCCTCCTCAACGGAGATGCGACCTTTACCGTGTCGTATCTCCGTTCGCGCTACGGCCTAACATCGTGGAGTCGGCGGCCTCCAGCTGGGATCGACCTCAAAGACTCCGGTCGCAGGGCCTGGACTTACCATCTCGGAGGCTTCGGCCGTGGGCCCTGCAGACCGCAACATCGGGAGTTCGCAGGTCCCTGGCTGGCGACTGGCTTTTGGGAGCTCCAGCCGTAGCAGCTTCGACCGCCCCGAAGCGCGAGGTATGATCGACCTGCCCGCAGGCCCTTCATCACCCTGCATGGCCCGGCCGCAGCACTTTCCATCGCCCGGTGGGGGCTCAGGACTTTCATCGGCCTGCTCGGCTCGGCCCTGGGACTTTCCATCGTCCGGTGGGGGCTTCAAAAAGTTGGGAGCCTCGATCACCTCGTGGCACCACGGGAGAAGAATGAGGAGGAGATAAGACTTTGCCTTCCATCACAGTGAGGGTATGCCTAGAGCAATCACTGTGATGGCTGTTTTGTGTAAAAAAATTATATCTGTGTGTCTTGTGCTTTTTAATGTCTACTGCCGGACCCTGACGTGAGAGGACGCTGGCGTTGTGTATTCGCCGCTTTTCCGTCAGGATAGTTTGTCTGTTTGTTTCTATGTTAATTGTTTTTGTAAAGTGCTTTGAGCATGCGATAAGGCGCTATATAAAATAAATGGATTATTATTATTATTATAGAAGAATTAATACCGCTATCATTGATTAATAAGTGGGGTAATATTGTAGAGGTCCACGCGTTGAGTAAACATTCTGTTTAATCATCAACCGAATACAGTTCCCGTTGTTCACGCGCACATTGGGTTAGCATTTAACTTCCACCGCGGCGCTGCTCGAGAACACTCCGGCATTGCTCTCTCAATTGCAACTCCTTTGTTCTCTGCTTGCACCCGACGGCCCACCCCCCCTGACCGCGTGATAGGTCAGCCCAGATCACGCCGGGTTCACGCGAGAGTTCGAGCCCGATAAATGATGGTTTGATACCCAAAATGGCTCGGCCCGCCACAATATGGAATTAATCAGATAGCTATTTGTGCTATTACAATACTGACTGGAAAATCTCTCCCTTAAAGCTCCAGAAGTTACCTGAAGCAAAATAGACACCTGGCAGTGAGTTATAAAGTACATGCGAGGTGACGTACAAAGTACGAGAAAACTAGTAGGGACCATGAACAATACCGAACCCTTCAGAAAACAGAGAGAGAATATTTCAGGGCCAATAGTAAATTACACAGAAAGTAACAGTTACAGCAACCTAATTCATCAAGTAGTGTTGTCAGTGCAGAGTGCAAAGGATATGAACAGATGGCAGTGATTTACAAAAAGGGAACAAAGACAAGACTATAAGGGAAGTTTCCCAAGTCAGCAGCCAAACACATGCCTGGAGAGGAACCTCCACGATTATCCTCCACTGAAATAAATGGAAGAAAATTGCAAGGATTCTTTTCGAGGTGTGCACTGTACATAGCAGATTCCATGAAATCTACAGCATCCCTGTTTTTTAAGGCAGGAAACTGCAGACCTCGGAATATCTCCTTTATGGATGTAGGAATTAGTCGCATGCAAATGCAAGATAGACAATGATCTCTATTGAGAATAATTATGGAGTTGGCATGGAGGTAAACAAAGCATAATGAAGGACTGGCAATGAATTGCACTGGGAATAGCAGTCCCCAGAGAGTTACACAGAGGATAATAAAGAGCTTGCAGTAATATATATGGATAATGATGAATTGGCAGTGTGACAGGAGATAATGCTGAGCTGGCATTGAGGTAAATGGAGGATAATGGCAGATTGGCAGTGAGACAGAGAACAATGGTGAACCCAGTGATTTATACAGAGCATAAAAGGTGAATAGTACAGAAGGCAGGATAAGACAGAGCTGGCAATAATATATTTAGAGAATAATGTTGAGATTACACTATGATCCACAGGGGGTCATAAAGGTGAGTTGGTCGTGAAAGAATCTGGAAAGTAATGGTAAGTTTGACATTGAGATGCACAAAGGGTAATAACAAATGCCAGTGAATTAGAGAATAAAGCTGAGAGTTAGATAGAGCTCTGGGGGCTAGTGGAATCAAGGGATATGGGGAGAAGGCAGGCACAGGTTACTGATTGTGGATGATCAGACATGATCACAATGAATGGCCGTGCTGGCTTGAAGGGCCAAATGGCCTCCTCCTGCACCTATTTTCTATGTTTCTATGTTTCTAGAATAAGGCAATGATGGGAGTGACATTTTTGGATGAACACAACACGTTGGTTGTAAGATAGAGGATAATGGTGAGCCGGCAGCAAAAACACATTAATGATACTGGTGAACTGGCAGCGGGAGAGGGTGAGTTCAGAGTAAACATTACTCAAGGGACAATTCTGGGCGAACAGGCACCATTAAAAATATAAGATTTGCAGTCAGTGACACTGAACACACAAGTCCTTCTGGTCTTCTTCTTATCGTGTCCACACATGCTAGATATTGTGTTTCAGCCAAACTGAACACAACTCTTAGCAATATCATTGTTCTCTGCGAGGTCCTCAGCTTTGCATTCGTGCTCCAATAGAGGATATCTCAATAGGTGCTTCATAGTTTGTGGTTCAGTGCCACATATGCAGATACGGACGATACAGATATGAAGAATACGGACCAAATGCAGGCAAATTGGACTAACCCAGAATGCCAACTTGTCGGCACATATTAGGACATATGGTTATTCTGGGGCTTCCATAGGTTAAACTATTCATTAGCTGCCAACTAGGCAGCCTTATAAAATTACAAAAATTGATCAAATAAAGAAAATATTCTGTTGAATGTAAAATATGCAAATAAGTGTGATATCATTGAGCAATACACTGATGAGCCAAAACATTATGTCATCAAGGGCACTCTGGCCGGTCTGCGGCTACGCAGCCCCATACGCAGCAGGGTGTGATGTACTGGTGTGTATTGTGACACATTCCTCCCGTGACCACCATTAACATTTTATGTGACTTGTGCCACAGTAGACCTTCTGTCGGTTCGGACCAGACGGGATAGCCGTCGTTGCCCTCGCGCATCAATGAGCCTTGGACGCCCAAAACCCTGTCGCCGGTTTATGGTTTGTCCCTCCTCGGACCACTGTCGGTAGGTACTCACTAATGCTGACCGGGAGCACCCCACAAGCCTTGCCGTTTCAGAGATGCTCTGACCCAGTCGTCTGGCCATAACAATTTGGCCCTTGTCAAAGTCGCTCAGGTCTTTACTCCTGCCAATTTCTCCTGCATCCAACACGTCAACTTCAAGAACTGACTGTTCATTTGCTGCCTAATATATCCCACCCCTTGACAGGTGCCATTGTAACAAGATAATCAATGTGATTGACTTCGCCTGTCAGTGGTCATAATCTTTTGGCTCATCGGTGTATATTCGACTGTGTGTGCATCGCTATGTGCATGTGCGAAACCTGTTAAGAACCTTGAAAAAGTCATCTACCTTCTACGACTCTCCACGTTTCCCGTGTACCTTCCTTCGTAGACCAGGAACCCACAGGGTTCTATACACTCCGTTGCCGACAGGAGGTAGGGGGATGTGTGAGGGTGTTTTGGGAATGGGAGAAAGCTGAAGCTGTCCAAGCAAATGAATCTTTCAAATACATTGAGAGTCTATCCACTCATGTTAGTCAGGTGAGTCTGAAAATGCATGATTAAGTGCGTAAACCTGAAATGGAGTTCCGGCTCGAGTGCTGAAGAAATAAACAAAATGTGTAGATTGTCACATTTAAACCTTGTAAAGTGAAAGTAATGCAAAAATAGCACATTTAGAATCATTCCAACTCTGTAATCTGTTGGTAGTTAAGTAGGATGAATGAAGATTTTCTTCAGAGCCAAAAATATAGTTGAAATTTATAGTTTGAAATGAAACTTTGCCTGTTCAAAATGAAGCTATGAAAGCGAATAAGAATAGAACCACACAAATGGAGATGGGCTCGGTGATGTACTGCTGCTCTTTGGCAGATTCCTTGGTTTCAAGCAGGGCTGAAGATGATTAAGTTGATGGGGTGGTGGAGGGATCACAAAGTCAATTCTATCTGGCACCTTTGGAAATTGTAGAAAGTGTAAATTTAGAAGCAGAAATCAAAGATCAAGTGAGACCACGTGTCAACGAATTTATCTCAACACTATCATTTTAGTACCTTCCTAAATTGAGCATTGCAGGAAAATGTTATGCGCAGTTTAACAGATGTGAAAATTTAATCTAAACAAGATTAATTTTTTAAGTTTTTATGCAATGTTGCCACTATTGAGGAAGATTGCTTCCAAAAATGTTAAAGAAATTCAGCTAATGCATAATATAAATGTTGGCCTGAAGACCCAACCTGAAACGTTGCCCATCCATTTCTCCAGAGATGCTGCCTGATCCGCTGAGTTACTCCAGCATTTTGTATCTCTTTTTGAAAAACCAGATTCTGTAGTTCCTTGTTTCTATATAAATTTTTATATAATTTCGATATAAATGTTTCTATATAAATGTTAATGCTGCACACGGGCAAAAGGTAGTAATAAAGGCAGGTGTTCAAATCATGGAAATAAGTTTGATACAGAACTATCGAGAAAAGCTGCTACCAAGGTACTGGAGATCATCCATCAAATGTATTGTAGCTCAGTGAAATGCTTCAACTGCTAGAAGGACCTAAAATCTGGGTAAAAAAATACCCTGCACTGCATCAAAATAAACTGAGTAGGTCCTCACCGGAAGAGACACTGAAGAAGCATATCTTGTAAGGCAATTCTGGTTTTACAATAAAATATAGACTTGCAGATTTTATTTTGAGTTCCAGATCAACTCTGTCAGAGTACTAGCCTGCAGAAATGCTGATGCACTGAAGACTCACAGTGCATTTGAGTTTGGTTCAGCCAAATCCAGAAGGGATGGTAGAATAAAGACAGCTGCAACAAATGAAACATGGCAGCTCCTCACAATCCATGATGAATGATTTATGTGCTAACACCGTGAATGAGAGGAAACAAGTCACATAGATTGTGGAGACATTTGGTTCCAAGAATCATTGAGAAGAACTTTGGATAAACCAGTCATACCTTCCAGAAACCTTAGTGTTTCTCCCTCTAACTTTGTGTATTAGTTCACTATGGATGAGGGACCTCCTGGGACACATACACTACACTGAGTACATTCAAGACTAAGATTGATGAATTTTTGAGATTCTAGGGAAATCAGGGAATATGGGACTATTGAATAAAAATGTCAAGGATCAGCCTGATATTGACTGGGATAGGAGTTTGGAAGAGCTGAAGGGCCTTTCTATCTGCTGATAACAAGGAGGGACACGGTGTTGGGGGGGGTGGGGGTACCGTGAACAAAGCGGGACCCAGCGTGGGGGAGGCGTTGAGAACAACGAGGGGCTGAGGAGAGGGGTGGGTGGGGGAGGGGGAAGAGGAACGACATTGAATACTTTTGTAACTTTGTCGGCACCCTTTACGTGACGATTCTTGCATACTTGTACTGTACGCAAAACAAAGAATCTCACTGTACCAAGAACACTTGGCAATGTAGTATCGATCAATTAATCCTGGGTCCCCTCAGGTGTGTGATATTACTTTGGAATATTGAAGGAACAACCTCTTCATGACTCGCTTCTTCTCCGAACATTTGCTTACTTCAGTGATAAAATAAACACATTTCTTTCAAACATGGTTTTGATTGTGATGGAAAGCTTTACAAATTTACTTACAATATCATTAGTGGCAAGAGAATTATTGCCCCTGAACAAAATGTAAGATGTTTCTTTGGGTTTTCTTAAAATGTTAATGAAGAAAGAGATGTAACAGCAGTTGGCTGTGACCCGCTGTTTCCTAAAATTACTCCAGTCCTTGTTATTAATTTATTTAAAGTTAAATGTATGTTCAGACAGAGTGGACTGAAACTCAGTTGCAGGCTGATGCGTTTCATCATCCAGACATGACAGAGGAATTTAATTTTCCATCTTTGAAATTTAAACCTGAATCTAATTTGAAAAAGGGAAAGACATTTAGTCATTTAAATCAACCAAAAGGCTGGAACAGGTGTGTTACATTAAATCATCACAAACATTTTGTGCTACCAAAGAAATCTACATCAATTTCAAAAATCTATTTGTGATTGAAGGACATATGATATTACTGAAGTTATGCAAAAGTCTATTGGATGTGGACATTTAGCCTCATACTGGGTGAAGGGCCAAAGCCCGTTGTGCAATACGCCAGCAAGGTTAAAGAGAGTAGGGCAATGTAAATAAAGAAACCTTTGTCAGACCATCCCAAATTCAAAAGGCTAATAGACTGTAAAAGGAAAGAAAGGCACAAATACAATTTTTGGGGGGCAACTGAGAACAAAGTGGTGGCGGAGGGGTCTTCTGCCACATGCGGCGGCAGTCAGTAGATACGTCTGCTCGGTACTTTTGTAACTGTCGGGGCCAACACGTGGCAACATGTGCATTGGCTAGGTTGTATGCAAAACAAAGCTTGTCACTGTACCTAGGTACATGTGACAAAATAAAGTATTATTCATCTATTGGAAAGTGGAATAGAGCAAGATGCTAGCTGAACTGATTATTACCATGTACATGGCTGACATGGGGCCAGTTTTGGACAGAATTAAAAGCAACAGCTGGTGAAAACAGATTTGGCATGACAGAAGGAACCTTTCAGCTTGAAAGTAGCTTCAACAATAGAGGAGGTGAAGAAGTTACTCGTGATCAGGAGAGATGATTGACCACGACTGAGGGTGGGAACCATGGATATAATTCAAAAATGTGAAAATGAAAGCATTTATCTATGCTGAATCTTAATTTATGCAGTAATGGTGAGACCGAGAGAGAATTTCAGAATACATTTATATAATCAGGCTGGATTCCTTCATTGCTAGTGAATGTTCTTCATTTATTTTTATCTGAGAATCGTATATTATTTATTACTTTTCTCATATATTCTGGGGGGGTTTTCTGGTCCATCTCACATTTCATTTTTTCTCCTTCATTAATTCAGATCTCCTGTTTTTTACTTAGGGTCTCAGCCTGGTATGAGTTAATAGCGCTCTCAACTTTGAGTCAGAGGTTGTGGGTTCAAGTCCCACTCCAGAGACTTGTGCACATAATTGAGGCTGACACTTCAATGCAGACTGAAAGATTATCCCTCTGTTGGAGAGATGAAGCTGTATCATGCATGATCAAATCCACCAGCCACAAAACACACTCCAAGCCAGGTCAATAACCACACTAACATTTGGCAGCCACGTGCCAGCGAGTATCTGCAGCATTGCGGCCTGCAAGTGGTAACGAGCCTTCTAGACGTACATCATGAGGCTCTGACTCCAGCAACATGCTGTGGCCTTTGGTGCCTCATGCTGTCATGGGCCTGTTTCACTGCTCTTAAATGTCTATGACGATTGACATTAACTTAATCAGGAAAAATGTTGAAAAAAATAATTAAAATAATTAGTTTATTTTCAGGCACATTAAATTAGTATTAGATAATTAAGAGCAAAATGATACAGGGAAACCAAAAAAGTAAACAGATAATTTTCCTAAAGTCACTTTTTAAAAAAGGTTGGCATTTGAAATGATGCACATGAAATGGCATCCATGTCAACCGTGGGCTCAGCATTGATGTGTCAGGTTACTGTATTTACAGGTTGCAATGGGTATGGCGGCAAGCTTGGAACGCACTGACCCAGGGCCTGCGATGTACCGACATCTCCTCAGTTTCACTGGTTCACAATCAGTCCAATCTGGCCCACCATTTTTCAGATGAGATGCTAAACCCAGACCTTGTATGAACAGAAAGGACGCTATGGCATTATTCAAAGAAGAACAAGAGGTACTCCTTCCACCTGGCTTCACATTTTGTGCCTTTTTTTTCCTTATCCCTCAGCCTTTTGTCTTATTTCCAACACTAGCCTTTGTCCACCCATCTGCCAATAAAGAAAACTCTCACCTGTATCCACTTATCACTTGCCTGACATTATCCTGTCTTCACCTCTCCTATGGTGCTCTCCCTCCTACTGTAATCAGTCCAAAGAAGGGTCCCAAACGTCACATAGATGGAGTCATAGAGCATGGAAACAGCCCCTTCAGCCAAACTTGCCCACACTGACCAATATGTCCCATCCACCCAAGTCCCACCTGCCTGCATTTGACCCATATCCCTCTATACCTGGCCTATCCATGTACCTGTCTAACTGTTTCGTAAACATTGCAATAATACCTGGCTCATCCACCTCCTCCAGCAGCTCATTCTATACACCCACCACCCTTTGTGTGCAAAAGTTACTTTTCAGATTCCTATGAAATCTTTCCCCCTTCATCTTAAACCTCTGCCCTCAGGTTCTCGATTCCCCTACTCTGGGCAAGAGACACTGCCCGTCTACCCAATCTGTTCCTCTCATGATTTTATACACCCATCCATGTTCTCCACAGATGCTGACTGACCCGCTGAGTTACTCTGGCACTTTGTGGCTTTTTTGTGTAAGCCAGCATCTGCAGTTCAATAGGTACTTCTACCCTCCTGGTTAATATTTGCTTGCCCACCATGCATATGATGCAATCATGTAATAGATTCTTGTTTCTGCCATCATGTTGTCTGCAAATTAGTTGCTGTGATTCCCTGCATGATAATGGGATGTGTATGTCAATGATTCTTAATTGGCAAATCCAATTAAGTAAAAAGATATGTCATTTTATAAAGACATTAAAAACAAGAGGGCAGCTAGGGAGAGGATATGAACACTCAATGATAAAGGAGGGAATTTATGCCAGGAGACAGTGGTAGTGGATGAGATGCTTTTGCATCGGTATTCACCAAGGAGAACATGGAGGCAACGAGACCGGCGAGTGGTTTGTTGATATTCTCAGGGGCATTTTGATATCATGAGGAGATACTGAAGAACATTAAGGTGGATAAGTCCCTCGGGCCTGATTGAATATAACCCATGTTATTGAGAGAGATAAGAGAGGAAATTGCTGGGACTTCAATAGAGATCTCTACAGTATATCCTCCCTAGCCACAGGCAAGGTCCTGGAGGGCCAGAGAGTAACCAGTGGCATTCCTTTGTTTAAGAATGGCAATAAGATTAATCCAGCAAATTATAAATCCATGAATCTAAATCAATGGTAAGAAAGTTATTGGATTGTTATGGATAAGATTTATTTACATTTGGAAAAGTATGGGCTTATTAGGAAAAGGATGAATGGCTTTATGCAGGGTACATTGAGAGAAGATGACAATTGATGAGGGTAGGGTAGTGGATGTTGTTTCTATGATCTTCAGTGGGGCATTTGAGAAGGTCCTTTATAGTAGTCTGATCCAAAAGATCAAGATCATGGAATCCATGGTGACTTGGCAAATTGGACTCAAAATTGGCTAGGCCAGAGAAGACAAAGGATAGTGGTGGAGGGGTGTATCTCTATGGGAGGCATGTGACTAATGTTATTGCACAGAGATCAGTGCTGACCTCTGTTGTTTGAGATTGTATAAATAAATTGAACAATAATGTCAGTGGATTGATCAGTAAGTATGCATAATGCACAAATATTAGTAGAGTTATGGATAGTGAATAAGTTCATCAAACGATAGAGCAGGCTATAGATCAGTTGGAGACAGGAGTACAGAAATGTCAGATGGAGTTTAATCCGGAGAAGTGGAGATGTTACATTTTGGCAGGTCAAATGCAAGAGGAAAGTATTCAGTAAATGGCAGGACCCTCAGAAGCATGCATGTACAGAAGACTTTAGGGTGCAAATCTGTAGCTCCTCAAAGGTGGCAACACAAATTGATTGGGTAGTAAAGAAGACACGAGGAATTACCTGCCTTCATTGTCTGGGGCATTAAGTATAAAACTCAGGAAGTGATGTTGCAGTTGTATAAATCGTTAGTAACACCATATTTGGAGTATTGTGTGGAGTTCTGGCTGGCACACCACAGTTAGGGTGCGAGGATGTGGAAGAGCGTGCACATGAGGCCCATCATAATGTGGACTGAAAAGGGAGCATTATTTAGAAGGAGAAAATGGACAAACTTAGATTTATTTTTGTTTGGCGTGTTGATGAGACGAGATCGCGCGGAAGTTTATAAAATTATGAAAGGCATTGATATGATACATAATCAGTCTTTCGTTCCCAATGTGGAAAGGTCAAAGAACAGAGGCCTTGGCTTTAAGATGAGTTATGACAGTTTAAAGTAGATGTATAAAGCAAGTTTCTTCAACAAAGAGTGCATGTGCCTGGAACACACTGCCCCACACAGAGACGTTTAAGAGGCATTTGGACAGACATGTGAATATGCAGGGAATGAAGGGATATGGAGCCATGCAGCCAGTTAGGATCATTGTAATTTGCTACAAGTTCACAAGTTATGGGAGTAGAATTAGGTCATTCGGCCCATCGAGTCTACTCTGCCATTCAGTCATGAATGATCTCTGCCACCTAATTCCATTTTCCTGCCTTCTCCCCATAACCCTTGACACCTGTTCTAATCAAGAACTTGTCTATCTCTGCCTTAAAAATATCCACTGACTTGGCCTCCACAGTTCCACATGCTCAGCATGGTTGGTGTAAACGGAAGGTCTTTTCCTGTGCTGTGCTGTGCTCTTCCATGTTGTATGTCCGTGGAATGCTTTGGGGTGTCCTGACATTATGAACAACATTACAGAAATTAAAGTTGTTTCCTTTCCAAAGCATTCTTTTGCTCAATTCAGATATTCAATTCTAATTATTTTCTTTATTTTATCCATTCTGGATCTTGGCCACTACTCGACACTAGTAATGGCGGACAGCATTATGAGCAATACCACTAACGAAGCATTAATGGCATTAGAACCGATGAGCCAAACATTATGACCACTGACAGGTGAAGTGAAGAACATTGATGATCTTGGTACAATGGCACATGTCAAGGGATGGGATATATTAGGCAGCAAATGAACAGTTAGTTCTTGAAGGTGATGCATTGGATGCAGGAGAAATGGGCAGGAGTAAAGACCCGAGCGACTTTGACAAGGGCCAAATTGTTATGGCCAGACGACTGGGTCAGAGCATCTCTGAAACGGCAAGGCTTGTTGGGTGCTCCCAGTCAGCAGTGGTGAGTACCTACCGACAGTGGTCCGAGAAGGAACAAACCACAAACCGGCGACAGGGTGTTGGGCGCCCAAGGCTCATCGATGCGTGAGGGCAACGAAGGCTATCCCGTCTGGTCTGAACCGACAGAAGGTCTACTGTGGCACAAGTCACAGAAAACTTTTATGGTGGTGACGGGAGGAATGTGTCACAATACACAGTGCATCGCACCCTGCTGCGTATGGGTCTGCACACGGAGGACCAACAGCATATTAGGCAGGTGGTCATAATGTTTTGGCTCATCAGCTCATAATGTTTTGGCTGATCGGTGTATAGATTTCTCATTAATAATTCGGTGCAATTTTAGCTCAATCAAAATATTTTTTTGAAATGCAACATCATTCACCTTATTCTGTCCACTCTTCTCCCTCTCCACCAACATGTCCTGGAGCAACACCTTTAATGTGAATTTTGTTTTTGTACACCTAATCTGTTATTTTCCCTTTCAGATTTTCCACCAACATATTAAAAGCTTTTCCTTCCCTGTTAATGCCTTCATGTGGTTATACTTGCTCAAACAGATTACGGACTCAACGGAATTAAAATGACATTTTATTAGCTAAAAGTTGTCATAAGGGAGTCAGAAACCCCTCGATGGTAAGATGAATGGTTTCCTTCTCTGACATTGCCGGAGATCCGACTCCCAACATGGATAAACAGCTTCAGGAAAGTGATAGAAGTAAACACTCAAAACTTTTCCTTTGCTTTCTCTCCTCATTCGATCATAATTAAGCAATCAATTCAAAGAAAAGTTATCAATGCGTTTCTTTAATAAATCTGAATCAGAAAACTGACATTAAGTTTGTGAGTAGGAAATAACTGCAGATGCTGGTTTAAATCGAAGGTAGACACAAAATGCTGGAGTAACTCAGTGGGACAGGCAGCATCTCTGGAGAGAAGGAATGCGTGACGTTTTGGGTTGAGACCCTTCTTCAGACTGATTGGGAGATTGTGTGGTAAATTTAAGTGATCATAAATTTAAGCGTTAGATATAAATTTTATAATTTATGAAGTTAATTTAACATTTATTTATTTCATGCAATATATCCTTCAAGAGCTTTTTTTAAAAATGGTGCATCTTAATTTAACCAGTGACCTCCATTTCAAATCAAGAACGACTCACGAATGAAGAAAATACATATGCCTGGAGTTTACAGTATACTCCACAGAATAGTGCAAAGAATTTCATAAATCAATCCTTTTGTTTTGCCAACACGGTGAAAGGCTAATAAAAATAATACAGACCCAAACATCTGTGTGTTAAAGCTGTTGTACAACCATTGGGAAAGGCAATGGTACTCTGATCACTCAATCTATGACGGAATTGGTCTCACTGCCAAATTCATGAGGCTGTTTGTGGTGGTTCCTGATGACTGAGACCCTTCAGAGATAGTCCTTGTTAAAATTAGTTCCACTTTATCGGTCAGGCCCACAACCTGTCCTGATAGGAATCTACAGCGACTTCCAATAAAAGTTCACAATTCACAATCATACTTTATTAGCCAAGTATGTTTTGCAACATACGAGGAATTTCATTTGCCATACAGTCATAACAATAAAAAGCAACAGGACACACAAAATACATTTTAACATGAACATCCACCAGTGACTCCTCCACATTCCTCACTGTGATGGAAAGCGAAAAAAAGTTCAATCTCTCCCTTCTTTGCCCTCCAGCGGTCGGGGGCCTTTAACCTTCCATTGACGGGATGATCTTGACTCCCGTAGCCGGCGGCGGGCCCTCGTCGGAGCAATTAAGCTCCTGCATCGGGGGGGGGGGGGGGGATCTCAGCTCCCCCGCACCGGGCGATCTATCCTGGGTCGGGGCTTGTCGAACGTCGTGCGGCTTGAAGCTCCACACCGGTCTCAACCCGAGACTGCAAGCTCCTTGAGGTTAAGTCAGCAGGTCGCAGTTGGAGCGTCGATCCCAGGCAAGGGATCGCACGCTCAAATGGTAAGTTCACGGCCCCGCGGTGGGGCTCAAAGTCAGTCCCAAGCAAGACCTCCAGCTCCGTGATGTTAGGCCGCAGAGCTACCGGAGATACAATCCAGCAAACAATCGCATCTCCGGCAAGGTAAGAGATTGAAAAAAAGTTTCCCCCGCCCCCTCCCCCTCCCCCACATAAAACAAAGCAGAGAACATTTACACAAACTTTTAAAACTTACCAAATATAACAAAAAAAGTACGAAAAGGACAGACAGACTGTAGGCGAGGATGCCATCATGGCGCCACCCGATGGAAATCAAATTTTAAAATACCATCTTAATGAACCTTAGATGAAAATAAGTTATCTTGTGACCCAACAGGAGTCTGAAGAAGAGTCTTGACCCAAAATATCACACATTCCTTCTCTCCAAGAATGCTGCTTGCCCCGCTGAGTTACTCCAGCATTTTGTGTCTATCTTCGGTGACATCGTCACCCTTTTCACTTCTTTCCCCGTGCCAAAAGACAACACATGATTGCAGTCAAGACATTCACAGTGTACAGATACACGATAAAAGGAATTACATGAATAACGTTTAGTGCAAGATAAAACTGGTGAACTCCGATCAAAGATAGTCTGAGGGTTTCCAGTGAGGTCGACTGTAGTTCAGGACTGCTCCCTAGTTGTGGTAAGTTGCCTGCTAACAGCTGGGGACAAACTGTCCTTGAACCTGGAGATGTACGTTTTCACACTTCTGTACCTTTTGCCTGATTATGGAGAGGAGAAGAAAGATTGGCCAGGGTGTGACTCATCCTTGATTACGCTGCTGGCATTGCCGAGGCAGCGTGAGCTATAAATGGAGTCAATGGAAAAGAGGTTGGTTTGTGTGATGGTCTCGGATGCGTCCACAATTCTCTGCAATTTCTTGCAGTCTTTGATGGAGCTGTTCCCGAGCTGTGTTGTGATGCAGCAATTATTGCTTATTGCAATCTTATTGCTATGGGTGTGAGCAATTATGAAGAATACTAAAAATGGATTGAGTGCCCCACAAAAGCTTGGGCGTGGCCAGCACAGGATCGTAATGAAAGATTCCACAAAGTAATGATGGAGATTCCCTGCAAGGCAGAGCTTCCCATTGGAACGGGTGTCATCTGTTACTCAGCAAATCCTCGATTTGCAGCTCGTCCAGGTATGCTTACAGGGAAGAAACTCAACAGAAACAATGTACAGTGATTTTTTTCAGTAAGTTGAGTAGCCTACTGATCGCAGCAATTCATACCAAGGGTGCAGAAGAGGCCTGAGAACCAACTACCAACATATCCATAGATCTCTAATCAGTGGGCTACACTTGTTGGAAAAATTCACTCTTTAAATGATATGACCTTCCTTTGTCCAATATTAATTGTCATCATTATAACTGACTTGGAGAACAACTGGGCAACGTGGTGTTTCAGAAGTAACTATAAACTGCAGTACTTTTAGTACTGAGAGGAAAAGTAAATTAATTTTGTCTGTCACTAATACAATATTTATGTACATTATTAGTACAATTAAATATTAGTTTAATCTCACTGAAGCTCATTCCAGAAATTCCACCCTTGTTTCCAACAGACTGTCTTGATGAAAGACAGTTTGTTGTCTAAAAGTATTTGCAGCTTGAATGAATGTAAGTTTGAAAGGCTTCACGACAAGCTGTTCCTCCAAGACAAACATGATATTTCACCATCCATAATTATGATTTACTAATACAGTCATGAAGGTTTAAAGTTTAATTATTCAACATTTTATGTGTGGCAGGAACAGCAACTCTCCTGTCTGCTAGATCAACAGTTTCTGCAGGTGACCCGTGACCACAAAATGCATGAAGTGGTGAAATTAAGATTATTTGACATGTTAACTGGGTGTGAGTAGATTTAACCACATCATAAGGAAAATACTGCAAAAGCAGAGAGCTTCCTCCAAGCTTTAGTGCACTGTGTACGTCACCAAGCTATCTGAAGCTAGGTCTCCGCTGCAAATGACTGGGAGGTTATCAAATACTAATAGAAATGAATATTTCCAAGTCCAGACTGTTATTGAGAATGTGTAGGAAGGAACTGCAGATGCTGGCTTACACCGAAGATAGACAGAATGCTGGAGTAACTGCTGCAAAACAGGCAGCGTCTCTGGAAAGAAGGAATGGGTGACGTTTCGGGTCGAGACCCTTCTTCAGACTGTAATTGACTTTTGAAGGTGCATTTTTATAGATATAGAGAGAGGAAAAGATTGGATCTTTGTGCTTTATGTTTCAACAGTATTGATTCTCAAAATCCAGACTCACACAACTGATCACTAAATGCTATTCAAAGGGATGGGAAAAAAGAGGAAAAGAAACTCGGGAAAGATCATAAATCTGACAACACCAGGTTCTCTAGTATAAATCCACTATTTCTGTGACCGGACAAAAGGTTTTTGGCAAAGTTTGTTTTAAAATGACACAAGTAATAATCCAGCTGTGAACAGAACTAACACGCCTTTGAGTTACTAAAACACTGAGATGTCCAAGCTAAAAGCAGGGGTAGTTAGACATTTAGAAACATGCTGAAGAAATTTTGCCAATGGCTTTGGGGTTTTATTTGGCCCACTCTAGATCATTGCTGTATCTAGAAGCTGCCAAGAAAGCCATTGTGACCCACCTTTTAAAAATAAGACAGGAAATATACAGCTCTATTAAAATCGAGAAATTTGGATAAACACTCACTGCCAACATTTCAAATTTACGTTCATGGTGCTCGAGGTAACTTGGCACGCAAATGAGTTGCTAAGCAAGGGCCACTACAAAGCATTGGGAGCAACAGGGGATAGCTCTGACATGTAATCCAATTGAATAAATACCAGCACTTGACAACTTTCCCTAGAAAGTCTTTAAATGTTGGAAATATAGTGGAGCAACAACTTGAAATTCTATTTATTCAAGAGTTCCGTCTGTATTTCAAGTAGTTAAATTGCTTTAAATGCTGTTGCTTTTAACGCTCTGCCGCTTTATTTTTCTATTTCTCCACGCTAAGTTCTATAGTGTTATCCATTGCATATTGCAAGTGGGAATAAGAGGTGGATGAAGTGAGGAGGGAGATGGAGGAAGAGGTTTCTCCTTGATGTGCAAGGGTCACAGACTCCACCCAACTCCTTGAAGGTGGACGGAAGACAGCTGTGATCAGTATCCATGCAAGAAGTATTAAGCATGATCGTGGCATCATTCAGTTTGGCACACTACAGCACAACACAGCAAGGGGCAACTGCATGTTGACGCACTGTGCCTCCAAGTCATCCAATTATTACACACAGATTGAAAACAATAGGATTCTGCAGGACAATAATTCCTCTGCTCAACAACAACTAGGAACATATGTATAAAAAAATGTGCTTCTGATTTTACAATGAATGACAAACAGATGGACTCTTCATCCAGGTGTTGGAAAGAGAAATGCACATTTTGGATTTCCTGCATCAAATACTTATTTTGATTTGGTACTTTTGTTCAGCTCCAGTATTCTGAATTTAGTGATGGTGCAAAACTCATAGCAATGCTTCAACAGCCAAGTTGAATACTCCGTCTGATCCCACTAATATTTCTCATTGTCCATGTATGCACCGTTGATGCTGCTTCATTGCTGTTCACACTGAACGCATCCTGCACATTGATATTGCATGATGCTCCAACTGACTGACAGCAGCACCCAGAGACATCACAAGAATAAACAACATTGTCCTCTCAAGACAGGATAGATAAACATACTATCAGACAAACATACTGCCACCATGTAAACCACACCTGAACATTTGCTTTCCAGGTTAACTGCGTCTGTATGAATAAATCCAAGTCTTTGTCTTGCAAATATCAACTAATCAGAAATATATGACTTCTACTGATCAATGAAATTCTTTGAAGTAACGGCATGCAAATTCAAGAGTGGAAACTAATGGCTGGTGAGAAAACTAAAAGCAGCACTGTGATCACAAATTAATATGTCAATTAGTCGCTATTTGAGCTGCTTCACACGTTCCATTGTCCAAGCACCAATGCCATCCCTTCCATTCCATCTTTTTGAAGCTGAACAAATCTTCTCACAATCTGCAAGCCATATGTGTTCCCAATCACTCAATGTAGCCACAAAGTTGCCTGATCTTGCCTTCAATGCCCTCCTGCCCATTCCTTCAACCATTTCTTACATTCTTAATTGATGCTTCCAACATTTTTCTGTCCAACCTTTGTTCTATTCTCCATCAATTTAAGGTCAACTGAAACTCTGCTGCTCACGATCTAATGTACACAAATCCTATTCACCTTTTCACTTCTGTACTGGATGATCTATTTTGTCTATCAGCTCAACATGGTACATAAAGCAGTAAAGCACAGGAACAGGCCCTTCGGCCCACAATATCTGTACCAAACATGATATCAAGGCCAATTCTTATCTGCCAGTATGTAATCAATATCCTGCACATCTATGGACTTGTCCGGACTTCTCTTAAATGCCACGATTATATCTGCCTTCATCACCACTCCTGGCAGTGCATTCTAAGCATCCAACACCCTTTGTGTAAAAAAACTTGCCTTGCACATCTCTTTTAAACTTTGCCCATCTCACCTTAAAGCTACGCCCTTGGAGATTTGCTGCGATTTTAAAAATCTTGCTTCTTTACACATTTTCTCTTTGGCCTCTGTAATCCAATATGTCTGTGCTTCTCCATTCTGGCATGTTAATTCTAGGTTTAATTGCTCTGGAACTCTGTCTTCTTCTGCTATGGGCTCAAGTTCTTAAGTTGTTTCACTAAATTTCTTTACTTTTCTGTCCTTTACTTTTCACTCCTCCTTGAAACAATGTTTTTGGTCACCTATGGCTTACTGTCAAATTCTATCTGATAATTCTACTGCAAAGTATCTTGACATGTGCTGAACCAAAAGCACCATGTAAATATAAGACACAAAATGCTGGTGTAACTCAGCGGGTGAGGCAGCATCCCTGGGGAACATGGATAAGTGACATTTCGGGTCGGGACCCTTTTTCAGACCCGTTTACTTTGTAAACCAGCCCTCTGCAGTTTCTTGTTTCACCATATAAATATAAGTTGTTTTTGTACAAGAGGTATGATCAAAATATTCTGAATATTTAGACTGTTGGAAAATTGAGTAAGCCTTGGATTTCAGATAGTCAGTCTCATTCAGACCAGCTAGCAAATATAATACAACAGCTCTGTCCATAACAGGTGCCTCCGCCATCTTAAAGCTGTATAGAAGGGTCTCGACCCAAAACATCACCCATTCCTTCTCTCCTGAGATGCTGCCTGACCTGCTGAGTTACTCCAGAATTTTGTGAATAAATACCTTCGATTTGTACCAGCATCTGCAGTTATTTTCTTACACTATATAATATAGTATATATTTGAAAAGGGAGCCATTTAATCTTAGTAACTGCAGCTCTGAAACATGAAAGCAATATTTTACAGCGCAATCTTAAAATTGACAGCCATTTAGATAAAGTGACGATAGTTATTAGTGGTCAGCATGGATTTCAAAGTACACAGATATAGGAGCAGGAAAACAATATGTGGGCCTTCGTGCCAGCGCCACCATTTAATATCATCACAGCTGATCTGATCTAATCTTAGACTCAACACGTTCCTGTTTATTGCCTTTTAAATCTACATTCCGTCACCCTCTGCCTGAATATACTCCATGATGCATCTCCACAGCTACCATGGTGGAGAATTCCCACAGATTTATGACCAAAGATTACATGTGGCCTCACCAATACCATGAACAACTGTAACAAGACTTTCAACTTCATCTACTTTGTCAGCATTCCAACTGATTTCCTAATTATGTGTGGTACCCGCATGTTAATATTCTATATTTTACATACAAGAAAACTCAAACCTCTCTTCAGCACAGCTTTCTGTAAATTCTCTCCAGTTAACCCATCTTCTAACTTTCTATTCCTCCTACCAAAGTGGGTGACCTTAGTATTTCCCTGCACTATATCCATCCACCAAATGTCTGTTCACTCACTTCCACGCTCCACAGTAAAAATCTGATAATCCAGAATCCTCAGGACTTTGATGATGCCAGAGTGGCAGATTTCCCAGACTATTATACTGTATATGTCTCCTATTAATACCATACTTTTTAACTTTACCTTTCTTTAGATGTTCCATGGCTGCCTCGCCAACAGTCAGTCTGTCTCTTTCTTCTTCATTGTTTTTTTAGTATGTGTTAAATGTATGTTTTTAGTGTTCTTTAGCTTGTTTTATGTGGGGGGCGGGGGGAGGGGGGGGGTTTGGGGGAAACTTTTTCTAACCTCTTACTTCGACAGAGATGCGATTTTTTTTCTGTATCGTATCTCCGCCCGCACTGCGGCCTAACATCGAGGAGTTGGCGGCTTTTGCCAGAGACCGATTTTGAGAGCTCCACCACAGGGCTTGTGGGACTTTAACATCGCGGAGCTCGCGATCCCTTTGCCAGGGATCAACCTCTGAGCCCTACCGCGGGTGCCTGCTGACTTTAACATCACGGTGCTCGCGGTCTTTGGCCAAAGACCGGCTTTGTGAACAAGCCACAGGATCATCGACCGTCCCGAGGCGGGAGCTTCGATCGCCCCGATGCGGGAACTTCGATTGCCCCGATGCGGGTGCTTCGACCGCTGGCTGCGGGAGCTTCGATTGCCCGACGGATGGTTCGACTGCCCCGACCGCGGGAGAAAAATGAGGGAAGTTGATTAGACTATATTGCCTTCCATCATAGTGAGGAATGTGGGAATCCGCTGTGGTGGATGTTTATGTTAACTTTTATGTAGTTGTGTGGCTTGTTGCTTTTTTTAGTATGGCTGTGTGGTAATTCGCATATCACTGTGACAACACGTGACAATAAAAGACCTTTGAAACCTTTGTACTGTGAATTTTCCAGTGAAAGGGAGCCTGGGAAATCAGGCCATGGTGTGCTTAAAGGAAGTGTGCAAAATGGGAAGCCAAGGCCCTTGAGCCAGATGTGAAACCATCCAGATTTCTGAGCAATTGGACAGTGGATTATCGGAATTTAACTGTGTGTCCTTTGGTAGAATGATGCATCCTCCTCAGAACTACGTTCCCACCTATCATTGTTTTGTCAGCAAATTTGCCTAGAATACACTAAGTCATTGTATTTAAGTCATCAACATGCATCGTAAATCGTTGGGGCGCAGTACAGAAACCATAGTTACAGCTTGCCAACCTGAACATTTATTCCTACTCTTTGCTATTTCCACAATGTCAAGAGCTTATATCTTCTGCAGAAACATTTTCACATGATACCTTATCAAACGCTTTCTGGAAATCCTAAAGCAGGGCATCTTCAAATATCCCCCTTATCTCTTGTTTGATTTGTCCTCAAAGAACTCATGTAAATTTGCCGAACATGAATTTCCTTTCATAAAACCATGTTGACCACATTATGATTTTCTAGGTATCACCACCTTACCTCCTTAATAATGGATCCCTGCATTTTCCTAATGACAAATGTAAGGCTAATGGATAATGATTGTACTTAATGCATTGAATAGATTTTTTTTAGATGACAATGCAGGGAAATAATGTTATCGAACTATATCGCACTGAAACAGGTCCTTTGGCCCAACTTATCTCTACTGACCAAGATGCCCAGCTGCACCTGTCCCACTTGCCTATGCCTGGTCCAAAATCCTTCCACACCTTCCCAAAACATGTACCTATCTGAGTGTCTTTTAAATGCATTGCCTCTTCCACTTCCTCTGTCAGCTCTTTCCATTATATGTACCCCCTTGCATGAAAATGTTGCCCTTCTGCTCCCTTTTATATCTTTCCCTTTTCACCTTAAACCTAGGCTCTCTAGTTTTAAGATTAATAAAATTTAGGTTATTCACTTTACCTATGCCCTGTCATAATTTTAAACCTCAGCCTCCTACACTCTAAGGAGAAACGTCCCAGCCTATCCAGCATCTCCTTCCCACTCAAAGCCTCCAGAACCATAACATCTTCATAAATCGTTTTTGCACCATACGACGTACTTTGGGAAAATCTTTGACAAACTACAAGAAAAAGGAAGATTAAGTCATTGGGAATTAAATGTAAATGTCAGAAAACTAGACTAAAATTGATTTGAACGTTAAAATGGAGCATTTTAAAGAGAGCACTTAGAGAGATTAGAAATGGTTGGTTTATAGTTGGTTCATAGAATTGAACTCACATTCAATTTTGAGGTGAGTTTACACAAAATAGGTATAATGATTCCTAATGAGAGCAAAGGAAATTGCGAAGGTACGTTGAAAATCATGTTGTGGAGTGTTGAGCTCAGCAGAGGAAGTGATCCTCCTCTTGCTTGGCATTCAGAAACAGAAGGTCTCATAGCCTTTCTTCCCCTCCATGGCAAAAGCCATCATTGGTACAACCTTGCACCCAGCTCTGCAGTGATCAATTTACCCTTGACAAATCAAGGGTCAGAATCTTCTGACACTATCACACCAAGCAGTGAGTCTGTTATACCCTGAACAGCTCAGAGTTCTTTCCAATTATTTCTTGATAAAGCGTCACAAACCAATCCACTTTCCCCTTTTTGTTTCAACTTTATGAAAATGTTGTTGTGAGATTATCGTGCAAGTGCATTTCACACGTACACACAGGGTTTACACCTATGCAGCAGTGTTTAACAAACTTTTTTAAAACAATATGGTGGCTGCAGAAGGCACAACGTAATCCTAAAGAATACAATCACAGTTCATTGGCGTTTAGTTCAGCATAAGAACGTAAATTCAATATAAGTCATAGCACAGCTATCTAAAACTTTGGTCTGGCTTCATTTGTGCAATTTTGGTAACCCCATTGCAGGAAGCATGCAGGGCCGTTTTTACAGCATTATGTGCCCCCGGGCAAAGCAGTGTACTGGGGCCCCTACCGTTACTCTCCCCCACCACACTTTCCCTACCAGCCCCCCCCCCCCCCTGTCGTGCCGGCGAAAAGCACTTACCGAAAAACACTTAGCGATGGACTTAGGGTGCTACATTGTTGCGAAAAGCACTTACAGATCACTGTGAGAAGCACTTAGGGATGGAAAATGTTGCGAAAAAAGCACTTATTGAACCTACATTTTTAAAGTAGTATTTATTTATTGCAAGTCACTTAACATACACAGATCAGCATGGGGCCCCTATGCTCGTGGGGCCCCGGGCAAGTGCCCATCAGGCCCATGCGTTAAGACGGCCCTGGAAGCATGTGGAGATGCTGGAGACGATGCATGATTGCAAAGAATCTCAAGTAAACAAATACCACTGATCATTTTAGGCAAAGTTGCAACAATTCCCATTGACTCCATCTGTTTGAGTCCAGTGTTTGAGAATAAAATAGGGCAGGAATTGTTGAAAATGCACATTTCCCCAAAAAGTACAGAATTCATTCTGATGAATGCAAAGGATTATTTTTATTCAAAGAATGCTTGCTGGAATTATATGCTTCAGCCTACTGAACATGGCACTCACGACCAATGTCAATGCAAATCCCAGCAGCATAAGGCAATCAGGCGCAGGCATAATCCACACTCTCTCTTCTGTAATCACTGTCATCATGCCTGTTTCTCATGTACTTCAAAAATTGCATTTCACCCATTTTGATGTATTACATTTGCATGAAACGTGCTTTTTACAGTGCTAATGCACAACTGAAGAAGGGAGATGTCCCTGCAGTGTGATTTAATAACCATGAATATATGGAAAAACCTATATCGTTGAAGAAAATGTCCCTTTCCTTCCTACCAAATAGTCAGCATGTAAACCTCAACTTTAAATGATGAGAAGATCTGAAAGTAGTCAAGCACTCTATAATTTAAGTTCATTTGAATAAGAGTCTATAAGTAAACCAATGTGAACGATTAAAAACTATTCATTATCTGGTAAACAGTCATATCCTTTCTGTGAGGCCCGATAAAGATCTGTTTTTAAATAAAGAATCATCCTCTAGCCACTGCTATTTATCTAAGACTCCATGTTCAATTATCATGCATCACTCTTTATTCCAAAATATTTTGCTATTCACCACTGCTCCGTGATCAAGGGCACAAAGGTTTTTGAGAAAGCATAACATTTAAATCATAGCCCATGGTGCAATCTCTACCATCAAGAGGTCTATCCCAAACTTTTCAACACCTGACGTTTCTGCCTAGATCTTCTCTGATCTCAGACTATTAAGTAAACCTCACGATAATAATATTGAAGCACTGATGATATGATTGTAACACATCGATACAGAGTAAATCATGGAATTGTTCCCTCCTTCAATTTGATTTGGTGTTTGTCCTTTATGCCTACTCCTATTTGTCTCACTTTAGGTGGTAATAATATTAACAATGCAAAATAGCAACTGAGCCATTCCAAACACTAAAGTGTTATTTTAAACAAGGACAATGCGAGTGTGCCCCATGCACTCTTCACCCAGAAGCCTTGTGGTTTAGCTGAGTTGGTTTCCATGGGTAAATCTATGTATTGTGGTACCAGGAGTGCTTCTCACACCATCCTCAGAACTTCTTCAGATGAATCTGACCCAAAACGTCATCTGTTCCTTTGCTTGTGAGATGCTGCCTGTTCCGCTGAGTTACTCCAGCATTTTGTGTCTATCTTCGCTGTAAATCAGCATCTGCAGTTCCTTCCTACACTGTAGCAGGACTGGCAGATCAATTTCCACCAAGAACCCTGCTCTCAATGAAGTCCGGCTCACAAAATGGACTAGCCTTCTTGCAGGTCATATCAGGACAGAAATTAATGGCCAATTAGCTCTCAATTAAAATTTACCCCATCTTTTAAACTTTACCCCATCATACGTGTAAAATTATAAAAGGACTGGACAAGATAGATGCCGGAAAAATGTTCCCAATGTTGGGGGAGTCCAGAACCAGAGGCCAACACTCTAAGAATAAAGGGGAGACCATTTAAAACTGAGGTGAGAAGAATTTTTTTCACCCAGAGAGTTGTGAATTTGTGGAATTCTCTGCCACAGAAGGCAGTGGATGCCAATTCACTGGATTAATTTAAAAGAGAGTTAGATAGAGCTCTGGGGGCTAGCAAAATCAAGGGATATGGGGAGAAGGCAGGCACGGGTTACTGATTGTGGATGATCAGCCATGATCACAATGAATGGTGGTGCTGGCTCGAAGGGCCAAATGGCCTCCTCCTGCACCTATTTTCTATGTTACTATGTTTCTATTTCTCCTATTCAGTCTTTGCTTCATTCAATGAAATCTTCAATTTAATACCCCCCCCCCCCCCCCCCATATTTCCAGCTTCTTTCAAATGGTAGTAAGCACATCAGAATCAACTGAATATTTCTGAATATCTCTTCAGACAACCCTGAATCTCCATATAACATTCTTCATATATGGATTTCATTAGCTCACTATCAGGTGAGTCATAGTATAAACTTACTATATTCTTCAAATTGCCAATTCTTTTTCTAGATTATGGTGTTATTTCCTGAAATTAATCTGTTATTGTATCCTTCTATAATTAAACATGTTTAGAGATATAGCGTGGAAACAGGCCCTTCGGCCCACTGAGTCCATACTGACCATTGATTACCCATTCACTAGTTTTATGTTATCCCACTTTCACATCCAGAAGCAAATTAACCCACAAAGCTGCACGTCTTTATAATATATAAACCCGGGGAAACCTACGCGGTCACAGGAAGAATGTACAAACTCTGCATAGACAGCACCCATAGTCAGGATCGAACCAGGGTTTCTGGCACTGTGAGGCAGCAGCTCTATCCTTATGCCACTGCACCACTAAAGGTCCTGTCCCAGTTATGCGATTTTTAAGACGATTGCCGGCAACTGCCAAAGTCGTAGCAGATCGCCGAAATTTTCTTTTACCCTACGACAATGACCACGACAATGCCGAGTCAGGTCGATACAAGTTACTTTTTTTTAAAAACTAGCACCTGGCTAAGAGATTACACCGTCTTCGGAAACATTGCAAAATTCCCACGCTTACCTGACCGTCAAACTGTCGCCTCCAATCTACCTGTCAAATGTCCTGACGGTAAATAAATTGGTTACACAAAACTATCTTCTGGTATCTTCAAATGCCTTTTCTTAATTTAATATTACGTGCTTCTAAATGCATCTGCGACAACCTAGCAAACCTGGGGACAGCATGCGACAGTGCCCGCAATAAGCTACGATACCTGGCGACAAGCCAGCTGTCGCTGAGAAATTTCTATCTGGAAAGTTTTTCCGCGACGCGCCGAGATCCACTACGATTCATTGAAGACTCCTCACGATCATGCCCGCGACACCCCGGCGAACATTCGGCGACAGCCTAGTCTTCGGCAGTCGCCTTAAAATTGCCTAAGTGGGACAGGCCCTTAATTAACACATGGTCAGGACAGCAGGTGATTTGGGTATTGAATGGAAACTTCCAAACCCGTTTGCACATCTGAGCTGCATGCACACCGACACCTTATGGACCTTCAAAAGCTGCTTCCATGAATGAGGCAATGACTGTGGCAAATATCAAAGAGGCCATTTCTACTGTTGTTGCTACTGCAGAGGCCACAAACAATAATGTTATTCACAAACTGCAATACCAGAAGCCTTGAGCAAATGAAACCACACAAATGTCTGTAATTACACATTGCAAATCATTTCATGCTTAAAGGATTTTTTTGAAACAGTAACCAACATAAACACTACAGTTAGGAAAATTCAAGTCAGTTAAAAATATACGAAAGTAGTTATCACAAAGCAGTGTTTCATACATGGTGCAAATTTCCATATTAATTAGTGTCCTCTAGGGAGGTCATTTGCTCGAGTACGTTTTGTGATTAGATGCATACTGAGGTAAAGTGCCTTGTCATGTAGAAAGCACTGCTTCTAGGGCTGAAAGTGTACTGATAATGTTTAGTGAACTAAAATAATTTGAACTGAATATGTCCAATTTTTGTATTTTTAGAACACAAATCCTGGAGCCTCAATCAGTAAATATACTGGCCCACATTTTACTATGATATGCAGAAACTACACAACTCACAAGGAGGGCCCATTATACTGTGCAAGACACAGCCAACAATTAAAAAATAGAGAAAAACATATGGTGAGTTAGGAACTCATGCATGCCTGGCTTCATGGGATGGGAGATTGGGATTTCCGGGAATGAAATTGTATGAGATTGGATGGGAGAAACAATAATTTAATTCATTTTTGTAAAAGATTGTAAGGATACCAGAGGCTTGAAAGAGCTTTGTTTCAGGAGAGTACACGTAGAATCTAAGAACATTTGGAAGATTAACACCAGTGGGACCACTATTTTTGCAGAACTTCATTTAATAAGAACACTAGGATATCAGGTGCAAAGAATTTGCTGTTGTTTAGTCCCATTAACATCTCCAATGTCTATTCCTTATAGTCATAGAGCACAGAAACAGTGCTTTAAGCCCGCTTACTCCAAGCCAACTGTGCAACATCCATTTATGCTAATCTGAAAACGTTCTCATTTTATCCCCACACCACCACCCCTCCCACCCCCGTTAAATTCTACCAATCATTAGTGCTCCAGGGGCAATTTAAATAATCAATTCAACTCCTAACCTGCACATCGTTGACATGTGGAAGGAAACCTGAGCACCCAGAAGAAACCCATGCAGTCCCAGGAAGACCATGTAAATGCCACGCAGATAGCAACACAAGCCAAGATCAAACCTGTGGCAACAGCTCCATTTGATAATTAGCATCTAATTATTTCCTATTTAGTTATTTTAGGTTTTTCCACCCGTATTAAGCTTGTGATTCCCAACTATTTTTAATATCATCCATCATGAAGACAGATACAAAAAAATTATTTTACACCTGCAAATCATTTTTATTGCACAAGCAACTCCCTCATTATATCATTGCAGTTTGGAACCTTGAACTTTGGGAGTTCGAATGTAAAGGGAAACTAGATCATTAATGCCAAGACGCTTAACAGCATTGGTGTACAGAGGGATCTTGGGATTGGTGGGGCCACACTTGTAGAATGGTGGTATTGTATTAAACTTTTGTCACCCAGCGAGAGGAAAGATTCCATTAAGCTGAAAAGAGTGCAGAGAAGATTTTTGAAGTTGTCTCCAGGGCCCTAGTTTAGTTTATTATTGGCACGATTACTGAGGTACGGTGAAAAGCTTTTTTGTTGCGTGTTATCCT